>NC_134709.1:19435719-20035719 GCF_043290135.1 Rhipicephalus microplus
ATGCTTTCCAACGAAAATACTGTAAAGGACAGAAATGTTACAAAAATAAAGAGCAAGAAAGTGAGAAACAAAAAAGAGGTTCTAAGTGCTATTACAATAATGATAATCTGTTTTTTTTTTATCCAGCCACACGGCTGAGTTTCTTCTGCTTCTTTCTTTTCCTTTGCTTCTCCTTCTTCTCTTCCTCCTCTTCCTCCCCTACTTCTTCTTCTTCTTCTTCTTCTTCTTCTTCTTCTTCTTCTTCTTCTTCTTCTTCTTCTTCTTCTTCTTCTTCTTCTTCTTCTTCTTCTTCTTCTTCTTCTTCTTCTTCTTCTTCTCCTCCTCCTCCTCCTCCTCCTCCTCCTCCTCTAGATGCTCGTTTTCATTTCCCCACAACATGCAGGGAACTGTGTTTCAGCTTCACAAATTTCGGCTGCTATTTGTTGGCGCATGTCTGTTGCCCTCTTCATTTTTCGTGGAGCAGCCGCAACAAGTGAGATTTGTCCCATTTCTGTAGCGAATACCCGCTTGTGACCAACTGTGACTGCGCGACATACCATGACGACATTAGACGCCGACAAGCCGAGACCGTAAGGTTCTCCGCGCCTAATAAAATCAAACGTCGGATGCACTAACTCAACTGTTTTCATGTGCGTGCTCCGTGGCACCCTTCATTTATTTGTTCAAGTAGTAATACTAATAATAATTGAAATTTAACGTCCCAAAACGACAATAAGATTACGACAGACACCGTAATGAATGGATATGGAAATTTCCCCACCAGTAAGTCCTTCAACGCGCACCTTAATACGGCAGCCACAGCTGGGATTCTATCCCGTGACCTGCGGGTCAGCAGTGGAACACGATAACCACTGCCTAAACCACCATGGCCGGTTTAATTTCTTGGAGATACATTGCGGCACCAAAACAGATGCGTGAAATAGTCCATAGAAGGCGTTGTATCTGTGAGCTCGTCCTTCTTAAGATCCTTTGACACCATACATATCCTCTATCCTGTTTGAAGAATAAATAAGCGTTGACAAAGAAGTGAGAAAAAAAAAAACTCTAAGCGCGTACCGTCTCTGGCAGACTGAGAAATAACTTGCAACCAAAACAAGCACGAAAGAAAAAAAAAAAAGGAAGCTTTCAGAATCGAACATACAGTTCTCGGAGCAAGGCGGCGATTGCAGTCGCCGCGGAGCGCGTTTGTCACCTGCGGTTAACGCGTGAAAAATCACGTGGTTCACCTTCGAAGGCGCGGCGTGGTTTCATGATTAGAAAAACAAAAAAGAACTTGCTCCGAGAAATAGTGTAGTTATATAGCAAAGTGCCCGTTTCCAAGCCACGCATCATTTCACAACCACAACACTCGGCAGTAATATTTTTTAGCGCCAATATGACGTAATCTTTCTTGCTCTCTTTCTCTCTTTCTTTCTTTCTTTCTTTCTTTCTTTTTTCCTTCTCTCTTTCTTTCTTTCTTTCTTTCTTTCTTCTCTAAGGCAGTTGGTGCAGTTCGTTCTTTCTCATTGACAAAATCAACAGCAATGGGTCACATCCAACACAAACAGGGCGCCCTGTAAGCCCTTAGAAGCCACTAAATCGGCACGTCCGTTTATTTAGAGTACGCACGCAATATAAGTTACACATAAGGTAACCTTTCCTTTTTTTTTTTTAAGCGCCGCAGTTGGGACACACGCAAAATTATTTTCTTCACTTCGAACCGTAAGAAGCTGAGCGCGTTTCTTATGACTTGTGCAAGGCACCGCCGAAGTTTATGACACCGCTCAGGATCATGAATTTAAGCATCAGGTGACGAAAAAAAAGTTCAACGCAGACGACGAAATGGTCTCTAACGGAATTCATGCAACTGACACTAACTTCATCGCACTTAAAACGTTACTCGTAACGTAACTTCTCACAGTCTTTTAACTATGTACTCACAGTAAATGGCCCTCAGCTTGAGTGTTTGCAAAAACTTGTGGATGCATTATTACCATATGTTAATACTGTCTCTTCTGAAATACACTGTTCCTTTAACGTATGTATTGCTTCCACGCCTTTTCATATATTGATTCATGTCTATGTGATAAATTGTTACTAGGACCTCCCCCCCCCCCCCTCCTATATTTTTTAATTTTTTCTTTGGTCGAGTCCGAAGGGAAAAAATTCTCAGTGGATGCAACAATTGAAAAGGAATCGATGACGGGCTAGCCCAAGTAAATGTGGAACCCAGTACTTTGTCAATTAATGAGAAGACAGCTCTGATTAAGTAAAGCCCTTGAGAGGTTTATGATAGTGACTGCACCATGGCCCCTACCACCGTCCCCCATATGCGGCGCGACTACGATTTTGTGTGGGCACTTAAAAAGAGCAGGGGGGGGGATAAACATATATATCAGTCCTCTCTACAAATAAGGTTTATTATTATACAATATCTGTTAATATTATTGCTAGAAATTACTCTCGATCGCGTTCTAACACTGCCGAATTGTTATCATGACAATCACTTCATCGCTGATGAAATCTCACTGGCTTGTTATTACTTTTACAAACTAGTTTGATATGATATCCTGCCCTTTACTTCTCAGTTGTGTAAATTTTCGGATTCCGCGTAAGCTAAGCAGAGAGAATCGACCATTCCATATGCCTGCCAGCTTTTTTCAACACTCTACAGTTCACAGAATACAAAATCGCTATAATAGTAACTTTCATTATCTTGATGTTCTTCCCCGTCCACTGTCATTGCTTTTATCTCAGCTCTGTACTGCCTTGACATAGTTTTTCACGATGTACCCATTCTTCTCCCTTTCGTCTCTGAAGAAGGTTTCTACATAGTTGTGTATATTCTCATTTATTGTTCGCTCTTATACCGTGATTCTCGTCTTGTCTTTTTGTTCTTCCCATTTTGCACTGATTACTTTTTGTCTGGGTGTTTTCGCTTTTTTTATTTGATTTTTCTCAAGGTTATCTGTGTTATATTGTTTATTCATATTGTTTAATTTTTGCGCGTGCCTGCATTAGGACCTCATGGTTGTTGTTCCATGGCACGTTCAATAAATGATACATTGATTACTTTATTATTATTATTATTATTATTATTATTATTATTATTATTATTATTATTATTATTATTATTATTATTATTATTATTATTATTATTATTATTATTATTATTATTATTATTATTATTATTATTATTATTATTATTTGTAGCAGTATTAGTAGTGAGTAGTAGTACTTGCATTACTACCGTCCATGTGCTTCGAGCTGTCGATCAACTCACCCTCGCGCTGCCAATCGCTAGCTTCCTGGTTAGCTCAATTGGTAGAGCGACCAAGCCCCGTAAAAGGCATTGGTTCTGGGTTCGAACCCGGACCAGGACGCATTTTTTTGTAAACTAAAGGGTTTTTCTTTCTAAAAAGTCCGCATGAATTTTCTTGTAGCTTCGTGTCACCATAGCGGGTGGTTGTCTATTTTCTCTTTCTTAGTAGTAGTAGTAGTAGTAGTAGTAGTAGTAGTAGTAGTAGTAGTAGTAGTAGTAGTAGTAGTAGTAGTAGTAGTCGTAGTAGTAGTAGTAGAAATATTTCTACTACTACTACTACTAGTTGATCGACGAACGTCGAATGATGTCACATAAGTGACACCTGCCTACCGAACACACAGTGATGTTCCGAAATCCCGTGCGCAGCTTCAAAGCTGAGCAGCGAGTCTATACAGCTCCCAAGAGAAAGCGATTGTCCCTTCATACGCCGACAGCAGACGAAAAGAAACAGAAGAAAAGACACTTTTGCAACTATGAGGCACTTCGAAGATGAGCCAAAAATTACGGTTTACGCCCCGTGAATAGTCGCTCAAGGAGCCAGCGTTGACACGTATAGACACATCCGCATGAGGCATGCGATCCGGTCATTCAAAACAGTAAGAGAGCAGTGCACCCTCTTTAACCCTTGCACATGCAACTTACGGCTGGAGAAACGATCAGTTATAGGAGACCACGGAAAGGCTACATTTTATCCACGGCATTTATGCCGTAGCCCTCCCCGCGCCAACTATCTCTCCCCGTAAAAACTACCCTCCATGCATCAGCGCGTTCGCAGTGCAGAGCTTTATCGTGCACAACGATCCACCCACAAGTGCTGCGGTATGCAATGCGCCCCATCTAGTGGAATCGGACGCAGTTTAGCTCGAACTGATCACTCCACTAGGCTGCGCAGCCATCGCTATCGTAAAAGGGCATCGCCACGGCTAAACGTAAAGGAGGCTCTTGGCTGATCGGAATCAACCACCGCATTACGGCTGTCGTCAAAAGTCACGGCGCGTTCCTTCCGTTTTATTTTGTTTCTACGTGTTTCATCTTCGACGTTTCTCCATCCCCGGCTGTGTGTGTGTAATTTGCCCCAACTCCTTCTTTCCTGATCACCAGGTGAAGGCCTTCGGCGGGAGATCGTGAGCGAAGGGGCTCACCGCGTGGTGGTGCGCGTTTAAGTGTTTACTTTTCCTGGGTGTCCGCAAGCTTCATTGCTTCTTCACGTACACTGAGAATCGAGCGCTATCATAACGGTGTTTACTGGGGGAACGATACATTTCCCGTCGTCGTCTTGGCCTATCAGCGATGAGCTTGCCACTTTTCCAAACTTTACCCGCATGCTTGGTGGTCTCTTTTTTCTGGTAGGAAACCACTGTCCATTTTTCGTTGCGAATCGAGCGATATGAATGTGAGAGCTACACATCGATGCTTCGAAATCCAAGCGGAGGGTTCTTATACACATTTCTACGGGAGGGAAAAAAACACCACCAGGATGGGCTGCGCTTGGGAGTACAAAGGCGAAAGGCGCAGCCTTGTCAGTGCATTTTCGAGGGGTCACGCCAATTCGCGCAGCCCAAAGAGGACTGTGGCGGCGCCCAGGGACGCGTTTTTTAAAAGCGCTATAGTCAAACAAGCAAATTTAGCCGTCGGGAAAAAAAAAGATATGGATGCACTAAGCAGCGCAGTCCTTCCAATAGTGAAACTGGACGATTAGGAAGACTAATCTGCTTGCTTCCAGGTCGTTGCTATACTTTTAGCTATGCTGCAGCGTAGGTGATGCTATGTAGGTGATGCTACTACGTAGGTTATACTATACGTAGGTGATGCTACGTAGATTTTCAGCGCAGAGAGGTCGGCGTTCAACCACACACAGTCACAGACACTACACGGATGTCCAGACTTCAGCGACAGAAGCTGGCGCTGAAACCAGGCGTTCAAACTTTATAGATCTACGGGTGCGTTGTCGTAGGCCTTGTATTGCTTCGGGATCTTCTCGCAGTCACCGTTGTATTTCCCGTTCCCTATACTGTTTGTCTAACCATTGCCTTTTTTATTCTTTTTAGTGGACCAATAGTTAGTACAGTGGGATTTACCCTATATGTATGTCACATACCTGACAGGCGACGCGGGATAGGCCGCACGAGACAGATTGCGCAAAGTACGGCTGCTTTAAACAGCGTCCTTGTTGAAACCAACGCAGCGTAAGCGTAGCTTGCGTAAGGAACCACCGGACTTCCTCATTCGGCACCAATCGAGTGAAGATGATTAAATCCCGGATACAGTCAATCAGTCAGTAACTCCGATGGAGCGTATTCCCTTCTTACATGGAATCTGTTGATGTCGAATGTTCTTTACAAATGGCCACTTTTGCAATTTGGTAATCCATTTGTTTGTTTGTTTTTTCGCAAAAATTGTTAATTTTTATTTTAATTGCAGAGGGAAATACACGCAGAGGCATCGTACCTACAATGTGACCGTCATGTACCGCCAAGGAATTGACAATTTCGGAAAATATGTTGTGCAGAGTTCTCGTTTACATAAACTACATCACAGAAGCTGCAGATTCGCTTGCAAACTTTTCCAGATGAAATGCCATGACTGACGCAGTTTTGATCCTCATCACTGTCATTATTTGTCCGATTGTATTTGCAATTACTAAAAAGTAATGCACTTATTCAAAGAGGGAAATGTACGTACGCTCGAACAACAACTCCCGAGTCGTATTCATGCAATGCACTGCTGGCGCCCTCCTTTAGTGTTATCAAACTTATCGCCTACACACCGGCAGTTAGGTTGCTGCACCAAAATACTTGGGGTGGCCGAACGTAACAAGAGATATGAACAGTGAATGCCTCCTGCTTTTTTTTTTTTCACGTGTGGTTCATGGGTGATTTGCGGTAACGTTGCACTTCTAACTGAAGATCAATAAGAAAGGCGGTTGCTTAACGAAAACTGTCGAGGAGAGCCAGGTGATGCAAAGCACGTCATAAGCAATCCTGTAAGTACTTTGGCACATCATTATCAGAAAATACTATCATTATGCAATGATGGCAGCTTGGTAAGGTGATATGCCACTCAGAAGAAAAGCGCACGTATCTGTAAGATCTTGTTCAAAAGATTCCATGCCACAACGCGGGGTGCTTAATCGCGGGTCACGGAGAAAGGTTCAAGGATGAGGAGGAAAGTTTAAGCGGAAGGACAGGGATCTTAGCCACTTCTTAGACCGGCTGGCTACCCTGTGCTGGGTAAAGGGGTGATGGGAATAAAAGATGGTAAAAAGAAATGTTGCGAAGGGAGAAAGAGAGAAATTAAAAAAACGATAGCGACAAAGGAAAGGCAACATCAAAGAGTATAGGACACTAAAGTCTGTCTCTGAGGACTAGTTGTCCGCAAAAAGCGTAGTAAAGCTTTCAAAGCCTTCTGGGCTGAGGATGGGCTCAGCCAATGACCCAGAATCCTTTGTTCCGACAAAGGCCGATCGTCCAGTCTATTCAGAGCTGCAGTCAGTTTTTGTCCTTGCGCGTTGAAATGGGTGCATTCACATAAAAAGTGCGCGATGGTTTCTTCGCAGCTGCAGTAAGTGCATGTAGAAGAGCTGGCCATAGCAATGAGATAGGAGTGTGCTTTCGTGAAGGCCACTCCAAGCCACAGGCGGCATAGAAGAGTCTCCTCAGCTCGAGATATCCCTGAGGGAAGACGAAGCTGCAGATCGGGATCCAAGTTATGCAGGCACGCGTTTGTGAATTCTGTCGAGTTCCACTGTACCAGCGCGAGGTCACGTGCAAGCGAACGAAGTCTTGTAGCTGCGTCGGTTCTTGAGAACGCTTCGTAAGTACGTGTATAGGCTAGAAATACTGTCACGTAGCACCATAAGAACTATGCGGTACTTAGAATACAGTTGCACAATCTCCGCTGCAGGTATACGTGCGCGCAGGCGCTTGGGAAAGTCTGACCTGATACTATACTGCTATAAACGGAAAAAGGAGAAGAAGAAGAAGAGAGACGTGGAGAGATGACCAAAAGCGATTAAAGAACGCATTGCTGCCCAGAGCCAACAAGGTCGATTACAACCCATAGAGATACCGCTTCGCCATACGTCTACCACGGAGCCACGCTGCGGTTTTGAGAAAGAACACCTACAGCAAGACAAAGGAGGAACTCATCTTCAGCAAACAATTTTCGTTCCACTTCCGCCTGTCTTGCGAAAGAGCGCGGGTCGCCCACTCCCCATTGTCCAGGCGGGCAACATACCACGTGGGCCAAAACGAACGAGTCCCAATAAGTCGAACGTCAAGCCTGACCGAATTGGAAAGAAAGAAGACCCGGCGAAGAAGACTCGGCGGCGGTAGACTTCGTCTTCTTAACTGCGAGCACACGCGTACTCCGAAGAGCCACTTCCCAGAATGGACCCGGCGATGCCCTTCCCCCAAGTTCGAGTACGAGTCTCTGCTTTCCTTCTCCGGAACGTAACTACACACCCACCCTCACAATCGGTCCAGTGCATTATAGGTTGATGGCCGGCCGGCCGGGGGAAGGAAGAGACCCCCCGCGGAAACTGGACTGCGTGGAGGGAGATCGTGATAGATTCGCACGGTCGCGTCGCTCGCAGAGGAACAGCTTCACCGCGGACCGCTGCCGCCGAGTGTGAAGCGGCAACGACGACACGACGTTCGCTGCCCACGCAACTCGGGCGCTTCCCGCGATGCTGCACCCCCGCTGCGAACAAATTTACGGCTCGAAAAAAGCGCGCCGCACTCTTGTAAAGCTCCCTCTCTCGCTCTCGCAGCGACGCTCTAGAAAGGGCCAAGTGCAAATTGAAAAGTGGGGAGTTATTGGCGCCGACGGTAGTAGACCGTGCCGGTTTCGCCCGCTCTTTGCAAGCGCCATTCTGAGAGACGAAAAAGTCGCCGGAAAATTAAGCGCGGTGAATGAAGCGCACCATTTATTGTACTTCTCGGTGGTGGTGCGTCAGTGGCACACGGTTCGTCACCGCATCGATTTGTTGCAACATGATTGCACACGGTGACTTCGCGTAATTACTTTCTTATCAACCACACGCAGAGAGCCGCGTTAACGCAAGAACAGCGCTGCGTAAAAGGATTAACAAAGAGCACTAGTCCTTTTCTGTTGCACTGCTCTTCCACGTATTGTCTCTTACCAACATGCCAAACCTTTCAGCCGTCCCGCCGCGGTGGTCTAGTGGCTAAGGTACTCGGCTGCTGACCCGCAAGTTGCGGGATCGAATCCCGGCAGCGGCGGCTGCATTTCCGATGGAGGCGGAAATGTTGTAGGCCCGTGTGTTCACATTTGGGTGCACGTTAAAGAAGCCCAGGTGGTCGAAACGTTCGGAGCCCTCCACTACGGTGTCTCTCATAATCAAATGGTGGTTGGTTTTGGGACGTTAAACCCCACATATCAATCAGTCAAAAGCTTTCAGCCTTCAGAGCCGTATTCATATTTGTATGCCAGCATGATCGCTCCATGGTCGATAAGTAGCCGAACAATCATCATTTTTTTTTTAAATTCCTGCGAGGAAGATATTTTTCTAACAGCTTCATTTTATTCGCGTGTTCACCGGTGGTGAGTCGTAGAGCGGGAAAGTATTCGCGCCGCGCTCTATCTTTCGTAAACCGAAGCCTGCGCGTGCTCGGAAATCACTGGCACATACTTCCGTGGTTGGGCGGGAAACAACACATTTAGCATATAATTAGGCTATTTTTTGCGGACCGAAAATTAGCGACAGTTCAACCGATCGACAGTTCAACTGGTCTTCAACTGATTGAGCACGAGATAGACAGGGCGAACACGGCTGGACGCACGGCGTCCGCGCTTCGCTATTGTGCTAACTTAATGTTCGGCAATTAGCCATCAAACACCATGACGATTCCTACGCTTATTCGGCTCTCCATTTAGAAAGATAAAGCTAACATACATGAAGCCTGTCGACAAGAGTGCTCATTTTTTCATCCTCCCATAAGCACACTTCAGTAAAAAAAAAATAATGATAAAAAGAGGGTGAGATACCTGCCGCGGTACGGATACAGTACTCCCGGATTTAAACGAGATTTCTTTTTTAAGTTTTAACAAAGATTATGAGCGATTTCTAGGTATAACCATGTCACGTTGCTGCAAACCAGGACCCTCTGACGTAAATGTCCGACTGTGAATTACGCCCATGTGACACCACCTGTTAACGCTGGAAACGGAAGTACGTCCAATGCTAAGCGCTAACTCTAAACGTTTCGACCCACGAGTACTGCCCACGAGCTGAAACACTACATGATGGAGCGTTTGCCCATTCGCCACTGCCACGCTTAGTAGGCACGGGAGATATCTTAAACTGATTGATTTGCTGATTGATTGATATGTGGGGTTTAACGTCCGAAAACCAAGATATGAGTATGATAGACGCCATAGTGGAGGGTTTCGGAATTCTCGACCACCTAGGGTTCTTTAACGTGCACCCAAATCGGCGCACGGGCCTACAGCATTTTCGCCTCCATCGAAAATTCAGCCGCGCCACAGCCGGGATTCGATCCCGCGACCTGCGGGTCAGCAGCCGAGTACCTTAGCCACTATAGACCACCGCGGCGGGGCGATATGCTTGAAACTCCTGCTTCATGTACAGCAGTGCGAAGCCGCAACAAATTAGCAATTCTGTTTTTTTATGGTAATTATACTTCAAAGCGAAATAGCACCTTCGAAAAACGCGAGGAGATGCGCAATCTAGTGAGCATTTTCCTCTTGCAAGGCAACACATCAGCAAACCACCGCGAGTACGAACTTCTTCTTTAAATGTTCCGATCAGACAAACATGACAACTGTTTGACGTGAACAAAGTACCGGAATAGGAGAACAAGTTGAATTTCCTCCAAGCTGATATTCCGTCTTAGCATCGTATAGATCGTTACTACAATGGTATTTCACGCGAGGCTACCACGGTGAATCTGTCTCTGATCTCCTCCGGCATCAATTTGCATCCATTGTTGTTAGAATTATAGCCACTCGGGTCAAATGCGAAGAACGTTCCAACCCATTCACGCGACAAGGCACGCGCCGCCGCGGACCACCTGTGAGTTCTGCGTGTCACCGTCCCGCAACGCAGCCACCGAAAACAAACGACTTTTCACGGACATTCAAGCAACTTCCGCGTGTTCTCCAACGTGAGAAGAGCTGTAATGTTGCGAGCCATCATTCTTTATCCCTCCGTTGTTTTGTTCGTTCTCGAAGAATAATTGGGCAGGGCTCACGAGGTGAAGCGCTGACCATCTTCTGAACCCCCTTATACCCGGTTAACGTACCACGCTCTACAATTGCTTTGTACAAGTGCTTTTTTGTTGTTGTTATATTTCTACAGTGCAGAACACAAAGCCAGGCTTCTATAGTGTCATTCGTCAAGTGGTCCTCCCCCCCCCCCCCTTAACTCAGTGGGGAGTTCCCCGGTAAACAGCCGGTCCTTGCGGTGCCACTCTGCTTCAAGGGGTCCCGAGCCCATAGCTAGGTGTGATGTGTCTGGCATCAATATTTTAGGCAACGTGCAGCTACGGCTTGATCGCAGCGTGTTGTCTGTGCATTCCCGTTACGACCACATCTTAAGTCCTCCGAGGCGTGGATATTTATTTCGCTTCTCTATTTTTTGTGCGTCTACAGAACGCTTCTCTCAATTCGATTCGACCTACTTGGATCTTGTCAAACGATCGTCCCTCCCGAGCCCACTTCCAGCATGGTTATACCATCCGGTGCGCGCTTCGTCCTGCCTAAGAGAACTTCAATATTATTTTTGGCTGAACCTTTTTTTTTTTTTTTTTAGAATGAAGTTGCTGTGATCTCCTCGAGAGACCAGAGCTGCGCCAAGTGGCCCGACACCGATGTATGCGATCTCTGTTGCGCCAGGTTTAGCGGTAACTGAACGTAACCAGTGTGGCAGTAAGCGTGGAATCACTAGAACAGGAACCACGCAGAGTATAGTGCGAGGCGGGGTGTTTGGAAAATGTCACGCGCAGTCGCGCAAAACTTATAGCTTTAAATACCATCCCAAAAGAGCCGGTCCTTCTTGCGTAACGTGTCAACACAAATAAATTGTAATTCGTTTCTTTCACCATGTCAAGATCTGAAGCGCAGGAAAGAACAGGAGGGAACGCAAAGGCGCGGATGTTAACGAGTCTAGAAGGACTGCTATGCTGCTCTATACACAGGAAAAAGGGGGTAGAGGACTTTTAAAGATGGAAGTATACCAACCTATGCAGCACAGTTCTAGAGTGTGCGTTATGAAGATACCCAGCTTCAAAAGCCATCATCTCGTTTACAAAAGAGGAATGTTTTCCCCGCGGCTTACATTTTTTTTCTTATGGAGAAATTGTGAGAGAAACAGAGAGGTAAAGGAAAACGGGAATGTTGAGAAAGACAGGAGGGTTTGATTGATGATTGATTGATATGTGGGTTTTAACGTCCCAAAGCCACCATATGATTATGAGACACGCCGTAGTGGAGGGCTCCGGAAATTTCGACCGCCTGGGGTTCTTTAACGTGCACCCAAATCTGAGCACACGGGCCTACAACATTTCCGCCTCCATCGGAAATGCAGCCGCCGCAGCCGGGATTGGAACCCGCGACCTGTGGGTCAGCAGCCGAGTACCTTAGCCACTAGACCACTGCGGCGGGGCGAAAGACAGGAGGGTACGTCCAGTTTGCTACTGTGCAGCTGGTAAAGAAGTCAGAGTATAAGAATAGACAAAAAATGGAAGATAGTCTATAAACCTCATACCGAGTCGCATCAGTTGTAAAAGAGATCTCGGAACTCTGTGGAAATTGAAGATGCACTGAATAGGTTTGGGCTAGTGACACTGGATGAACTGCAGCAGTTGCGACAATGAAAGTTGTTGAAGGTCCCACGGCATGCGGAATGAAAATATCACTGAATAAATATAATACTGGCACGTATCCTTGAAGAGCAAAAAGTATTTTATGCATTCACCGAGAAGGACTGGAAGGTGATGGCCATCGATCTTCTTTTTTCTTCTCGTTTTATGTATTGATCATTTTCCACCTCCATTCGAAAGCTTTCAGCACCTAAGGT
This sequence comes from Rhipicephalus microplus, assembly GCF_043290135.1. Classification (NCBI taxonomy): domain Eukaryota; kingdom Metazoa; phylum Arthropoda; class Arachnida; order Ixodida; family Ixodidae; genus Rhipicephalus; species Rhipicephalus microplus. Next base: position 19,448,082 of record NC_134709.1, read on the forward strand.
AGTTTTGGATGCCTTCGTGTTAACGTTGACCGCTATACGACCCCTTCATATTAACGCTTCATGCTAACGGACACCGTTAACGCTTTATGATCGGGACACCGTTGACCAAGCTACGATGTTATGTGACGAAGTTAATCGTGTGACTTCACGTGTCATGGCGCCAGTTCGTTCGTCATGACGACGTCACAATTTTCGCAATGTTACGCCACATGGCACCACCTATTGCGAGGACATCCCGTAATGATGATTTTGTGCACCACTCGTGTGGACACCGCCGACGCGGGACGCCAGTAGATTTTCGCGTTTGGTGACACATCTGTGGTTTCAGCCTTAATAACTTTTGGGTTAGGTTTGATCGGCGGCAAGCGGGGCATCATTACGTCTGTTTGTCTCCAGTTCTCCACCTTCCCAAGATCTATATTATAGCCTAGAGTGCCATTGTACGGTTTATATAGTCGTGAACATTATAGTTAGAGTAGAGAAAATGCAGGATAGGCATGGGATATTGCTATTTAGGCTTTGTAAAGTAGGTTATTCTACACGTGGGAAAGAAAATAATGAGACAAATGAGAGCATGAGTACAGATGGCAATCACAACTGGGGCGCAGTGCAGCGTATAACAATAGAAAGAGTCACTTAAGTGAGTTAGCGTCTTGAAATGGCTTCAGTGAGTTGCCTAAGAAGAGTAGTGAAAGGGCTCACTCGACTTTATCAAGAGATAAAATGTGAAGTCATGCTCGATAATATTTTTGAGAGCGTTCCGATGTACAAAGCGCGTTGGTTTTCCGGTAAATCCACTAATATACCGTAAGCCTGCGCTCTCAACACTCAAAAAAGAACGAGAAAAACGCGACGATCAAAAAAAAAAAATAATAATAAAAAGAAGTTCTTTCTCAGATTATTTTGCGGATGGGTTTCGGAGCCGCCATGTTGGGCTGTCAACCTTGCCGTTGGATATACCTGACTAAACAAACAGTGCAGTGGTGGACGTACACGCATTAAAAAAGGTTTGGGTTGGTGCATTCAACATTCTCTGTAGTCTTATCGAACTTCACGCAACGAGATACAAAAGCAACAAAACATTCGTTCAACAGCGCAAAATGCTGACGTCCCCTTGCCTTACATCAAGTCGTCTACACGTAAATCGCGGGCATTCCGTGGCTACACGCGCAATCACTGGCGTCCGAGTCAGCCATTCACAAAAATGACGCGGAGCAAGCTTCCGAGACGGACGCGATGCAATCAAGAAAAACGACGTAACAATGACATCAAACAAGCGTTTTCTTGAGCAACACTTCTTTTGAAGAAATGAACCCACATCGCTACGCCTGGCCTGCGTAATATGGCGATTGCACGTATACATACGGTTGTCACGCGACATGACGATTCGTCGTCTACCAATTCGGCTTGCGTGTCGAATCCGTTGAGAAGTGCTGGACTCAAACATGGACGCAAGCCTATCTCACCTCTCGCTGAAACAACCTTGAACGTGTACAGTCCGCGTCAAAAGTATATATGGACCACGACAAAGAATAAAAATTATGGCATTATCTCAAAGGTGGTGCCGAGCCTCAAGGATGAGCGTGGCTGGGTAGACATTTTTGTTGGTTGTTCCTCAGAGTCTTGGTGCAACCGACCACCAGGGATCGGCCATGAAACGGACGGTGCCTCATTTGTGAGATCGAATTGTTTTACCAGCCGGGTTATTTAATAGGGACGTTTAAACAAAGAACCAATTGGTAAACGATAGATTAGAATTGAAATAAATAGAGGTAATAAAAGACACGAACAAACTAATGTTGTTTAAAATAAAGTGAATTTATACCTCAGCTTGACATTTATTCGTTTTGTTGCTTTTAGAAAATCGCATACGCCCTAGCAAACATTCCTGTGGCTAAATCTCTTTTCAGTTGCTTCAAGGGAAATGACCATCGGAAGGGATAAATTAGTGCCAATCTACGGATAGGTTCTTCTAACAGTCTCTTCCTTTGGTTTGTATATAACCTGCACGTTAAGAGGAAATAGTGAAGGGATTCACTCTCGTTGCAGTGGAGGCATAGGGGAGACTGTGCCAGACCAGACCTGTGTAGATAAAAATTCGGGGAGGGGGGGGGGGACTTGGCATCGTAATCTCGTAATTGATATCTGCACCATTCTAGAGGATCACCATCAATTTTTCCAGGGGTACTTCTCTCTTTCATCTGGCTCTTTCTGTTTCTCCCTGTTCAATGTATCTCTATTAACGCGATAGAATTGAAAAGCTCATTTCGCAGAAATTCTGGTGTCGTTGGTTGTGAGTGATAAAATGAGCATCTTTGCGTAACCGGGAAACGAAGAAAGACGCCAAATAAGATAAATGATAAAAAAATTGTGTCTGAGTGGGCATCGAAACCGGGGACTTTTGCTTGGCATGCAGAAGAAGCGGGTGTTCTGCAACCCAGTCATGCCTCTTTATTTTTTTTCTTTATTGACCACACAGCCATTCGCCTGCTTGTGAATGAAGTGAAAATAACTTGTTCTACATGGAAGTGTAAGTAAAGCAGCTTTCATGCTTTACAGCCCCGCGGCGGTGGTCTAGTGGCTAAGGTACTCGGCTGCTGACCCACAGGTCGCGGGATCGAATCCCGGCTGCGGCGGCTGCATTTCCGATGGAGGCGGAAATGTTGTAGGCCCGTGTGCTCTGATTTGGGTGCACGTTAAAGAACCCCAGGTGGTCGAAATTTCCGGAGCTCTCCACTACGGCGTCTCTCATAATAATATGGTGGTTTTGAGACCTTAAACCCCCCATATCAATCAAAATCTTTCTCGAAATACTTCTGATCGCTTCAAGCCTCTCCGTTCATTTCAACTTCAGTCACGTTTGGTAATCAAGTTCTGTAAGAAAACTATGTGCCTCATCATAACGAATGTGACATGTCCTACTCGCGATTGTTAATTTTCGCATGGTCCGAATATTCTGGGTTCAACGTTTGCTCATTATGTCCGCATGTCAGTTGTGACAGCTGCGTTTATATATTGACATTTTCACACTACGTGTTTGTATATTTCTTTATACAAAATGCAATAAAAAGTTCATTTTATTTGTGCCGATCGAGTTTCCTCTTACTAAGAAATCAGTCTGCTTAACTTTCGCCTCTTCAGATATTACAAACAAAATTAAAAAAAAAAGGTTAACAAAATTTTATGAATGGCCGTATCGACCAAGGTGGCCGGTGGACCCGAAAGAAGGCACGAGCGTTTTTCGCTTGCATGCGAAGTGTGAAGGAAGGCTTCCGCGGCAACCCTCCTCCTCTCAATTTTCTTCCCTTTCCCTCTATTTTAGGACGTCATTAGTGACGTCACGAAAGAAATTTTCCGCTCGTGATTCATTTCTAGTGGTATACCGCGCAACCGCCTGTGGTAAAAGCGGTGCTACCGCTGCTCCCCTGTGCTTAGCGTTGACCACGTGGTGCTGACATTGTTCACGCGCTTCTAAGAATTAAGTGGCGAGGAGGGAACCACTCCCTCGTCTTTGAAAGTGGGTTGGTGAAAAACTTCTTTTCACAGCACGTGGATTACGCCGTCACGGGTCTATTACATCTTTGCTAAACCACGCTATCAGTACCATAGATGCTACATCGCTGAGAAGCAAATGCGTACAGCGAAATGACACGCCGCCGAATCCGGCGCGACGTGATAGTGATGATAGCGCAAGAAAGCGCGTCATTCCGAGCGAAGCTGGCTAGTGGCGCTGCAGGTACACGAGCAGACCATCTGCACGCAAGCTCGTCCATCTGGCGTACCCGGTTGCGTGGATCCGTTGAACAGGCGACGACGACGACGCTGTGCTGGCTACGTCCCTCGTCGCCCACGTGTCTCGAGACTTCCAAGAGAACTTTGTGCGCTCGCCGATCGTGTTCCATATGTGGCCGTATTCAAACTGTCCGCCCATCTACTTCAAGAGGCAACCGTTCTACGATCTCCAGGCCACACTGCTGCCGGCGACGCCCCTGAAGAGCGAAACCCATCAAGAGCGGTGCTACAGGTGTCTCGAGTTCCAGTTCCTGCCGGTTCACGCGAGGCAAATCTTCACGTTGCTGTCGCGTGACACGTGGACGCATTCGGAGTTGGCTGTGCAAGTGCACCTCCGTTTATGCTCAAACAACGGGCGCGACGAACTGGAGGACAGCTACCCGGCCAATTTGAAGGTGACTGTGAACGATCGGGCTTGCTTATTGCCGGCGCCTGTTTCTGTACAGGCGCCCGGTGGTACGACAGTGCGCGCATGTTTGCCCGTCGACATCCTCCGTTTCTGCTTTCTGTGTCCTGGCGTAAGAAACAAGATTTCGCTGAGCTGGCAGCACGAGAACGACCGCGAGTACTTCGTCGGCGTGTTCCTCGTTCGGAGACAATCGGTGGCCACGATTCTTCGCGAACTGCAACTAAAAGGAATTGCGCCGGGCATGACCCAGACCAAACAGCTGATCAATGCGAAGGAGCGAGCAAGCGGTGGCGACGACATCGAGGTGACGAGCGTTCACGCTTCTCTCACGTGCCCCTTGAGCAAGAAACGAATGAGCTACCCGTGTCGCGCGCTGAGGTGCAAGCACATTCAGTGCTTCGACGCGCTGAGCTACTTGCTGAGCAACGAGATGCGGCCCACGTGGATGTGTCCCGTGTGCGGCGAGCGGGCTGCGTTCTCGTCGCTGGTCATAGACCGACTTTTCATGTGGATTATCGTGAACGCGCCCGCTGACTGCGACACCGTCGTTATCTACAATGACGGCTCCTGGGCCCCATCGGCGTGCCGAAAAGATGACGACCAAGCTGGCAATGCTTCATCTACTGGGAACCTGCTGGAGCCTTCATCGTCCTCGCCCAATTGGGGCTGGATGGGGCCTTCATCGTCCTCGTCTTATTGGGGCTGGCCGGGGCCTCCATCGTCATCGTCTAACTGGGGCTGGCCGGGGCCTTCATCGTCCTCGTCTAACTGGGGCTGGCGGGGGCCTTCATCGTCTTCGTCCGATTGGGGCTGGCTGGGACCTTCATCGTCGTCGTCTAATGGGAGCTGGCTGGGCCCTTCATCTTCCTCGTCTAATGGGGGCTGGCTGGGGCCTTCATCGTCCTCGTCTAACTGGGGCTGGCTGGGGCCTCCATCGTCCTCGTCTAACTGGGGCTGGCTGGGGCCTTCATCGTCCTCGCCTAATGGGGTCTGGCTAGAGCCTTCACCGTCATCGCCTAATGGGAGCTTGCAAGAGCCCTCATCGTCCTCACCTAACGAGCAGAACGGGTGGTTTGAGTGCTACGACGATATTTATTGGTTTAACGATGGAAGCCATAGCCGTACCGAAGACAGCGTTGACGAGCCGAAGGGTGGCGATGCTGAAGTCGGTCTTCCGTCGGAGCCAGCAAGTACTGGTCAGTGACTCTGTTGCAAGTATTTGTCCATATTTGCCTATGGTCGACTCCATTGATGAATAACCAGGGCCGAAATGGGTTGAAGTCGAGAACACGGATGAATTTAACTTGCGCGGAATTATGTCCAGAATGGTATTGCCTGCTCGCCTTGTTTCAAGCTCTTCAGCAGTCCTTTAGAGGGCCCTTTCTAATCGCGTGCGCTTGCAACAAGCGCATTGTGAATTGTCTGGAAGCACTCACTGACTTTCATTTGTTATATAAATGTTTTTGTCCTACCGCAAGGTTCTAATGCGTGGTGCATTGTTTTCTCAATAATCGGGATCATTTTCGATAACCTCATTATCGTCGGTAAAGTTTGTCGAAAGATGACTGCAAGCTGAATGTGTGTCACTTTCTTTTGGTATATACCGCAGCAAGATATGTAATCGTATGCTTTTTCGTTTAACCTTTCTTTGAAAGGCTACAACCAACTTTTTTTTATAGCGCAACGGCGATGTGTGACAAAATACATGCGTTTGTATCGTGAACTGTCGAAAAATAAAGGATTTTTTTTTTACTCTTCCGAGTCGTGTCATAACCTATAACCTTAAAGCACGGGTCAATAGAATCGTGTTTTAAAGCTGCTGGAATACGAATGCTGCTTGCCGCACGAATGGGTCCACTGCTTATCTGCGGCCACATGCCTATTGATTACGAGAGACGCCGTAGTGGAGGGCTCTGGGAAATTTTGACCATCTGGTGTTCTTTACCGTGCGCCGACATCGCACAGTACAAGGACTTCTATCACTTCGCCTCCCTCGGAATGTGACCTCAACTGCCGGGGTCGAACCCGCAACCTTCGGTTCAGCAGCCGAGCACCCTATAGCCACCGATCCACCGATGTGGACGATATTGCGTATCTCAAAAAGTGAAGAATTCGCGCTTGCCTCGAAGAAAATCAAGAGAAGGCATCATACCTTGCTCAAAGGGTGGGGGCTCAGGACTCTTTAGCACTCGCTGAAACTTTGTGGTCAGCAAGAATCGACATTAATAGACAGTTATAGTTTAGCGTTAGCGTCATAGCGTAGGTTAAGGGAATGGCGTTACCGTGCAGCAAACGTTCGTTGTGGGCAGCGTCTTATAGTTAGCGGGATAGCGTTTACGTGGTTTACGTGCCTCAGCTGGGATGGTCGCGCCACCTATTAGATGGTTAAGTTAAATAGTGAAAATGAAAAGAAAACGAGAATGTTTGCCTATGCCACCGCGCGAAGAATCGTTAGAAGTTTATTTTTGTGATAATAAAAGTAAATAAATATGAACCACGCAGCAAACGCCAAAACATCTACGTTGCCGATTTGTTTACATCGATGTTGTAGTTAGGCCTAGGCGCGTTCGAAATGGGAAGCTAACTCAAAAACTACGCCAACCTATCCGTAATACTCGGTCATCGAAGCTAACTGAAGGCAAGCGAAGCCACTTTGAACAGTAGTTTGCTGCGAACAAGGTGAATCTTTCAACAACTACGCCAAAATCACTTTGAAGCGGGCGTACGAGAGCACCGCCATGTTTACGTACACTACGTACACCACGTACGGAAAGCGGTACGGGTGACGTACGTATCCGCGCATGCGCACTTCGATTCCGGTATCACGGTACGCCCGGTAACCCGGTAAGCCCGGTATACTATAACTCTCTATTGTCGACGATGTAATCTTTTCCTCGGTTGTTGCAGCGGGAGGCTTTAGAATGCGCGAAATAAAACTTCGTCTTGCTCCGCCCACACGAGCTTGCCGAAAGTGTCGTCGTGGACACCACGTCATCTTCGGTTCCTTGGGCGCCGTCAAGCTGCACTCCGACGCAAACTTTCCGCCGCTCAGTGATCCGGAATGCGAGAGCGCTGTTTATATGACGAAGGCTCAATCGTATCGAAGCTGATAGTCCAGCAGCTGTATTACGATATCTGGAATGACGACTAACAGCAGAGCGCTTCGTGAACGAGCGTCTCTCTTGTCTTCAACCGCGCACCCAGTGATAACTCGTGACGTGCCAATGCTGCAGCTAATCGAGGAGGTCACGCTTCTGCACTGCTGCAATAGGTGACCGGTAAAATAGGCAAACGCAGGGGACTGCGGGATACGACGGCTTCCGGTTCGACACACCACCCGGGTTAGCAGCGGCTACACATGCACTTTTGTACTGTTCCGTTGAAAAAAGCACCTCTCCGTGCAATCTCAGTGATTTATAAGTTGTTTTTTTTTTTTTGCTGCTCGCCGTGGCTGTGACAATGACCAGCTACGAAAGCCATGAACAGTAAGGAAACTTTTTATCGCACAAAAATGCTCTTCAATGCTTTTATGCTGCTCGGGGGTACTGTCAGGTTTGCTAGCAGATCAGTCAATACATGCAGAAGACAGTTTTCATTGTATGATACGTTACTTCAGATAAAAAATCACAATTTCAAAGAACTCAGGGGATGGTGATGACTCTAGCAGTGTGTTAAGAGTTCATTTTCAGATCGCTGCTTCGGCCGAAATCGTCGGTCGATCGGCATGAAGCACCGCACTTATCGAGCACGTTGAGATACCTTTTTTTTTTAATAGCCTTCAGCGCGCTATAAGATGCATTTCTTAGTCGAAGCCGCATGCTTATTCGAACGCTGATCTTGGTCAAACTGCGTGGCACGGTGGCAAATAAACAATATAGTCAGACATACACGGCGCCGAAGAATCAAAACCATGCGCTTGTTTAACGCACTTCTTCCTTTGTGTGCCGTCGTGACACACAGTTTGAGACAGATAAACGCAAACGGACTCGTCCAGCGCTTCGTGTAAACTTACTCTTGAGTGAACATTTCGCGTTTTTTTTTTTGTCATACATATGGGTGCAATGCCGGCGCTCATCTCATATGATAGGTAGATTTCGCCCGCGTTCCCATATTATCTTTGCTAGGCGCACCTGTGCGACAATTTATTTCTGGATATAATATTCGCATCAATTCATGCGTAAGCTCTCATTAGTGCGGAATACGCACGTGCTTGTTATAAAATGGTCTTCGCACACTCTGGATCCAACGTTCTGTACCCAAAGGCTACTTGTCACTGCGGCTCTCTTCACAGCTGCGGCCCTCCTCATTTTTTTTTTCTTTCTTCGTTCTATGGGAACCGATACATCCGTTTGCCTTTCACGCTCGAGTTGGAGTAGCCAACGGCTAAACAACCGACCATGGTTTATCAGAACGAAGATAAGCGGGTGATTACGTGAGCGAATTCTGAATAATCTGAAGATACCGCGGAGTGGTTTGCCGTCGTCTACTCTTCTCGAACCGGAAGCCGGCAGCAGACGGTGCATCCCACAATCCCTCGCTCTTTTACTGGTCACCCATTGCAGGTAAAGTCACAGATAAAATGAAACTTGCTTATGAGAAGAAACTTCCATACATCTACGCGGCCGAATTGGAGTGCAAGAAATTCGAAGAGAGGGTCTTCCCCTCTCCTGAAATGCGTTGGGGCACCAATCGGTCGCCTAATTGATTGATTTGTGGGGTTTAACGTCCCAAAACCACCATTTCATTATGAGAGACGCCGTAGTGGAGGGCTCCGGAAATTTTGACCACCTGGGGTTCTTTAACGTGCACCCAAATCTGAGTACGCGGGCCTACAACATTTCCGCCTCCATCGGAAATGCAGCCGCCGCAGCCGGGAATCGAACCCGCGACCTGCGGGTCAGAAGCCGAGTACCTTAGCCACTTGACCACCGTGGTGGGGCAATCGGTCGCTTATATATGATAGTTCGCAAGTTTCGGTTCCATGCTCGCGCTGTTTAAAATGTGTTCAAAGCCTCCCCCTCCCCCTTTTTTTTCGGTACAGCCAGTCTCTATAAGCAACATTTCCGAATGGCCGCGGAGATATTTTATTTATCATGACTGAACAGGAGATGGCGACAATCATTCACGAAACCATCATTGCAGCTGTCTTCTAGGCGATGCGCAATCGCGGCAAATGGGCAGAAAAAGAAAGCGGGGTAAGAACAAGACAGGCAATATTTTTGGAAATCAGCGAGCCCCATTGTGTTGTAGCCACACCAAAGTATACATAGAGCGGTTGTCATGTGAAGCTGCGCTGGTCTGTGTCAGCTGAAAAAAAAAATCGAAAGAAATCCATCATCTCAACATCTGGGTCGTATGGGATAAGACACAGCCATGTACCGCGTAGAATTAGAAGCAGTCACACTTTCCTTTTACGAACATCGCATTGTGAGGATTTCTCTACGCTGTATTAATATCAAGTGCTACATTACGTGACCTTACATCATGTGCCTTCAAACCCAAGAGCACGCATATTAAAGTTACGGGACCCGCGATTGAATGCCACGTACAGTCACAACTGGCACAATATAGAGACCAATAGCTAACGGAATATTGCCCGTGTTAATCCTCCGCTTATTGCAGTGGGCAAAGCGCAGCGCGTTGCTGCGCTACGCTGTTGAACACAGTCAAAGCTACACTGTCGACCGAGCAGAGGATTTGCCTGGAGAACGCTCTCACTCTGGTCCGCTGCGCACGCAACGCTGAAGTGACGGAATGAGCGGCAGTGATGCCAACCAAAGGAGGGGTGCTGTCCCTAGATTGACCCTCGAAAATTCCCTAGATTGTAATAAAACAAAGTATTAGGACAGTGTGCTCTGTTGCCATGTTCTTCTGAATATTGTTAAAAGTAAAAATCACCATTAACCATTTTAAGGTTTCTTTTTTTTTTGCACATTCGATGGAATTGTTATAAAGTGCTTGCAAATGGCACCCATTCCCCCCGAGAAAGGTTTGCATGTGAAAATTTACTTTGCACACGCATTGAAGAAATGATGGTATCAACCGGGTACGCGGCAATTCTGTAGCGCCTTTCTTATACCAGCACCTTGGCAGCCGATGCTCTATTCTTAATTTTCCATATTTGCAATCACTGTCGCAATATCTTCAGTAGATTTGAGTGGGTACCCTATTAATGGCTTATAGCTACGCCTTTCCTCTGTGCTTTCGATCATATCCCGGTTTCGCCCAATCTATTCATCACTTTTTCGCTCTCATTGAAAGGGCATCGATGGAAAGACTGAAACAACCGAACAGTGTTCTTGTTTATTTTTTTTTTTCATTACAACGGTTTTCACAATATTGAACCCGTTCGGTCCGCACCACCTCACCAAGTCTTGAGTCCGATTTTCGCTCTGTTCTATGTTATTTCTGCTTACTTCACATAGAGACACTGCCCAGTGAAGGCACGCAGTGTATGTATACAATTTCGACACGTATACAATTTGCTCTACAAGGCAAAACTTATCTTTCTTTCACAGTGGAGTTATCACTTATGGAGCTCATGTTATGCGCATGCCTAAGTCTTTCGACTAAACAGTTTAATTTTTCCTAGTAGTTATATAATGATCTCGCCTTATAAAAACTGCTATCCGGACCCCTTCACACGGTCTCTAAGAAAACCAAAATTATCCCAATCACTTTCGCATCCTTTCTAGTGGAAAGTGCGTGATCACCTATTAACGCCTTTAATTAGGCCGCGTACTGTCACATTTTGCTCACTTCGCCCTCTCCAACGCCCGCAACGCTTGGCCGCGCGTCAAAAGAAAACGTTCTTTCGGCTCGTTTATTTGCGATGAAACTTACACGAAACCTAACCTTCCTTCCCGTGTCCAACAAACGTTCACTCGAGTAAACGCTATACACCGAGCTTCCCTTCAAATAGTTTTTCCAGCACCCGCGTCGACGCCCGTTTCAACCGGGTCTCTCGTCGTTGCGCCTGTGTGTACGCTAGTGCTCATTGCTCCCGCTAGAGGCACAGCTGTGCTCCTCATTTCAAGAGCGGTCACTAGATGGCGCGGAGCCGCTCAGGCGACGCTCACTGGATCCACGCAGCGGGCGGAGATCACGACGAATGCGCGTTGCTATGAGCACCGAGCAAGGAAGAGACGCACGTTTGAAATACTTTGTGGTGGAAGTGGTGTGAACGCCATGGTAGACGCCCCTCCAGGCATCGCGCGTTGAAGCTTCCTGAGTGTCGACAATGACGCGTCTACTGACAGCCTAATGTATGTTCTACACAGACGATGAGTCACGCGCTGTGCATATAGCTGGTACAGCCCACAATCAAATGGCGACAAGACGACGCGGATGCGTAGGGTAATGCGTAGGGCTAAGTAGCGGATGGTATCGCGATTGTGAACTAGCACCAGGGCGTGTGGCGTGGCTCTTCAAAAAAAAATGGCAGCATATCCACGGAGTCAATTATGGATAGTGGGGCGAAGCATCCGTCCGTTCATTCGTTCTTGCTTCCGTCCATCCATGCGTGCGTCTGTGTGGCCGCCCGTGCGTCCATCCGCCCGTCAGTGCGTGCGTCTGTTCGTGCGTCTGCGCGTTCATCTGTGCGTCCGTCCCTACTTTCACCCATGCATCCGCTCCTGCCTCCGTCCATGCGTCCATCCGTCCGCGCAGCCATCCATGCGTCCGTCCATGCATATGTCTGTGTGTCCGTTTGTCCACCTATTCAACACTCCAAGTACCACCATCTCACATCTTTTCATCATATATTCCTCATATAGAAGCACCGCCATCCAGCGTACATTCCAAGGACTGAACGAGAGGAGGCACACGCACACTTTCTTACGGCTTGCGCTTCGTGTATACTTCCCACCTTTATCCAGCTCGAGTTGATGGTATATATTAGTTCACTGTATTCATGACACAGTGACTACGCGCTCGCTAAACCTTTCTAAAGCCATGGAGGTTACGCCCAGCGAGTATAGCGTAGCAACCTTTTCTTGTCAGATAGTGCTCAATGTACATTGCAATGGCTGCTAATGGGAAATGAGAGACAGGAAAATTTGGCTATTACTTTCTTACGGCTTGCGCTTCGTATCTATTTCCCACCTTTAACCACCTCGAGTTCATTCATGGTATATACTAGTTCATTATATTCATGGCACTGCGGCTCAAAGCTCGCTAAACCTTTCTAAAACTAAGGAGGTTACAACCAGCGAGTATAACGTAGCAACCCTTTCTTGTCAGATAGGGCTCAATGTAAATTCCAATGACTGCTAATGGAGATCGCAGCATGCGCGTTAACTAAAAGCCTAATGCTCCTGTCTCTCATTCCACATTAACAGCTATTGGCATGTACAATGGGCACTATTATTTATTGCTCAACAACGCACAGAAGAAATCTTTCACCGGCACCACCTTGGAGGTCAAAATGTTATACTTGTTACACACTACTATAACGGCTACGAGAGACGAACGGGTGCCGCTATAAGAAGCTTCGTCCCTAAAAAAAAAAAAAAAAAACATTGTGTATATGGCGTGTGTATAAAATCACACCACAACCACTCTCGTGTCACGTCTTTTAATGATTACGATCGAGCATATGTACAGAGGATTCAGGGTTTGCCGAACTTGACCTCTGCTGGAGCAAGCTTCTTCATCATCATTACCTTCGTGGATACACGGGAATTTTCGTCATTTTATTTTAATACACTGCAAACTTTCATGGTTCAAGCAGGAGTGGTAGTACATAAAATAGTTAGAACTGAGTCGTAAAGGAAGAACACATTCCATTGAAACAATGCATTCTGGATGGCATGTTAACAACAGTTTCAAAGATATACTTTTCAGATCACACGTGAGTGCGATGAAGTATGTAACCAATTTTAGAGAGGAAAAAAATACCGCTAGTTTGCTGAACAAAACATTCTACCGTTTCACTGTTCACTGCGGGTGATGGTAGACTATTGGAGTATGCTGTTGATGAAGAAAACAACAGCTCTGATTAATGTTGTTGTGACTTATCGGCAGCCGTATTATCTTGTGGTTAGTTCGTGAGGAATGTCCTACGTGCTCTGTTCTAGATATTCTATAATGCTCGTGATACAAATGATACAAAACTTTGAGTTTGGAAATTCATCTACGTTCACCAAAACAACGCACTTTGGCTGTGATCAATATATTCCCAGCTTTATTGCACTCACTCTAGAATGGCGAATAAGCACCTCTTATTTTAAACGACCGCCAGGAGTGTAGGCCCATCATCATCTTAGCCGGTACAGCAGGGTTCGTCTAAGTCCTCTTGTAGTTGCTGGTTCACAGAAGCTCTGGCTGTTGGTTGTGTTGAAAGGGCTTCGTTGGCCATAGGGCTGTTGCTGTTTAGTACACAACAGCGTCATAGCCTAACACTGTGGAAGTCTGGGGGTTTTTACGGTTGTGATATTTCCACCTGCTTTCTTGGAAACGCCGTATAACAATGAAGGTCCCACAAAGAAACCCTGAGAGGAAGAAACAGAAACTTCATTATTAGACTGTAGTGAACCCGGTAGAAGTACCGATTGCGCATTCACGTGCAGCATCTTTCTCGGACAGCGCAACTGCCTGAACAGCGAGAGTCCTCCGGAAGGGCACGCCAAAGGTCAGTGCAGCCTACACCTAAGCATATCGGAAAGCTGCACTGAGGAAGAACCGCCCGTCCGCCCACATTCATTGAGTTATGGGCAGCTGCCTTTGTTTGTCCGCGCCCTCTAGCTGCCTGAAGGGACCTCTTCGAGCACGGCCCAAGAAAGAGAGCGGGTGAAGGGGGGGGGGGGTCAAACAAAGCAGGCCATAGCAAGGGCTTCCAGGCGGACAAGGTCTGTCGCCATCTCTAACGCACTCACGCGTGCGGTAAAGAGTAAAAATCGTTCGACGAACGTCCAAGCGGGGACCTATCTGTTTTGTCGACCACTCGGGCACAACGCAACTGGAGATATCACACGGTGGATTTAAGCCGACAGGCGATAAGGATTAAGGGATGTGTCTGACACGACCTCGACGGGGGACCTTCAATGGCGGCTCGCTCCGTGGGAGGTCCGCTTCCAGCGCCATCTGGTTAAAATCACCTCCAGTACCCCTTCGTATATATGTGTTCCGGCGAACCTAGAGGAAAATAGAGGAGGCGCTGACCTACTATATAGACTGTGAAAGAAGTATCAATCATACCCACAACCTCGCTTGAGCACAAATGAAAATATAGCTGAACTGCTCTACCAATGTAGTTTGACCCTGCAAGAGCTATAACCTGTTTCATTCAACCATTCTATTTATTGTGCCACTGCATATATTTTTTGATTACGTGTTATTAAAATAATTCAGAGTCAACGCCTGTCCTGTCTATTCTTCAACGAGTCTTTTGTCTTGTGTTGTTCAACATCATGTAGCCATTCTGACTCTAATGACTTTTTACTAAAAGGACGTTTGTGGACGTCTGGATGGCTCGGCTATTCTGTGGCAAAAGAACAACGGGATTGACAAAAATAAAGTTCAGAGATAAGAGGAAGAGAACACGCAGTGAGTGCCCGAATTCGTGGGGAAGGTGCCACGCAACTAATGACGTTTCGCGAGACCAAGTCGTTCCCAAGGAGACATAGCCTCTTCCGACCCCCTTGTACCTCTACAGGGACGTTGGCGTGGGGCCTTTGGTGGAAGGCAGTTTCATCTGCAATGTACTGTGTAATCCTCTCTGAATAACACGTAACGATTGCTATACGTTTATTTGGAAGGCATCAAGCCGACGATTCGCTCGAGTAGATTCTACGCGAGACATTGCCTTCGGGCACGAGATGGAATGTGTGCTTCCATTGCCTTGCGGGTCTTTTAGTGGTCTTTTGTAACAAAGCACGGGCGGTGCACGATGAATACGTCGAATAAAGTGGCCACTCAGCACAACGACTCCACGTGATTTTCGTTCATTGTGAGCTGACGGCTTGTCAAACACTTGCGCATATGCACGGGCCACTGGAACCAATTTCTGTAAACAGTGATTATGCAACCGCTTGGAGCGCTACCGCTTTCCGTGTACAAGCAGGCTTGCAGAGATAGAACTGTCGTGGCAGCTATGGCAGCTGCAAAGACGAAGCGAAAGACGCGGCGTGGCCTTGCTAAAAGACTACGGGGGGGTGTCAGCGTCAGGTCGAACTGCTCGGCGGCACGGAATACCGCCCACCGAGCCTGCTCCAATCAAACCGCAAAGGGCCAATTAGGCGAGCCAGGCCTTCCGAACAGTGGCTACCGCCTATACCCCGGCTATCCTTCGTGCTCTTTTTTTTTTTTTTCTGCCTTGACTACAAGCGCCGCTGCGCCAACCTTTAACGCCGCTGGCGCGACAGATAAGACGCGACGGCGAAACGAAAGGGTCGACGGAGGGAAGAGAAAATGCCAAGGTGGTCAGCCGGACGACTGGGCCTGGAGAGTGCGTGGCGCTGTGGGCCTGTGGAACTTGCCTTCAGGGGCACTTCGGCGCCTTATTTGTTTGTTTGAGTAACTCCACTCTCTCCACCACACGCGTTTCACAATTATTTTAGTTCATCGGCGAAGGTCCATCGTTCGGTCCTTTTGGTTGCTTCGCCAAGCCGTGCGCCACAACTGGAGGCGGGCGGGAGGGAGCGATTGACATCGTGCAACAGCACGACAGCCACCACCCCTCCCCCTCTCACTTCTCCAACCCACGATTTCGCATCGACCTCTGCGCTTTCCCGCTAAACCACCCCCTTCGCTCTGTCGCCGCTGCGTGACTTCTTTCGTCGCTCTCGGAGTAGGCGGCGCTGTCAGTGAGAAAGAAACCACGCGACCGCTTGCGGACCTGCGTGCGTCGCCGCGAATTCCGAGAAAACCCGAGAGCTGTCATGCGGGGTCGGCCCCGGCTGCGGACGCTCGGCTGTCGTCGTACTCGTAACGCAAAAGGTCGTCGCTGTGGCATCATTGTGGTGCTGCCTTTCTCTCGCTCATTGTTTCATACACGCTTGAGTGCGCGCGGCAGTGCGAAGCAAGGAAAGGCGACCACGATGACGTGACAGGTGCTTAATTAGTCTAACATTCTGTTCAAGAGTTTAAGAAATTTATCTTTTAGTCAGTCAGTTGCATTGTAGTATTCATTGATCATACATGCAGGGTAAGTTGGCAGGGTTCTCAAAAAGACAATTTAATGAAGGGAAAACTTCAGAAAAGTTAGAAAATGAAACGGGAGTGATATTACTAGCGAACAGTTGCTCTTCGTTTTCCTTATCCACCACAGCACCTTGGAGATCAAGTGCTCCGATTTTATGTGCACGTTAAAGAACTTGAGGTAATCGAAATTTCTGGAGCCCTTCACTATACGGCGTCTCTGATAATAATATGGTGGTTTTGTGACGCTAAAGCCCACAAATCAATCGATCACCATAGGTTGAGCCAAGACGTGAACACTCGAGATTATTCCAGAGCTCGCGCGATGACCAGTGATAAAAGGCACACGCATAAATGCTGACGCACTTCGCCGCTTGTCAGCCGATCGATGGCCGACGCTCAGTTCACCGACGTAACCAATCGTTGAGAAAATATTTAATGACTTGCTGCGATAAACCCAGTGGTAAACACCAAGACTGGATGTTTCGTCATCTCTGGCTAACTAACAATTTGTATGGAGTGCTTGAGCGGTGATATTTTTTTCCGCTCATTAACATTTATATCTATTTCATCGCGTAGAAGCTTTCTACGCGTTTTTTTTTCACCGTCATCACCTTGTTGTTTACCCAAGCGGTATACATCGAAGTTGATTTATTTGTGGGGCTTAACGTCCCAAAACCACCATATGATTATGAGAGACGCCGTAGTGGAGGGCTCCGGAAATTTTGACCACCTGGGGTTCTTTAACGTGCACCCAAATCTGAGTACACGGGCCTACAACATTTCCGCCTCCATGGTATACATCGAAGTTAGGCCGGAGTTATTTTGACTTAAAAAAATAAATAAATAAAAGTACTAACCGGACACAAACGCCGAGGGAAACATCCTCAGGCAACGATATCGTACTCGAAACACGAGACCACATCTTATCGGTTTCGGTGTAAGCATCGATCTTCAGCCATCGAAAATCGATGGCCGAATGGCCGATGACGCACGCGTCCTATACGGAATCTTCCCGACTTTCGAAGGGCCCGCCTCCAATTGTACAGGACGTCTAAAATGGCAAAATAATCTCCGCCACTTTCAAAGACCGTGTATAAATGACGTGGCCGCCACACTGCCCCCTCGCCATTAGCCCTGCGATCTCTCGGTTTGTAACGTATCCGTCACGGTCTCCCGTTCACCTTGGGTCATCGGATCCGCATCTCAATCAGGCCCCTCCTCACCAAGAGAGCTAGAAGCACAACAAGCCTATAGTTGAAGAATTTTTCTTCATATCAGCACTACACAGCGCTCGGATGTCTATTTTTCTTCTTTTTTTTATTGGTATGATATATAAGGAGATGTTCACGCACGAGGAATGCGTTTGCTAGTCCTTAACCCTTGAGTCGTTCCATCCCTGTGTCGTCTGCTGTGCAGTTTGCTATAGAAGATCAATCATAACCAACCCGTCCAACTTTCAACGCTCGTTAGCGCTATATATACAGCAGATCAGACAACGCTAAGTGTTACGCGCTTAAAAGAAGGAAATATAAAATGCCCTGGCCACATAAAAGTCAACGTAGACCAATCTGATGAATACATCCGGCCACAAGATATTTGGTAGGTTGTCGGGGCATTGTGTTTACACCATACGGCCAAAGGGCTACAAGTCCCGCTAAAGTGCATCACGCCAGTGTCGTCACATTCGCGCGCTGAATCGTTTCTCTGTTTCCCTCTTTTATTTATTTATTTGTTCACCGAAATTTCTACGCCTAGCTTCGCTACTTGTGAAGTCTCTATTCGCCACTCGATCGTTCAACGATTTATAACGATCGGCGCTATCTGAAAGCTCTATCTCCGTCGAAAGCTCCACTGTGCGGGATCCCCACTTAAGAATAATGAGCTGTGAATTGAGGAACGTCTCGGTATAACGTCGGGGGTGGACTGCATACACAATGTGAGAATTGAACTGCGAATTGAGGAACGTCTCCGTATACGGTCGTGGGTGTACTGCATACACAGTGCGAGAAACGAGCTGTGAATTCAGGAACGTCTCGGTACAAGGTCGGAGGTGGACTGCATACACAATGTGAGAGAAGGCGAGAAGATTAACGGGGAGAAAAAAAAAAGGGAAGGTGTAGTTGCATCCGAATGAAGGTTATACCATGAGGCTTTACGCACCAATACTTCGAAGAATGCAAATAAGGAAACTATAGGGAGTATAAAATATACAGGTCTGGACGCAGGGTCCAAAGTTGTTTTTTACGAAGAGCGTCGCTATTGTGTGGATCGATGTGAAATGAAATTTCTGAAGCAGCAACAGATACGTTAGCGAAGAAAGAAAGAAAAAAAGAAAAAAAAGAAAGAAAGAAAGAAATAAAGAAAGAAAGAGAGAAAGAAAGAAAAAAAGAAAGAAATGATTGATATGTGGGGTTTTAACGTCCCAAAACCACCATATGATTATGAGAGACGCCGTAGTGGAGGGCTCCGGAAATTTCGACCACCTGGGGTTCTTTAACGTGCACCCAAATCTGAGCACACGGGCCTACGACATTTCCGCCTCCATCGGAAATGCAGCCGCCGCAGCCGGGATTTGAACCCGCGGCCTGCGGGTCAGCAGCCGAGTACCTTAGCCACTAGACCAACACGACGGGGCAAAAGAAAGAAAGAAAGAAAGAAAGAAAGAAAGAAAGAAAGAAAGAAAGAAAGAAAGAAAGAAAGAAAGAAAGAAAGAAAGAAAGCAAGAAAGAAAGAAAGAAAGAAAGAAAGTAATTACCAGTTCAGAATTAACAGCCAACGTACGTGACCTGGAAATCAGTGCAGCTGACGTTTCGTTCAAGGTGAAGGGCGAGAAATTGAAGGGACCGCCGCCGAGCGCTTTGTCGGGAAGTCCCTGAAATAGGCTCTTCCGAGAGAAGCTGGTCGCACATGCATCGTAATCATAATACGAGGTCCGTGGCCCGGACGCTTACACAACGCCTTTAGCCTTCCCGACATCCAATCACGTCCGGAGCCAGTCGCTGTCAGCGCAACAGAGGGATCGTACAATAGAATATATTGCTGGTCGAGTCGCTTCGTCCTTCAAAGGTAAGTTGGTATGCCCACACTGTATAGACAGGACACCGTGTAACCGCGGACATGCGCAACATGTACGTCTTTTTATCTTACTGTGCCCCTGTGTTGCATACAATTTGATGATTTCAAATCACCTTTGAAGCAAGTATTGCTGTTGAAGTTACGGGAAGACGTCAAAATAAGCATCGCATGCATGCTTTTAGCTTAGCGATGCAGTCCATAACGAGCCAGTAGAAAAAAAGAAGAAAAAAAAACATGCGGCATGTTTGTTTGCGACCCTGTAATTGCATGCGAGGAGGACGCCCTATATTGTTAAATGATGCTCCACGTGCGTGTACGGTTTAGACGTACTGCACAAATCTAATACTGCAAGACGATAGTTTTAGCGCGAGAACAGAACAACGACAAAGAGACATGAAGGACATTCTGTTCTGGTGCTAAAACTATCGTCATGTCATACCAACTAGCCCAAACTGCCACACTTCTAATACTGCAAGCTTGCCTCCGCCGCGGTGGTCTATAGTGGCCAAGGTATACTTGGCTGGTGACCTTCAGGTCACGGGATTAAATCCTGGCGGTGGCATCATTTCCGATGGAGTTGGAATTGTTGTAGGCCCGTGTGCTCAGAATTGGGTGCACGTTAAAGAGCCCCAGGTGGTCGAAATTTCCGGAGCCCTCCACTACGGCGTCTCTCATAATCATATGGTGCTTTTGGGACGTTAAACCCCACATATCAATCAATACTGCAAGCTTGTTTTTTGGTTGTTTGTTTCTTTTTTTGTCCCTATACCACGATATGATTATGACGCACGCCGTGGTGGGTGGTTCCGGAAGTACCAACCACCTGAGGTTCTTTTGCGTGCGCCTAAATCTGAGCACACGGTACCTCAAACGTTTCATTAAAAGCCTGACTGCACCCAATGGAGGGCATGCAAAGGCCTCTCCCGTGTTCACACAATCATTCCAGTGCTTTGTCTCACCGCTGGTGCACGTTGTATACCCGCAAACTTCTTAATTTAATATCTGGCCCACCTAACTTTCTGTCTCCCCATAGCGAGTTTGCCTTCTTTTGGTTGCTTTGTTTTCGAATTCAGTTGGTTTCTGTTAATGGCAAATGGTTATCTTACTTCGCATCCAGTTCTATGCGGCGAAGCAAGGTGCTCGGCCATTCGACACAAAGGTGGCGGGTTCGATCCCGGCCGCGGCTGTCGCGTTTAGATGGAGGCGAAACGGTGGAGACCCGCGTGCTCTGTGACGTCAGGCCACGTTAATCGTCGACCCCAAATCGTCGACATTCCCGCAAGCCTTTTTCAAACCCTCCGGTGTCTCTCATAACAACAGCGTGGTTTTTGGGACGTAGAACCCCAGCTATTATTATTATTATTATTATTATTATTATTATTATTATTATTATTATTATTATTATTATTATTATTATTATTATTATTATTATTATTATTATGTTACTACCATTACTACTACTACTACTACTACTTCGCCTCCAAGTTTGGCCTCCAAGAGTTTGAGAACGGAAACAGTGCTAAAAGCTCACGAGTGCTTTGATGTCAAAGCGTTAGCGCACATATATTAAAAGACAATTCGAGTTGCTTTTGCGAGCACAACGATATTGCCTTAGATTTGAGACACGGGCAGCACCCATTCTTTTTTTTCTTATTATTCTCTTTTACCTCTCGTTGGCGTTATTCATAAGCACTCCATTTCTCGGGTGACGTGGCGTAACACGTTCGAAGGGCGTGTACCGCTTTACTGAAGCTTTCCGTATACCTGTTATCATAAGCGTACGCGAGGTGTCCCTTTAGGAGGAGGCGAAGGTTCGTCGCAGTACCCCCCCTCCCCTGCCTGGTTACGCCAGTGTGTGGGGATGTCTTTGCTTCCCCCCTCCTTCTCTTAGGTGACAAGAAAAGACACCCCCTCGCCCCCCCCCCCCCCCCCATAGGCGCGCCTATGCCTGTTACACTACCTCCGGTATCGGTGCACCTTTGGCTAACAGATGACGTCGTTTGATGACGTCATCACGCATTCTCATGCCATCATACGATGCCATGACGACGTTACACAAGGGAGCCGACGGAAGATGTAAAATAGAAAGGGTAGGATTTGGGGTGCTATGAGAAATAGAGGCAGAGAGAAAGGCTAAGGAACGGCAGGGAGGTTAACCAGGTTACAGCCGATTTGATACCCTACGCGGGGCGATGAGGAAGGGGAGGAGGAAAATATAGAAAAGTAGGACAGTATAGGTGGCTGTATGGGTGTATATGCTCTTGAAAGAATTTAGGGTGGACGGAACTCAAACACAGAAGTGTTTAAAAAAGAACCACAGCATATCCATGAAGTGAATGATGATGACTGGGGCAGAGCGTCCATCAGCCCGTCCGTGCTTCCGTCCGTCTGTTCGTTCTTTCTTCCGTCCGTCTGCCCGACCATCCGTGCGGCCATCCATGCGTCCATCCATCTGTTCATGCGTTCGTCGTGAGTCCGTCCATCCATCTGTCTGCCTCTCTGTTCGTGCGTCCATCCGTCCGTACGTCCACGCGTCTATTCATCCGTCCGCCCGTCTGGTAGTCTGTCTGCCCGTCCGTCCGCGCGTCCATCTAGTGAACACTCCAAGTACCGCCATCTCCCGTCTCGCATCCCTTGTGGCACAAAACCGCTCTAGAGCGGGTAAGTGGCACCAGTGGATTGTTATGGGCGATCATTGAGAAACACAAGAAAGTTTGTTGCACACTAGTGACTGCATGCTCTGGGCAAGAAGATAACTTCAGGTAGACGTGCAAACAAGAGCTTTTAGAAAATTGGTGGACGATTTCGAGCGCTGTGTAGTCCACTATAGGAGAGAGTAAAGCTCTCCCTGAACGTGAAACGTTAAACTAGACAAACTTGTTCTAGAATAAATTGTGAATGCTTTAGAGCGTCATGCACACTCTACTCTGGGACAACTATAAGCTGTCCCGGTACTAGTACAGTCTTGTCCCAGCAAAACAGGAAAAACATCTAATGTGTTTGGCAACAGTGTTTAATGATTTAGAGTACCCGGTACTCTACTATGAAAGAACAGAAAGCCGTCACAGTCCAATACTTCTTAAAACAAAATGTATGTTTAGAAACGGTGTTTAACGATGCAGAGTACTTGGTATTTTACTATGGGAGAGTAGAAAGCCGTCCCATTCCGAGTTTTGTGTTTAGAAAGCGGGTTTAAACGACTTCGAGTACTGCGTACTCTACTATGGGAGATCGATGAGTCGTCCCGATAACTACGACACGAAGTGTCCTCCCCCTGTTGTATAGCGAAAGTGGTTAATGATTTTGAGTACTTGGTGCTCTACTATGGGAGAGCATATAACCGTCCCGTGGGCGTACATTACATGGTTAGTCCGCACCCTTAACAAGAAGCGTGAAGCAACCGCAGGTGGTACGGCCAATTCATGGAGACCTGTTGATAGGGGGGGGGGGGGGGGGTTAGAAAAAGTGATTGATTGATTTGTGGGGTTTAACGTGGTTTAGAAAAAAAGGGTAACGATTTAGAGTTATTGGTACTCTACTATGTGAGTGCTTAAAGCCGTCCCGTGTGCCTCAATGCCACACACGAAGTACCCTGTTGACGCACAACAGAATGGGAGTTTTGAAAAAAAAAAATGGCTAACGAACATGCCCCCGGGCCACTATATATGCCTCATTCCGCAACCTCCGCAATGGCACACACATAATTTACATCTCATTTCTTCTTTTTTTTTTCCTTTCCTACTGTAGACAACAACAAAATAATGGTGAAAACAAGTAATGCATTGCAATTCAACAAAAAGTTTTGAACACTGAACAGCACAGAAAAATATGACAAGGCCGAGGCGGCGTGTCTACAACCAAGACTCGACAGATGATGCGCAATACTCTTCGACAAATGCACAATTATTGCGAATAGGTTTTTTGTTATTCTTTCACAGGAACACTCTCGAACTCCTGAGCTGCAGGGGTCGAGGGTATGCTCCCAGTGTTGCCGTCGTGCCTTGGGCTGCGCATGCCTTATACCTGCACACGCGTGGTGCGCTTGGGCGTATATAGTATGTGTAATAGGCGCCTCCCTCCGATAAAAAGTTACTCGCGGCAGGAAACTGTGCGTATTCGATCGAAGAACATACAGTCTGGCCGTCGATGTGTCGTGTTCGGGTGCCCGTATCCAATCAGCGCAAAAGGCACAATTTTATTGAAATCGTTTCTGCAGTAAAGTACGCCACGCGATGAGTGCAGGTGGGATATGCTCGCGCTTCATCGCTTTCCGTCGTCGCCTGAAGCAGTGGGTGTCGTCAGTAGCTCGACGAAGATTTGGGTGCACGTTAAAGAACCCCAGGTGGTCGAAAAATCTGGAGCCCTCCATTACGGCGTCTCTCATAATCATATGGTGGTTTTGGGACGTTAAACCCTGCATAACAATCAATCGATCCATCAATCAATCAATCAATCGATCATCAATCGTAGCTCGAAAAAACGCCACGCCTCGGTTCACGATGATTCATGGCGGCAAGAAAACCGACGACAACAGCGTTCTGTGCTGCATCTTGGATACCTAAAAAAGGTACAGACAGAGTTTCACTTGTCTTGAGTGCAGCCAGCCGCTTTGATTGTCGTTTTCTGCAAAAAATATGCAAATAGTGATGCCGAAATAATACGTAACATAGTTACACCACATGCACTCTTTTGCTATAGGTCAAACATGATCGGAATTCTCGTAGCTATACTCCGTTTCATACATCAGGTGCAACGCTGTGAAGGCTAGGCAAGTAGTCCGTAAAGAAAACACGAGGTGTTGCTCCGCGCGGTTTCGTAGCCGAGTGGTCTGACGCGTCGCTCCGGAGAGTTCACTGTAGTTTTGAAGTGCATGGGTTCGAATCCACGCAGGAGAGGTGGTCGAGGACGCAGAGCTGGACGCCATTTTTTCGAAGCTGCCACAACAAGTAAAAAAAAAAAACGGCGGCGCGGGTCGTGCGGAGAGCGAAAACCTGATACGAAAGCGACAAACATAAATTACCAACTCGCATATTTGGATTGTTTATCCGACAACACAGGCGTTTGTTTTTTAACCTGATGACAAATATGTACGCTTAGAAGTTTCCCGAGAAGCATTTATTGATTCTCGTACACCCCAAGCGACGCACTACTTTTTGGTCGCGGCAGTACACAGCGCAAACAAGAGCGCTAGCTTTGACAGCGTTGCACATGATGTATGAAACGGAGTATAGTGTGAAGTAGCAGCTGCGGACAACACCGTCCCTAGCCACGCACGTCGCTGCTATAGACAAGTGTGATCTCGTCTTTACGCAAATCGCTGAAGGTACTGCGCTTGCTGCTGTTAAAGCACCGACGACGAAGCACCGCCGTTCGCAGACGCGGAGCTCGTTACTGCGTCCCGACTTCGACGCATCGGTCAGTGGCAGCGACGATATCACACAAAACAGTCTAAGCAAGCGAAAAATTGGCGAATACAAACTTTAGCTGGGATCTCACATCAACGGATAACGCACCGTACGCGCGCAGCCCCAGATGGTGAGTTTGCCAAGCTTGCACATTAGACGACGCGCATTTATATATGACAGCGTCTCCTGTCATGAAAATTCGAAAATGTGTATATAAGTGTAAGTACATTAAACTGGAATCGTAAGATACACTGAACGAGGTTTAGTGCTCGCGAGGAAGTTGAGGAATGGGGCATAGTGGGGCAGGCCAACCATTGATGGGGCTCCATGAAAACACTTTCTGCAATTTTTCACGTTTTTTCAAAGGAACATTATTATTGTTCCTATCTAATTTCTCTTTATTTTTTTTATCAAGCGTTGTAAAAAATGATCTTTTATGAGGTACAGTGTGGCCGATCCCCCATGTGGGTATGAGCCAATATCTCCTAGGAGACAAGACAAGACAAGACAAGACTTTCCACCTTTTCAGCGTGCCTTCTTCGTTCTTTGAAGAATTCAAGCTCAATGGCTTCACCCTATACACGGGACGGCTTCACGCTCTCCCATAGAAGAATACGCCTTGCTTTAGATCGTCAATCATTTTTTTTTCTAAACACATCTCGTGATCTCGAATGTGAATGTTGACCGTTGGAGTCAACGCTAGCGATGCAGAAAATCATCATTATCAGCGGGTTACGTCACCTCAATATGCCACAGACAGGCAAAATTTGTAGCGTCACAAGATGGCGTAATCACAGTAGCATTGCCACTTGGTAAAAGGTAGACTAATCGTGCAGGCACATCGAAAATGGTCGACATGCACAATGCTGACCATGTCTCAAATCTTGGAGGCCATGCAAAAACTAGGCTGGGTCCAGAAAGCTTTCGGAGAGAGATTGATATTGCTTTAGCGCAGCTAAGTTTGGGCGTGAAGAAAAGATGCTATATAGTCAAGAAAAAAAACCGACAGTGTAAGCGCTCATACTGTCGTCTGTCTTTCCCCTTCTTCGCTGTATAGCAACTTTTTTTTACGCTCAAACTGAGCTGCGCTAAAGCAATATCATTTTATCATGCACCAGCTCGCCAAGTCAGCAGTACTTGTCGCTTTCGGAAAGGTCCAGGGAAGGATCATTATTTGCATTAATCGAGAAGAAAAAATGAACGCATCTCCTTGAAGTGAATGATGATGAGTGGGTGAATGTCGTCGACAGATATAGAGGGGGACGATTATATGGATTGACGGACAGGTGAATGGACGGACAGGTGAATGGACGGACAGGTGAATGGACGGACAGGTGAATGGACGGACAGGTGAATGGCCGTACGTGTACACGTACGGATGGACATACGGAAGGACAGACGCCCGCGTGGTCGGACAGATGAACCGACGGACGGCGCTGGTGATCCTGCGTTGTGCTGTCTTATACTCTATTCATGTACACATAAAGTCGGTTTTTTTTTTAAAGAGGTGTTTTCGTTTTTCGTTGTAAAGGGTGTTAAGTGTCCTTTTTGGTTTCTAGAGAGCGTAACGGACGCCAACAAGGCTCGGCCCTAAGAAGCTTCGCCCCTAACGAAGACGGCTTTTGCCCAACGAACCTTGTGATGTCTTGTTTCCTTGGATTTGCCTTGTTTTCTTATGTGCAAGTGATTAATGCAAGTATAAGTAATAAAATAAATAAGTCGCACAGCCCCGTACGATTGTGCCTAAGA
This sequence comes from Rhipicephalus microplus, assembly GCF_043290135.1. Classification (NCBI taxonomy): domain Eukaryota; kingdom Metazoa; phylum Arthropoda; class Arachnida; order Ixodida; family Ixodidae; genus Rhipicephalus; species Rhipicephalus microplus. The sequence continues at coordinate 19,474,653 of NC_134709.1, forward strand.
CGACCGGAAGGCAGTAGCCTAAACCACTTATTTTTATCTGCGTGAAATATTCTCGGCAGCATATTTCTTTGTAGAAGCTTTATCGGTTTAAAGCTCAACGGAAGCCGCAAAAGTGATCCACTCCTTCGAAAAGACACGACACGTGTTGCGTTCACCATTGGAAGGTAAACAAACACTTGAGATTCCTCGACGTTGTACATACTCAAGGACTGTCAAAATCTTTCTTGAAGGTCAGACGCTGCTTGGCTTGTATAGGAATATGGGCGTCGGACACAAGACGACGCCGCACTCTCAGTTAACAAAATTTACGGTCGTGGAACTGGGCCAAAACGGCCATTTTCTGCCCATCTTTAGCGAGTCCTTCTCTCTTGTTTCGTGGTGACACGACACCATGCTGACATGTTCGGACGTCACGTGTGCGTCGGGTTCGGTGATCCTCGCTGGGTGTGCCGAGTCAACGGTGCGGCGTCCTTCCTTCGACAGTCAACAACCTTCCCTCCTCAAGTCCAATGTGTGAGCCAACAAAGGCCAACTCATAAGCCAACGGTCTGGCCCATCGTCACAATCCCTCCTTTCCCGAGCCCATTCGCATTCTTCCCTGCCAAGAGAAGCAATTTTTTTTAATATCGTGTAGTATATATCGGAAGAACTTGACGCCAACAGCACGCTATGCCGTTAACTCTGATGGTAAGGTCACCATATCTCCCTTCCTATGACAGCACCTTTACCACAGTCGGCAAGGCATTGCTGCAAGCTTCTCATACAGTGGCGTCCACAAGTCGCTTCATCTTCAGCTTCCCCGGCCGACTACTAGGAAAAAGGAGGAACACGCTGTAGAAGTAGTAAAGGAGGGCACATTGTTGCCTCACTTTTTATCGATTCTCCTTTTTTTTTTTACTACCTCAGTTGGTGGCTTCCAAACGAGACGCTTCCAGACAAGCCCTGTAACTTCGTGGCACGCACCTAAACCTTCGGTTTTATGACCCCCCCCCCCCTCCTTCCCTTCCCCGGGTTCTCAGATGCGAGTGACCACGGCTTCTCATTTGCACTTGGAAATTAGCAAGCCTAAGTTGTCCACGCACACGAAAACAAAAAAAAAGAAGAAAAAGACCTTGAACGTTTTCGAGTGACTAACCGACGGCGCGGCGCAACATGTTTCGATCTCCAAGAAAATATACAGAACTAAGTAAGCCTGGCGAGGAACTTTTGCAGCCGCCTCGGCCGGTAGATGGCCGTCAGCTTCGCCTATAGGAATATATATTTGAGTCGCATACATTTTCTCTAGGAATAGAATACCAATGTCTGAACTCTTCGCGAGGACGGCTTCTTAACCATTCGCTTCTTCTTCACTTCCCGTGCCGAGTACAGCAGACCGAAACATTGGCGGCTCCCACGAGTCACGACTGACCATGACTCAGGGAGTAGCGACGGCTCAGGTGGTGATAATGTACAGAGATGACTCTGACGAAATCATCTTTGTGGTCATCGTGCTGGAACAAAGCAAAGAAAAATGTCTTGCAGAAGCAACTCAGCTTCCTAGTTATGCATATGCAAGAGCACCTGGATTTCGACGCGTATTGCAACACTCGCATTCTTTTTTTTTTTTTTTTGGGGGGGGGGGGGGGGGCTTGAAGTTTTTATACGGGAACGTGCGCTTAATTTTTCACCACCATGAGGGCAACTATAGAGGGTGATAAAGCATGTAGCATGGCACGCACCTGACACGTTGCCACCCTTTATAAAACCGGCAGAAAGCTCAATAAGAGTAATGGCATTGTATCAATACAACTCTGCAGTAAAAACGGATGGAACACACCAGACAATGATCAGTGTCATATAGCATGACAAAGTTTAACATGAGCAAAATTTAACGTGGCTTTGGTATCATTTACTATGGAAGCAGCAGACAGCATTGGGCAACGTTCGTGGTATCAATTGATTCACCGACACTATAGCGAACATTAGCAGGTGACAACAAGTACTTGCGTTGCGCCAGCATATATATACGGTAGGATATGTCACTGTGGTCACAGAGGGAGGGGAGGGTGCACGCTTAGATATGCTTCTTATGTCATCTGTCATGTATCTCTCTATTCATTGTGACTTTTAAAACAAAGAAAGAAGTCCTCAATATTCCATTCCTTAATTTATTTATTGTGAGGTCTCGTTCGGACAAACTCCATCACTTCAGTTAGTATGGGAGGGCTTATTGGTCAGCTCAGCGGCGTAGCCAGGGGAGTGGCACACTCGTCCTGTGTACAGCTGAACGTTCTTTTCGCGCAGCCTTGTGTGTTCCAGCAGCGCGTTTCAGGCGTCGAGCATGCAGCGACAGTTAGTCCGCGCTCTTTATGTGCGTGTTCTTTTCGTGTGACCTGTGTGCTTTGAACAATGCGCTGCGAGTTTCGAGCTACTTGCCTTTTCGTATGACGTACCAATTTGTTTCCATCGCATTCATTGCTTTGCCCTCGCGGTAAGATGACGTCCCGTAATCCCCTACCCACCCAACAAAGAGCTCTTATCCTGTATACAAGATGACTGTAGGTCATTACCACATGAAGATCTGTAGCAGTCTGAAGACCATTGAGTCACCACTGCTTATAACAAAAAAAAAGAAGGCGAGGTTCATTCTTAGCGACGGTGGGTATACAGTGAAAACACGCCCATTTAGTTAGATTTAGTTGCACGTTGAAGTATCCCAGGTGGGTCAATACTACTCCCGAGCCAAAAACTACTGCGATGCTCCGCACAAAAATATCTTCTTTTCTGCCCTGTGAAGCGCAGAAAGTATATTTTAATCACCACATGGAATGATAACGTCTCTAACCGCGCCTCCCGCAGCCAGGCTGTGCATGATACGCCAAGATAATGCAACGATCGTGTCCCAACGCATAATAAGTAAGGTACGAAGTGATGTTTCAGCAATGTTACCACAGCGAACGCCCAGTAGTGAGCAGCAGATGATCAAGTAGTGAATCGATAACGAATATAGTATATATTTTTGTGGCGGTGGTTGACTGTGTTAGCCCAGAACACGTGTTCACTCAGCAGTATATACCACGCTGTCCAGAAAACTACATCAGGCGAAAGCATACATCACGAAGCTAAGTATTGATTGATTGATTTTTGGGGTTTAACGTCCCAAAACCACCATATGATTATGAGAGACGCCGTAGTGGAGGGCTCCGGAAATTTCGACCACCTGCACCCAAATCTGAGTACACGGGCCTACAACATTTCCGCCTCCATCGGAAATGCAGCCGCCGGAAGCTAAGTATTTCTAGCAAAGCTTTATTCATCACGGAACTGAACAGTAAATGTAGTTCCGTGACGATTAAAACTTTGTTTGTATATTACAAAAAGTTTGGCAGATCCCATGTACCTTGATTCGATTTGATTTATTTGTGGGGTTTAACGTCCCAAAGCCACCATATGATTACGAGAGACGCCGTATAGTGCAGGGCTCCGGAAATTTCTACCACCTGGGGTTCTTTAACGTGCACTCAAATCTGAGCACACGGGCCTACAACATTCCCGCCTCCGTCGGAAATCCAGCCGCCACAGCCGGAATTCGATACCGCGACCTGCGGGTCAGCAGCCGAGTACCTTAGCCACTAGACCACCGTGGCGGGGCGCCATGTACCTTGGGAATAGATGTTATGCGAAGCATGTGAGTGAAATGTGAATTTGTTTTAATTTTTTATTGAGCCAGACATATTGAGATGAATCTATATATACAAACCCACACACACACGTACGTTAACTAAACAGCCGCATATGTTTTATAGTAGCAGTTAATTACAGTTGCGTGATGATGCCAACAGCAACCCTGATATTTGCAACGCCAGAAGCGGTAAGATGATATGAAGCGCTTGTGTTTGCGCTGGTACGCGCGAGAATGGTAGCCTTCAACACAGCTACACAAGTGGCGCCTAACTACAATTGATGTTATACCGACATGACGGCTGTATCATAGGAGTACATATGTAAAGTTTACAAAGTTGAATAGTTTGTGCTGCAATCACAATTGACGTTAAATGAACATTGGGGCCTATTTGAAAAGTACACCCGAGGCCAGGCATAGCTCTGTGGTGTAGAATACTTCATTGCCACGCAGAATGCTGGAGTTTGATTCCTGCTTGGACACTCCAATTTATTGTTTGAATTCATCCGTTCAACGCTAGCAGCTTTTTTCTTAACGCTCAAGTGTTAAAGTTAACCATGTGTGTTCTCGCAAATCCCGGTAGGATACAAAGTGTCTATCACCTGTGGCACATACCCACATACCAGTGGCACATAACCGGCACCAGGTATGTGCCGCTGTTTTTTTTTAAAGCGTTTGACGACTTATATACGCGACGAAATTGTGGCATTATTCATGTCATGACCAGACATTCGTATTCGTCTAACCATTTCACCCTCCCGTACTAATTTTGGTGTAGCCCAAGTTACATTTTGGTGTACCCCAAGTTACTTACACGGCCTGAAGCCCATGGGAACCGGTGGCCACTATGGCCCAGGCTACCGCTTCTCCATAAACAGCAGAACCCCAACTGCTAATCAGTGCTTGCTACTATATTAAAATTATCGTGCAAAAGTGGTATATAGTTTCGTTCGCTAGGCAAGCGCTCTCCAAAGCTTTCACGCAGATATAATGATACGGAGCGGGATGACACGAATGCAAAGAAACGGAAAGCTCGTGGCTTAAGCGATAAAATATTCGTGCCCAAAATAACTAAATATTTTTTTTTTCGCTTTTCGTGCCTGCACGAAATATGGAAGTTGGTGTGCGCACGCGCAAAATCTCGAGATCTTCGTCTGGTACCCAAAGTGGAACGCCCATAAACAAGGCTCGAAAAGATACCCCGGGCTATCTCCGCATACATTTCACCGCGCCAACCCGCACATTATTTTGCACAAGCGGAAACAAATTCCCCCCGTGTCCCCCCCTGCCCGCATCCCCTCCTTCCGAAGACAAGCTACAGACTAAGAAAATCTTTCAGAGAAAAGGGTTGCAAAAAAAAAAAAAAACCCCGCTCCTTGAAGAAGAGGCGCGGTGGACTTTTTTTCGCCCACGGTCGTAAAACAAGAGAACCAAGCCAAGTCGAGCCGCAGAACATGCACGGGTAATTGCGCGAACCTGGCAGCGCGTCGGGGGTGATAAGCGTTTCTGGCCCTTCGTCTGCGGCCCGAACGAGCCCCTATACAGAGACGAAGAGAAAGCAAAAGAACCGTTATCTGTCACCAAACGCCACCGAATCGCGGACGTGAACGGCACCGACAAGTAGTCCTTCTCCGACGACCGCACGAATTAGCCGGGAACGCAAACTGGCCAGCAGGGGCGCTGCAACGCTATACTACTCGATCGCGAAGGCTCTGAGTGCGCGCGTGCATCGCTCAAAAGCGCCCGGCGCGGTGTCTCTTTAAAAAGGCAGCAAATTAACGACCCGTCGTTCTTCGTGGAGACAATCGGCGTACGTGCTTCGGTTCCCAAATTATACATTCTAAGGCGCCGCTAATCTCTAAAGCCGCGCTTAAAGAACTCGCGCTTAGCCCTTTCTGTGCGCGCCGGTTGCAGACGTGTATGTATATAGGCTGTAGCCGCCGAAGTCGTATACCAAAGTAGTAGAAGTATTTAGTGTGTCTCCGTACGGACATTGCTGGTAGCCTTGGCGTAAACACCATCGTTGTTTGCCTCTAGAAACGCGCCATCTTTTTGTTTTGTTCTTGTTGTTTTTGGTTTTCTTGAAAGATGGTCGCCACATATCGCGCCTGGCAGATGACAACGAGAATAGACGTAAACAAGTGTCGTCTAACGGGGGCTTGTGCCGCACGCTACATTCTACGATTTATGGCTGCGGGCGTGGTGTGTCGAATTTCGAATCGAGAGATGGTCGTTGTGGTTCGACCCGTGTTTGATTCGGTGATTCCCTATACGAACTTTACGGACAAAACGCACCCCATACCTTTTGTATTTTATTAGTACAAAAAAATTAGAAGACTGATTCCGAAACTGACTCAAAACAACATATACGTTGATTTCCCTAATAATATAAATAACAAAGTTATTGATAATGTAAAACCGTCTGTATCGTGTATCCATCGACGACTACGAGATTTTGTTATTCTACAGAGCTTTCTTGTAATTTATATTCTACTATTGCAGCCCGTCAGCTTAATAACGCGTTTATTTTTCCAAAACAATAAAAAGATGTCAGTTTGAGCAGGATGAGGAGGAGAGGAAAAACGGAAAGACAAGGAGTCAAGAGGAGGGGGAGAAGGGGGGAATGGAAGGGCAGGGATTTCAGCCAGTTCCCAGGCTGGCTGGCTGGCTACCCTATGCTGGAGAAAGGGGTAAGGGAAATAAAAGGAGATGGAAGAGAGATGTTACAAAAAGAAATGACGAGGGGGGAGGGGGGAACAATGTTAGACGACACTGTTTAAGGTCTGTCTATGGGGCTAATTGTAGGGAACGCAACAAAGCTCTCAAAGCTTTCAGTGCCGAGGATGGTTTCGGCCAGTGTCCTAAAACTTTTGCTCTGGCAATGGGAGATTCTCAATTATATCGAAAACGTTCAACAATTCCTTTTTGGTGCATCGAAGGGAGCTTGAAATCACCAGGGAGCGCATTGAGGCTACTAGTGAACCCATAAACGGAATTAAATTAATACTCAGGCTCTTCGAGCCAGTACTATCGAAGCGATTTCGAGGCACACCGTCTTGGGTTCTCCGGATGGATTCTTACGAAACTCTGTCACCTCAATGGACACCTAATTTTAGGTACATGAAGTTTTTATACGTATACAACCCTCCGGTAATTCGTACTACTCAACTGAGCAACCGAAATCACATCCAGCTGCATACCACACGGAAGCGCGATGATGATTTTTTCGTCCACTAGTAAACCTTCTATCTGAAAAATCCGAGTAGATCGTCTTTGTCTAGCTTCGAGCTCCGAAGGTGTGTGGACGAACGAAAGAGATTGATCTAGGGCCTGTTTATCTCGTTAGACACAACCTGATTAAACCAACTGACCGATGAAGCTGAGGAAAGTATAGGGGAAATTTTTCTGTGCGATTTAACTGTAGTATAGTAATTAGGGTACAATTATAGAAGGGAGCCTTAAAAGTCGACTTGCCGAAGGTGGACACTGAACCTATAACTTTAGGTTTATGTGCCCTATGTTCCTACAACTTATTGCTACAGTGGGAAATCGCTTTTCCGAGCACTTTATTGGGTGCTTGTGATTGCGTAATCTTGAAAGGACTTCGTATGATAATTTAATCCTTTCACGAACGAGAAATCATGGACACTACTTTAAAATCTGGAATCGCGGAAACTCTCCCAATCACTCGCCGTTTTTCACGTATACATGTGGAGGTGTCTCGCTGTTAACCTCCATATCGAAGACTCGACTTCCAACGAAGGCGTCCGAGTTTAAACAAAGCACCTGTAATTAAAAAAAGTTAACAAGTTCTAGCTGATATAAACTAAGCAGGAGGTCTCCACCACGTCCTGCCACATAATATCATTGTTTCAGCACAAAAAGCAACGCTGCAAACCCAACTAATTTCTTATTATTATTATTATTATTATTATTATTATTATTATTATTATTATTATTATTATTATTATTATTATTATTATTATATCTGGGGTTTTACGTCTCAAAAGCACGAAATGATTACGAGAGGCACCGTAGTGGAGGGCTCCGGAAATTTTTACTACCTGGTGTTCTTTAATGTGCACTCACGTTACACCTTCATCGAAATGCGACAGCCAGGACCGGAATCGAACCCGCGACCTTTGAGTCAGCAGCCGATCACCTTAGCCACTGAACCATCGAGGTGGACCCAATGAATTTCAATGAGTGCGTCATTTTAACGAGTGAATTCTCTATCTTCTATAGACCAATTACCGTTATTCTCCTTATAATTGACATTCGTTGGAGAAGTAGCCGAGGCATTGCGTTCACGCGCCAACATCTACATTTTGTGCAACGATATCAGCAAAAAAAAAAGAAAAGAAACAAGTGGCCAGACGCGCTATTCGGCTCGCTCGCTCTCTGACCAGCCACGGAAACGACTCCGGAGCACTGATCGCACGCTGAAAGCCCATTAGGAAAATGTCTTCCCCTTTTTAAACGGCCGGGTGGCGTGACCAGACTCCCGCCGTGCAGGATTCGGGAAACGATGCCGGAGAAGAAGGGAAGATGGGCGAAAAGCGAGAGAGAGAGAGAGAGCTTCGTAGCGTGCCAGCAAAGGGACGATCGTCGAACGTTCCCTCTGGCCCTTTCCCTATATCGCCTCCCAGAAACCACGCATTCCCCTCCTGCGCACGGCAGGTCGACATTGCAGGTACCTATCAATGAATAATCACAATTCACTGGCCGAACGTGTGTTTGCCTTCATCGGCTGACAGTACGGCGAAAAGAGAGGGGAAGGTAACGAATGATGCCGAAAAGAGGTAGTTTAGGGACGTATGCCTGCAAGAGCGGGCGCGCTATGGGGAAGATGTGAGGGAATACTCGGGATAATTGAGAATTGAGGGAAGTGTTAAACGCGTATACAAGGAACTATAGCGAGTAGAGGGGGGAAAGGTGTGTCCTAATAGAGAATCTTAGTAGTTATGAGACAATGGAACGCTGTATATGTGAAAATGGGAATTGGGGGAACGTTTTCGGGAAATTGGGAAGTCATTGTTGTGTGCTGAGGAAGATCGGGTTCTTTTTAAATACATCTGAGAATCAAAGCACTGGATTAACCGGAGTGGCCAAACAAACAGCCGAAAACAAGCACGTGGTCATTTCGTTTTAGGGGAGGTGAGAGGGGGAGTTGGGGTGTATAGGAGCGGATGGTTTGTAAAATGCGAGTTTCACTTCAGGAAACTGAAATCTCGGGAAATTCCCGCACCGAGTAGACTGGATTGTATTTCCTGGCCAGTTGACAATAGTGGAGATCTGGCAGAACCTGGGGAAGCAAAAATATGGTGCAAGTGCGTAAGCATTCATGAAGCACAGGCAACATTAAAGCAAGACAAGCTCATGAAAGAGCTTCTTTTTTTAGTTTGTTATTGTTTGGTTTTCGGATCTGTCTACGCATTTCTCAATCTCTTCGCCTTTTCCCAATGACCTCAATTTCAGTCGTAAACTTTATTCAAGTAAGCTTCGCGCCATCACAAGTTTTGTGGAAGCACGTTAGACGTTAAACGTGCGTCAAAAAAAAAAAATTACTTGTAGAATGTAAAAACGGTGAGGAAGGGAATAGCTAGGGATGGAGGGAGAGGAGGTAGGGCGAGTGCCGAAATGTGACGACACGCACGTTCACGTGCTCCTCCGCTTCAATATTTGGCGTAGTACAATTGCCGATACGGCGTCACGAGTTTGGGGTCGAAGAATTGATTGATTGATTGATTGATAGATTTGTGGGGTTTAACGTCCCAAAACCACTATTTGATTATGAGAGATGCCGTAGTGGAGGACTCCGGAAATTTGGCCACCTGGGGTTCTTTAACGTGCACCCAAATCTGAGTACACGGGCCTACAACATTTCCGCCTCCATCGGAAATGCAGCCGCCACAGCCGAGATTCGATCCCGCGACCTGCGGGTCTGCAGCCGAGTACCTTAGCCACTAGACCACCGTGGCGGGGCTGGGGTCGAAGAAGCGCGGCGTGCTTTGGCTGGCGATCCCATTATCACACGTGCGCGCGACCCAAAACCGAGCAAAGCGAAACCATCAAATAAGAAGTGTAACAGCATGGAGGAGGAGGAAAGAGAGAGAGAGAGAGAGAGAGAGAGTGAGGAGAAGGAGGAGGGCAACCTGATGACGACGTGCGGGGAATAAACGAACGAACTCGCTCCCTTCGCTGACAAGTTTCGAAACACCGCCTGCACAGCCTGCCTCACCAAGGCGGCGCCGCTTAAGCGGCATATTCCTAGAGTCCGCGCGCCGACGTGCATACCCGATATAGCCGCGCCGCGTTTCTTTTGATGTATGGCGTGCGCTCGTCGATGCCATTACTGGAAAAAGAAAATAATATTCTTTTTTTTTTTCATCGAGACGGTTACGTCGCTTCGACAGGGCCCGATACGAAGCGAGTTTATAAGAAGAATACACAAGAGGTGGGGGCAAGAGAACCTCACACTATCTACCCACAAAGATTCGAAACTGACGTGACGTCAGGTCGTGTACGTATATAATCGCGCTCCTCGCTGCTGCCCTCCGCTTGAATCTTCCGGCGCTCCGAGGGAGGGCGCTGCGTTAGCTCTGAGAGCGTGACCGCGTCTTTACTTGCGGCTTGCACAAGAAACGCAAAATCTATAGGCGCCGATAAGCGCACGCGATCGCACGCATATATATACCTACATATAACTGATGTCGAAAGGTGGCTTGTGGGGGGAGGGGGGATGTTTGACAAATGGACGTGCCACACAATGTTGTCTCGTTGCGCCCGGCTCTTCCTATTTCGGGCCAAGATAGGTGGATGTGTCGCAACGTGTTGACGTGCAAGACGAAAAATAAAGCGAAACATTAACGGAGCCGCCTAAAATGAGAAAGCTGCTCCACCTGTCGTCGTTCGTCCGACTTACTCCCGTCGCTGTTCGTTTGACTCCGCATGAATAACCAGCTTCAGGCTAACCCTCTATTCGTTCTAAGTGCCAGGCGTGTGCCTGTGTGTTTGCGCTTATCTACGGAGAGAGAAATATCGCTGCTAACTCGGCGGTTCCACGCATGCGCTAACGAGAAAGAAGCAAGTCGAAAACGAGGATACGGTCTTCCCGAAACAAATGAACCTTCTAAATCGCGAAACGGGGCTCCATCTTTTTGTTCCGCTAAGCCTTCCCGTCAGCGCTGCCCTCTAGCTGCTCCTGCGCTTATTGAAGCCTTCTATTCCAATTTATGCTCCGGCTGCCTCCTTCTCTTAGTCTCGTCCATCTTTAGCTTTTTTCACGTTGTTTTTATCTAAAATTATCTCTTGCTTGACAAATGTCCGATTAGTGAGCTTCCAGAGTGAGGCGGATGCTGGCACGAACGCAAGCGAGACGGCTGCTTTTTTAATTTCTTTTTATTTATACTTATGTACGTCTATTAATGTGGTTATCTAGGCAGTCGCTGAGGTATGAAAATGAATTCGATTTGTCCCCGTAGATCGCGCTGCTCGAACGCACGCAACACGTGCGAGCAAATGACACGTGGAGATAAGGACGGTGGGTGAGAGGCTTAACCTTGTACCGCGCTCGAAAGGAAACGATGTAAAGGCCACGTGGACTATAGATCCGCGACAATTGGGAACACTGATGCAGGATACGTAGCTATACTTCTATACAGGCGTCATTAATAAACTCGACATTTAGAAAACAAACTCCGTAATAAAGGGCCCCGCCGCGGTGGTCTAGTGGTTAAGGTACTTGGGTGCTGACCCGCAAGTCGCGGGATCGAATCCCGGCTCTGGCGGCTGCATTTCTGACGGAGGCGGAAATGTTGTCGGCCCGTGTGCTCAGATTTGGGTGCACGTTGAGGAACCCCAGGTGGTCTAAATTTCCGGAGCCCTCAACTACGGCGTCTCTCATGATCATATGGTGGTTTTGGGACGTTAAACCCCACATATCAATTATATGCGTAATAAAGGCAACGGTTCACAGAAACGTGAGCCAGATCCCGATCGTTCAGCGCCGCAGAAAAACGCGGATTTTCGTTTATCACCGCACTTGCTGAAACCGACTGAATCCGAAGAGCTTCCAGAACTGCATACATAGAAAAGAGAGGATCGTTTTCGTAGACGGTTGTCCGACTCGTGTATGGAAACAAACCAAGCTAATCATGTGGGCATGCGCGTAAGTCTATATATAGTCCCGTTTCGCCAGGTTACAATTGTGTAGCCTCTTTATAAAACTATCCTATTTACTTTACTGGCTAAAATTGTAAATTGTCGAATACACCGCGTATCACAGCCGCCGTGTGAGAAGCGGCCACAGTGATGTTATATACGAATTGTTGCCCATCGAGCTTTGGCACATGAAGACTACAACGTTCAAAACAAGGCGTATAACCATTGGAATTGTCACACCACCGCTTGTGAAAGTGGTCGAGCTGTAAGCTACGTAGAATTAAGTAGATAATACGCACAGTGGCAACTGATGTTATTACACGCATTTTTTTTTTTTAGCGCAGCTGGCCAATCCACCTTCGTTCAGCTTAGTCACATATTTGAAACACGAACCGAGAAAGCTTTCTATGTCCCGCAGCCAGATTCCTCTGCGACGCGCGCGTTTTCCTATTGTTCTTCACAGCTTTCGAAAAATGCCGATGAATGCTTCTGGCCAAACGCAATTACCGTATAGTGTCGTATACTACCTCAAATTCTTAGGAATCGCTAATGGTGGCTTGTGTTCGCTAACTACTGGCAAAAGCGGGTTCTCGCTGCTAAGTGATGGTACGTGTTGACTCTGTGACGGTTGGTGGTAGCTCGTGTTGGGTAAATGCTGCTGTTCAAGCGTGATTTACAATGCCTTCTTTGAAGCTCGACAAAATGATCGAGTCGTCGACGTGACATTGTTGTTTCTAACATCGAAACAACGTAAAACGTGTTATCATAACACACGTACGAGATGTGACTATAATTGAAGGCGTACACTACACGAGAGTGCCCTGCGTATATCGAGCACAGTTAAACACTTCACATTAAGCAGTGAAGGCCTCGTTCATTAAAAAAAACAGAGAGAGAGAGAGAGAGAGAGAGAGAGTGAGTGATTGCGCTAAGTCACGCAAGACTCAAAAAAGCGAAGGTGAATGATTCTGACTAGTTCATCTAGTTGATCTAGATTTTCGCCAGGCTTTAGCCATAGGTAATGCTAGGTCATTTCTAGGTTTATTCTAGGTTGTCGCTATAGGCTGTAAACTATAGGAGCGTGATGGTTTGGGATAGTTGGTGGGACATGACAATTGTTATAGCGCGAGCTCAGAACGACGACAAAGGGACAAGAAGACGAGAGCTAACTTCCAACTGAGTTTATTGCGCAGGGCACGGAAACATATAAAGGAGACAGTAAACCATGTTAAAAAAAAACATGTGACAAATATGAGCAGTGCAAAAAGAGAGTAAGAGAAAAGAGACAAAACCAAAAAAATCTAGGGAAACAATACAGAAAACTAAAAGAACTATAACTAGTTGCGCGCGACTTTCGAGGAATCTTCATTCCTTCTCGAACAGAGACACGAAGGGCTCGATAACGCATGACTCTTGTTCGCGTGCCATCTGTGCAGCCTCGACGGTGACTCGGGTGCGATAATCTCTGCCTTACGCAGCGTCACTGTGTCCTTGAAAAGGGGCACACAGTTGCACGCAATGCAGGGCTGTGCAAAAAAAAAAAAAAAACCATCTTTCCCGTTTCTGACATTGTTATAGCAAGTTCCATCAGCAGTCGATCGTTCAGACACCTTCTAGTCTGTCCGACTTAACAGGCACCGCAGGAAAAGGGGATTCCTCAGACAATTCCCCGGGAACATTGCACATATTCCTGGTCCTATGCTTAACTTTACATTCAGCGGAAGACTGCGTCTTCGGGGGGGTTTGTTGACTTATTAAGGCTGATTTATGTGAACGGTGCAGAGAAGAGCACACGAACACCCGCACGTTTTCCAATTTTCTTGAGCCTGTGAGATATCTGATGTTTGTACGGTGAAACAGCTATTCTTTCACACTCTGTGTCCGTGTTGCTTGAATTCTCGGTTGGAAGTCAGCCGTGCTCGCATTCTTGTCCCTTTGTCGTCGTTCTGAGCTCGCGCTATAACAATCGCCATGTAGCTCTATAGGGCATGCTAGGTTTCTTTCAGGTTGCTTCACAGCGCAGAGAGGTTCGAGTTAAACAACAGACTGTCACAAACACGACCCGGTTATAGAAGCTCGCACTGGGACCGAGTGTTCGCATCTGTGTATCTGCAGTCACGTATAGTTCATCATTCACGTATAGGGCTTTCGTCACTTATAGGTGGCGTTCTCACAACCGTTGTTGCCTGTCCTGTTTCACCGGCATTCTCTCATAGTATTTGAGAATAACGCTGAGGCCCTGTGTGCAGATGCTTTCAACGAAGTCGGAACGCCCGGCCACGGTGTTTGTTGATGTGCTAACCACAGCGGTTTAAGTCTTTTTTTTTTCAAATTACTGGTTACGTCTGTCTATAGAGTCTTTATTGGGTGTTTGTCGCCACGACGGCCGCATATGCGATGAAGGCAAAGATGATTGAGGCTCGTGTGCTTAGATTTAAGTGCTCGTTAAGAGAACTCCATGTGTTCGAAATTTTCGGAGCCCTCCACTACAGCGTCTCTCTCTTAATCATATGGTGTTTTTGAGGCGTTGAATCCCAACAATTGTTATTATTAATGGGCATTTGATGTTTGTTTGTTAACTGCGGTTTTAGTGGAGCAGAGTGGAGTAGCGGAATTCGCCTACTTTCTGTGGCACACACCCGTTCGTGATGGTCACATATTTTTTTTTTTACACATTTGTGTACACCAGCGTTTTTACGGGTCGCTTAAATAGCGTTGAAAACAGAAATAGGAGAACAAGCCACGTTCTACGTCCTGCAGCTATCTCATTCTCTACGCAGAGTCTCAAATGGGAAACATTCCTGCTAGCACGACCGCGTACGCGAACTGTATACATGTATACGCGCGCCTGCCTCTGCTAAGCGACTTATCGTCCCGAACGAAAAAGAAAGCAAAAAGTATCAGCGTTCACTGAGAAGGCCAACACTGAGCGTAGTGACCGGGGTCAATTACAGACACGCGCTCAAAAAAGTATATCGCTTGAAAGAGCGAATCCACGCGACACGACTACTCCATGAGAAGCATCGAACGTGCTGGGAGAACTCTTTTAACTCCGCCACACGCTAAAGGCGGGACAAAATAGGGGTGTTGTGGGCAAAGGGGGCTTGGTTCAGTGATTACCTTATCTGTGTGTGAAGCATTTGGAGAAAATCCTAATGTTGATTTTGTCGCGACCGCGCCAGGCCCGATCGAGGAGCACGAAAAGAAGATGCTGTCCGATAAACTGCGCCTCCTTCAATTCGACTCTTTCCTTCCAGATCACGTCTCTACGCTATCTGCTCTCTCTGAAGCAGCGCTTCGCTAAATTATCGGCGCTGCCTCCTGAAGATAAACTTGATCTTAAAGCCCGACATAAATGGCCTCTACGAACGTGGAATAAGAACGAATTTACTTTGTTTTCACAAGGATGCGTTCCGAGTCAGTTCACCGCGCGCCTATTTTTCGTTGAAACAAACAAACAGAACACGTCATGTTCGTACAAAGTCTAACCGGTTGACCTGATGCAAAGTCTCTGTGAAGAAACTCTTTAAACGTTCTCTGAGGATAAAACGACATAAGCAATCTAGATAGCTCTCCCTTCCGGCTAAAGTTCACGATTCTAGAAGCGCCAATTCTGGGCCATTTATTTCATAGAGTTTCCTACTATATACACTAGAAGGAACTCTGGCGCTAGTGTCTATGGGAGCTGCAATGTACGGCGCTTCAGTGAGCATGGGAGTGATGGGTAGTACACACATTTGTCTAAACTTCGTACTTCTGGCCAGCTTTTGGCTCCGTGTGTGTTCGTGTGGCTTGAAGCTCTTTTCTCACGAAACAAAAATCAGCAAATGTTCGGCGATTGCGCTTCACTGCCCTATTTTTTTTTTTTTTCAAATTACCTTTCCAAATTCGGTCACGAAGTTCAAAATGGTTGAATCTTTCTTTGAAAACAAAATCGAAACACAGCAATAAACGAAGCCACAAGTACGATTCGCTGCCCGCAAGTACGAAGACTAGGCAAATCTGTGTACTACCCATTATTCCCATGGTCGCTGAACGATCGCAGCGCCAGAGTGCCCTCTAGCTAATTTTGAGAAACTCTATTATTTATTTGCCTAATGCTTTATTTCGAAACACGTAGAGAGAGCTACTATGTTTCTTTATTTAAAATGCCAATCACTTTTAACGTTGTAGATGGGCTAGTTTGTATATGCAATTATATATAAAAAACACTAGCGCTTCCATGTACAGATACAACCAACGAACGAAGCTATAGAAATGCGATTCAGACGGCTATACGTCTGATCTCACTGCTGGCTTTCATCTGACTGGCTCTAAAGGAAGAAGTGAATACGCTCGGCGTTGTAACTGTGTCTCACTTTGGCGAAAAAAAGGTTAACTGCTCAGTATTATTGACTTAGTTACTTATGCAATTCCGGAATTATAGTTAAGACACATAACAAGCTTTGCGTCGCTACTATAACGGTGTAACAACTTGCCACTTCGGTGAATTTTAAAGTAATTTCGCATTGCTGTTTTTATCGCTGATTGGTATCGGCTTTTAGCCACACACTGGTAGTCTATGTTGGTTATATTATCTGATGCCATGACTGGTCGTTATTTGAAAGAAATAAAGTTATACTGCTACGAAGATAACTACTATGACATTTTCCTACTGTTATTGATCAGCAAGTCGGTTTCCTGATACACAATCAGCTTAACCGTTTCGTTGTGTGCCATGTTTGTACTTTCCATATAAGCAAAACATAAAAAAAAATTCTACCAACGTATCAGAACTGTAGCTTTAAAAATAGAATAACATATGAGAACAATGTCGTAATATGTCTCGGCTAAACTAAAAAGAGAGTGACGAAAACAACTATAAATATGGCGTGCAAATAAAAAAAAATTATTTAGCGCATAGGAAGACATGGGACCGTAAAACTAATGTTCACTAAGACGAATATCTATCGTCAGTGCGCCGCAAAATCTCGCCGTGTCTTGCGAGCCAACGTATACGTTTGCAGTCGAATTCCGTCCTTGCCTTACATTCCTGTTTCTCGCAGTGCCAATATATTTCAAGACTATATCTGCGCCAACTCGTCCAGCTGTCAATGCCTTTTCCCGGAACGAGGCACCGGTAGTAAAACAAAGGACACTGGACACTTCACGTGCCGCAGATTTCACGCGTGAAGTATACGCCTTCCGGTTCGGCTGGAATTCAGAACAGTTGACATGGGCAAAGCACTTATCTTGCCAAAGTTTTCTTATCCTATATTATTTGTTTCGGAAGCTAAAGCTTGTCGGCGCATGGCGGAGAACAAGAAACAGAAAATTCAAATGGAACGCCAAGCTTTTTTTTTTTTTTACGGCTCCGAAGTGTGTTTTTTACCGCACTATCGACCTGAACGATACACTCGCCGCGATTTATTTATAACATACTGAAGACCAGAATTCGGTCCTTGCAGCAACGGCACAAAACAACAAAAACAACAAAAAATTAAATGACTCCTCTTCCGTATTGGAGGTCATGCACATATTCAAGCGTTTTATTTGAGACCTCGTCGTCGTACGGCGGGCCCCGCAAAAGGTATGCTTCCAAGGAAAAAGAAGTCGAATCGGGGGGAGGTGAGACTGGCGATAACAGAGAGACGCTTGTTCCGAGGAAAAAAAGGCGGGATAAAGCAAGTGTAAATAAGTGTGTGTGTGTGTGTGTGTGTGTGTGTGTGTGTGTGTGTGTGTGTGTGTGTGTGTGAGAGAGAGAGAGAGAGAGAGAGAGAGAGAGAGAGAGAGAGAGAGAGAGAGAGAGAGAGAGAGAGAGAGAGACCACCGACGCCGCTCTTCGCGGAAGCGAGGAGACGTTCGTTACACCACAAAGCGCGCGCCACCTGCACGAATTTTTCGCAACAGTGACACAGCGGATAATACCACATAGCCTCGCGTGAAGCGCGTTGCTGGTCTGTTTAGTTGACGTCACAAGGATTATTATTAGAGCAAGCTACTTTGTCTAGTTTATCCTTTTCTAGTAGTTTCAGTCAGTGCGCATTTCCTTGAGGCTATAGTGTATATCTGGCATGTCAAATAAAACTTGGTCGAACACAACGAATAATAATACATAACTAGAGCAGACGTGGTCCACCCGATTAATTCAAAGTAATTGTTGAGTTCCTTCAAGAAACAGTAACAACGTAACAAGGTTGGCGCTGCGCTGCTGTCTCCAAAGTTGCGGATTCAATCCCAGGCCGCGGCGGCCAGGTTCAGCTAGAAAAGAAGCACTGTGGAATCATATACTGAGCGTTGTCAGTTCACTTTTAAAGTGCACCAGATGGCCGAAATTTTCGGAGTCCTTCAATAGGGGCTGTATCACTGTCATATCGCGGTTCTGGTACGTGAAACTTCTGGTAGTCCATCATGTAACGAGATTACCACTTAAGGTGACGTAATGTGCGAATGGGCTGAGTGAAGCGGACATATGCAATACAGGCATACAGACGAGGGGCGTAGCCAGGGGCACGTGACCGGGCACGTGACACCGGGCCCGTGACAACGGGCCCGTGACCCCGAATTTTTTGGCCATTGCATAGAGAGCAAAAAGTGGCCGTTTTAAGGGGCTGCCCTTCCCGAAATCTAAATGATCCCCCCCCCCCCCCTATCCGAAAAAAATTTCTGACTACGCGCCTGGCGTAGACAAGTAGCGAAATAAGTGTGTGGAGGGCGTGAATAAATTTCGAAGTTCATTGCGAAGAGAACGCGTCTTTTGCTTTTTGTAGTGGTGGGCTGCCATGGTGGATTGAGGTGGATTCTGCTGTCGAAGTACTCATAAAACTTATCCTGAAAGTCTAGCTGGGCCCTCCGTACGAACCACAGTTTGTTAAAATCTCATACATATATTAAAACAGCTCTTAGAAAACAATTATCGGACTGCGAATGCCTGAAGACAGTAAGGCATTATTCGACTCTCCTTCTCTCTCTGGAGACAAATTTTCACTCAGCCTACGTGACTTCTTCGCGACACGTAACTTCTGTCGCGCCACTTCCGGTGCGTCACGTAACTTCCGTTAGCACGCTATCGGCTTCCACTTCCCGTTCGATTTTTATTGCCGCTCTTCCGGCTCACTTTCGCCGGGTAGCCATTCTGCAAATCGCCCCGTCGCGATGGTCTAGTGGCTAAGGCACTCGGCTGCTGACCCGCAGGTCGCGGGATCAAATCCCGGCTGCGGCGGCTGCATTACCGATGGAGGCGGAAATGTTGTAGGCCCGTGTGCCACATATGGGTGCACGTTGAGGAACCCCAGGTGGTCGAAATTTCCGGAGCCCCCCCTCCTCACTTCGGCGTCTCTCATAATCATATGGTGGTTTTGGAACGTTAAATCCCACATATCAATCAATCATTCTGCATATCGCCAATGTTTTAATCACATATTGTTCAATCCTCCAATTACGGCATCTTCAATCGACCAGAGACACCTCTTAACCAATTTACCGCTGCCACGTTGATCACTTCGTTTCACTGCGGGTTGCTGCACTTGACGTACTTCCGGGCACGCTCCACTTCCTGCTTCGCCTAAGCCATGAGACGACTCTGCTCGAGACAAGTTCACTTCGGTTCGTAAATTATCATCGACATCGCGGACGTCATCGTACGCAGTTACACAAAGTGGGTGAAGCGAGCCCACGAAGGGACTGTCTTCAAAAAAAAAAAAAAAAAGCGCCACCCTTACACGAGCGTATACGCGATAACCGGAAAGGGGCAGCTTCGAGGTAACAAATCTAGGAATAATCTGGACACGGCATCACGAGGCTTAGTGCAGATAGCACGCGATCGTTTTAGCATTGTGCACAAAAAGGACGCAGAGAGTTGCCGCACAGGCAAAGATGTCTGCGAGCGTGGTCGTCGGCGTCCACAGCGCGATTACGGACGCCGGTGTCGCGGTATTACGACCGCCTTTGAAGTCGCGCGCCAAGCTTCTCCGAGGGGAGATATAAGTGCGGCCGCTGAATGCGACCGTCTCGGACGCACAAAGGCGAAAAGCGCGCGGCCTGGGCGGCGTAAAGACGACCGCCGTTCCGTATAACAAACGCGCACACCTATCCGTTCCGGAGATGTCCGCTCGACAAAGGAGTTCCTTTGATTACGCGGAACGACAGAGCGATCCGGTGGTGGCATGCCGTGGCAGCCTTTTCCCTCGAAATGGGTCTCCAGTTCGGGCGCATACGACGGGCGTGCTTACGTGCACTTGCTCACGAAATTCTAACGCCGAACCATCCAGAAACTATGCTCCGTGAAAATAACCCTCAGTCTACCGTCACTTGATTCAGGTGATTCTTTTTTTTTCTTCTCGACTCTGCCCTTTTTCACAAAATTTTACTTCCGTAACAGCCATCTACGGAATGAACTAATAGCTAAATCACCCTACCACTACGTTCGCATTGATCACTCCCGCAAAGTTGGATCATTTCCTGTCTTATTGATCACTGTTGTCGGAGTTTGATTCCGCGCACATCGCAGGATTTAAACAGTCTACCCCAACGCATCGTCGCCTTTGAAGATCATCAACTGTTTAAAACATAAGCTGACGCTGTATAAATAAGTAGGAGCCAAGACACTCGTATTTTTACTTGATGTTTGCTGCGTTTCGTGATTGCTTTTACTTTCTTTTTTTTTTACTCAGTGCCCTCTTTAATACATTTGGCCTTGATGGTATTAAATGAAATTGAATGCGCTGTTTCAACTGCCAGATTCAGTCACGTTTCTATCAGTGGCTTCATTCAGACTTCTGAAAATAATTGCTGGGGTTGAACGTCCCGAAACCACGACATGGAAATGAAAGACGCCATAGCAGAGGACTTTGCAAATTTTGACCACGTTGGTTCTGCAATTGACGTGCATGAAATCTTAAGCACCAGCAGGCCCCAAGCATTTGTTGAGACACCGAATGTACACTTGGAGTTAGCTGAGATGCAGCTACCAAGTTCGTAGATACCACGTATTCATGCAATCTGCCTCTTCTATTTTTCTGTGTTCTCTTCTGCCTTGGAAGTGTGGCAGCTTGGGCTAGTTGGTATGGCATGACGATAGTTATAGCGCGAGAACAAAACGACGACACAAAGACAAGAAGGACACGAAAGACACGAGCGCTAACTTCCAACGGAGTTTATTGCGCAGAGCACGAAAATATATAGAGGAGACAGTAACAATGTGACAAAAACCACAAAAACCACATGCCCCAGGTGGTCGAAATTTCCGGAGCCCTCCAGTACGGCGTCTCTCATAATCATGTAGTGGTTTTGGGACGTTAAACCCCACAAATCAAATCAAACAAAAACCATATGGCACAAAGAGCAGAACATGAGTAAGAAAAAAACAAAAACAAAAGCACAGAAAAAGGCAAAGAAACATCTATAAGGAAACGAAACAGAAAAGTAAAGATAATATAACTACTTCCGCGCACCGAAACCTTCGAAGAACCTTAGTTCCTTCTCGGACAGAGCCACGGAGGGCTTGCTAATGCAAGACACCTGTTCGCGTGTCATCTGCGCGGCCTCGACAATGACTCGGGTGCGCTCATCTTTGTGCTTGTACAGCGTCGCTGTGTCCTTGAAAAGGGGCATACAATTGCACTCAGTGCAGTGCTGAGCAAGAAAACCATCTTTCCCGTTCGCGCTCGTGTCTTTCGAGTCCTTTTTGTCTTTGTGTCGTCGTTTTGTTCTCGCGCTATAACTATCGTCATCCATTCTGACCTTTTGGCGCAGTTTTGGTAAAGATAGAGACAACCGGTTTCACCAGAACCAAAAACTCAAAGATCAAGAGGTAGTTCGCAACCGCTCCGCTAGGGATATGGCACACGCGCTGTGCACTGAGCGTGAAGAAAAGGTGGACTGAGCATGCAAGCTGTTCCTAGGCAAGATATAAGCACTGAGCTTGTGCATTGTCACCGTAACAGCAACATACGAGATTTGATCATGAATGGCTAAATGCGGCTTTACCAACACTGCACGTGCGCTAATCACACTGTTCACACATCAAAAGAGAGTGGGTGTGGCATCAATATAATTGACGGAGGAGAAACGATGGCTTTTGCCTCTACAAAGGCAAACGAACAAGTCACCCTCGTTCGTTTGAACTATCACTTGGGGTTGGGAGAGGGAAATAGATAGGCAACGACAGGGAGGTCAAGTGTTGAGGATAGCTCCAGCTGGCTACACTTGACTTGGAAATGGTAAAGGGACGTGAAAGAATCTCTCTCCAGAAGGGACCAGGCTTCTTTGCGGCTTATACCTGAAACGGCAACAGTCACGACTCGTTTCCTTCTCTCTCTTTTTAACGCTGGGCGAAAGGCTCTACTCGTTGCGACTCGTGTCCCAGCACCACAGCCGACTTCAATCATGCACTTATAGAATGTCCGAACGAACCCAAGCCTCCGTGGCAAGGGTCCTAAAAACAGGTGCGATAACTGGAGTTGCAGCTTCAGACAAGGGGTTGGGCCAGAGTATCTGCCTAAGCACAGAAGTGTCCAGCCACCTAGAGTGGCCCAAAGGCCCGTCATCATCCTGCTTCCGCTTTCCCCCCCAACCCCTTCATATGATTTTTTTCATGACTGAATACAGTCGTTTACCTACCTATACCTAGCCTTTTACGCAGGCCTAGAACATTGAGCTAAACGACTCCTCCGACTCACGTCACCCGCCGCCGCAGCGGAATTCTCGATCCGCACGTGTGAACCCGAACAGCGCTTGCGCCCCTCAGAGTGGCGTTGTACAAAGACTCGTCCCTGTGACGCAACCACAATGTCGGATTGCTGCATGCCTACTTCGGCCGGTGAGGGCGCCAGCGGAAGATGGCCAACGCTGATACGAAAGGGAAGTGCGGCCCCCATTATGATCTGGGTGAATCTGAGTGCGGCCCCGAATCTAAGAACCCCGAATCCGATCGTATAGATAGAGCGAAGGAGCACTGTCGCGTCATATTTTGCTTGCTTAGTGGCACATCCACCGGAAGCAAACGCACAAGTGCAGGCCATTGTGATGTATCCACTTCTTCTCACACTTCAATTCTGCAGTTACTCCGTTGGACTTTGTATATGTGTTTCTGTTTGTCTTTCAACGAAGGCAAACAAACATACATAATGAATGTCGAAAGCCGGACGATGTCATAATTGTAAGCATGTCCTATGTGACAAGAAAAAAAAAAGCATCGTAGTTCAACGCAAAAGCTAACACAAGCCAGCATCTACCTTTCCATAATACCGTGGTTTAGGTGCAATAGCCAACACAGTATCCAGCTTAGCAAAATTAAGCTATATACTAGATAGACTATATTTAGGCAAAATTAGCCAACAACAGCTAGTATTAGCCATCACTTAGTGTACATTAACCATAATTTAGCCCAAGCCATCATGTGCAAACTAGTGCTGTTAGTAACTACGGCATTCGAATTCGGCGAGGAACTTCCATGGTACCATTAGCGCGTGGGCGGAATACGACCATTAGTCTCCAATACCTTCTATATGATTGATTGATATGTGGGGTTTAACGCCCCAAAACCACGATATGATTATGAGAGACGCCGTAGTGGAGGGCTCCGGAAATTTCGACCACCTGGGGTTCTTTAACGTGCGTCCAATACCTTCTAGCAGACGTGATCATTATCACCAGTAAATATACTGGCAACAGATACAACAAATACGGCGGAATATAGGTGAAGGACTCCGTTGTCGGGCAAAAATGTCACCGTATATCGCCAGGTTTCCCAGTTTTGCGCCACCGGCGTCAACCGCAATGTCGCCACAGATGACGCAAAAAAGGCAAGCGCGACCTCACGCACGCCCATACACAGACCACGCATGCGCTGACACCGGAGGCGCGCATGACACGACCCCGAAGCAGTCCGACAAACCACGTTTCGGCGCCGTTTATAAGGGAGGGAGTAAGTGAGGGAAGCGCAAACAAAGAAATCGCAGCGTCGCGTGATCTGCCGCAATTGGCGCCACACGCGATTCCACAGACGGACAGACGTATACGGTGATACGGCATTGCCAAAGCGTGCTAACTCGTGCGTGTGCGCGCACTGATACAAGACCGAGGGGACAGGCACATTTGTCGGTGGGCTGGTATGTGTAATAGCGTCGAAACGCCCCACGAGAGGGAATCAAACGCGCGCCAGATCGACTAAAGAGACAAGCCACAGTGAGGCAGGGACGTCGCCGGTGGGGATAATTTCGGTGCAGCACTGACACTTGCTCAGGGTGGGGGAATGCGTCATCTTATGACGTATACTTTGTCTGGCTTGTCGGATGAAGGAACTTCAAGCCTGACCAAAAAAAAAAAAAGGAAGGAAAAAGATGAAATGGATGCGTGACGTAGATACTATTTGGCATGCCGTGCCTGTGTCTTCAGAAAACGTACAATCACTCTGCATAAGTCAAGATGGGTCCTGCTGAGCAGCATATGTGCATTTCTTAGCGCTATACTTTGCAACACCTAACAGAATACAATCGTATAGCTGAATCCACAGCATAATCTCGGTGATTAATGTTTTGGTAAGTTTGTTGGAACACTGCAGAAGACAAAGACCAAGTCTTCGTCTACAAACTACAACGCCTCCTTCCCGTACGCTGCATAGTAAAGTTCTTTCTCTGGAACTCAGTGCATAAATGGAACGGTTCCGTTTATTTTCGCTGCATGTGTAATCTGTTGCCCACTCTGTCCTGCTAGAAAAGACATATACCAGATATTTCAGAAATGCTAATATCCTGAAATGCTGCTTAATATGGCGTCATGCACTGCCTTCATCACCACCGCTACCACGACTCCAGTGCAAAGCGGGCCAGACTTCGCACCCCTGTTGGCACCGGGGGATTCGCTGAAATCTTCTCGCGCACTTGTAGTTTGTTGGGGTTGATATTGATAAGCGGGGTATAACGACCCAAACCCACCATATGACTGATGAGAGATGCCGTAGTGCAAAGAGGACTCCGGAAACTTAGACCACCTGGGGTTCTTTAACGTGCACCCAACTCTGAGCACACGGGCCTACAACATTTTCGGCTTCTTCGAAAATGCAGCCGCCGCAGCCAGGATTTGGTCCCGCGACCTGCGGGTCAGCAGCCGAGTACCTTAGCCACTAGTTCACCATGGCGGAGCTTTTGTTGGGGTTTTATATCCCATCCTTTGTTGGGGTTTTATATAAGTATGAGAGACGCCGTAGTGGAGGGCTCCCGAAATTTCGACCACCTGGGGTTCTTTAACTTGCACCCAAATCTGAGCACACGGGTCTGAAGCATTTTCGCCTCCATCGAAAATACGGCTGCCGCTGCCGGGATTTGAACCTGTGACCTGGGGGTCAGCAGCCGAGTTCCTCAGCCGCTGGACCACCGCGGCGGGTCAATTTACCCGCGCAGTACACACGACATATCGACACGCAATGGAAGCGCTTCTTCAGTAATTCTTCTATAAACCATAGCAGTGATTGTTGGTAGTAGGAGTATTTTTTTTTTTTTTTTGCAGAGGGCTTCGCTGAATGAATGAAGCTTGCAAGATTCAAATCCGTACAATAGCAAAACTAAACAAAGTAGGCGCGCCACTATACAGTGCCACTCAATATAAGTCGCAACACGGTGGTCATGGTTTAAGCGGCCCCCAAGCTTATACTGAACATGGGCGAACGTGGAAATTGTTTTGGAAATACCAGCCGTAGAGTCACTGTTTACGCGAATAATTGTTTATATGCCAGCGCCAACGTGCAATGTTGGCGGCGCTTTTGACACGAGCAGTACACTGCAACTAATAATGGGGATGACTTCACCCCATACAGATGGAACATTGTGTCCGCTTGTTTCATTTCAACGGCGCGAGGGTTCGACTTTCACAAGTGGCCTCACCTTTTTCCTGCAATCATTTACATAATTTTTTCTCACTAATATCAGTGTTATTGCCTATTCTATCCCCATTCACACGCACACACCATCATGTTCTGTTGGCTGCGGCGGCTGCATTTCCGATGGAGGCGGAAATGCTGTAGGCACGTGTGCTCAGATTTGTGTGCATGTGAAAGAACTCCAGGTGGTCGAAATTTCCGGAGCCCTCCACTACGGCGTCTCTCCCAACCTTATGGTGGTTTTGGGATTGATTGATTTGTGGGGTTTAACGTCCCAAAACCACCATATGATTATGAGAGACGCTGTAGTGGAGGGCTCCGGAAATTTCGACCACCTGGGGGTTCTTTAACGCGCACACAAATCTGAGTACACGAGCCTACAACATTTCCGCCTCCATCGGATATGCAGCCGCCACAGCCGGGATTTGATCCCGCGACCGGCGGGTCAGCAGCCGAGTACCTTAGCCACTAGACCACCGCGGCGGAACGGTGGTTTTGGGACGTTAAACCCCACATATCAATCAATCAATAAGGCAAAATCAAACGGGCATGTACTACACCTTCAATGAGCCGGAGTGGTACGCGTACAAACAAGCGTATAGATGAGCTGACGGTCGAATAATCTTTCGCCTCCATCAAGCCCGGATCACGCATATATTTCGTGCTGCGCGCAATAAGCGACATGGCTTGCCCGGCCCGGTGTCGTATGTGGGCTCAGCGTATACTCCAAGTGTGGCTTCTATAAGCCTCGTCAATTTGTTGTTGTGTGTTCACTCTTTTGTCTCGTTATTGAGTGACTGCACGCAACGTCCCAATGTAATGTGCGAGATGCGACCGTGCGGGCATGCTGACGGATCACGGATTCGCGAACGGGCATTATGAACCGGACACTGCAGGCTCGCGATGCGAGACAAAAATGAGGCGTACACGATGGGACGCGCCTATACGGTTTCTGTATGCTTCTCTGATGGGCAGCAGACACGCGCGCGCAAGCCAGTGGCGAGCGCCGAAAAACGAGGCGTGACACACCGTTAGCGGCAATTAATGGGACATAATGGTGGCAGGGTTATTAAAAATGACCGGTATAATTTATTTCCATATTCCATCTCTCTCTATTAGAAATTGCCTGGCCTGCCACTGAGAGCAAGGAGAGCACGCGAGTTCATAACGGAATTTATTCGCAATAATGAGGTTGATCTGAAAGCGAGATCCTATCAATGCGCACGAAGCGATCCGACACCGATGCCACACAATACGGATTTGCGGAAGTCTGCCCGGTTAGTTTGTGAGTGGAGCACTCAAGCGATGTCGGAGTCAACGCCGTTCACAAATGCGCCTGTTTTGCAGAGCAAGGTGTCGTTGTTCATCTTCTAACAGATTGGATTAGATTGGATAAACTTTCATTTGGTCCTCCAAAACACAGATCACTGTGCTGCGGGCAGCTTCCTCGTGGGGACTGAGATACCGAGCTCCTCAGCCGCCTCGCGGGCTTGGTGGACAGCCCAGAGCTGATCTGCCAAGGACGAGCTGCGGATTGCCGCCTCCCATCTGGCAGAGGTGATGTTCGATATATAAGCGAAAAATCTTCTAACAGAGAATGCGAGTAATATCAGCGACAACAAAATTACTGCCAAAGCACTCCGTGCAGATAGATTATTAGCCAGCGAAGCTGAAACGTGCGTAAAAACATGCAAGCATCGGCTTGCTGATGGTGACACATGGCGAAACTGACAGCGCACAAAGGACACACACGAAGGAAGTGAAGCCTTGCAGGATGATGCGCTTGCGGCTGCATCGTTGCTGCGGCAACGCGTGCAGCATCGCTGATTGTTCACTGAGGCAACCGCTACGTTGGGTGGGCAGAGTAGATTAAAACGTTTGCGGCCACGGACGTGGCAGCTGGAAGAACAGGAACGAGTTGATTGGCGAAATATGAGAGAGGCTTTAACCCTGCAGCGAGCACAGTCAAGATGATGATGATGACGGTGATGATTACAATGATCGCCGATGACTCACTACAGCCTTTCTCAATTATTGGTTATGTCCGTCCAGGGAATGGGGCGGGTGTTTATGTTTATAAGAAGGAAAAGAAGAGAAAAGTGAGCCCCGTAACTGTCTGCATCAGGGTGCGGCACCTTAAAGTAGCTCACACGGGATGGGGGGGGGGGGGGGGGGGGGGATTAAAAAGATATGAGTAAAGGTGTAGAGAGAGAGAGAGAGAAAGAGAGATGCGCTAAGCCAGCGAGCGAGGACATATCGAGGGGATAGGAGAGATGGGAAAGATGGAAACACGGTCACAGGAGTCCGAGGACGGGGCACCACTTGCGAGAGCTCTTGTCGGCGTCAGGAGATGGCGTAGAGCAAGTACAGTTGGTCAGAGCTACGCTGTCATCGGAGATCGGCGTCAGGAGATGACGTAGGGTGAGTCCAGTCGGCCAGAGCTACGCTGACGTAGTAGATCGCGAGGGCACAACCGGTCGGCACGGAATCCAGCAAGCGATCATGTCTGTCCAGAAACATCAATTGGCGTGTGCGGCCCGTGTGTTCTCTTCTTCGCTTTTAGTGAGACATTGGTGAGTAGCAGAATTTGCCCAAGCTGTGTGGCACATAGGCTTGCGTAGGACGGGCGAATGCAGATTACCTGCCACAGATATCCAGTAAAGTCTCGTTAATTCGACCCCAGTTAATTCAGAAATTTCATAATGCGGATGTGTTTTTTTTTTCATCCCGGAAAGTATACATGTTGCAGCAAACTCTAGTTAACTTTGTTATGTTCCACTTCCACATATAAGGATCCACTTGATATGTTATATATGGTGTGGCCATGCCTTATTTGGCCGTATTTGACTTCTTATATGGGCCAACTAAGTCATATATGGCTGTATATAACTTCATACATGAACCGACTCCGCCAGATATACATCCATATATGGTAAATAGAAGCCACATATGCTGACATATATGCTTATATGTGGCCACACATAACCTATATATATGGGCCATGTATGGCGTTTCCGTAAGGGTGACCACAACCTGGTTAGCTTAGACGGTCCTCGGAGCGCCTCAAGCAAGAAGCGTCGCAGAGTTGCGAAAAACGGCCTTCGCGAATAACCAAAGAGCCACGGTCCTTCGAGCCATCCATAAGCTTGACACAATGGCGTGGCTGACGACCGAGGCTTCAGCGGCCGCCCCAAACTTGTTTAGTTTTCGATTTTTCTAATAGTTCACGCGAACTGCGTGTGTGCTATTGATCACGTCGATAGCGAATTCAGTCGAAACTGCGACTAACAGTATAGTCTGACATTTACCGCGTGCCTTCAGAACTGCGTAGGCGCCATCCACAATCGTGCATTGCCGAGCCATGTTCAGCAGCAAATGCAGTTATCATTGGTTTCGTTTCGACAATGGACGTATCAGAATGGCGTCGCTGCTGTGATTATGTCTTCGACGACTGGCTTTGTCAACATGGAATGCAGAATTCCATACAGCTTCGTTTTGAGTTTCAATGCGCGCGTGATGTCATAAAACTCAAACATGGTGGAAGATTTGAACATGAAAACCTTGAGCCGTGATCCGCATGCTCGCATGAAACTCCTTTTCTAAATTGTGACAAGTAAACAATCGGTTGCCGGCTACCTATGCGACTAAAAACTACCATCAAGTGCTATCGACGGTATTTATTAGGAGTTGGGTTGCGAGCAAGCCTAGGTATAAGACATGGGTACTATGAGCGGCACTCACATTGTGAACGAAGTCTCGGATAACGAAAATTGCGGCGTTTGCACATTGCTCTTACGCAAAAATAAGTTCTGGATTCTCGTGTTAGTCAATGAAGTTAACATGTGTGGATGTGATGGGCACTTCTTCATTGTTTTCTTGATATTTTCGATAACTCGTCATCCGGTTCATGGATTCGGAAGCGTTTTTTTTTTTTTTTAGTGGTCCCGTGAAACGCGAATTAACAAGCTTTTACGGCATAGCCACATTCTTTCAAGGAGCCGTTGTGATTAACGAAGCGCGTGTTAACCAACAGCCTTTTTTTTACGGACTCGACAACATTAAATTAAGCGGCGTTCCAGAGTATGTAGCATGCATGCTTCGAGGTCTGAGCCAAGTCACTGCCGTTCAGCTATACGCATACGGCAATCCAGAACTGCGCGCATGCACATCATTACAAACACAATGCAAGCCTGAAAAATGGCGACAATGTTTCTCTCAAGACACGGCTGTCGAAAGAGCTCGCCTTAAACATACGCGGTGGCGTTGCATTTGAATATGTGTCGACAATCCGCGCGAGGCTATTTTCTTGCCTGCTCTTCCGTACGTATACGAGCTTAAGTATGTAGGCACCACCCAAAGATAGCACTCTACATTTCACGACAGTTTGTCAAGACGCTCATTGCTATGCGTCCCGTGCAACACGTCCAGTAGTCCGTGTGCACGGCTGTGAATACATCCTTAGGAACGGCACTCCTGAGAGCCGCAAGTCCGAATGCCGTATAGGCAAACCGAGACGATCAGTTCCGCGAGAGCAGGAGTATATGTGAAATGCTAATGTCTGTGCGCCAACGGGGTACACATTTGCATTGCAGCATTTGTAAAGTGAAAGATTCCCGCCGTTCGTCCTGGTGGTCACACACAGCGCAGCCACTCTGTGAACAAGACGAAGAAGAACGTTTAGTGCAACACAAGCACAAGGGCGCACGCACACACACTTTTTTTTTTCAAGTAATCACTATAGCTTTCACCAATCGGCCCATTAACAATGCCGCATTACTTATTGGGGCCCTCAGCTGATTCTGGTATGCAGTAATCTACGGGAGCTTCCAGCTAAAGGAAAACTACGCACGCCCATGCACCATTAGGAAGATTCAGTACTGTAGGGCGGCAACGCGTCATTTATCAAGTAAGAAAAAAGTAAAGTCGAAGACCTAAGTCCTTCGCCTTGAAAGGTTTCAAAGAGAACTGCCACTGGGAAGAAAATAAGGGAAGGCTTGAAAGGGTTAAATGAATTATATGCTATTTTAAACCAGGCTTTCTTCGTTACTCGGACGGTTTATTCGCCGAATTCCCACTGCATGCACGCCTCAATGCAGTCGCTGTCGGCCGGCGCGGCTTTGTAGCATTGCTTGCATAACGACTTCAACAAAATCAATACGTACTTCACAGTGAAGTTTAGGACCGCGTACCACGTTTTCTCCTTGCATAACCACGTAAATACAAATTCAGTGAAGAAAGTTTCATGGTTAGAATGCACATATATGCCCAACTAAGTAGACCCGGGGAGGGAGGGGGGGGGGGAAGTGTTACCGCCACCGTAGCTCAGTGGTAGAGCATCGGACTCGTCGTTCGAAGGTCGCAGGTTCGGATCCTGCCGGTGCCAAGTTATATTTTCGTCCTCTTTTCTTCACATATACAATACAACTACTTGTAAACATTCCCCATGCTTTCCGTGACACTGCTAATTGTTAGTTCTCGTTAATGCTGTGGCTAATAAAAGAAAACAAGCCCACTTTGCCGCAAGCGGTAAATGGTTGTAGTAGCAAGTGAAGTTCGACAGGATACGTGATAGCTAGAATTTCGCATGCCCGGTGGGAAGATAAGTGAAGGAGAGGTAGTTGCTTCTATGCGAATATTAGTTAGTTAGTTAGCTAGTTAGTTAGTTAGTTAGTTAGTTAGTTAGTTAGTTAGTTAGTTAGTTAGTTAGTTAGTTAGTTAGTTAGTTAGTTAGTTAGTTAGTTAGTTAGTTAGTTAGTTATGTTTGGTTCAGTTGTGCAACAGTTGAATCCAATTGAGAGGGACGCCTATAAACTAGATTAAACGACATCAACCATAATGCGTGGCCACCGATACATATATTTGCGTGCTAATTATGATCGTAGGTCTTTCATCCTCAGTTCAACTCAATATGACCACGATAGTGAACGAGGCACGCGAGTTAGAAAGTGAGTGTTCCGATGACTCGTAATTATCTGCTGACTACATTGATTTTAAGATTTTCGGTAACCAATAAATGATGCACTGTTTTCGGAAGCACCCTGCAACTTTGTACATGGAACTAAAGACCTCTGTACAGATTGTATAGAAAGAAGATCGAATTTGACACAGCTGTTTCGTCATCGGTTGTCCAGAAGCGTAGCGGTTTGGACAGCATGCTAAGGGACGCGGTGTATAAAAACATGCAGGCGTGCGTGGGGTTCTCTATAAAAGCGGGACGGGGGCAGGATGTTTAACAATTGCAAAAGATGATAGTCATTCTTTGGACACTTCGACGCAGACATTTCGGCCTCTCTGTGTTTGTGTCTGTGTGTCTTTCCTGCTTTTCTGTCAGTCACTCGAATAAGTGAAATGGTGAATGACAAAGCCATTCGCCATTCTACTTAAACGCGTTTGATCTGGTTTCTGCCTTCACACGTGCTAATATTGATTGATTGATTGATTGATTGATTGATTGATTGATTGATTGATTGATTGATTGATTGATTGATTGATTGATTGATTGATTGATATGTGGGGTTTAACCACCCGAAACCACTATATGATTATGAGAGACACCGTAGTGGAGGGCTCCGGAAATTTCGACCACCTGGGGTTCTTTAACGTGCACTCAAATCTGAGCACACGGGCCTACAACATTTCCGCCTCAATCGGAAATGCAGCCGCCGCAGCCGGGATGTGAACCCGCGACCTGCGGATCAGCAGCCGAGTACCTTAGCCGCTAGACCACCGCGGCGGGGCCCGTGCC
Organism: Rhipicephalus microplus; assembly: GCF_043290135.1. NCBI lineage: Eukaryota > Metazoa > Arthropoda > Arachnida > Ixodida > Ixodidae > Rhipicephalus > Rhipicephalus microplus. The sequence goes on from NC_134709.1 coordinate 19,507,077, forward strand.
AACATTGTTAATCAAAAACAAATATGCATATTTTAGCGCAACAACAGTACGAGAACATTAGGTAGTGTGTTACTTTATTTCTGAAACGGATATGTACGTAATTACAGATACCGCAGTGATTATTACGCGGCGCTTGACCGAATGCGACGCTATGACCAAGAAAACGGATGTTTTCTACGCTTCACCAAAATTACACGGTGCTGCCACCTACCGGTGGCTTTGCGTCAGGCCGAAGACTATCGTCTTTCGACGACTTTTGCCAGCGAAGTGCGCCGAAACACCGCCTTTTTTTTTTCCTTAAACATAACGGCTGTAATTGCTCGTGATGACCACGCCATGTCGCTGCAAATCTGGCTGACGAATGTGATGGTGGTCCTTTCGTATGTGTTTCAGTCAAAACTGTAACGATAGGACGCGAACTGTAGAGACAAGAAACGAAACTACGTGCATTACGTTCAACCTGCGTTTGTGTATTTCATTGCGTGAACATTGTATGTACGTTGCACTGAAGGCTAAGTTCAGGGCGGCGGCATATATATCGTTTAACTATACCGGAGTGCCATCAGGGTACGAACAGATCATGTGGAGACCAGGCGGTAAGACTGGGAATGAACGGGAACCCCCCCCCCCCCCCCCCCACCCATTCACTGTTCACTGTTGTGGCCATAAATATCGACGCCGCCGAATCGCGTGGCCGACCCGACGAATTCGCCATGGGAGCCCGTACTTTTCAACGTGACCCCGTGGAGGCGGCAATGCCGACGTCACCGCGCTCAGGTCGCTCATCGACGTCGCTAGCGTGAATCACGGATGCAAGGGGACAGGGCCGAGCTCTAAAACACGCACGCGTCGGCTTCAACGCGATGGCCGAAGAGTGATGGCACCACCCGTGATCCGACGCTGGGGGCGACGAGTTGAATCCGATGGTAGGAGCACGAGTTAACAGCCGGAGCAGCTGTACGTGCCACAACAGACTTGGACACCAAGACCGCGTAAAAGACAACGTAGCGTACGCGAAAACACAGACTCGAAATTAGTCTTTATGCTCTCAGGCATGGGTTGTTGCTCGAGGGGGGCAGTAGAGAGAGAGAGGGGGGAGGGGCTTCGTTTTTTAGTCGTCTGAAGGGGCAGTCAATAGTACCCCGTACCTTTACTAACACCAGGACAAGAAAGGCAGCGACGCAAGCGGTTGTGAAGTGCCTGTGTCGTTGTCTTTCTTGCAGACCTGTATCCAAAAATTTTTTCCGGGGCGGGGGGGGGGGGAGGGGCATTTGTTGGAGGTCTTGAAAAACTTCTATTTTCGTCATTTTTAAGTGTGAATACACTTTATAAGCGACCCCAAACCATCCACCGCCGTCGGCGGCGTCCGCAGTCTTCTCTCTATCTTTAAAAGAAAGAGGACTTGGCGGGCCGCAGCGCGATGCTCTACCGAATAAGCCACGGACGCGACGCTGATATCGGTGTCAGTAACGCGCCTTATACCCCCTCCCCCTTCGCTCGCTCCTCCGCTTTCCTCGCTCGCTGCAGCTGCGCGCGCACCCCTCTCTCTCGCGCGCCCGCCTTCTCTCTCAATCTCCCGTCGAGAGCGGGTCGTGAGGGGGAGTAAAGTTAAAATTCGTTGGCATTCGCCAGTGAGTTAACGTAAACTCCCCCGTGTGATCAAATTGCGATTCCCAGGAACCATTACACCATAAAGGCACCATAGTGTGATTAATAAATATAATAGTGCAAATTAATAAATACCCCTCATAGCATCACCCCGTGTATTCGCACTTAACCATGTTCACCCTCGGGGAAATGCTTGGGAGTTTTTTCTCGGCAAAATGGCAAAAACACTCCGCTTCATCAGCAGACACGGCGGAGCGGCGGTTCTCCTGTTTCCTTTGTGGCCTTCGTTGATTTCGTGAAATGTTTTGTGATTTTGTGCGGACTGTTGGTGGTTACATTGTTTGCAGAGTAGACAACACGTGATAAAGGACGTGTAGAAGCTCCTGCCACACCCTGCTTGTTGCAGTCAATTGAGTACCCATCACGGTGTAAGGATAAATTGTAACAGCTGTAAAGTAAATAACAGGCGTGGAGTGACCCTGATTTGAGTCTGCTGTGGTTTCTGTAAATGCTCACCGGCTCTTGTTGTTTTATTCCTTCGCCTTAAAGGGGCCCTGCAACACTTTTTGAGCATGGTCAGGAAACGCTCCCGATCGGTAGTAGAGGCTCCTGACAACACGCGAGCCAAATATTATAGCACAGCACGCGGCCTGTGATTCGCAATAAATTATGAAACTCAGCTAAGAATAGCTTTCTCTTCTCTCTACCAATCACGGAAAATGAGCCCAGTAAGCCCATCCATCAGCCATTGGCTGATTCCAACATGGCGCGCTTGGTTGCTACAGAGTTCGCCGTGAGAGGCCGTCACTTGTCAACGCGTGCGCGTGCGATTGGACTGAAAAGGCCGCCTATTCGGTGAGAGATTTCTTTTGTACGTTGTTGAACAATAAAACATTCGCAGCGTGCGCGTTACCTAAAAGCCGAATTCTCCCGTCTTTCATTCCCCATTAGCAGCCATTGGCACGTACATTGAGCACTATCTGACAAGAAAGGGTTGCTACGTTATACTCGCTGTTCATAACCTCTTTGGTTTTAGAAAGATCTATAGCGAGTGTTGGGCCGCGGTGCCATTAATACAGTGAACTAGTATATACCATGAACTCGAGGTGGTTAAAGGCGGGAAGAAGACACGAACCACAAGCCGTAAGAAAGTGTGCGTGTACCACCTCTCGTTTAGTCCTTGCAATGTCCGCTGGGTGGCGGTGCATATGCGGAATATATGTAAAAAGATGCAAGATGGTGGTACTTGGAGTGTTGAATAGATGGACGAATGGACACGCAGACAGATCCATGGACGGACTGACGGATGGCTGCACCGACGGATGGGCGCATGGACGGACGCAGGGGCGGATGTATGGACGAACGCAGGGACGGACGCACCGATGAACGTGCGGACGCACGAACAGACGCACGCACGGACGGGTGAATGGACGTGCGGACGATCCCACAGACGGACGCATGGACGGACGGAAGCAAGAACGAATGGACGGATGGATGCTTCGCCCCACTCTCCATCATTCACTCCGTGGATATGCTGCCTTTTTTTTTTTTTTGCCCCTCCCATCCTTCCGGGCTCTGCTTCCAGCGCTTTCGTCAGGACGAGAGAAGAGAGAATGTGATTGCAGCATGGGACAAATCTTTATAACTCCGCTCGTCACTGGACGGATTCTCAAAATGTTTGCGGCGTTCAATTTGTGAGGTAATACGCTTTTATAGTGAATTAATTCCATAGTTACTTAAAAAAGTGTGTCAGGACCCCTGTAAGCCATTTAACGATACTGTTTCATTAACCTAAAAGGTGTGCAATTTATAAATTTCTAATTTTTCTGCTACGCGTGATGCACGTCATTAGATTAGAATTTGACGAGATAATTATAAGGTATTGCGCAGTCAACTTGACCCACAACAGAGGTATGGGACGGCGATGCTCAGGTAAAAATTACTGCGGGGTAGGTTCAAGAAGAGACGAACACTCGCAAAGGCGAGAGACCGATGCCTCCGGGGTAGGTTTGGCCGATTAGTGATCGCCGCTGGCGAGTTTGTTCTCTGGTGTAATCCCTGCAGGGCGGCCGTCCGACGGCAACGCCTCCGGCTACAGTGGCCGCTATTGTCTCAGTTTCGAGAGACACTTGTATGCTTCCTTAAGGCTCAGGTAGCAGCTCACGGGGAAACAGAATTCCTGAGACAATTGTCTTGGCCTTTTTTGGAAGTGACAGGAGAACAAGGTCAAGCTCTCCGTCAGATTCCCCGATTGTGAAATAGGTTAAGATGTTACCACGTTGGTGTTGTTTGTGGGTTCCTTTCCTTTTTAGATGCGGAGTATCTAATACTCGAGGCTTGTAGTGCGGCGCCGTCCGCAAGCTTCCTCCTCCTTCTTCCACCATCTGTGCATCCCTTCCTCCTCTACACACCGCGCGCGCTTCACTCCTCCACCATCTGTGCACCCTTCCTCCTCTACACACCGCGTGCGCTTCTCCTCTTCACGAACATTCGCTAGCTGTATAATGTAGCGCGCATGCGCCGTCACGCTTCGAGAACATCGGCTGCTGACGCGCGCGCATGCGCCGTCGCGCTTCGAGAACATCGGCAGCTGACGCGCGCGCATGCGCCGTTGCGCTTCTCCCCCTTCTCGAACATTCGACAGCTGACAGTGCATGCGCCGTCGCCCTGTATATATACTCAAGGTCGGCGCTCGCTCGCTCAGTTGTCGCTCGTCGGTTGGTTTGTACGGCGCGTCGACGTCCAAGGTCGCGGTGAAATGAATTCCAACGAATCCACAAACACAATGATCGACGTCCCTTCGACCAGCGCCGCCCTTTCGCATACGTGTGTACGTGTTCACTCATTTAACACCCCCTCCTACAACCACGTTAACCAATTTAGCCATCGACCCAAGTAAGTCGCAATTTAACACCCCATTTCACAACCACGTTAACCAATTTAGCCATCGACCCAAGTAAGTCGCACTTTAACACTCCGTTAACCAATTATATGCTCCGCATCCTCCTCAGTGTTCCCCCGAGGGAAGCTGCGGGCAATTTTTTTTTGTGTGTGTTTTCTTTCTCTTTTTCTGTTTGGCACAAGCTATGATTATTAAGTTGCACGGAAAGCGTGTCTGTTGTACGAGCTCGAGTGTCATAGGTGATAAGCATGTTTCGTCAGGTATAGTATGAGTTGAAGTGTAAGTAGCTCTACTTATGTATGCACAACGCTAGTGACCAGTAGTGAAGGGATTGTCTCTTGTTTGAAGTAAATAAAACTTTTCTCAGGCTGTCGTTCCGCGGGATGCTTTCCGCTCACCCGTAGTAGAGTATTAAGTACTCTGCATCGTTAACCACTTTTTCTAAACACACAGTATCCAGTACTTAAACACTTTTTCTAAACACACACAAGTCAGTAAAAGCAAACTCTAGCGTACACAGGGACGGCTTTACGCTCTCCAATAGCAGAGCGCCATGCTCGTGATGCGCATAAGGAACAATGAGTGAATTATCGTCCACAAAGCCGGAGTGCTTCGATGTAGGTGACCGTTAAAGAAAACCGGAGGTCGAAATTCTCGGAGCGCTCCATTACGGCGTCCCTCATTATCGCATCTTGGTTCCTCGCGGGTCGTTAAAGACCAACAATGTATGTGTACTCGTACTTTCGATTACCTTTAATCGCATAACCCCTGCGTTAAGACTACAAACTTAAAAATTGGCAGATCCGCACGTACAGTGGGAATCGATGATATGCGAAGCACGAATGAGAAATGTTGATATGCCACTTTAAAATCAGCGCAACATTACGAGGTGGATGTAAATGATGCCTTAAATGACTTACGTGTGATCATTACCATGTTTGGATGTGTCGTTTACCTTCGTCATCTATTCATGTTACGTGATACCAAATTTAGTATATTAAGAGCAAGCGAAACGGCCGCGAGCATGCTCTGAGCGTGGTATGTTGTCATGTTCTTACATGACGCGCGTGTCAGGAATATCATGTTTGCACCAGTCATATATTTCGTCATCCATTGACGTCACGTAACACTAAATTTCGCATATGTGGAGCTAGCAAAACGGCCACGAGCGCATCATGAAAGGCCCAATATACTCCAGTGTCGCTTTAACGCGCGCGCACGCTGGGCAGGGCACAGCGGCGCTACGTTAGCAAAACTAGTCTGACGCCAGGCGCGGCCCGACGGCAACCGGCGCGAAATGCGACATGCTGCATATAGCGCCGATGTGTTACCCAGACAACACTGCGTCTCCCTCTTTTCGTGACGGAGGGACACCGGACGCGCTGAAACGAGCATGCATCAAAGCAACGCGGTGCAACGCACTCCTGCGAGTATATGGCCTGATGCGACTAAATGAATGCAGGCGAGCACGCGCACCGCGTCACGTCAAAATGTATTGGCACCTTGACTGTGGCATGTAGTCATGTTCTCACGTGACACGCATCTCATGATTATCATGTTTGCACTAGTCACATACCTTCGTCATCCATTGGCGTCACGTAATACCAAATTTGGCATATGTGAAGCTAGCGAAACGGCCGCGAGCGTATCATGAGCGTAGCATGTAGTCATGTTGTATACATGACACTAATGTCGTGGTTATTATGTTTGGACGTGTCATTTACTATGTCACCCGTTCGCGTCGCATAATACCACGTTTGGTACATGTGAAGCTAGCGAAACGGCCGCGAGCGCATCATGAACGTGGCATGCAGTCATGTTGTTACATGACACGCATCTCTTGTTTATCATGTTTGCACCAACATTATACTTTCGTCATCCAATCATGCCCCGTAATAATAGGTTTAGTATAAGTGAAGCTAGCGAAACAGCCGCCAGCGCATCATGAGCGTGGCATGTTGTCATGTTGTTACATGACGCGCATCTCATGATTATCATGTTTGCACCAGTCAGATACCTTCGTCATTCATTCACGTACTGTAACAACAAATTTCGTATAAATACAGCTAGCGAAACAGCCGCCAGCGCATCATGAGCGTGGCATGTTGTCATGTTGTTACATGACACGCATCTCATGATTATCATGTTTGCACCAGTCAGATACCTTCGTCATTCATTCACGTACTGTAATGCCGAATTTGGTATATGTGACGCTAACGAAACGGCAGCGAGCGCATCATGAGCGTGGCATGTAGTCATGTTGTTACATGATACGCATGGCATGATTTTCATGTTTAGGCCGGTCGCTTGTACTCGCCATGCAATCATGCTATACCATACCAGTTTAGCAACATGTCATGTGAACAAAACCACCGCGAGAGCTGCAGGATCATGAAATGTAAATAATGACATTCATGACATACATTTCAGGGTTTTCATGTTATGATTAGAGTTATGCCATACCAAGTTTGGTCTCGATACCATTATCTAAACGGCCAGGAGAGCTAAAAGCCGTAGGCAAGCGGGCGGGCGGGCGGGCGGGCGGGCGGGCGGGCCGCCCGCCTGCCTGTTCGCCCGCTTACGACTTGATGGATGGATGGATGGATGGATGGATGGATGGATGGATGGATGGATGGATGGATGGATGGATGGATGGATGGACGGATGGACGGACGGACGGACGGACGGACGGACGGACGGATGGATACGCTCAACGTCGCCGAAGTTCGCTAAGAAATGCTTCGCATTTAAAAAACAAGGTGCATCCTTTCAAGCATGCTTTGAAACGTATGTGACAGATCATTGATGCCCTCATCAGAAGCGAGGCTACAAATGAAAACTCCTTCAGTTTTTTTTCTTTTTATTACACTTAAGACCTTCAGTTTCAAACTTGGTTTTCAAACTGCACCAAATTAAGGTTGTGATGCTTAGGCATGCACCATGGCATCGGGGCCACTTGGAACCAGCGGCCCTCAGAAACAACCCAGAGTGAGTGGTTGTCGATAGTTATAGCGCGAGAACGCGCTATAATTATCGTCATGCCATGCCAACTAGCCCAAGCTGCCACACTTCTGAGTGGTTGTGTTTCACGACCTGCTGTGCTGTTTTTTTCGCGTCCTGCTGCTGTGCTGTTTCACGACTTGCTGTACCTCACTGGCCATTTCTGTAGCCCAGTTTTACCGATTCAGTAACAGCGCCGTGCAGAAGCGAAGAGTGTTTATATAGTGTTAGCTTCAGACTTTGGGCGCCACCTGCTCGTGACGTTCAAGAATTTGGAATAAAGTTTAACGTTTACCGCTGAACGCAGGCTCCTTGTTTGCCATAGAGGCGTGGCCTGTCAAAATAAACGCCTGCTTTGAGTGAAACGTTATCCAACGAACTTGCGCCGCTGGTGCTTCTCAAAAAAAAAAAAAATACTTGCCTCTTGCTGCTCCCGCAAATTGGGCTCCACGAGTAGCGCTGAGCGTGTGCGATGTTGCGGGCAAGTGGGGACGGCTCTAAGCTCTCCCGTAGTAGAGTACTAAGTACTCTAAATCGTTACTTACTTTTTCTTCCCCCCCCCCCCACCCGCCTCCAGCCCTTCGGGAACAGCTGCTGAACAGCTACCGGCGTTTTACACACATATTGTAAAATCTTTGCAACAATGGCGACGCGATTTTCTAGTTCGAGAACCTATGGAAATGTCCCCCACCGACATGAGCGAACTAATAGCATTTAAAAGCCTATCTGAGGAACAACGCCGGAAATGCTGGGCGAAAAGACGTTGGACTCTTACAAACACGTCTCTCCCCTCCGAAGTCCGCGACCTAAACTGGCTTAGGGAATGGGAGGCTTTACCAACGACCGACCGCCTTGCGGCGTACGGCGTGGCGCCCTCCACCACATGCCCGCAATGCGGTCGCGCCGAAAGCTGAACCATGTCTTCCATGAATGTATAGTAGCGCGCACCTTTTGGCGCATGGTTACCAGAATGTTCCAAATAAGTATGCAGTGGAAGCCTTGCCACAGGGATAACTGCGTCGAACTCTTAATGGCTATCGGAGCCTTCGTCTTATGGAAGCGGAGGGGACTGGCCCGCCTGAGGGGACGCCCTCAGAGAGCCATGTTTCTTCTGCTACATCGGCTAAGAAACGTAATGCTTATGCATCTCAAAGCAGAACTAGTCATGCTGGGAGAGGAGGCCTTCCTCCGACGCTGGTCTACGCGATTCATTATTGTAAAAAACAACAGAGTGTACATGCCTTTCCTCCCCTATTGAGGAGGTGGGCTAGAGCTTGTACCACTGTGACATTACAGTGTGTATTTTCCTTTTATTCTTTAGAAACATGTCCTTTTTGTGCAATATTGTTCTTGAGCGCGAGAGCAAACTGTCCTCACAGGTGAATGCAAAACATCACCCTACACTGTGAATGACCCCCCCCCCCCCTTGTTTGTTCATATAGCCTTACTGTTTATTTAAAATTATTCATCTCGATGTCATGAATGTCCTGTCTTTGTTGTACAATTTTTGCATTGTACGTCACTGCATACGCAATAAGTTCTTTTCGCTGTATATAACAGCTTGCATTGTACATACGCATTGATCCCCATTGTCCATTTTTCCGTGTGCACATAAGCTGTGTAAGATATATCCGGAAATAAACTTCTTTTAAACCAGTCCTTCAGCTGTCCCATAGGAGAGTACCGAGTACTCTATATTGTTAACCACTTTTATAGAATAAACGAAAATGCTCCACGTCGAAAAGCGTTTGGTATTATAGGGTACAGCTTTATGCTCCCACAGTAGAGTACCAAGTAGGCTATAAAATCCGTAGCCGCTTTTAAGGGTGAAGCTATTTAATCCGTAGCTCGTGCGTCACCGATGTATGTAGTAGGAGTAAGTACCCACCTTTTGTTTAGTCTTTGGAATGCCCGCTGGATGGTGATACTTGTATATGATGAATATATGAGTAAAAGATGGGAGATGGCGGTACTTGAAATGTTCACTACATACATACATACATACATACACACACACACACATACATACATACATACATACATACATACATACATACATACATACATACATACATACATACATACATACATACATACATACATACATACATACATACATACATACATACATACATACATACATACATACATACATACATACATACATACATACATACATACATACATACATACATACATACATACATACATACATACATACATACATACATACATACAGACGCGGCCAGCGGACGGATAATTGAAGGTTTACCGATAAAACCCTCCGAAACTTCGCGCCACTCAGCATCCTTCACTCCGTGGTTATGCTGTGATTTTTTTCTACGCAGTGGCTCAAATCTTACTTAGTTTATGGGAAGCCGTGAAAGCATGATCAGCGCCGTATCTGCTTCCCAATTTCTCTAGCCTGTGAGATACGCAGTGAATGTGCGGTATACCTACGACACGCTCCTCTTCCTATCGCTTTCTGCTACCATGCTCCTTACTTAGCATAACAGACATCTTTAAACGTTAAACTTGCAGCCATTCGTGCAGCTCTGGAGTTTATAGTGAAATAAACTTCGGGAATTTGGTCGATCTTCTCGGACTCGAAGGCATCTCTTCAATGTCTTATATCACCCTTTCGCCATGGACCTAATGAACAGTTAGTAGCCGAAATAAGGCTTCTTCATCACCAAGCAACCGAAAAACAGCACAACATAGTGTATCAGTGGATACCAGGTCATTGCGGTATATATGGCAATGACCGCGCAGATGAGGCCGCTAGATCTGCACACGATGGCACCCAATACACAGCCATCCCGTTCTCAAGAACCGACGCAGCTACGAGGCTACGTTCGCTTGCACGTGACCTCAAACTGGTACAGTGGAACTCAACAGACTTCACAAACGCGCGCCTGCATAACTTGGATCCCGATTTGCAGCTTCGTCTTCCCCCAAGAATATCTCAAGCTTAGGAGACTCTTCTATGCCGCCTGTGGCTTGGAGTGGCCTTCACGAACGCATACTCTTATCTCATTGGGATGGCCAGCTCTCCTACATGCACTTACTGCAGTTGCGAAGAAACCATCGCGCACCTTCTGTGTGAGTGCACCCATTTCAACGCGCAAAGACAAGAACTCACTGCAGCTCTGGATAGACTAGACGATCGGCCTTTGTCGGAACAAAGGATTCTGGGTCATTGGCCGAGCCCATCCTCAGCCCAGAAGGCTTTGAAAGCTTTGCTGCGCTTTTTGCGGACAACTGGCCTCAAAGACAGACTTTAGTGTCTTATACTCTTTGATGTTGCCTTTCCTCTGTCACATTTTTTTTGTAATTTCTCCCTCTCTTCGCAACCGTCTTTTTAAGATCTTTCATTCCCCTCACCCCTTTCCCCAGCACAGGGTAGCCAGCCGGCCTAAGAACTGGCTAACCTCCCTGTCTTTCCGCTTAAACTTTCTTCCTCCTCTTCCTCCTTTAAACGTTAAGCGACAGTGAGCACTGGATTAGGTGGATAACCTATATCTAATAAAAGACGCGTATCCTGTGAGTTAACGCTGTCACTCATTTCGCGCTCATATGTTTTGTGCCGATGAATATCGTATCAGTACAGGCGTGAGTGGTTCTTAAGAAAGAGAAAGGAAGAGAAAAGTGAGCCCCGTTATTGTCTGCTTCAGTGAGCGACACCGCCACAGGGCTCACAAGGGATGGGGTTGAGGAGGGATATAAAAGTTTTGAGGAGTGTAGAAAAGAAGAAGAAGAAGCAACAACAAACTCAGTGGATAGGAGATACAGGAAAGATGGAAGCACGGTCACTGAAGTCCGAGGACGGGGTACACTTGCGAGAGCTCTTGTCGGCATCGGTAGATGGCGTAGAGCAAGTCCAGTAAGTCAGAGCTTCACTGTCGTCGAAGGTCGTCGCCGGCAGGAGGTGACGTAGGGCGAGCCCAGTCGGCCAGAGCTACGCTGACGCCGAAGGTCGCAAGCGCGCGGAGCGCGCGGGCGCATAACCAGTCGGCACGAAATCCAGCGAGCGACTCTATCAGTACAGGCATACTGGAAGATGTACATCGCCGATGAATTGAACTGCATCACGGCATCCTGCCACTTTGTTGGTCAGTAATCCTCTTAGATGGAGCAGAACTCATCACTACAGAAATCGGTCAAATGGTTCGTGAGACGGATGCGCCACGGTTCAAGTCATCGGTGATGTGCCTCTTCCAGAAAGTGTATCCAGAGTTCTAGACCCATGGCGAAAAGTTGCCGTGGAACCCCGGATGAAGAAACCAGGTCTTATATCACTGGTGAGACGGGTTTCGAACTCAACGCCCGACTCCGAAAAGGCCATGCTGTGTTACCGATATACATCTTCATGCACCGTAAGCCGGCGAACATGTAAGTTCAGTGTTATAGAGTGTACCACTCACCTTAAAAATAATTCGTGGTCATTACTCGTAGCTCACAAGCAGGGTTCTTTTGCTGTATTGCAGTCCGACTCGGTGGATCAGTCGCTAGAGTGCTCGGCTGCTGATCCGAAGATCGTGGGTTCAAACTGACGCATACGGTTTCCTGGTCCGATATGTGAAACGGGTTTCCCAGAATCCACGTGTGGTTTTAATCTTTAAGAGGGAGGCCTTTAGCCACTTAACCATCACAAGTTTCATAAGGAAGACACAACTGAGTGATTTCCATTTTTATGAGCGAGCGTGATTAAATGCTCGCCAGTGCGAAAGCAAACATGGCTTCCTACAGTAGGAGCCGACAGAACTGTAATAACAGAAGGTATACACGAATAACTGCGGCACAGCAGAAACGCCAACATGGACGAAATATTCACCGATCAAACAGCACCGAATGCCTCCGTCAAGAATGCCGATATAACGCTTCAACCTCCCCCCCCCCCTCCCCGTAACCACACACTAACGAAAGCCGTTTTTTTTTTCGCCAAAACCCTCAGAGCGGGGCGAGAGCAACGACCACGCAGTCAACAACTTCAAGGACACGCTGTTATGCCTGCGAGTCCACAGCGAACGTCCGTGCTTCTGAAAAAGGCAATCTGTGTCAAGGCCAGCCCGCCTGACGCGAACAGCTCAACGGCGTAAACACGCGCGGCGCCTTTCTGGCGCGCACGTGCAGTGAGTCAGCGCAGCCAGCGAGCCCGTCGAGTAAACAACCGGCGTCTTCCTGTCTGGGGGGGTGACGAAATGCCTGGCGACGTCACTCGTCCTTGGGTGCAGCCACCTGCAGCGCAGCCTCTCCAGATTCGATGAGAAAGAATGACGCGGCCCAGCGGCGACCCCATTGGAGGATTCTAACCTCACGACCAGCGGCGCTTCTGGTTGGACATTTGGGTTGGACCCGGGGCATATAAAATAAGCCCTGCGGCGCGTCGACAGAGACCCCTTTTTACAGCGGACCCATTAAAGAGCAGGCCTATGTGTTAGAGAGGAGAGCTCGGCTCTTCGAGTCTCTGTCGGCCCCAGTGCCGAATTTGTAACGCATCTGTATATATGCTGTACATATACCTTGTTTAAACTCACCGTCGTCTCGTCCGCTCGTCTATCAGCTCTGCGCAGAAGCAGTCGCGAGCTGAGAAACCTACGCTACCAAACGGCTGGTGACCTTCCCTGCGGAGTTCGAAGCAGTGGCGCCTTCGGGACCGTGTTGGCGTCGCCGTCTTTCGTAAACAGTGGTTGCAGCGGTGAGATTCGTAGCGCCCTTCGTAACGGCGTCGGAGGTGCGCTTCGCAACAACGCACATCGCGTCTCGAAGCAACGCTTTTGAGCCAGCGCCTCCGCTCTGCTTTCCTCTGCCTTCTCATCTTGTGTTCGTTCCGTTTATCCTCATCTAGGGAAATGGGTGATTCAACAAATTCAAATCAACCAATAACAACAACGTTTGCACACGGCACTGAGAATGCAGGTGGCGGTTCTTTGACGCACGCGCACCCAGACCCAGTGCTCGGAGCGGCGGTGAAGATGGATGTGTCGTCGGTCGTCGGTCGCCGGCGACCCCTCCGAGTGACCGTGGTATTTAGGCGGGAGACGTAACGGCCCTCGTGGTCGCCGGTAGGATAACCTTCTGTCATGCTTTCTGTGGTCGTGGTACGGATCACCATTACGAAGATTTAAGCAGTGTTGTTTCCACCGGGCTTTAACATCTCGACAAGCCGCAGAACAGTGTATACGCTCCGAAACTTCTGCGGCGGTACGTCTCGCGGACATCGCAGACGGCTCGGTACGCTGAACGAAAACACGCCCTCCACCTCGTTACGTCGAAACGGCGTATCGGAGAGCTTCCCAACGTGACTACTTATGAAAATAATACGAACATTGCTCAGGTTCTGCCTATACATGCACTTAGAAGCGCGTAAATGGCTAAAAAAAAGAGTTATTCGTTTGCCGTAAATGGCGACTGACGACAAATTGTTTTTCCTTCATTTATCTGCTGCCTCGAAAAGTGCAGAGAGTTCGCAGACTGCAGCTCCTGTGAAACGACCACCGGCCAAACCTTAAGACAAGACGAAGCCAGTGTCAAGCACACCAGTTCCAGGTACCCCATGGTGTGTAGTGTGGACTGGAGATAGTCGTGTGTTTTTCTTCAACCCAAGCACTCGCACTTCTGTGTGGGAGCGGCCAGCAGAGTTAAAGAAGCGAACTGATGTTGACAAAATGGTTCAGATGCCTCCCGTTCAACCGGATACAAAGGGTCAAGGTAAACAGAGTTTGGTTTCATAAGATGGCTTGTGTTTTATCAGAAAGGACTAACATCTGTTTTGAACATGCAATTAGATTGTGGCAAAAATGAAGAGATTTTGAATAAAGGTGACAGATCAAGCATGTTTTTTGTGATCTGAGTAGGATTCAGTTTTTAAATTGAGTTTAAGAGTTGCAAAAAGCCAGCATGTTATATAGAGCCTAGTGGAAGTGCCTTGATGCTGCGCTGTTTAATCATTATATTTGCTGTACTATATCTGATGCTTTTATGTGTATCATAATATTCATGTGCCCTTTACCCTGTGCTACTTACAAGGTAAAAGGAGTTGATGCTGTGAAGTGGTGCTGCCTTCATGACAGGTAGTGGAACATGTCAAGCCGTGGCACATGCGCAACAAACTGCAGTACCGCTGTCACACTCAACTGCGAATTTTTGTAGATATACGTCGCATATATATATGCGGCGATGGCGAAGTGGTTAGAGCATCCGCCTCGCATGCAAGAGGTCCGTGGTTCAAATCCCGGTACCACGCAGCTTCCAACCGGACTAAAAAAAATCCGCGTGTTGATGGAACTGCATTAAGAGGCCTGGGGTGCGGCCTCACCGGCAAACACCGCCGAGAATGCACTCCCTCACCAGAGAAGAATTGGCCACTCTGGTGCAGTATCTGGCCACTACCTCCCACATGCTTACGTCAAATAACTCACGGCCCTCAGTCCCCAGCAGCTGCGAAGCAACTGACCACGGCGGCGGTCAGATCTGCAACGCAGCAGAGGGTGCTAAGAATCTCTGGATCCGGACAGGCCGCCATTGGAACCTGAACTTGGCAACGTTTAACGCTAGAACCTTATCTAGTGAGGGAAGTCTAGCTGTACTATTCGATGAGCTAGAGAGTGTTAAATGGGATATAATAGGGCTCAGTGAGGTTAGGAGGACAGATGAGGCCTATACGGTGCTACAGAATGGGCACGTCCTTTGCTACAGGGGCTTGGCAGACAGAAGAGAACTGGAAGTGGGGTTCCTAATTAACAGAAACATAGCTGGCAACATAGAGGAATACTATAGCATTAATGAAAGGGTGGTAGGTATTGTAATTAAACTGAATAAAAGATACAAGATGAAGGTAGTGCAGGCTTACGCGCCTACATCCAGCCATGATGACGCTTCAGTTGAAAGCTTCTATGAAGACGTGGAATCGGCAATGAGTAAGGTAAAAACACAGTATACTATAGTGATGGGCGACTTTAATGCAAAGGTAGGGAAGAAGCAGGCTGGAGACCAGGCAGTAGGAGATTATGGCATCGGTACTAGAAACGCCAGAGGAGAGCTACTAGTAGAATTCGCGGAACGCAATTATTTACGGATTTTGAATACGTTCTACCGAAAACGAGAAAACCACAAGTGGACATGGAGGAACCCTAATGGCGAAAATAAGAACGAAATAGACTTTATAATGAGTGCACACCCTGGAATCGTGCAGGATGTGGAAGTGATTGGCAAGGTACAATGCAGTGACCATAGAATGGTATGGTCTCGAATTCGCCTAGACTTGAAGAAGGAACGACAGAAACTGATACGCAAGAAGCCAATCAATCAGCTAGCTCTGAGAGGGAAAGTACAGGAATTCAGAGTGTCGCTGCAGAACAGGTACTCGGCTCTTAGTGGGGAAACCAACCTTAGCGTAGATACAATGAATGATAATCTGACGAGTATCATTACGGAGTGTGCAGTGGAAGTTGGAGGCAGGGTAATAAGACAGGACACTGGCAAGTTTTCCCAGGAAACGAAGAACCTAATTAAGAAGTGTCAAATCATGAAAGTGTCAAGTACAACAGACAAAATAGAACTGGCAGAGCTTTCGAAGTTGATTAATAGACGTAAGGCATGCGATGTAAGAAGATATAACATGGAGAGAATTGAACACGCTCTGAAAAACGGAGGAAGTGTCAAAGCATTGAAGAGGAAACTTGGGATAGGCAAAAGTCGGATGTATGCACTAAGGGACAAAGAAGGCAAAATAACTACCAATATGGATAGGATAGTTAAAATAGCGGAGGAGTTTTACAGAGATCTGTACAGTAGCCGAAACAACCACGACCTTAATACTATAAGAACTAGCAGTAACCCAGATTACACCCCACCAGTAATGATAGAAGAAGTCAGAAAAGCTTTGGAGAGCATGCAAAGAGGCAAAGCTGCTGGTGAGGATCAGGTAACATCAGATCTGCTGAAAGATGGAAGACAGATTGTGTTAGAAAAACTAGCCACCCTGTTTACGAGGTGTCTCCTGACGGGAAGAGTACCAGAGTCTTGGAAGAACGCTAACATCATCTTAATACATAAGAAAGGATATGACAAGGACTTGAAGAATTACAGGCCGATCAGCTTGCTCTCTGTAGTATACAAGCTAGCTACAAAGGTAATTGCTAACAGAGTAAAGAAATCATTAGAACTCAATCAACCAAAGGAACAAGCAGGATTTCGAACAGGCTACTCACAAATTGACCACATTCATACTATCAATCAGGTAATAGAGAAATGCTCAGAGTATAACCAACCACTATACATAGCCTTCATAGATTACGAGAAAGCGTTTGATTCAGTAGAAATATCAGCCGTCATGCAAACACTGCGGAATCAGGGCGTGGATGAAGTATATATAAACATTCTGGAAGAAATCTACAGGGGATCAACTGCTACCATAGTGCTTCATAAAGAAAGCAACAGAATACCAATCAAGAAGGGTGTAAGGCAGGGGGACACAATTTCCCCAATGCTATTTACCGCGTGCTTACAGGAGGTTTTCAGAAGCCTAGAATGGGAACAGTTAGGGATAAGAGTCATTGGAGAATACCTTAGTAACCTGCGCTTCGCCGATGACATTGCATTGCTGAGTAACTCAGGGGACGAATTGCAACTCATGATTACGGAGTTAGACACGGAGAGCAGAAAGGTGGGCCTTAAAATTAATCTGCAGAAAACGAAAGTAATGTACAACAACCTCGGCAAGGAGCAGCGCTTCGAGATAGGTAATAGTGCACTTGAAGTTGTAAAAGACTATGTCTACTTAGGGCAGGTAATAACCGCGGAGCCGAACCACGAGATTGAAGTAACTAGAAGAATAAGAATGGGGTGGAGCACATTCGGCAAGCACTCTCAAATTATGACAGGTAGATTGCCACTATCTCTCAAGAGGAAGGTATATAACAGCTGTATCTTGCCGGTACTTAGCTACGGAGCAGAAACCTGGAGACTTACAAAGAGGGTTCAGCTTAAATTGAGGACGACGCAGCGAGCAATGGAAAGAAAAATGGTAGGTGTAACCTTAAGAGACAAGAAGAGAGCAGAGTGGATTAGGGAACAAACCGGTGTTAAGGATATCATAGTTGAAATCAAGAAGAGGAAATGGACATGGGCCGGGCACGTAGCACGTAGACAGGATAACCACTGGTGATTAAGGGTAACTTAATCAGAGGAGGCAAGAGGGTTAGGGGGAGACAGAAGATTAGGTGGGCAGATGAGATTAAGAAGTTTGCGGGTATAAATTGGCAGCAGCAAGCACAGGACCGGGTTAACTGGCGGAACATGGGAGAGGCCTTTGTCCTGCAGTGGACGTAGTCAGGCTGATGATGATGATGATGATGATGATGATGATGATGATGATGCACGAACAGGGTTTCGCAGCGCTTTTCGGGACTGTGGCACGATGTTGGGGAACAATAACGCTAGAAAATTCGTTCGTTTGACGAATTCGCGCAGATCGCTTGACCCATGGCGTGTCCGGGTTTGAGCGTGAAACGGGAGAGACACCCGTCTTGCCGCCATCTTCTCTGGCTTCCCGAGGAGGGCGGTTGGAAAGGCACCATGTTGGGTTCCGCTGGAAACGGGTGGTTTTTAGTTGGATAACGGACAGCGGTTGACGTTTTGCAACAAACCTCCCCTCTCCGCTGATTTCGTTATCTATCTCCTTGTGCTCCTTTATTTATTCGTGTATTGTTTTTTTTTTCTTTGTGAAGCGGCCGCAATGGACACATGCTTAAGCGACTATCACTATTTTTTTTTGCGCGTACATTCATTTGAGATGTATTTATTTCAAATAACTTGCGTCACTCGATGTAGCTACGTTGAACGAGTACGCTTGTTTGGGCTTATGCGATTTTGTGTGATATATCGTTCTATGGGAACGACACCTGTCTGTGTGAGATTAGGCATCTATCGAAGAAACGGGATTTAACAGGGCATGAAACTTTCATTAACTATGAGCGATAGATATAAAAAAGGGACTTTCGGAATATTAGTGTATAATAAAAAGCACGAATGAGATTGATACCGAGGAATTGTAGGAAGTTTAGGCAACAATAACAAATAAAAGAAAAGAAAAGCTTGCTCGAAAAAAAATTCCACTACATATCCACGGAGTGAATGATGACGAGTAGGGCGAAGTGTTCGTCTGGCCGGTTACGCCTTATGCATGACGAGGTTAGACTAAGAGGAGCTTCGCCCCTAAAAGGACGGCAGTCAGTAATTTAAAAGGTATACTTGACTGGAGCCAACAGCTCAGCTGACTACTCGTCAACACAGCATTTAGAGGGGGATGTTAATAAAGACCGATGTTTTCGTTTTTCGTCTCTCCTTGCGGATTTAGCCATTACTTTTTAGTTGGACGTCAATTGGCCTCTTTTCGTGTGCTGTTTTTATATGCGACTGTGCTAATACTCTCGCAGTGCCCTGTTTCGTAGAGGTAACAGAGCTCTGCGACTGTCTTTGATTGCTCTTTGAACGATTTTCAGTTGGCGAACGTTAGTCTATTTGTTCCTTTTTTCTGGTTAATCTTATAGTGCGGCACCCACTACCGCCAGCGCCAAACAGAAGTTCACGTTGCGCTTCGTAAATCTGTTTTAACCACTTGAGGAAATGTGTTACGTAGCCAATTGGGAAAACATCGGGCCGTATTTGCGGAGTATAGAATGTCACTGAAGGTGAGGTATGTGCACGCGCAAGTACGTGTTTCATCGGAAATAAGTCGTGCTGTTCACGCGAGATATTAAAACGCTTGTTCCTTCAACCAATGAGGGAGCATGTCGCGGCTTCGTAAAAGGGTACCGGATGATGGGGTAGGGGGGGGGGGGGGGAGAGTAACCGATATAATTGAAAGTGGCTTCCGGCAGTGGAGCTTTTGCATGCGGCTGCATTCTGTCTATTGGTTGGCGTGCTTTAAACCATGAGCAGGTATGCGCATGAAATGCTTTCGAACGTGGTGTTACGCGAATACGCGCAGTAACGAGTGTGCCTTTTTGTAATGGGGTGGCGGTGCCTTTAAACCACGCAGTCGTTATAATAATCATACGGTTCTGACGCCTGATGGCAATTTACGCTTGTACCACGCAGTATTACTGCGGTAATAATCGTTGTATTGTAAAGCCTGTATTCAGGACGCGTGTGTCTGTAAATCGTGAACGTTATTTTCACTGCGTTTCCCGGCAGAGGAAGTTAATTAACGACCTGAGTTCGATCCCTCCTTCGGACCCGGAATTTTTAAATGCGAATGCACTTCTTAGTCCGGGTTAGTCGGGCTTTTTATGCATCCGGCGTCGTCCGTGGTGGTGTGCGTGCGCCGGCAGGTGTTATCTCTCTGCTCTCACTCCCTTTCCCATAGCCACAGCTGCAGGCGCGCGCGCTTGTCGTCGGGTAGAGAGGGGGAACGTAAAAAGCGTCGGTCTTGGACGCGCCTCTTTTAACTCTTCACATATTTATTACACTCACCCCACCCCTACAGGCGCTGAGCCGCGCAGAAATTGCGTCTTTTCTTTTCGTCAAGCTGTCTCTCTTATCGTCGCCTTAGCAACCGGAGCATGCGGTGCTGGAGAGTAGGAGGGGGCAGGCGAATTTTCACTATGTGGTGTTGCAATGCTTCGCCGCATGTTTCCCGCTTCCATCGCCGTTCCCTCTCTCCTCCCCGCGCGCCACTCCTGTTCTCTCGCGCCTCACTCTTGAGCATTCGCTGGCTGGGCGCCTCTCAACGCGATGACAGAAATCGGTGAAGGCGAATGAATGTCTGACGACAACACATTCGCATTTTCTCGCGATTACCTTCGGGGACGTGTCGACATTTTTGATTATTTATCTCATTTGCATCTTTCCCGATTTTTCGCTCACGCACAAGATGATTTTTACCGAATAACCAACGCCGACGCTGACGCCGGAACCAAGCTCTTCGGCGCTATCGCGTTAAAAGCAGTCCAGTGTGGCGTAAAGCTCTGCGCTTTGATGCAATTCGGAAACTTCGCATGACTAGGATAGTATCGGTCGCATTTGGTTGTGTGTAGATGAAACAGCCATACGGTCGCTTGCGCTCATGCTTAAGACGACTCAAAAGTGACGGCTGTCTTCACATAGCTAATTTTATTGTTCCATCCCTCGATCGCGGGAGCTTTCACGTTACGTAATGTCACTCAGCCTCCGGGATTTGGAGGCATTCCTGCTCGCCACGTACTATTGCAGCACTACCTCAGTGGATCGGTCCCCGTTCGATCAAGCGACTGACCCTATAGTGACGAAGTCATCGTGTGACGTCCCGTTGTGTAAAGTCACAATGTTGTCAGAATGACGTCGTTATGACATCGCAGGTTATGTCAATGCCTAGAGTCGGGATCGATGCCGTCGTCATACGGCGGCGTCATCCCGTCTATTTTTTTTTTCTTTGGCATCTCTTTATGTTGACGCCTTCGCGACGGTCACTTTTGTTGTTTGTTGCGGGGTCTAAGTCTTACGCCCTAATATATCGATTAGAATAAGGTTCATCTTAAATAGTACATGACATATAATCATAGGCTTGCGCACGGGAGGGGGGGAGGGGGTCTGCTCTACGAGGGAGGGTTGGGACGCTCCAATGAATCTTAGCCCCACTGAAAGATAACACTTTGCAGGATGCCACGCCGCGGTGGTCTAGTGGCTAAGGTACTCTAATGCTGACCCGCAGGTCACGGGTTCGTATCCCGGCTGCGGCGGCTGCATTTCCGATGGAGGCGGAAATGTTGTAGGCCTGTGTGCTCAGATTTGGGTGCACGTTAAAGAACCCCAGGTGGTCGAAATTTCCGGAGCCCTCCACTACGGCATCTCTCATAATCAAATGGTGGTTTCGGGACGTTAAACCTCACATATCAATCAATCAATCAACACTGTGCAGGATTATGAACATGATTCTTACTACAGGAAAGGAACAGCTAAATAGAACAACTGTAGAGCACCAGGGGTAAGGGATGATCGGGTTGTAATATACTAAAATGTGCACTGTAACCACCGCCCAACCTTTTGCGCCAAGGATTGAAATAGAAAATCAACCATATTAGCGAAAAAAAAAACCGCACTTGCGATCATCGCTTATTGGTCTCGTAAAGGTTCTTCCCGTTGAATTGAATGATTGATTGATATGTGGGGTTTAACGTCGAAAAACCACCATATGATTATGAGAGACGCCGTAGTGGAGGGCTCCAGAAATTTCAACCACCTGGGGTTCTTTAACGTGCACCCAAATCTGCTGAGCACACGGGCCTACAACATTTTCGCCTCCATCGGAAATGCAGCCGCCGCAGCCGGGATTCGAACCCGCAACCTGCGGGTCAGCAGCCGAGTACCTTAGCCACTAGACCACCGCGGCGGGGCTCTTCCCGTTGAACATTCGGGCACCACGTGCTTCGCTCCAGCTTTGCCGTGTAAAAACAACCCGGGGTGTGGACTCATTTTGATGGTAATCTCGGCGCTTGCATTCCTGAAGGGAGCTGACGCGTCAAATAACATCGCCCATGCCGCTTCCTTTCTTGCTAGTTTTCCGTTCCCTCCATTACCTGGATTCCTCGCGCACTCGTCAGCCAACGAAAGTGGGTAACTACGTGTTCGAGATGATTTTAAGAATGGCGTCGAATACATGGTCGCGCGCTAGAGAAACAGAGGGGGAAAATTGCGCTTCTCTCTTTATGGTATGGCACCAATCACCATCACATGCACTATTACCTCGTTTAAGGTTTGCGCTCACCTCGATGTTTCCAAGCAAAGTCATTGAACACTTTTTTTCTAAACACCTCTTAGAAGGCGACATGTCAAGCTTTCCTCTTTTTTTTTTTTAGGCGGAGGCCTCGGATCACGGTTACCCGCGGCACATAACCGAACCCGTCTGCACGAGTGATGCAAGAAATCGTCGCAACATTAGTCTATCAAGGAACTGTCACCACTCGATGACATCATCGGATTGCATCGTCGCTTGGTCAAAGGTGGGCCGATCACGGAGGCTGTGTAAAACCACGTTAGACGATGAAAGCCTTCGGGGGGTACTTGGCGAGGATCAAATGAGAAGAATAAACCGCTAGGCCTGTACGTAACGCGCAGTCCATAGTCACAGCAGCAGCCTCCAGGGTATCCGCTACGTTATAAATCATAATTTTTGTAGTATAGGGAGGCATTCACTATCGGCCATCCTTCGTCATTCTTCGGAGAAGCGTAGTACCCGATTCACATTCGCAAAGAATTTTGTGCAATTGCTTTTGACGCTGGGGCTGACAACGATGAAAAGAATTGTGCCCGAAGCTTTTGTAATGGGTTGTAGCATTCGACGGTACGCAGTCTTTACGCAATTCCCATTGTGTGACGCCATGGTTGTTTCTTTGCTTTTTCTAAAACGCTTTATGACTCATGTTAACGCGACTCGCTCTCTTAGATTTAGTGCCGACCGGTTGTGCCCCCGCGATCTCCGACGACAGCGCAGCTCTGGCTGACTGGGCTCGCCCTACGCCGCATCTCCTGACGCCGACAAGAGCTTTCGCCGAGTGATGCCCCATACTCGGACTCCTGCCATCGTGTCCATCTTTCCTATCTTCTCCTTGGTTCTGGGTGTCGCTGTCCCTGCGCCACGCTCTCTCTTTCTCCACCCCACTCTCTTTCTCTATACCTTTAATTCCTATCCTTTCGATCCCTCCTTTACCCCCTCCCCTCGTGAGCTACTGTTGAGGTGTCCTCCCCCTCAGAGACAGTTACGGGGCTCACTTTTATCTTCCTTTCATTTAATAATCACTTCCCCTTTCCCGATATAAAGTCTCTAAGGCCAGTTATATCTCTAAAGATATAAAGTCTCTAAGGCCAGGCGAGAGTTTTCGAATCCTCATCGAGCGCGAAAAGTTTGGTTCCTAAGCAAGCGCGTTAGCGGCATCAACAGGAGTGACGTGAAACGTCCTCATGTAATGACATCACCAAATGACGTCATCACGACGTCCCTGGTTGCCGAAGTCTGTGACGTCACGTGTCCTCACTATAAGGTCACATAAAGTGACCTTGCTTGATTGCGTCATCACGTGGCATCGTCGCTTGTTCAAAGGGGGTCCGATCCCGGAGGCATGGAAGGACTGTTTTAGATGGAGAATGTTTTCAATGTCTCCGATGCATTGCAAGTACGAAGTTGGTTGTAGAAGGTTCTAGGGCTCGGGAATCAATACAATTCACTGAGACGAAAAGCGAGATGACTCTCGCCTTCAAGTCGTCCTATAGGCATTAGGGACCTCAGGGAATTTTATTGCATGCGCACTTCATGTGGGTACAAATGCACCGGGTTCAAATTGACTTCATTGGCCATGAGATTTTTTTTTTTTTGTACGTAATGCATCTGCCGCGCAGAGAGCATATCGCTCCATTCGCGATCATGCCCATCCGGAGCACCATGTGTTAGCCTAGGCTTGTCGCCAACAAAACGTCTCTCTCTCCGTCCGTCTGAGACTGTTCTGCGACCATGGTAATGATGGGCCACGGCCGGACTAGAGACGCGTAGATGGGCAAAGTACATTACTTTGCCCGCACTGTATGAAAACGCACCGTGTACTTTCATTGAGCGGCCACGCTGTCTGTCTGAGACTGTTCTGCGACCATGGTAATGATGGGCCACGGCCGGACTAGAGACGCGTAAATGGGCAAAGTACATTACTTTGCCCGCACTGTATGAAAACGCACCGCGTACTTTCATTAAGCAGCCATGCTTGTGAGCTCGCGAAGCACTCGCGTCGCTTGACAAGTAAAAGTGAAGCCATCGTTTGTCCTCACTTCGTGACGGAAACGCCGTCTTGTCGAGTGGTGTTCGTGTGGAATTTAACTGAATTCCCTTTAATAATATTAATTATAAGATAAAGGATTGTGATTCCCGATGAAAGTAATCAATTGGGGACGGGAATGATGACACGGTTTCTAATAATCGTGTGCCAACACTTGACCTTCTCTTTAAGAAAAATTGTGAAACAACCAAGTGACCAGCCGTATATGTCCCGCATTCAGACGTTCATGTGTATCGCCCAATCACTTTCGATATGTCTGGTCATCGAGGCTTCTGATTCTTGTTTATGGACGGCGTACTGCTCTCCCATAGTAGAGTACCATGTACTCTAAATCGTTTATTGCTGTTATCTAAGCAATCGCTTATTTTTTTTAATTGGTGCAGGTTATTGCAATGCTATGGTATAGTGCACGATACGTCGTTGAAAATTTGTTCTGAACACAACGGACTGTTCGACGTTGTCATCGCGCTTGGCGGCTGGCACGTCGACGTGAACTCATTCAGCGCTTGATTTTTGTCGACACCGCCTCGTCAAGTGGGACGGCCTAGGGCTCTCCCTTAGCAGAGTAAATCGCGATCACGACGTTTTCAAACACACAACAGGCTGCCCGATAGCGGTTAATGTAGTGTTCTACTTTTTTCGCCGGGACAGCTTGTTACTCTCCCATAGTGGAGTACGTCGTACTTTGAATCGTCGAACAAGTTTTTTCTATACCCATGAATACATGTTCCTATCGCAGTCTGGTCGCCTTATGGCTTAGCAATTGGAACGGCTCATTTCTCTCGCATAATTGTGTATAAAGTACTAGAAATCAATTAATACTTTTTCTAAACACACCGTTGGTAAAAGGAAGCTTTTAAGCCGAAGGCTTCATGCTTTCCCATAGTAGAGCATAAATTATTAAACACTTTCTAAACACGCAGCATCAAAGTTAAGGACAGCTGGGACAGCTTATTGGTCTACTATAGTACAGTAAATCCTACTCTGAATTCTCCAACATTTTTATGGGCGAAGAATCTTAAGGCGTGGGTCTGTCCATCCTCCATTGTCGTACGTAGCCACCGGTGGCACATACCCGCTCTAGAGCAGGTATGTGCCACAGGGGATTCGAGATGGAAGATAGTGATACTTGGAGTGTTCACTAGATGGACGCACGGATGGATGGACGCGCAGAGCAGGTATGTGCCACAGGGGATGTGAGATGCAATATGGCAGTACTTGAAGTGTTCACTAGATGGATGCACGGACGGATGGACAACAGACTAGAAGACGGACGGACGCGTGGACGTACTGACGGGTGGACGCAAGGACAGCTGGACGGACGCACGGATAGATGCACGAATGGTCTCGCGGACCGACGGAAGCAAAAACGAACGGACGGACGGAAGCACGGACGGGCTGCTTGACGCTTCGACCCACTCATCATCATTCACTCCGTGGATATGTTGTGATTTTTTTTTTCTGAACACGCGCATCAACTTCGCGTGGACATTTTAATGCTGTCCCTTAGTGGAATACCTCGTACTTGAAATCGTCGAACGCAGCTCTTTCTCAGCGCAGCCCTTTCGGTAAGGGGGAAGTGATTCTTGAATGAGAGAAAAGATGATAGAAAATTGACAGATCCCACGTACACTGGGAATTGAAGATATGCGAAGCACAAATGAGAAAGCTTGATATGTCACTTTAAAATCAGCACAACGTTACGAGGTGGCGGTAAATGATGCCGTACATGACTTCCGTGTCATGTTGATCATGTTTAGATGTGTTGTTCACCTTCATCATTTATTCACGTCACGTGATACCAAATTTAGTATATGTAGAGTTAGCGAAATGGCTGCGAGCACGCTATGAGCGTGGTACGTTGTCATGTTCTCACGTCTCACGCCTGTCATGTTTGCATGAATCGTATATGTCGTCGTTCATTGACGTCACGTAACACCGAATTTGGTATATGTGAAGCTAGTAAAGCGGTCGTGAGCGCATTTTGAAGGGCCCAATATACTTCCATGACGCGTCTACGCGCGCGCACACTGGGCACAGCGACGCTATGTGAGCAAAACGCGAGCACTCTATCTACACTCTGACGCCAGGCGTGACTGGCGCGACCAGCGTCCGTCGGTAACCGGCACGAAATGCGACATGCTGCATTTCGCGCCGACGCGTTACCCAAACAACAATGCATCTCCCTCTTAAAGAGAAACACGCAGTGTTGTTTGGGTAATGGCTGTTGCTATGGCTGTTGTTTCAAAGGACATTCCCTACGCTTGGGGCACCACTGCTACGGACATTTATAAAAAAAAAAATGTTTACTGACAGTGACGTGGCCAAAAATTTCAACTGCGCAAGGGCCAAGCTTTGTTACGTCATCTCTGATGGGCTGGGGCCCTTCTACAAATCAAAGCTCGTTGCAGAGTTGTGTCGGCCGAATGTGTTTTTTGCCCTTGTGCAGCGTGTCCAGCAGTTCGATCTACTTGTGCGGTATTTCTCTGAGAGTAGGCAGCAGGTGGTTGTTGAGCGCTTGCATTCGTTTAACCTTGGCCGGGCCACTGGTGACGTAATCGTGGAGTGCATAGAGGATGCCCTAGCTGAGCTACCGGGGCAAGGCTTACTCTGATTTTTCAGTGATGGTTCTAACGTCATGAAGAGTGTGAAGTCCAAATTAAAACAAAGAATCAACCCAAATCTGGTTGACGTTAGAGAGTGCACTCTGCACAAAGTGCACAATGCATTTTCAAAGGGCCTAGATGCCTTTTGCTTATGCTGAACAAGTTGTCAGAGATGTGTACTACTATTTTAAGCACTCCTCTGTGCGTTCTGAGAGCCTAAAAGAACAGCAAGAACTCTTGGGTTTAATTCCTCATGCTTTTTTCCGGCACGTGTCCAACCGCTGGCTGACACTACAGGATTCGCTAGGCCGTGTGCTAGAACAGTTCACTGCTTTGCAGTCTTTTTTTTGCGGAGAAGAGCCACGCTGGGCGCCAACCAGATGCCCAGACTCGGCACAACAGGCTCGCTGCAACTTTTGCCAGCAAGACTCTGTAAGCTAAAATGTTGTTTCTAAGAAACGCGGCCGAACTTTTTGCTGGGTTTCAGCGCTTGTTTCAAAAGCAGGAGCCACTTCTACATGTCCTCCATGACGAAATCCTGGCACTGGTGCGACGAGTTTTGAGCCGTGTCTTAAGAAGTGAAGTGTATTGCACCAAGACTGCAGAAGAGTTGACAAAACTGAACCTGGATAATGAAGCGTTCTGAAAGGTGCGCCCGGAAGTTGGGATGGACACTGAGAAGGCTATGGAAGGCTGGGACCCTGCAGAAAAAAAAACTTTCCACCTTGGGGCTCGTGCATTCTACATCACTTGTGCAAAAGCACTTCTCAAGAAGCTTCCTCTCACAAACAAAGTAATCATGCATGCAAAGTTCCTTGCCATAAGATGTGAGAATGCTGAACAGGAGGTGCGGTCCTTGCGGTACATTGCCGGGCAGCTGCAGCCTCAGGTCATTTGTGGGGGTCAAGTGTCATCGCTGATCGACGAATGGAGCATGCTCAAGTGTGATGGGGACAGAGGCACCCTGCACTTGGAAGGAAGGGTGGATGTGTACTGGGCCAAGGTGCTTTGCCTGAAGACTACCACCGGAGAACTGAAGTATCCGTTGCTGTCTAAGATTATCAAAGCACTGCTTTGCTTACCACGTGGCAATGCTGACGCTGAAAGAGGTTTCAGCGAAAACAAGAACCTGTTAGATGGAAGAAGCTCGCTGAGCATTGCCAGCATAAATGGCATGCGCCAAGTGAAGAGCTTCCTTCAGCATTATGACGGGGACGCAACCAAAGAGCCACTCAACCCTGACCTGTTAAGGAGTGTGAGGCAAGCTCGGGATAAGTATGCGCAAAGATTGAGCCTCGAGGCAAGCTGGAGCAAGCGCAAGGCAACGGAAAATCCTGTCGTAAGGCAGCGCACTCACGAAGCAGCAAAAGCTGCTTTAGAGGACCAAGTGTCAGCCAGCAAGGCATTGCTCACGAGTGCAGAAGAAATAATCAACGCAGGTGTCAAGAAAAAAGACATGAAGAAAGTGTCAAGTGGCCATGTACTGTTGGCAAAGGGGAACGCCAGCCTGGATATTGCGCTTAAAAAACTCAGTGAGCTCGAAGAGATTTCTAAAAAAAGAAAGCATTGATGTGTGGTGTTTAGACTAGTAAAGTTGAATGGTGTCTGAACAAGTCAAGTTGAGTGATTGGACTAGTCAAGTTGTCACGTCTCTATTAACCAAGTTTTATGAGTTTCTTGCCATATGCAAGATCACTTGTTTTTGTTTTGTTAATAGGTGTGAAAGCTGTGTGTTATTATAGTTGTGCTTATGTTCTCGACTGTTTGTTTGCTATTTAGGTCATCTTATGGCAAAAAGTAAATTTTTTAAACTCCTCCAAATTGGAAATTTTGTGCTCCAAAATGGAGGTATGTCTTCCCGTAGTCCGCTCCAAATTTGGGTTTATCTGCTCCAAAAGCAAAGTTTTCCTGCTCCACAAATTGCTCCAATTTCTATTTTGGCTGTAGCAACCCTGCTCTTTTCGTGACGGAGCGACGCCAGACGCGCTGAAACGCTCATGCGTCAAAGCAATGCAGTGCGGCGCGCGCCTGCGAGTATATGGCAGGACCGGCGCCTGGCGTGGCAACGCCGGCGTGACGCGACGAAATGAATGCCGTTGAGCACGCGCACCTCATCACGTCGAACTGTACTGGTGCCTTGACTGCGGCACGTAGTCATGTTCTCACATGCCAGGCATCTCATGATTACCATGTTGGCAGCGGTCACATACCTTCGTCATCCATTGGCGTCACATAATACCAAATTTGGCCTATATGAAGCTAGCGAAACGGCCGCGAGTGCATCATGAGTGGGGAAAGTAGTCATGTTGCATGACACGCATGTCGTGATTATCATGTTAGGATGTGTCATTTACCTATGTTGTCCGTTCGCATCGCGTAATACCGAGTTCGGTACATGTGAAGCTAGCGAAACGGCCACGAGCGCATCATGAGCGTAGCATGTGGTCATGTTGCTACATGACACGCATGTCATGATTTTCTTGTTTGGGTCTGTCGCTTGTGTTTGCCATGCTATCATGTTCTACCATACCATTTTTGCAACATACAATGTGAATGAAACCACCACAAGATCTGGAGGACCGTAAAATGTAAATCATGACATTAATGACAAACTTGTCATGATTTTCATGTTGTGACTAGTCAAATATGTTCTTCATACAGCCATGTTATGCCAGACCAAGTTTGGTATCGATGGCATTATCAAAACTGCCAGGAGAGCTAAAAGTATTAGGCGGCTAGATAGATAGATAGATAGATAGATAGATAGATAGATAGATAGATAGATAGATAGATAGATAGATAGATAGATAGATAGATAGATAGATAGATAGATAGATAGAGAGATAGATAAGTACGTACGTATCATGCATACATACATACATACATACATACATACATACATACATACATCCATACATACATACATACATACATACATACATACATACATACATACATACATACATACATACATACATACATACATACATACATACATACATACGCCCAAAGTCGCCGAAGTTCGCTAGGAAATGCTTCGCATTTAAAATGAGGCCCGTAACTGTCTGCGTTTAAGTGCGACACCTCAACAGTGGCTCACGAGGGAAGGGGATAAGGAGGAATTCAAATGGATAGGGTGAGAAGTAAACATTAGATAGTGAAATGGGGACACGGTCGAAGGAGTCCGAGGACGGGGCACCTCTCAGCGAGAGCTTCACGGCGTCAGGAGGTGGCGTAGGGGGAGCCCAGTCGGCCTGAGCAGCGCTGTCGTCGGAGATCGCGGGGGCACAACCGTTCGGCATGGAATCGAGCAAGCGAGTCTCCTTCGGTAAACAGGTACAGCTAACCACTCTGCTCGACGTGCTTTTAAAGAATGCCGTTATAGTCATAGGTCAGCAAAACGCGGAGCTCACTCGGACTCGCCCATGAAATGTATTTCGAGCTTTGGGCTCCCTCGGACCCAAACTCACTAAACTTTTTCTAAGCCGGACTCTTTCAGACTCACAATAGCATGAAACATTTGCTTAACATGGACTCACTCGGACTCACGCTCACAAAACAACTATACTCACCTGTACTCACTCGTACTCAGACTCACGCCTCCATATGAGTCTGAGTTAGTACGATTAAGTCAGCTCTTATGTCCGTTAGCCTAGAATTTATAGCTTCTCTGTGACCATGGTGTCAGTGCTCTTTAACAACAATATCTTAAGTAATCGGTGCTCTTCGGGTGCACGTTAAAAAACCCCAGGTGGTCGAAATTTCCGGAGCCCTCCGCTACGGCGTCTCTCATAATCATATAGTGGTTTTGGGACGTTAAACCCCACATATCAATCAATCAATCAATCAATCAATCAATCAATCAATCAATCAATCAATCGGTGCTCTTCTTGGCACCGTTTGACGTTGTATCTTCGAAAACAAGCTTTGAGTGCTCGCAAGCCAGTAAGGCATTTTTTTTTTTGAAGAGATGGCAGCATAAGGTAAATTTATCAATAACTTCCCCGGAACAGTTGGTCGGGTGAGGTCAAGACACCCCCGACGTAATTTACGCCTCTGGTCGACAAATAATGAAACGGCGTACGAAGGGCATGGCTTTGGAATACCAGTGAGTAGACGCGAGTGTAAACTTGAATTCAAATAAGGCTGATAGTAATGGTGAAGATGATTAGATGTGGACCTTAGGTCGACATAGGAAAGTGGAACGCACTCAGACTCACACGAAAGAAATACATACGTATTGTGCTTTGGGCTCACTCCGACCTACACTCGCCGAAATTTTTCTGAGCTGAACTGACTCGGACTCACATTCACGAAAGACTTCAACCGGACTCACTCAGTTAGACTCATGGCTCGATCCGAGTCTCAGTGAGTTGACCCTTGAGCGAGCTCGCCGACCTTATGGTTAATGCGACGCATTTTCGGGTGATCATGTTGGTTGAACGCCAGTGAACTTGCATTCCAAGAACTGCTTATAAGTTTACCAAGTGTGTTTCTAGAAAGCCAGGTACTAAACGTGTTTAGAAAAGAAATGGTAACGATTTAGAGTACCATGTAGTATACTAGGGAGAGCATAGAGCCGTCCCGTAAGCATTTACGCTGTCTAACTGCACTTTGTGTTTAGAAAAAAATTGTTTACAGCATTGACAGAACACAAAGGCTTCATACCATTCCAGTAACAGGGCACACATACACTTCAGCACATCTATATTTCACGACTAACATCACTAACGTCCACTCACAGAAACGCGTGATCGTTCAATTGTTCGATCCATTGTGAAGCATGTTGTACTGTGGACTCGACCAAAGGGGGAGGGTTGTCTGACATGAAACCTTCTCTTTCTCCCTCACCCCGTATGGTTGAAACGGCACAAAGTTATGTCCGTGATCATCCTTTCAAACGCCTCACACTTCCTCTAATTTCCTCTCGTCGTGCATGTGTTTTACAAATTTCATATTCCGAGATTCACACCAAAGGGCTAAACGCTCCAGTGCGGGCGTGTTCGTGCTGCCCCCTTTATATTATCCCGGTGGACGGCTTGCGAAAGCGAATTACGGGCGACGTCATTCGAAAGAGCGAAACGCGTGGGTTTCGCGGATCGAAGATTCACGACGGACCTCGTGGCCTCCTCGCGGGACGAATCGCTTTCGCTTTCGCGATTGAGATGGACGATGCCGGCAGGGTAGGCTCTGGGTTTGCGGGTGGGTGTTGGACATTCCCAGGTTTCCTCGGTTGGTTGCCGGTATATATGGGCGAGTTAACCTGAATTTAGACAGTCTGAAGGCGTATATATAGGGCGTATATATAGGACATGCGTAAACTTGAAGCACAGCTGAGTAGCCGGTTGGGGGGTCGTCGACTAGGGTAACTTCATTTTGGCATGCATTTCCAGTGACAAAGAGGAAAGAAATAAGCGGAAGGAAGGGGAGGTTAGCTGGTTCTCAGACCGGCTGGCTACCCCGTACTAGGGAAAGGTGTAAGGTTAATAAGAGATGATATAAAAGAGATTTTACAAAGCGAGTGAGAGAATACAAAAGACAACGAAAGAGGAAAAGGGAAAAAAAGAATGCAACACGAAAGTGTGTTTTTTAGGCAAGTTGTCCGAAGAAAAAAAAACGTAATAAAGCATTCAAAGCCTTTTGGGCTGACGATGGACTCGGTCAATGACAAGCCGTTTAAAACAAACGATTGTAGTGATGGAAGTGCTGCTCCGATTGCTTCAAACTGCTTCGAAAGACAGATACTAGTCCATAATGCTCCAAACCTGCTCCAAAATGGCGTTGGCAAACTAAAGAGAATAAAGTTGAACCATGGGAACCATCCCGTGAGCCTTAGCGAAGCCAAAAGCAAGCTGTACGCTGTTATCCTAGTATGCTACTCAGCGGCGTGAATGCAGAAAAATCACAAGGGGTGACGCATATCAGGCCACGCCGACCAATTCGCATTTTTAATATGCATGGGTCGTATTTTTATTGATACATGAATGTAATCATGCTTTCAAATAGAATTAAAAAAAGGGAGCGTCGGGTGCGAGCTCGAGCAATTGCATTGTCCTATTCAGTCTCTTTTTATTCACCTTCTTGCGATTTCCATTGTTCATACAGCTCAGGGGCATTTAACACAGCTACGCAGTAACAGATAAAAAGCCCTTTTAAAACGTTGATTGTGCTATATTCAACTAGCTCTTGCCTCAATCATATCACGTGCTAAAGCTAAATCTCAAAGGAGACACTTGCAAGGGCTCTCCTCCCCAGCCTGAAAACAAGAAAAGTCAGGACTCTCCTTACAGCCCCCCCCCCCCCCCGTGATTTACCCCGCCCCCCCCCCTTGTGTGTGTGTTTGCCCCGTCGCGGTGGTCTAGTGACTAAGGTACTCGGCTGCTCACCCGCAGGTCCCGGGATAAAATTCCGGCTGCGACGGCTGCGTTTCCGATGGAGGCTACAATGCTGTAGGTATGTGTGCTCAGATTTGGGTGCACGTTAAAGAACCCCAGGTGGTCGAAATATCTGGAACCCTCCACCACGGCGTCTCTCGTAATCATAAGGTGGTTTTAGGATGTTAAACGCCACACATCAAACTTTATCATGAACTGACATCGCACAGTAGAAGGGCATTTACCGTATACTTCACAGCAGTGCGACGACTGCAACAGGGATCAGACCCGTGACATTTTCTTTGTGTTTTTGTGGGGTTTAACGTCACAAAACCACCATATGATTATGAGAAACGCCGTAGTGAAGGGCTCCGGAAATTTCGACCACCTGGGGTTCTTTAGCGTTGTTGCGAACGACGGACCGATCCCGCCGAAGTCACCACTGTTGCGAAAGACGGCGACGCCAACACGGTCCCGATGGCGCCACTGCTTCCAACTCCGCCGGGAAGGTCACCAGCCGTTTGGTAGCGTATGTTTATCAGCTCGCGACTGCTTCCGCGCAGAGCTGATAAGACGAGCGGACGAGACGACGGTGAGTTAAACAAGGTTTATGTACAGCATTTATACAGAGGCGTTACAATTTCGGCACTGGGGCCGACAGAGACTCGAAGAGCCGAGCTCTTCTCTCTAACACATAGTTCAGCCTTTCGCCTAAGACCGCTGATCGCGACACGCCGCAGGGCTTCTTTTATTTGCACCGGGTCCAACCAAAACGTCCAATCAGAAGCGCCGCTGGTCGTCAGAGCAGACTCCTCCAATGGGGTTCGCCGCGCGATGCGTCAGACCACCAGACATGAGGACGCCGGCTCGCTGTCACGTGCGCAACTGACTCAATGCACGTGGGCCAGAGATGCGCCGCGCGTGTTCACGCCGTGGAGTTGTTCGCGCCCGGCGGACTGCGGGCTGGCCTTGACCCAGATTGCCTGTTTCAAAGGCACGGACGTTTGACGAGGACTCGCTGGCATAACAGCACCCCCGCCGCCAGACAATGCACCGGAAGGACGAGCTGCTTCCACGGGGCTCGGATGTCAGGTGCGCTCGTTCGCCCGGTCCCTCCAGGTTCGCCTCCAGGGCCATGGGGAGAATACAGCTCCAGACTGTTCCGGGAACACATCCCATTTTTGACGACGGATCCCAGCTCCACTGGCTTGTCGCCACAACTTGCTGACCAGCTTCACTCGTCTCTTCTGACCATCTTCGGTTTCAGCACTTGTCGATGGTTCTGCAACTTGCCAAGAACGGATAGACAACAGACAACACACGACACACGCAAGTGCCCTCGGTCACCCGACAGAACACCAGACAAAGTATAGTACAACATATACCTATCTACGTGTTTATCGGAATTTTGTTCCCTCTACATCAAGAGGCACATGTGGGACAAAAGACCCTTAAAATGACAACTCAATTTTTTTTTCTTTTTTTTCCCCACGTACAACAACGTAACGGATTAGAATACCACATAAAGTTGGCCCCTTGAGATCACTCTGAACGAGAGCGCTCAGCCCAGGTCGTGATGAGGTCAAAATTTTGCCCCGAATCGCCAGCCAGAAACCGAAAGGTTGAGAAGTTACTAGCTGGAACGCACTGCTCAATGCACCTGCATTAGCGTTTACCTTTCCTTTTTTTTTTTTAGCGAACGTCAAAGTTGCGCTGTGGAGCAACATGCTCCACTTCAGTAACCGGCCACTTTTAGGCGACGATACCTATGCGGCACCAAGAGCGGCTCACACTTTCGACGTTGCACAGGGGAACAACGATACGGCTTGCTACGGATTGACTCCTCACCGCTTAGCTCGATATCGTGTTCGATCACCCTCATGTTTCCGGGGCAGTCCGAAAACACGTCTTCAAACTCGGGACCAATCTTTCTCAGGTCCTCTTTCTCAGGTCCTCCTTCACTTAAGCTAGGCTCTAGGTTTATCTGCTCCCAGATTACTTTCGATCTCCTTTCGATTACCTCACTAGAACTAAAAATTTCTGCTTCCTCTTCCTCTGAAGCACTTAAGAGTAAATTTACGACTGCTTTCAAGTTACTGTGATAAATTTTGTTCGGCCGCCTTCCTAATTTCTCTTCACAATTGGTATCAGAAAGCTTCGATACTACTTTTGCGGGCCCTTCCCAATCAACCTCAAGCTTGTTACTCTTGGACGGCTGCAGCAGCGTTACCTGATTATCAACTTCAAAAGCGCGCTTCTTCCCCGATTTCTCGTGGTGCTCCTTCGACAGCACTTTTGCCGCGTTTTTCTGGCTTTCCACTGGCGCTTCAATTTGGCTTTCCGCTAGCGCTTCAATCGAGAGATCCTCACGCTGCTCTCGAATGAGCGTCTCTCGATCAACTCTCGGCAGCTCGCTCCAACTTTCCGCTACAGGCGAGAGCGTTGCAACCCTCTCGCTCTGACTCAATGGCGCCACGTCGTCTCCCCCAGCGCATACCGCGCCGGCCGCTCCCGCGACGGGCCGCTCGCGTGACTGCTCACATGACTCATGCGGAAACTTTCCTTTCTGGGGTTCCGTCGACCCGCCGACAAGGTCACTTGAGAGTTCACCGCATGGAACCAGGTCAAGCTTCCGCGAAAGCTTTCGCGCTTGCGATCGCGTGAGAGCCATGCACGCTAAGTTGGGGAAGAACGATTTGCCCTGCTCTTTGAGAAGCTGCTCCGAGTTGTTGGAGAAAAGGTAAGGAAAACGATCATTTAGCGCGGCAGACACAGCTGCTTCGGTGCGAAGCTTACCGAACGGGCCTTCAATGACAACCGTGGCGATTGGTAAGCGGACACTCTGCACCTCGGCGACTTGCCTAATCCACGCGCATTCTCCTGTGAAGTCATCCGGAGACACCAATGAAGGATGGACAACGTCCATGGTTGCCGCAGAGTCTCTAAGTGCTCGGCACGTTTTCTCATTCACCCTAATTTCTTGGAGATACGGCTCCAACAACCGCATGTTTTTTTCTGATTCTCGGATCGTTGCGAAGGCAAACTTTTCCTGACAGTTTCTCGCGATGTGCCCTTCCTTTTTACAGTTGTAGCAGATTAGCGGCTTCCGTTTGTTTTCCGATTCAAATGCCTGTGTGGTAGAAACCTCACTCGATTTCTCCGCTTCTGTTTGCCCTTCCCCTACACTGTCCTTCGTAAGAGACGGGTCCTTTTTGAAATTACGGTGCGGAACGGGTTTCCGTTGATCAGGTTTCCTTGAAAAGCCCTCTTTTCTCTCATCCTTTTCAACGCGCACTGCCCTGCTGTGCAACTTTCGGCGAGTATAATACTCCTCAGCTAACTCTGCTGCCTTGTTTAGCTGTACTTCACTAAGTCTGTCCTGCAGCCAAAGTCTGACATTATCCTCGATGCAGCGGTAGAACTGCTCCAGTGCAACGCATTCCACCACTTTATCGCGATCATCATAAACACCTTCGCCCTTGAGCCATTCAATTAAATCGGCTTTAAGACGAAACGCGAAGTCAACGTGTGACTCATTCCCCTTTTCAGCATACCGGAACCTTTGCCTGAAAGCCTCGGGTGACAACTTATAACGTCTCAAGAGCACTTCCTTAACCTCGTCATAGCTCTCAAACGCTTCCCTCGACAAGCAAGTTATCGCGTCGGACACTTCGCCGGGAAGAAGAGCTAACAGGTTCCGCGCCCAAAGACACCGCTCCAAAGCGTTTCGCTCACAGACGTGTTCAAACTTGACGAGATACTTCGCCATGTCCTCGCCTACTACGAACGGTGGCAGTTGGTCCCGAATTCTAAAACCGCTGACCTGAATCGTCGGAGAAGCTACGCTAGGCGCCTGCGAACACTGTAGGATTGCCAATTCTAGTCGTTTCAACTCGAGACGCTCCTGTCTCTCGGCCTCCTCGCGTCGTTCGCGCCTTTCAGCTTCTTCACGTTCGCGAGCTTCGCGCCTTTCAGCTTCTTCACGTTCGCGAGCTTCGCGCCTTTCAGCTTCTTCGCGAGCTTCGCGCCTTTCAGCTTCTTCGCGAGCTTCGCGCCTTTCAGCTTCTTCACGAGCTTCTCGCCTTTCAGCCTCCTCACGTTCGCGAGCTTCTACTTCTCGCCTTTCAGCCTCCTCACGGCGTGCTTTAATATCCACCCAGGCCTCATCGACTTCCTCAGCCGACACTCCCTCATCCTTCATGATATCAAGGATCGCTTGCTTTCGTTTCGCACGGCCCAAAGTAATGCCGAGTTCCTCACAAATTTCGATGAGTTCCTTCACTTTAAGGTTCTCCATCGTTCACACTAGCCTCTTGCTGTTTGCCCCTGTTAAGAATCTACTTGCCGTACCCACTATAAGCCTACTAGCAAGACGCGCAAGCAATTTTTCACCCTCCCGTGTTTACCACCTCCGCATTAACTTTGGTTTCAAAGCACTTCAACTTGGCTTGAAACGATCAAAGCTCACTTCAATGCTTCACACAGCCCTTTCTCTAAACTACTACAACCTGAGCTAGAGTAGTCTGGTGAACTGAGGGGAAAACATCAGGCACTCACCGCATCGATGTCGCTGACGCCGGCCGATCCCGCAGCTGCCAACCACTGTTGCGAACGACGGACCGATCCCGCCGAAGTCACCACTGTTGCGAAAGACGGCGACGCCAACACGGTCCCGATGGCGCCACTGCTTCCAACTCCGCCGGGAAGGTCACCAGCCGTTTGGTAGCGTATGTTTATCAGCTCGCGACTGCTTCCGCGCAGAGCTGATAAGACGAGCGGACGAGACGACGGTGAGTTAAACAAGGTTTATGTACAGCATATATACAGAGGCGTTACAATTTCGGCACTGGGGCCGACAGAGACTCGAAGAGCCGAGCTCTTCTCTCTAACACATAGTTCAGCCTTTCGCCTAAGACCGCTGATCGCGACACGCCGCAGGGCTTCTTTTATTTGCACCGGGTCCAACCAAAACGTCCAATCAGAAGCGCCGCTGGTCGTCAGAGCAGACTCCTCCAATGGGGTTCGCCGCGCGATGCGTCAGACCACCAGACATGAGGACGCCGGCTCGCTGTCACGTGCGCAACTGACTCAATGCACGTGGGCCAGAGATGCGCCGCGCGTGTTCACGCCGTGGAGTTGTTCGCGCCCGGCGGACTGCGGGCTGGCCTTGACCCAGATTGCCTGTTTCAGAGGCACGGACGTTTGACGAGGACTCGCTGGCATAACAGCGTGCACCCAAATCTGAGTAAACGGGCCTACAACATGTCCGCCTCCATCGGAAATGCAGCCGCCACAGCCGGGATACGAACCCGTGACCTGCGGGTCAGCAGCCGGGTACCTTAGCCACTAGTCCACCGCGGCGGGGCAACCCGTTACATTTGGCTTGGTGAAAATTAATTTGTAAATAAATGTATGCTTTCCTTGTAATAGCTCGGTGGAAGTAATGAATCAATCACTTAAATACAATTCCACGAAAGCAATTCCTTCCATTACTCATTACGGCAAGAAGTAGCTTTATAACTGTAGTTTTGCTACTACGTAGCCTGACTTGGTTCAGTGTTATAACGCGCCACTCGCGGAATGGCGGATAGATAGCAGTGTGACCGTATAGTTGTATAAGCTTTGTTTTTGTGTGCGCGTGGGGAGGGGGCGGTGATATTATAGTTTAGAAGCGCCTGGCATCTCCTCGGTGGCCTCCTGTGCTCATTATTCATGCTCGCAAGCAAAATCGCTATAGAGCGCGTCGAGCGTGGCATCAGCTCACCTCGCAAGGTGGACGCGCGATTCAGTTTCTCGAACGGATGCATTCGAAGCGGCGCGCCTTCCGAGGTCAGTTTCAAGCAAAAGAAAGAAAGAAAGGAAGTCCAAACCGACCACGTGTCGCACAAAGTGGACCCGCGCCGAGCCGGCTCTGTAATTATCCGCAATTCGCGTCAAACGCTTCTCACCTCATCCGTCGTTCGTCCATATTTTCGCAATGCTCTCTTTCAGTTTTTCCAGGACAGTTCTTGGCTAGCCTACAGAATAGCTGACCCTTGTCCCTTCCCTCCCCACACACAACTATACTGCTATGCGAATGTCCTCATCTCAATTTTCGACTCGGTCAGCAACTCGAGTCATTAGGAATATCGCGCATCCTTTCCTAATCATCGAAAAGCCGGTGGTACGGCATCCTGGCAAGACCTATACGCGCACACTCGCGATCACCCTTTCCATCTATTCTATGTACGATTGCTATCTCTCTCTCACCTCCATCTTCACATCCTCGCAGCCACCTCCGAGTCGATCTATCTTGCAACGTCGCGTCTTATTACACGCTTAAATAGATAATCGCAGTGGCATGGCCTATCGGGCTACTCTCCCGTTCATTCCAACACCTACATCTGCAGCCTCTGTGAGCTCCTTAATAGGGACGACTAGGAGATAGCGTAAGTGCAGTGATAGAAACACACTGCAATCGAAACGCTGCGGCGGCTTCTCTGTGTCAGTCGAAGAAGGACGGCGAAAATGGAAATTCGCCGGCTGGAGTGAGCACTGGAGGCGAACGGGTCCACCCGGAAACGTATAGTGCCCTCGCATTGCAGCGGCATCGTCGCGCTAGGCGGCACGACACCGAATGGTCACAGGATGCCAAAATACCCTCAGCAAGGGCGGTGATTTTCCGAGCAAAAAGTCGTATAAATCAATATCGGGGCGAATCGTCCTTCGAGGCATACGGGAGTGTATATAATGGGCGCTGCACCTGTAACGCCCTCCTTGGAGGCATACGCGCAGGCACTGCAACCGTAACGCTCTATGCGTCGGAGTTGCGCGTAGAACAAGAAGGAAAGGAAACAAACAACACGACCGAACGATCGATAACGGGCATGGTATACATTAGCGGACATGCAAAAGACACGGTACGAACACGGTGTCCTCGCCCATCGGGAATGTATATGGCAACCGATTTTCTTGTCACACTGTTCGGGATAGTGGACGGGGAGGGGGTGTCTCGACGCAAAAGTAATACGCGTAGCCGCAGACCAAAGGGCACTTTGCGAAGACCGTCGTAGCGTACACGGCTGCATGGGCGACAGATGTAATTACCCCCCCCCCCCCCCTTTCTTTCGAGTCTGCATATTCATATCTATATATTTTCATTCGTACACGAGTATGCGGCGGTCCCGATCGTAATCGACTTAACCACCCCATCATTAGGACGTGTCTGAATTCCATAGCCGAATGCGCCTATCCCTTCGAGATTCCTCGCAGCGTATAGAAATGTCCGGCGAAGATGATACACACACACACACGAGCGCGCGTACTCGCCATGAATTGTAACGGTATACCCGTGCGAGCTAGTTGTTATGGTCGTTGTCGAGTATGGCTTGCACGCCGTGTTCTCCGCATCGCATATTGCTCACGGCTAGAATAACGAACAGGCCAATAGCTAACACGCGACCCCTGAAGATGCGTACAAGCGTGGCCACTCTATATTAGTGTGACTGTTGCATGTTATGGCGTTGTCGTGCTGTTATGTTACGTTATGCTACACGGTATGCGCTTCGCTATGACAGTACTAAAAAAACCCGCGGGGCGCGCTTGTCAGTGTCATGCGAGGTCGAGCCAGCATGTTCTACGGAACGATTGATTTCGTATGAGGTCAGCGGCGCCCGAGGAACAGTATTTAAGCAACCGTACGCGCGAAGGCATGTCTGGGGCGGTGCGCAGGGTACATGGTACCCGTACTTTTGCCAAAAATTATCAAATATCGCGCACGAAGTGACACTTACGCGGCTTCGAGATAAGTACAAGATTACGTTTAATCATGCCCACGTCAAGAGCCGTGCAGTATCTTCCCTGTGGTATCTTCTCAAGGGTGGCGCGTCCTGACCTTGTGTTGCACGGTATAACTACATACACCTCCGCAGGTGTGGTGGTACGCCCCAATCATTCACGGAGGGCGCACTAGTAGGCTTGAGACCACTCGTCCGGCGTGCACATAGTCGGCATATTTCAGAATACACTCACAGGCTCGCTGTGCGTGACTGCGTAGTGACCATGAGAGGATCGGCAAGGCTGGTTGAGTGCGGGATATTTCGCCTCAAGATGCACTGTACTGCGCCTATAGGCTGTTCCTCGGCACATTAAGTGTTCTCGGACTATTCGTAATTGTCTGTTGATGCGGCTGTTTAATAAATCTCCGCGACTATTTTCCTCCCGCGGCTGACGCGATATATGATGTACAGACGGCTACACTAGAGGGATCGTTTGCCTACAGGGAATGTCGCGACTTCGCTTCCTTGGGAACGTCGTGCACGAGGTATTTTTCTGCATACATTTGAAGTTATGGATGGGGTGCCATTATGAAAGGTGCTCTTTCGAGTGTTATCTTCAACAGCAGGCCTTACCGTACAGCCCCCTTCGTGACAGCCACAAACCTGTTTATTACATCGAAATAGGATATATTGCTAGGCCTGCATGCCCGTCCCAGCGTTGGAGGAACCCCTGCACGCTATGGTCACGTCTCTCGGAACTCTTATAAAAGCTTGACCAACGAACAATTCGTTTAGTTAACGGACAGAAACGTATGTTGCCGCACAAATTGGCCACGCCCCATTACCCACAACACAAGTGTGGTGGAAAATGAAAGGAACACG
Source organism: Rhipicephalus microplus (assembly GCF_043290135.1). Taxonomy (NCBI): domain Eukaryota; kingdom Metazoa; phylum Arthropoda; class Arachnida; order Ixodida; family Ixodidae; genus Rhipicephalus; species Rhipicephalus microplus. The sequence goes on from NC_134709.1 coordinate 19,549,008, forward strand.
AGGGTGGCAGACACTCTGAGCGTATACCGCAAGCCAGTCAAAAAGGCGCCTGCTGAATTCAAAAAGGGCATTCTGGTCAGACATTCCGGATTTATTTGTAGGGTGGGATCAGCTATGACACGCTTCGGTGGTGCGGAGGTTGCGGTGCTGAACTTTGTACCCGAAGGTCACGGGGTCGAATCCCGGCAGCCGCTTTCTCAATGAAGGCGAGAATGCTTGAAGACCGCTCACTTAGATTTAGGCGCACGTTAAAGTGCCCCTGCTGGACGGAATTTCCAGAACCCTCCACTACGGCGTGGTGAGCTCCGCAGCCTTCGAAGAATGCCACTCGGCCGTAAAACGACTGCTTACAGTGCGTGAAACGCCAGGTAAAGTATAGAACAGTAAACGCATCTCCAACTATAAATGCCACCGAAATTACATCTGTAATATTTAAGGCGAGCGCAGAAATCCACGTGGTGCAGAATGTTCTTACAGTTCTAGCCGGTCTCAAGGACAGAAATACTTTGCCACCTTCGCGAGAAAGCAACAACACGAATAATACCGATTCGAAATCCCGGCGAAGAAGTATACGCAGGAGGCGGTTACCCGAACACCAGTGTGCCCAGAAAACCAAGCCCACCGGAATATGATGAATCGCATCAATCCGTCACCAAACATCTGCGTTTGCCAATCTTCGCAGCTAAAAACAGTAAGCCCAAACGCGCTCGCATTTAGAGGCCACATGCATTGCGAAGTCGCGCTCATCGGTTCGACCCCGCGTAAACATGCTTATAACGAGCGAATCGCTCCGTAAAAGGGGGGAAAAAGGCATACGTCCAGCAAACATCGCACGATCAGACGGCACCTCGATCCATTTGGTTAAAATTACCCACTGACGCGGTCAGTTCGCCAAGGGCTCATTTTAATCCGGCTCTCCACCACGGCCTTATCTCTGAACGCGGTTGCGCGGTAAGTTTAATCTCGGCACTCAGATCTATACTGGAGTTCTGCCCGCAGATTGGCTCCAATTACGATCGATCACAATGCGAGCACGTGCAATCTTGCGGGCGCCACGAAGAATTTCAGTCGGGTGCACTGGGAAGGCATATACGTATACATTACCTGTTGTCGGCGGGACACGCCATACATTTGGAGCGACACAGAGGTTAACCCCCTCCGTCCTGCCTCCTTTTATCTGCCCTCTTTTTTTTGTTTTCGTTTCTTGGCGTCGACAAGGGACAGCAGCCAAACACAGGTTCGCGATGTCTTACCGTAGAGCGATCATTAATCCCGTTTCTGCACGTCGACGACGTCGCTCCTTTGCGAAGAAAATTCATTTGTGAATAAGCATGCAGAGGGGGGGGGGGTTGATAGGGGGGGGGCGCGAAGCTAGTCCTTACATTGTTATTATCGGGAGGGATGGGGCACTGCGACAAACCTTCGCCTCCCCCTCCCCCTCACCACCCCGGAGAACTCCGCCCACGCCTACACCTTTGTGAATATGCGTGTTGCGGGGGACCTGTCATCGAATTTTGGTTCTGTGCGGAGACAGACGCTGTCTTATTGAACTTTTTGCGTCGTAGCGGCCCTATAAATGAATAGGCACCCCCGATCTGGTTCGTTTTATTTTTCGCGCATCTACTTTTTTCTCTCCGCTTTCCTTCTCATATCTATTTGCCATTTCCTTTTTCCCTTAGTGCAGGGTAGCGAACCGGATGCTACAAATCTGATTGACCTCTCCCTGCCTTTTCCTCAATTTATTCTCTCTCTCTCTCTCTCTCTCTCTATGCCGTCGACTGACTGATTATCAAAGCACATTCCATACAAACGATGATCTTTCGCTAATAATAATAATAATAATAATTGCGGGTTTTACTTCCAGACACCGCGATACGATTATGAGACGCCGTAGTGGAGGGTTCTGGCTGTTTACAGGCCCCCTGGCCGGGCGCTTTAGCGCGCACCTAAATCAACCAATACGCGTGCCTCTATAGCATTTCGCCTCCATCGAAATGAAGCCGCAGCAGACGAGATTCGATGTCGTTACAACGGTAAGGCACCGTGGACACCGTGGTTTTCGCTCGTGGTGTGCTAGATGTCTTGAAAAGCCCGAAGGCCCGCTTAAGTACTAATCTCAATGTATAGCAGTAGTGAAATACTGCAATTTAATCCGCTCCAAACATGCGCATTGACCAATGCAAAGCAGTGTTCACCGGCACGACAGCCGTCATGTATATCTTTAAGGGGTATTTCACACGGAATTTCGCACTTGTGTGTTTTTTTTTCTCTTCAAACGTAAGGCCGAACCTTCAACAGCCGATAAATTATATTGGAAAGCGTGAGCTCACCATTACAAAAAAGATGAGTGCCGAATGTGCAGAAGGGCCACGATTAGTTTCGACCGCTCTTGGGATTCTTTAAACCGTAGATGTGCAGTAATGTTCTTGAAATTTAGTGTAGAAAGAGCTCGTTTCGTGGAAAGTCCACCGTCGGTGTGGCGCCGTCGTTGGTTGCGAGCGAAAAATCATCTTGTGTGTGCCCGAAAAATCGATAATGCTGGAAATAACATAAATAATACAAAATATGAGTCCAATTGAGGATTCAACTCGGGTAGTTTGCGTGGAGAGTAGGTGTTCTACCGCATGGCCATGCGTCTGCTTTGCAGTACACCCAAATAACTTCAACTGTTGGGAAATGAAGTGAAAGTAATTGTCGAGCCTTATACAAACACACGTGGCCTGTATGCATGCTTCACAATGCAACATGTATAATGTCACCGTAATAATGCCCATGAAGCCGTAATTTGCCATCGGGCGTCAGAATGTGTGTTTATCATATTGATTTCACGATTTAAAGCCGGCCACCCACCTGCAAAAGGCACACACGTTACTGCGCCTATAAATTTCCATAGGGACACGTGGGTTCACAGCAAGTTCGAAGAGATTTCATGCGCACAATCACTCGTGGTTCAAGGCAAGCTATACCCATTGCACAAAATGCAACCATATGCGAGAGCTTCGCTGGCACAAGCCACTTTGTCGATTACGCCGTACTAATGCACCCTCAAACTTCTCCAGTAGCATCATACAATAAAACGTAAGCATGCTAAGTGGTTGAAGTGTGCACTGTAGAACAGAATATCGCTATCGAATTCGTCGCTATCACACTCAAATTTTAATTAAGGGCAAAGGTCCCCCAAATGTTCCCCGTTCGAATGCACCCGTCATGATGTGTGTTTGTGGGGAGAGGGTGGAGGTATGACGCCGAGGAAGCAAGATAAAACGCAAAATCAATCACCGCAACTTATTTCATGCGTCTACCAACGCAGTCACGTATAGCACGTACGTGAAATGATAATTCAGGCAGAAAGGCCCATCGATGCTTCGTTTACAACACTGAAGCACGGGTTGTTCTAATTTCATTTTTTTTTCCCGCCTCATAGATGTATATACGCGTCGTTTCCTGCACACATCGAGGATAGAATTCCGTGCCACATTCGCCGCCCACTGTGTGTTAAGCTCACCCGATTTTACTTCAGTCTATGCGCATGCGTCTAGCCAGGTGACACCACCACTAGCCACCCTAACACTTCGCACGCGTACACGATTTATGTCCACCCCGTGCAAGCACGCGGGCAGGCGTCGTCGTCGCGGTGCCGAATTCCGGTCACGCGTCGTCGTGTCGCGTGGCAGCCCCCTATACACCCATCGTATACGCATTTGGTTGTACATACGTGTAGTACGTTGCACGGGGTATCTACGTGTGTATGAAATGCCGCAAGCGATTCTCTGCGTGTACCCTCGCCCGCAATTATACCAATGGTCGATCACGCTGTGGAACTCCACAGCTGCTCCCCGAACGACATTGCGCCTTGCGCGTGCTCCCATGAAACACACACAAACATGCAACTCACACACGCGCGCGTGCAGTATAGATATTCCTGCGATCGGGCGCGTATCACAGGGGCCTCGCCATTCGTGGCCGAAGCCATTAATTCGGACGGAAGCTTCGATTATCGTGGGCCGGCCGCTGACGCCGCGTGCGCTCTGGGTGCACGCCTGAACCTTTTGTCTTTTCATTACTTTTTTTTTTGCACGCAATCTTCGGCACGTGCTGTGGATGTTCCGTACGAGCCCCGAGGACAAGGTGACGCCGTGTATATATGCAAAAATTGGGTGCCCCAGTTTGCCGTAGTGCGCTGTTCCGTGCAGTGGACGCAGCGCAAGCTCGAAGTCCTCATCGTTCCTTGGAGATTTGTATGTGTCCCAAGCTTTGCGGATAGAGTGATCACTGTTGTACGGACTGTGTGCGGCGGTGGAAGGTATGCGACGGCCGCGAAGCAATATCGACAGATACGTAGATCGCAATTAGGTCGCGTGTCGGTCGAGCAGATAAGGTCTTGCGATCTTATTTTTTTTGTAAACGTGGTTCCTTGCTACGATCCACGGACAAGGCAGTCAAAATTGCGCGCTCACTGCATCGCCGCCGCTGACGCGCCTAATGCATCAACCTTCATTGAATATAAATAGGCAAGCAAACAAACAAATAAATAAATAAAAAAGTGGTGGTCATCCTCCTGTCCACTTCCTGGAGTACACGTGTATGTGGGCATTTATAGCTGGGTGTGTTTGCCAGTGCCAGCGGCGAGTGTGGAACAATTTTTATTTTTTTGGAGGGGGGCTGTTAGCGAATATATTAAATGTTTATAAATGAATGTTAACACATAATACAACCGGTAATACTTAGACAGCTTAGACTATAAAAGAAAGGCAGCAGGAGCACGTGTGTAAGCGCTCCGTCAATAGCGCTGAGTTAGGAGGAAACTGCGCTAATAAACGATGATGGTGTCGGTAGTTAGGACGATTCTGCGAATGCGTGTAATCAACACACACACACACACACATATATATATATATATATATATATATATATATATATATATATATATATATATATATATATATATATATGAAGGCCGGACCCACGACCGAAACGTCAATAAAATAACTTCGTACGTGCGTCTTCTTTCCTATACGAATATATATATATATATATATATATATATATATATATATATATATATATATATATATATATATATATATATATATATATATATATATATATATATATATATATATATATATATATATATATATATATGCAACAAATAGCTAAGCTTTCAGGTAAAACTGAAAAATCAAATTCAAACAGATAAGCAGCGTTATTTTGGGGAATCCTTGCCGCATTACTTGACCTCGTGTCCCGAGAAATTTTGGAGGAGCATTTCGCCCGCTTCGAAAGAATGTTACGTTTTTAATGTCGATGGCATTGTTACGCACGATATTGCTCGAATTGCGAATGCTTTCAACGATCACTTCAAATCGTTTTTTTTTTCTTGGGACAACTCTGTATTACCGATCTTTGAAACTGTTTCGCCGCGAATGCCCGATATTGTTGTTAGTGAACAGGGCATATTGAACATGCTTGTGAACCTTAATATCAGAAAGTCCTCTGGACCGGACCACATCCCTACTGCGTTCTTAAAGAGATACGCTGAATGGATGTCGAAATACCTCCATGTTCTTTTTACAAAATCGCTTCGTGAGGGCCAGGTTCCAGTTGACTGGAAAACAGCTAGAGTATAGCCTATCCATAAATCGGGCACCAAGCAGAGTGTCAAAAATTATCGCCCCATCTCGCTAACTTCAACCGTTTGTAAACTTTTGGAACACATTATACACAATAGTATTTCATGTTTTCTGGACGAACATAATATCTTAAACCAACATCAGCATGGTTTCAGGAAGGGATTTTCAACAACGACACAATTGGTATCAACAATAAACGACTTCGCTACTTCAATTAATAATGAAAAAGAAACACATGCAATTTTTATGGATTTTTCAAAAGCTTTGGACAAGGTTTCGCACAATAAATTAGTATACAAATTAGAAAAAATTCTCGGGAATGGTCAACTTATTAAATGGATATCGGCCTACTTGAAAAACAGAGAACAGTTTGTAGATTTTAACAATCATTCCTCTCACAGGGGGGTTTCCGTTGACTCTGGCGTCCCCCGAGGGTCGGTTCTGGGTCCCCTTCTATTTATTTTATATATTAACGACATAGTAAACGGTATACCTGTAAATATAAGGCTCTACGCGGACGATTGCGTTATTTATTCTGAAATAGAATCCTCAAAGGACCAAGTTTTGTTAAACGACTCGTTCAACAGGGTTGTTTCCTGGTGCGTGGCTTGGCAAATGTCCATCAATTTTGAAAAAAAAACAGTGTACATGTCCATTTCTCATAAGAAAAAAAATTAAATTTTCAATACTTTACAAACAATGTCATTCTTTCCGGGGTTCAATCCTACAAATATTTTGGGTTATGGATAACAAATGATCTTTACTGGACAAAACACATTGACATAGTAACTTCCAAGGCTAATCAGAAACTGTTCTTTTTACGAAGGACTTTGAAACTCTCCCCTCCATCTGTCCATGTTCTTGCTTACAAATCGATAGTCCTCCCCATACTTGATTATGCCGCAGTGATCTGGGATCCTTTTACTTAAACTAACATTCATAAAGTCGAAAAAAGTACAAAGAAGAGCCGTTCACTTCATTATAACAGTTATGGACGAACCTCGGTAAATGAACTTTTAGTAAGAGCTAACTTACTTTCACTTTCAGAAAGAAACCGCATATCCCGATTAAAATATTTATATCAAATAATTAATGGGCATTACAAGATAGATATTGGAAACATTATTTCATTTTCTTCAGGTTACGCCACCAGACAACGCCATGATCGTACAATAACTCCCTTTCGTACCCGCAATAACTGCTTAAAATATTCTTTTTTCCCCAGAACTGTGCAGGATTGGAATAGTTTAAATAACCATCAAGTCACAACACAGCTTTAACATCCTTTGCCACTGGTCTGGAACAACAGAGAAAATAATTTTACTTGTGTGCTAGTTCTGTTTTGTTTTCTTGAAATGAGAGTGATGTGTCATCGGTAAAATTTTGTTACGTTTGTTTACGTTGTAAAACGCAAGTGATAGTTATTTGTTTGCTTTGTGTTATATGGCTGCATACTATGTGAAATGTGATAGGCTGTTCTATCTGTTTGCTTGGTGTTATATGCTGATGTTTACGTCTTTTGTACCCACCTGCTAAAATCCCTCCAGGGGATTGCAGTACCAATATATATATATATATATATATATATATATATATATATATATATATATATATATATATATATATATATATATATATATATATATATATATATATATATATATATATATTATTTTCGTCCAAGTAGTGAAGCGTTAATAGTTCGTGCGGATGTGTATAGTACGTCTTTTCTTGCTGTCTTCAGTTCACTTTGAAAGATTAGGAAAGAAACGTTCTCGACCCATTGGTGTAACCAGTGTAGCAGTACGTTGTACTTCCTCCCTCCCCCCCCCCCACCTTGCCAAGCTTGTTTGTTTCGTGCATATATATATATATATATATATATATATATATATATATATATATATATATATATATATATATATATATATATATATATATATATATATATATATATATATGTATATATATGTATATATATATATGTATATATATATATATATATATATGTATATATATATATATATATATATATATGTATATATATATATATATATATATATATATATGTATATATATATATGTATATATATATATATATATATATGTGTATATATATATATATATATATATATGTATATATATATATGTATATATATATATATATATATATATATATATATATATATATATATATATATATATATATATATATATATATATATATATATATATACTATTCGCGCATACATAAATATTCGGTGGTTGAACCCTCCCATCCCCTGAAGAAATATCTGGCTCAGCGCAGTAACGCGCGAGGATCTGTAGGGCCATCGGGAGATCTGAAGCACCTCCGCGCGACGAATGCTCGTGGTAATCGTTATGTTGACCACAGTGGTATAGCCTCAGTGATGACCATCGTCTCGATATAACCAGATGCGGATGGTGTGATACGCATATGCAATAACCCTAGTCTGTAGGATGCGTGCCGCAGACTGTGCCACGGGCGTCGGGGACAGGCGCGTTTCAGCTGAACGTATAGCTCAGCCCTATACATACGGCCACGGGCTAAATACCCCGCCGCATCGGTGAAAGGATCATATATATAAGTGGTTTTAACGGAAGAGAAGTGCCCCCGTAACTATCTCTGCTTACGAGGACACCTCAACAGGTCGGCACAGGAATGGGTTATGGGGAATAAAAGATATGGAACTCTAGGCATGCATGAAATGAATGACCTTTCTTAAGTTACCACAATACCTGCGTTAGGTGTTGTGTTTTGATTCTGTATATTTTGTATGTTGTGTTTTGATTTTGTATGATTTTGTATGTCGGAGTGGAATTCTGGGCATATAATGAATGACCCTTTTTTAAGTTACCATAATTAGACGCGTTAAGTGTTGTGTTTCCATTTTGTGTGTTTTACTTCATTTTACTTACTTCTGTTGTAAGTACAGTACTGCATTTTTTTATAGTACGCAGTCTGAGTGCCTTTACTAAGTTGAGTGCAAAATTTGCGCATTCCTTGTACTCACTGCATTGATATTTTGGTATTGTAGTTCTTTTTTTTTAGTGTACAATGAGTGGCCTTCCTGCAAGGACTGAATTCTGGTCTGCAGTATGTTATAAATAAATAAAATAAATAAAAAATGTAGACGGATCAGGCAGACCACACGCGGCAGGCAAACCAGCGTGCGCACATGGAGAGAGGCGTCCAGCGAGCTGCGATGCTCAGCGACCACGAGTTCGTGCACATGCTACGGCTGCGCCGCCTGGGGCGCTTTGCAGGAACTTCCGAGAGTGGGGCAGCAGGTGGGCCCTGAGCGGCAGTGGTAGTGGTAGCACTTGCGACTTTACGAACGTGCGTCCGGCGCGTGCTGTTCGCGTTTGCTACGCGCGTTCGATGAGCGTGTGCGGCTGCCTACCGTGGACAATTATACATCGGTGCCGTATGCGTGCCCTTCGACGAGCGTGTTTTAATGAGGGCCCCGCTCGCATATGCGTAAGCAGCGCGCGTGCAAACGCGTCGGCACTGTAGATAAGAGGCCACGTTTCACATTTATCATTCTCCACTCCAAGTGCATTCCACGCCAAGCAAGCAGCACCAGCAGCAGTAAATAGTGCCCTGATGATTATTCCTTACTTTTCATCTTCTCTCCAAGATTTAGACGAGGCGTGCTGATATAGGGCGCCTGACAATTGTTTTGATTGATTGATTGATTGATTGATTGATTGATTGATTGATTGATATGTGGGGTTTAACGTTCCAAAACCACCATATGATTATGAGAGATGCCGTAGTGGAGGGTTCCGGAAATTTCGACCACCTGGGGTTCTTTGACGTGCACCCAAATCTGAGCACACGGGCCTACAGCATTCCCGCCTCCATCGGAAATGCAGCCGCCGCAGCCGGGATTCGATCTCGCGACCTGTGGGTCAGCAGCAGAGTACCTTAGCCACTAGACCACCGCGGCGGGGCACCTGACAATTGTTACGCATGAAATTCTGCAGAAACGTTATCGCTCATATGAAGTCCTTTATTGATCAGTTTATGCGCCGCCATCTTAGATTGAAAATGTGGCCCCTTGTACATGTGCTAACAAGCTAAAGGGTAAACCAGATGCTAGACTACACACTCCTTCAAGCTTACACGAGATAGATCAGCAGAATCGGAAACGCGAGAAAGCTAACTGCCCACTGCATCTGCGTTGTTACGTCTGCTGACTTTGGTCATGCCTCACTGCATAAAATTAGGTTGACTCGTTTCAAGAAAGCTTCGGTCAACGTCCACTCCGAAAAACTCGCAGGTTCCCCTATGCATTCGCCCAAAAAATGGCAGAATATCCACGGAGTGAATGATGGGGAGTGGGGCGAAGCATTCGTCCGTCCATTCGTTCTTGCTTCCGTCCGTTCCTGCGTACGTCTGCGTAACCGTCCATGTGTCCATCCACCCGTCCGTGCGTGCGTCTGTTCGTGCGTCCGTCCCTGCGTTCGTCCATGCATCCGCGCCTGCGTCCGTTCATGCGTCTATCCATGCATCTGTCTGTGTGTCCGTTCGTCCATCTATTCAGCACTCCAAGTACCACCATCTCGCATCTTTTCATCATATATTCTCCATATAGAAGCACCGCCATCCAGCGGACATTTCAAGGACTAAACGGGAGGTAGCACATGCACACTTTCTTACAGCTTGCGCTTCGAGTTTACTTCCCACCTTTAACTACCTCGAGTTCATGGTATATACTGGTTCACTGTATTCATGGCTATGCGGCCCAACGCTCGCTAAACCTTTCTAAAACCAAGGAGGTTACACCCAGCGAGTATAACGTAGCAACCCTTTCTTGTCAAATCGTGCTCAATGTACATGACAATAGCTGCTAATGGGGATTGCAGCGTGCGCGTTACCTAAAGGCCGAATGCTCCTGTCTCTCATTCCCCCTTAGCAGCCATTAACATGTGCTTTGAGCACTATCTTTTATTGTTCAACAACGCACAGAAGAAATCTCTCACCGGAACCACCTTGGAGGTCAAAATCGTAAGGACCGCTATTTCGGGTATGTGCCACTAGTGGTTACGTACTACCAGGGACGCACGAGCCACGCCATAAGGAGCTTTCCTGATTGTACAAGCACCCTTTGTAGTCGTGAAGATCGATGTTTTTCTCATGTACTTTATCCTTGGTTGGAAGTCAATAAACTTCTCTTTGTTGCCATAAGGAGCTTCGCCCCTAAAAACAACAAGGGCACCTTTGAGCAAGCGATCATGTCATGTGATGACGTCATCATGCGACGGCCTCGTCATGATGACGCCATGCTTTAACATATTTAATGGTGTTGACGCCGGACGCCGACGGTATAGATTTTCTTTTATATTGGCTTCAAGAAACGACAATAAATAGTTGGTAGTCTGCGCTCTTTCCTGTCTCCCTAGTTTTCCTTCAAGTTTGTGCAGCTTTTCATTTTTTTTCATTTTTTTCTAGATTTTCTCGCTTCATGAGGCATCTAAAGCTTTCGCCTTAACAATAACTGTGAAGATTGGATATTCCCCGTATTCCAGTTACAGCGACATGTGCTAATGAAAACGTTATAATATTCACGACAGAAATTATTTGTGCCGGCAGCACGTGACCGCCAAATAACGCTGCCAATGTTTGCCCCTCACATGCGTGGTGTCAGTCGTCACAGCACAAGCGCGAACATCTTGGACAAAGGATTTTTCCAGCCATGTACATGCATTCCTTGGCAGCCAGTGACGGAGCGCCAGCGTGAGCGGTGGGTGTGTTTAACGCGTTTCTTGTTCGGTATGCAGAGGGAAGCAGATCGAAGGACGGCCTCCGTCATCCAATACAACCCATTCCCATTTTCGTAAGCCGTTTGTTTTCTTTCCTGGTTATTATTTTTTCATTTCGTTTGAATTCTTTCTCAGCGTCCTTCCGTGTGCGTCATATCACCTTTCGTCGCCTGTCAAAGCTTCATTCACTTCGACTTTGGGTTTCGACGCCCCGCCGCGGTGGTCTAGTGGCTAAGGTACTCGGCTGCTGACCCGCAGGTCGCGGGTTCGATTCCCGGCTGCGGCGGCTGCATTTCCGATGGAGGCGGAAATGTTGTAGGCCCGTGTACTCATATTTGGGTGCACGTTAAAGAACCCCAGGTGGTCAAAATTTCCGGAGCCCTCCACTACGGCGTCTCTCATAATCAAATGGTGGTTTTGGGACGTTAAACCCCACAAATCAATCAATCAATCAACTTTGGGTTTCGTCACGCGAGAAGCCGATTTCCTTCCTTCAACAGGCGTGGTCTCGTAAATTGGAAAAACAAAAATCCATGATGTGAACGCGCGTGAGAAAGAAACGCGCTCGTGGTTAAATCAGGAAGAAGCGCTTCTCGAGGTTGTTTTTCTCTCTTCTGCAAGGAACTCGCGCTTTGTCAGCGTAATTGATGAGCGCCAGACGCGAGCTGTAATGCATGTTAAGTAAGCGAATGATTCGGGAAAGGGGGTAAACGACGTGCTGCACGCATCCATGGCGCGTGCTAGCGTATGGAAAATGCTGATGCATCTGCCAATCTCGCCCTCTGCTCGTCAGGCAACAACGTGCTCGTTCCGGACGTTCCGTGCGTGGTCCAGATGCCACCGCAGTTGGCGATTCTGAAGTGCCATTGGCCAACGAGGCGACGGTCGGCGTTGTTGCTAGATGCGCGCGCGCGACTTCATTACCAGCTCGCAACAGCGTTTTCTTCCAATTTTCCTTGCAGATTCGACTGGCGATGTTTCAAGAAAACGCATTTGCCAGGGCCATTATTACGGCGTCCCTTGTCCGTGGTATGGACTGAAACACGCCGCCGTACCGAATGTACTGACTTTTAAGAAGCAGGCATTATTACAATACAGACGCTGGTATGACGTGAGACTCCGCCCGAGCGGCGCTGCGAAAAACACCGCCACCAGCGCCCTATCACCTCACCGGTCATAAATGGGTAGTGCAAGGAGAGGTGTCCGCAAGCGGACGTGCGTAGGCCCTCATTTTTCGTTGGTCTTGAGGCGCGGTTTCCTGAAAATCAAGGACCTATCAAGCTTCTTTCTTCAATCCAACCTCGCTTCAGAAAAGTAGAAAGCTCATAAAAAAGAAACTGCAGGTACAATGCAAAAAACGTTTCAATGACTTCGACGTGTCAGCTAGCAATTTAAGTGCAAGCGAGCATCGCATGACATCGAGTTCGATGCAAGCACTCCGACGTGGGTTCTGTAACGCCTAAATGCGTTAAATTTGGGCCGGCCCATGATGTCAAAGCGATGAAGTGTCTATACGAGCAATCTATTTTACGATCAGTGGTACGAAGCTCGCTTTATCCAGCACGAATGGCCGAGTGACACCTTTGAGTGACATGCTTGTACCTCTTCCGAGCCTTTCTGGTCAAGCGGACTTTACTAGTATTCAGAAAAAAATACTTGTGATCAACAAAAATGGCACTAAATCAATGGAATTAGCTCAAGTTAAATGTTATGTTGAAGACGCATGACCATGGGACATGAGTTTATTTAAAATAGCAGCAAATCAACTGCCACTATCAATAATCAACATTAATGGAATGACCCAGAGAAAGTACACTCGCTTTTCTTGTGGGCAGCTGGGACCGCCACGCCACCTGGCGAAGCATATCGCAACGACCCGCTTCTTTCAACGTGGCCTCCGAGACCTTCCCTGGCAGTGCGGCGACATGCGGCGTAAACCCAAGGAATGCACTACCGTGCACTAACTCGAATGAACGAGTCCTGCTACCGGACACCTATGCTAGGCATTAAAGCTGCCTCCAACAATTTTTGTTGTTTTTGTAATGCATGAAACCAGCGAATTGTTTCAACAGGCAGGAATACTACCTGTACACCGTCTCTACAATTTTAAGTTAGCATTGGCAATGAGGCGTGAATTGAAAGAAAGTCGACATTTTTTGTATGACCTCTCAAAACTGCAGCCAAATATTACATTGTTTGAAACACGAAATAAAGAAACATGGCAAATAAAAACTTCGAGAACAAACTACTCCACAGATAAGTTATCCTACATAGTTCCTACGTTACTTAATAAATATGTGAAAGCTGGCATAGATTTTTTACATTCCACACAGATTCAATTGCGTGATATACACATGTTTAGTTTTTAAGATTTCTTTGCAGTTGCTGTATTATCATGGTTGCTATTTTTATTTTTGGAATTTGGACATGACATATATATATATATATATATATATATATATATATATATATATATATATATATATATATATATATATATATATGGTGTTTTTGTTATTGTTGTTGACTTCACATTGCTGATTGTTTGCCACTGCTGTCGTGCTAAAAGGTAGCTGTGGGCCTTTGTCAAGCTGCCTCTTTTGGAGAGCAGCTTTTACCTGCAGCTGTCCTTCATCAAACTATTGATGAAAAATAAACATTATTATTATTATTATTATTATTATTATTATTATTATTATTATTATTATTATTATTATTATTATTATTATTATTATTATTATTTGGGTACAGTGGTTAGGATAGTCTAAGTACCGTAGTTTGTGTTTACGTTTTTATTAACATCACCGTTTTTTTTCCAATGTGCCGACGTCAATCGTTCAGTCTTAGTGAGCAGTCGAGATGACTGAGCAGCAAGTTTTATTCGAGAAAACGCGGCAGCTGCATATACGTGCGAGCAAGTGCAAGAGCGCCGAGAGCGTTCTGGCGCAAACCCAACAGACTGGCGAGGAAAAAAGGAGTGAAACTTGGACGAACAGCGTGAGAAAAATTCCTACGAGCTCAGAGAGAAAAAAAAAAAGAAAAACAGCTTAGCGAAGGCGGGGCATCGGTGCCAACTCGGAGGACGCTATTCGCGAGACTCGCGAAGATGACAACTGTGGTTGATATTTTTCAACTTGGCGAGCTGTTAGCTAATTGGTCAGCTCATCAACACTTCAACAATGCTAAGGAAGGTTCCGTCAGCGAATTCCGCGTACACTACTGTATACTATTAGATCAGAGGTGTGGAGTTCCATCTGTCGAACGCGTATGATACGAGTTCGAGGTGCGCTGCAATATTGTCTTGGTGCATTTATGGCTGCTTCGTCCTTTACAAAAACAAAGACTGCAGCCGATTCCGCTATACATGGAAACCTTCAGAAAAGGAAGCCGTGAGCACACGACTGTATGTGGTCGAGCTTCACTATCACCATCATAAATTTGATCTTCACTGAACCATAGCCTCCTATATTTTTTTGTGCCCGCGCATTAGCGCTAAATACATACGCGCCATCCGTCCCTTATAGTTTTGGCGCTCGCCGCCAGATGCCGCACCGATCCCATAATAACAGCAGACGACGCGGCCTATGCACGCTTGCGTTTATGACGGTCTAGAAACCGTCTACATTGCATTGGATTATGCGTATACGTTAAGAAGTGCGCACACACCAAATTTTTAACACAAGCACTGTATGCAGAATGCAATGTGAGCTTTGTTATTTGATTTCGCGCTCAAAGCTTGAGCACTTTTCGAGACAATGGTTTGACATGAAAATCTTTTGCCAAGTCGTGTTTGTCAGTCACACTCGTCGCGAAGTTCAGAAAAAGTTGGCGGAGAAACTTCACGAGCACAACCTCCAAAAGTTTTTTATGATGTCCCGGGGTCGAGCACTTGAGTTTGTCACGTTTCTGTAGTATTTGCGCGGCGTTGTCAACGGCAGCCTTCAGTGGCTGATTCATCTTTCTCGCTCTTGCGAGGAAAACTTCCGCGTAATTCTTTAGAGAATTTAGAACCATTACGAGCTCAGTTGACGGATACAGGAGTACACCTGGGTGGATATCTCCACATTCAATCAGAACATGCTCCGCCGTTTCCTTATCTTTCCCGCAGCATGTGCATTGTTCTTCTTCTTTACTGAATCTTGCTTTATAACTACGCGTTCTAAGGCAACCCGATCTCGCTTCAAACAGTAAAGCGCTTCCCCTTGAATTATCGTAAAATGCCTCCCTCCTTATTTCATTTTTGCCCTTTCGGTAGTTACTCAAAGCCGGTTTTTTCTCCATAGCTGCCATCCATTCTCTCGTTTTGCGCCTCGGCGCTCCGCCAGGAGCGCTCGCATCCCATAATAGCTCGGGGGACGGCGCTGAGGGACCGACCGCTCGGGCACAAAGTTATAGAGGAGGCTATGACTGAACCCACCTCCCTGCTCATATGACTTGCGTAACTCCTCCTCCTCCTCCTCCTCCTCCTACTACTACTACTACTACTACTACTACTACTACTACTATGATGATGATGACGATGGCGATAGCTTCCTACAACTGGCCTCTCCCGCGTGAAGACGGGTTCCCGGACATGCTCAACTGACAGTAAACAGTGAAACACTACCGGAGGTGATGGAGGGGTTCTTACAGTCGCCCTTGCCCTCATCAGTGCCATCTATTATTGTGGTGGTGGAGGCTATAACCACATGCGCTCTTCATACGCTCCTTTCAGGTGTGGTTTTAAAGAATTGATTAAAAGAAAAATCCACAACATGAACGCACCATCGCATGTTTTGCTGTACCATCGTATAGTACTGGCCGCTTGATCGAGCGGATTCGCCGCCTGGCGGCAACTGGCTGAAGCGCGCATGATGTGAATTACTCCCTGTGTTGTCTGCTAGTAACGTCGTGTTTGCATGGGCATGTACGTCATGCACGTTCTCAAAGGGTGGTTTATTCGGTCGCGTTAGCGCGAATTCAACCGATTGTACGTATGCCTGAGGCGACGTACGAAATCGGTCTTGCTCGTCTGTTACTGCACTGAAATAAGATCGGCGAGTGCAGCTTTCCAGAGTGCTGTGCATTGTAGTCGTACGCTCCATTTACCAGAATGAAATTAAGTGCGGGTGCCGCCCTCTGCTTCAAGCTCATCGTAAAATGCACTTGGGGTGGTGCCAAACGCGAGGACGATTAAAGGGCGTGTGAACGCAGTGTTTTAGCGGTTCGGTTGTAAACAAAAGCAAGGTTCTATGCCGTGCACTTTTGCGTTGCTTTTAGGTGTTAGCTATACCTCACTATAGTTTATCGATAATCAGACGGGTTTTACTTCTGTTCATATGGCCATTGTGCCACTACGAAGAGATGATGTTGCTATCCAGTAAAGTTTGAAACTTCGGTACTCAAACTGCGCTTAAAACGGAGTTGCCATGTGCAATTTTAATTGGGGCCAAATTTATACATAAACACCCGTGTGCTTAGATTTATTTAGGAACGCTTTAAAAAGCCCACGCATTCAGAATAAATTCAGATGGCGTCCCTTACATTTATGTTGTTTATTTCACGATATATATATATATATATATATATATATATATATATATATATATATATATATATATATATATATATATATATATATATATATATATATATATATATATATAAAAAACTGAGGATAAGCCGGTAACGACGTGCGAAGTATTTACAATCAGCGCGCGTATATACAGCGGCTTGCGCTGCATTAATTTGCCTCGAAACGCCTCTATCGCACTCTTTAATCTCCCTTCTTACGACACGAGAGTCGCATCGAGGCTTCGTATAATTTTTTCCTCCAACAGTGTGCTGCAAGCGTGATGATTCAATCTGTCCATCTTTGGGTTTTATTTTCCTTTTGGGGTGAGATGCCGTGGTTCTCTTCTATGAGGTGGCAGCAATTGACTTTCTGCACCGTTCCCCGTTCAGATATAAAAAAAAAAGAACTGATCTCAAGGTATTGTAGACGCAGTATCCAGCGATCAACTAAAGCTTTTGCTGGACGAGCTTTGCTAAGCGATCCCCATGTCGAGAGTTCCGGCTCGGAAGACTGCCATAAACTTTCTTTCGTTGATTTCTCTCTCGGTCGAGTGACGCCAGAAGGTCCACCTGAATCGTTTCGGAATTCGGCGTTGGTTTTATAGGCCATCATGCCGGCACGTGCCCCCTTGCTTTCTTCTTTTTCGTAATTTCACTTCTGGCACAAACCTTGGGAAGAGAATCCCGATGCACAGTACATCATTCCTCCGTGGGATGTTTCACAAAGGGTATTGTGTTCAGCGAACTCTCTCTCACACACACACACACACACACACATATATATATATATATATATATATATATATATATATATATATATATATATATATATATATATATATATATATATATATATATATGAGATCTAACAGACAGTAATATAGATCTCATTAATATTGTGTCAAAACACGGAAAAACGTATACACTTCTTTCCCTTTTATATATATATATATATATATATATATATATATATATATATATATATATATATATATATATATATATATATATTGGTGTATTATCTACTCCGGAAGTAACGTAATGGAACCGGTCTGGCAGGCAGCCATCCCCACTGATCATTTCGCGACACAGGCAGTCGCAGGCGGGCATCAAGTGGTGCGCAGGTTTCTTCACCCTCATCTCGCTTCCTGGCTTTTAAATGGCCTCGCTTTTATGACATTAAACGTTCCTCTGATGCCTGCACTTGACTCGCCCTGTTAGCGAATCGTAGCGCAAGCCTGGCTTGATGCTACGATGCACCAATGCCAAACGAACCCCTCGTGAGAGCTATAGGAGACGAGGAAGCGGCACCACACGCCTGTGGCGCGGACCAGAATGAAATGCTTCCCCGCTCCAACTGAGGTGACACGGGGGCGTTGGCGTAGCGCGTTGCTTGCAGGGTAGCAAACGGGACTTCCGGTTAACCTCCCTGCCTTGTACTCAGCCTTATTCCCTCTACCAACGAAGTAGCAGGTGGGATTATATCAGCATCATCAACCCGGCCCCCGACAAGGCTACTACTCCATGGGATGGAGGTAGGGGGTGGGGGAGAGGTAGGGAACTGAAAGAATTTGAAAAGATATAGATGTAACCTAAGAGCTTCAGCTGGTTTGCCTGGCCAACAAGATTAGAGCGTAAGTTCAGTAGCCGCAGTGCCCTTCTCCTGTAATCAGTTGAACAGGCGTGCGTCATCCCTAATTTTCCTTCTCTGGCAACCTGTACTTGTTCTTGCTGTGGTGCGTTAATTTACGCTTCCTATTTATACCGCCTACTGACCACTCATGATTTCCAGATTGAAGAGTGTATTGCATTGCGGCTGACGTCGATGCAGGATGCGTGTAAAACGGCAAACCATCGAGTTTGCTCGCTGTTCCAAAAACTCGCATGGTCCCTCGTGCACTCACCCAAGACGAATCGAAGGTGAAAGCCACATTTTACTATTTTTTTAAAGACGATAGCTTTTTTGGGGGACCTTCGACGGAAAAAATTTTGGTCTGTCTGTACATTTGTCTGTTAGTCTGCCCTTACCGGTACCTCAAACGGCACCAAACGGCCAACCCTCAAGGTTTAGCGTTCGTACTTGTGCGAATGTCAATTGAAAAGCAACTATTGCGCATATATGAGGCGCCATAACAACATTTCATTGCTTTATATGTGCCTTTATACTAGAGAAGGCACAGACAAGTAATTCTAAGGACCGTAGTGTTTATCACGCTGCGCTGACAGTGCAACGCGGTGCTCAAAAAGGTAAGTGCTTCCAACGCTGTGTTAAGACGACATGGTGGTGGCACCTACCCGACCGTCGCTTTCCGTTCTACACGTTATCACCTGTGAAACAAGCGCGCATCTTTCTCCGTGGGTGTTTCTCCTCATGTTGATGATGTCATGATTGCATCACTATGGCGTCGCGAGCTCTGGCGATCAGTAACGTCATGACGACGTGATGTTGCACTGCTGTCATAGGAATCCTCTTTCGCCGTTGGTATGCGTACGTGAGTGTCACGTGACTTTTGACCAACTTTCTTTAGGTTTTTTTTTCGTGTTGATGTCACCGTCTCGCCATGTCTGGTAAAGTGTCGTCAAGTATCAAATTTCTTTACTCGATGAGACATATACAGCTTTCGCTTTGATAACAGCCACACTGTTTGTGCGCCGGTCTAAAATTACTGCTTCGATCAACGATAGTGTGCCGGTGCATGGTTGCACATGTGATACTCGCGTCCAGTGATTACAACACTGCTAAGGTTCTTCGCGAACTCAGCAATTTGTAAAAGACACATGAACGCACCATGTGTACTTCACAACTAGATCATGCGCAAGTCGGCCACATGCCAAGAAAAGATGAAAAAAAAAACAGAGAGAGAGAGAGAGGGCGTCAAATCCACTGCGCTTATGATATGTGGGGTTCGACGTCCCAGAACCAACATATGATTATGATGAGCGCCGTAGTGGAGGGCTCCAGAAATTTCGACCACCTGGGGTGGTTATTTGATGTGCACCCAAATCTGAGCACACGGGCCTACCGCATTTTCGCCTCCATCGGAAATGCGAGCCACCGCGGCCGGGATTCGATCCCGCGACCTGCGGCTCAGCAGCCGAGTACCTTAGCCACTATTCATCTTTTCATAAACGCCTCCCTGGGCACCGCCATAGCCCTCCTTGGACTGTGCAAATTGTCGTGTCCCCTCGAAAATGCACTGGCAACGCTGCGCCCTTAGTCTTGGTACTCCCGCGCACAGCCCATCATGGCGGTGTTTTTTTTCCTTCCTGTGAAAAGGTGTATAGACCACTGTGGCGGGGCCACTGCGCTTCTAATCCGGAACAGCCAGCATCGTCTCGGGTGCGTCAGAATAGGAACGCGGGCATTAAACACGACCCGAGAAGGCTACACGCGGCAAGCAAATGCGCCAGGCGTGCGATCTGATACTGCGACTCTCACGAATGCCGTTGAAAGCCGTCCCGCTGCGGTGTCTGGAACATATTTCAAGCCTCTTAACGTACGGCTCACATCTTCGGAGACGACACGCTCGCGCGCCGCAAGGGCAGAAAAGAAACAGGAGAACCAACCAGGAAATCAACTGGGTAAAAAAAAAAAGAGAGAGGCATATAGAAAAAAAAAAGCCACGCCACTCGCCGACATGCAGCGGGGCAATCCTTAGCAAAGCCGTAAAAACGCCCCGTTAATCAAGAGCTCAGATTGTCCGATCCGGTTCTCACGATTTTGGTCTTGTGCGGCTGCTAACCGCGTAACCTCCCCTTTCGTTGGTTTCGTTCCTTTCGCTCGATTGCACCCACCCACCTCTCGCCAATAACCGCCTTTCTATTCTCTCTATAAGCTCGAAATTGACGGCGCTCGTAAAACTCCGACGATCGCGACAACCTCGGCTCATGAAAAACACTATCACGAAGCCGTAAAAGATATCAGCTCGAGGTGTCCTCCCCCTCTCCTCACCGTTCTCCTCGCCGCGCAAGACGGACGGTCGTTTGCTGGTAAAAGGGTGCTCCACTGGCTACCTAGCGCGTCTGGTGTTGCACCACTTACGATGTTTCGATCGCATTACCGTGAATCCGGGCGCACATGGACGTGTTAGTGTATAAGCGTACGTATACAGATAGGTCCACTGTTCCGCTGTTAGAGGGAACGCTTTCTTGGAATGCGTGTCCGGATTTCGCTCTCGTGCAAAGGCGCAGATTTGCGTTAGACTACTGATGGTTTACAGTTACAACCCCTTTTGAGAGACTACTGCCGCACACAGATGATTCTTGTACATCCACTTGTCGTTAGATGACCATGTCGTCTATGACGTGCACATTCGAACATTCCACTAAGCAATCGACCGTACTGTACTTCAAAACCCTGCATCGGCTTACGCGTGCAATCTCAGTGCGAGTCTAATAAGGTCAATCGACAATCTGGTCAACGCAAAATACGGCCAGTCTGCCCCCGTTGCATTCCTCTGGCGCTGCAGCTGCGCCATCTGTCACAATCTACCGGAAGCCCACGAAACCGCACACACGCTGTACATAATATTCTATGCAAGCCAAGAACTCTTCATCAAAAGTCCGCACGCGTATGTGAAACCATTCTTGCCTATACTATGAGTCATCCTGCTGCGTGCACAAACTAATACCCAGTCACTCAAAACGTATGCGCACTTGAAATCCTTACCCCCGTATTCACAAACACGCTCCTCGACTCGACTTTCACACTTCACTTGACAAAGTTGAGCACTGCGCGACCGCTCGGCTGAAAATAACACTGCGCTACTCAAAATCGCAGCAGATTATCGGTAGTATGCAGTGACTTGCTGTGCCTAGGGAAGGCGCTTTCATCGGCTTTTTCAAGTGAAGCGTTGAGTGAAGGGACGTTCTAGAATACGGGGGTTAGTCTTTCAAGACTAAGGATTGCTAATGCGAAGGCCCGTTATACGGGCAACTTCGCATTAGCAAGCAAGCGTCTGGTGTTTAGGAAAGCTTCTTTTATGTTCACGAAAGTATCCGTCATGATCCGAAATTTCTAAAGAATTTTGTGCTATTTGGTATTGGCGTCCGTATTTGTGGACAGTGTTTGAGGAACATTCGTCGGTGGCGTCCTCAATGTCCACATCTGATGGTATTCACGGTACAATGGCGCACTTCAAGCGCGTCAAGGCGGAAACCTGCTCATTCAAGGACTTTTATGACGCCTGACCGCGCTAAAAATGGTGACTCAGACTATAATAGGAGTTAATAAGTCGTCATCATCATCATCCTGACTACGTTCACTGCAAGACAAAAACCTCTCCCAAGCTCCGTCAGTCATCTCGGTCCTCTGCGTGCTGCTGCCCCTTTTACACCCGCAATCTTCCTAATCCGCTCCGCCTTCTTATCTTTCTGTCTCACCCTCACCCATTAGCAGTATCTTAGAATCCAGTCTGTGACTTTCAATTACCAGCGGTCATCTTGCCTTCGCGCTACGTGCGCTGCCCATGACCGTTTCTTATTGGTTTCTAATATGATGTCGTTAACACCCGTTCATTTCCTGACCCACTCTGCCCTCTTAATGTCTGTTTGAATTACACCTATAATTTTCCTTTCTATTTCTCGCTGCGTCGTTCTCAACTTAAGTTAAAACCTCTTTGTAATCGTCCAGGTCTCTGCTCCGTAAATAAGTTCTAGCACGATGCTGCTGTTGTATACCTTCCTCTTGAAGGATAGCGGCAACGTACCATTCATTATTTGAGAATGCTTGCCGGATATGCTCTACCCCATTCTTAATCTCGTTAGTTGTTTCAATCTAATGGTTCGTCTCCGCGGTTTCTACCTGCCTTAAATAGACGTGCACTTTTACAGCTTCAAGCGCATGCTGTACGTATACCTATCTCGAAGCGCTGTTTTCTTCCAAGGTTGTTGCACACTACTTTCGTTTTCTGCAGGTGAATTTTTAGGCCTACCTTTCTGCTCTTGTCTAGTTCAATTATCATTAATTGCAATTCGTCCCCAGAGTTACTCAGCAATGCAATGTCATCGGCGAAGGGCAGGTTGCTAAGATACTCTCCCTTACCTCTTATCCCTAAGTCTTTCCATTCTAGTCCTCTGAAAACATCCTGCAAGCACGCGGTAAATATAGCATTGGGGAGATCGTATCCCCTTGTCTTACACCCTTTTTTATTGGTATTCTATCGCTTTCTTTATGGAGCACTATGGTGGGCCATAGCTGCTCAGTGCTCGGTGGTAATTAAGGGCTAGTTGGAATGAGAAGTGACGAGACTATTCATGGCGACACTTGCGAATATATCGTTAACAGAAATAACCCTGATACGAGAATGCGTCGCTTATATCTATGAAGCGCACTACACATACCACGAGCCTGTGAACTCTCTGGGAACCACATTAGCACACCTGGCATACCTGCCCTGAACGCTGCACGCAACTATCCAAACGCACTGGAAAGACAGTGAAGCGGCCGCTCTTACCAAAGAGGAGTTGGAAGCGCGCTACGTGTACAGGAAGTTACGCGCGAAGCAAGCAAGTTATGCGACTGGTCAACGTTGCATACTTGAAGGTGTAATAAACGATTAAACGATTTGATTAAAGCATTCTGGCCGTTCGGACTCATCTGCAACCTAATGGGCGCACAGCCCAGACTCAGCCAAACCGAGACGTCGTAAACTAAAACGCTTACCTTTAATAAATGGAACTCCAACTCTCGCCCCGCTGCGGTGGTCTAGTGGCTAAGGTACTCGGCTGCTGACCCGCAGGTCGCGGGTTCGGGTCCCGGCTGCGGCGGCTGCATTTCCGATGGAGGCGGAAATGTTGTAGGCCCGTGTGCTCAGATTTGGGTGCACGTTAAAGAACCCCAGGTGGTCGAAACTTCCGGAGCCCTCCACTATGGCGTCACTCATAATCATATGGTGGTTTTGGGACGCTAAACCCCAGAAATCAATCGAATCAAATCAACTCCAACTCTCACAAGCAGTAAAGTGTCTCGCCATCGCAGCGGGTGAAATTTATGTGTAACATAGTGATTCCGTTCATAACGTGCGCAAGGACGTTTTTAAGCGGTTTTGTACAGCTGTAGACTTCGGACGCACTGTAGCTTCTATAGACCATGCATCATAACTACTGCCTCAGGAAGATTAAAATTATCGTCCAACTACTTATCGTTGTTCGTTTTCGTTGGTTGTCGGAACAGGGGCTTTGCCAAAGTTGCACGCTATAGCGTGTCATGTCTCCGAAATTATTATTACATGGTCGTTGCGATAGCTATAACCAACAGCCGTGTAGTGATACGTCGGCTTTCAGGATGTAATTAGAATGTATACATCCTACGTGTGCTCAATGTTTGCACAGTACGAGCGGCGCGCCTCGAAATTCGTCCAGTCGGCTACTAACGCCAGAGTATAGAGGCACAGGTAGAAGTAGTAGCGTGACCATTTAAAGAAAAAAAAACAAACGCTGTTTAAAGAACTAACCAAGAAAAGCTTGCAAAGAACCTTTATTCTCAAAACATGGCAATGCTCGCCGAGAAATTCAGCGTATGGCCTATGAATTAACACCACAACAGAAACGCCACTCACTTATATGTCTGAGGCGTCATCGAAATGCATTGCCCGTACAGCCGTACAGGGATTGATATGTGAGGTTTAACGTCCCAAAATCACCATATGATTATGAGAGACGCCGTAGTGGAGGCGGGCTCCGGAAATTTCGACCACCAGAGGTTCTTTAACGTGCACCCAAACCTGAGCACACGGGCCTACAACATTTCCGCCTCCATCGGAAATGCAGCCGCCGCAGCCGGGATTCGAGCCCGTGACCTGCGGGTCAGCAGCCGAGTACCTTGGCCACTAGACCACCGCGGCGGGGCGGCCCTACATGAAAGAAGACATTCGAGTGACTCACAAGCCTACGACCAGATGCTTTTTACCTATTTCCAAAGACCACCTATCGAGGGAGACAACCACAATCACTATATAGAGCTTGGAAAAGGGAACCTCAGTAAGGAATGCGACAGCTTCGTCGACCTATTCACCCGTCCGACCCTTCTCGCGCGTATATGCGAATCGCACGACCCCTTTTCCGCTGCCTCTATGGCAGGTGCCCGCATGCCGGTAAGAGTAAACAGTGTGAACAGTTTGTGCGGTTGGGACGTCCACCTGTTGAATGGGTGCTTACGCGGCAGCCCAGTTATTCGACTATTGCGCACCGAAGGAAGTGCCGTAGTTGGCGAACTTGCTAATCGCTCTCGCGAAAGTAAGCGGACGAGCACCGTTGTTATTGACGTCGTTTTATGTGTGGCACCGCTTTTTTTTTTTCGCGTTTCCGTTTCCGTGAGAAAATTGCAACGTTCTTAGTATGTGTGATGACTTCTAGGGAAGTCCAATGGTTGCTCTGGGATGAGGTGGTCAACACCTTGAGAATTTCGCCCGCAACACGAGTTTACCTATTTACCGCAAGGCCTTATGAGAAAGAGTGACGGAAGCAATGGATCGCCACCGGGCAATTGGGACAGACGAGCCGCTCCGACACTGTGAGAGTTAAAGTGTCGCTTTCATGTTTCTAAAGCTGTCGTTCTACCGTATCGGCGCCCGTCGGATGCACTCATCACGTTGGCACTGGTAAACAACGAAAGTTATCGTAGCCTAAGCATGTGTCGGTTCGATTCGACTGCCGTTCAAGGGCACTTCGCTCGAACGTGCTGTATTTATTCTTTACAGAATGGGCAATGCGTTATTCGTTGACTTCAGAAAGAACAGGGAGGGATTTAGACGTCGCATTTGTAATCAAAACAAATCAGATGTTCACCACGAGCTCCACCTCATATCTGGGTCTTGTTACGCCGGTCTGTGCGAAGTTCCTATCACCTTCACCCGCTTGACGATTCACTCCACGTAGACAGCAACGCTGAAGGTTCGTTCTCCTTCGCAGTGGGAGGTGATCAGGTGTCTGCTCGGTAACCCTCATCAAAACTTGCCACTGCTCTCACGGTGTCATGTATTCATACTTTTCAACAGCCATACTGACCACACTACATCGTCAAACACGTCTCTTCTGGACGAGCAAACCACGCTATCCCTTGGGCAACAGACTTCTTGAATTACTGACGCCTCACTGACTGACCCTCCATGGCACCATCGCCGCGCGCTTGGGCTCGGGCCTGGAAGCCAGGGAAGCTTCTGCGTGATTTGTGTGTGCGTAGCACAGATTAAGCTGCGGGAAAAGTGCCCCACCCTTCTCACAGATTCGAAAGGTGTCACTTTCATTTGTCGAGTTATCCCGATCTTGCGCGGTGTGGGCGGGGGTTAGGAGGATCGCGCTGCTGCATCCAGTTTGTTGGGAACGCGTCCGGCCGGTCTCGACTCGCATCTGGCTCGGTCGCCGGTCAACGGACCCATCCTTTGTATTGAGGAAACGTACTCTTGCCGGACAGACGGAGGTTTATTTATGTCTCATGAGGATAGAGCAGAAGAGAGTAATGTACGACAGTCTTCGGTTTATATAGCCAGCCGTTGGACAATCCTGAGGCACTCGGTGTCGGCAGCTCCCGTCACTCGGATGGCTCGACGACCAGGCGGCGAGGATGAAAGTCCCGCAAGGGGAAAGGGGAGGGAAAGAGATGAGAATAAGGAGAAAGGCAAGGAGGTTAACCAGGCGGTAGAGGTTAGATGAAGAAGGAAAAAGTACACTCATTTCTTGAACCTTCGAGAGAGCACGGCGCAGCGTCTAGTAGGCGGATTAAGAAAGGGGATTAAAAAGTAGAAAAGTAGAAGATAGGGATAGGAGCATGTGAGGGATAAGGTTCGGGTAATCACGGCAACTTAAATAATCGTTGTCGAGACTGACGAAGACATTTGCAACTTGAGTTATAAGGCTTTAATGCCACAAAAAAAAACGATAATGAAGCTTGGCGTGTTACATGGCAACAGCGAAGAACTGCCTTAGGTACGAGCACGACACACGTTCTCGAAAGACAAGGTCTGACGCTTAGCGTAGTCCCCCACTGCACTACACAAGGTTTGAAACACTTCACCGTGTGACGTCGAAGGCAGATGAGTCGATGCGTTGCGTTGCGTCTTACGCCGACATCAGCGATGACTCAGGCATGGTCGGAGCGGAGCGTGAGGCAGAGTCGATGTGTGGCAAGCACGTCCCGGACAGCCAGTAGTAGGCCCAGGTCTGGAATACGCCCGGATCCGAGTACAACGGACCGGCGCCGGCTGCTGGATCACACGGTAGAAGGGAGCCAGGCTCGTGCGGACCACAGGCACAGGTAGGCTTCGGGACCACGACCCGACGAGCGCTTCAGCCTGCCACTGTTTCGTTCGGATCCTTCTTCTCGAACGCCCCGTCGTCGTCTTCTTTTTCTCTCTCCCCATGGCTTGGCTTGACTTTGACGACACGATTCCGCCTTTTCCTTGTCTCATCGTCATCTTCGTCGGCGCACGGCACAGCACAAACTCACAAACATCGCGCACCAGATGAACCTACCGCGCATATCATGACAAAAGTCCCCCCTTTCAAAAGTTTTTTTTTTTAAAAAAACTGTCCAAAGTGCGCGGGAGACAAGACCTACGACAAACAAATGTACAGAACTGTTGCACCAAGAGAATAGTCTGTATGTGAGAGTCCCTAGGCATATGGTACATTATTACATTAATGTTGTATAGCTAGCACCTACACCTGTAGCCTGCTCATATAATCAGCACCTACGTTCTCTGATCCTTTGATATGCTCAACGCGAAAGGTGTACTCTTGCAATGCGAGACTCCAGCGCAAGATCCGGCTGTTCAAATGCTTGGCTTGAGAGAGGTATCGTAGCGGTTGATGGTCAGTCTGAACGACGAAGGAGGTTCCATAAAGGAAGATATGAAATTTCGCGATCGCCCAAACTAACGCTAAACACTCTCTTTCAATTGCAGAGTATCTCTCTTCCCGGGTCATAAGTTGGCGGCTGGCATATGACACCGGGTGAAGAAGACCTTCGTGTTCCTGCATAAGCACAGCGCCTATACACCTATCAGATGCATCTGTACGTAATACGAAGGGTTTCTTTATGTCAGCAGCCTTGACTACTGGCATAGATGCTAGAGCTTGTTTGAGGGTTTCAAATGCCTCTTCTCTTTCGGTATTCCACGCTAACTTGTTCTTTTCCATCTTTCTTGTCATTTCAGTCAGTGGTTTCGCTTTCTGGGCATAGTGAGGTATGAGGTCTCGGTAATATCCCGCCAAGCCGAGAAAAGAGCGAAGCTGCTTCTTCGTTTCCGGTCTTGGGGCTTTAGCGATCTTCGCTATAGTGCTTTCTACTGGGCGGATTGTACCATCGCCGAGGTGATGCCCAAGGAAGATGACAGAAGTCATTCCGATCTCACATTTTTGAGGTTTGATCCGTAGGCCTGCTTCTCGGATCCTCTGAAACAACTGTTTCAATGTCACTAGATGCTCCTCCCACGTAGCTGTGGCAATTAGAACATCGTCTATGTAATGCACTGTGTTTGGAATGCCGTGCAGTAATGTCCTCATCAATCGTGTGAATATGGCCGAGGCTGTCTTAATCCCAAAAGGCATATAGAGAAAATGGTAGTGTCCAGATTGCGTTGAAAAAGCTGTTTTCGGACGAGAACTTTCCTCTAAGGGTACTTGCCAATAGCCCTTTGTAAGATCTAACTTTGAGAAAACCGACTTCGTGCCGACTTCAGCAAACATAATGTCAGCTCTGGGTATGGGTTCAGAATCGGACACCAGAACCTCATTAATGTGACGGAAGTCAATGCACGCGCGAAAGCTGTTGTCCGGTTTCTTAACCAGGACCAAGGGTGAGTTATACGGCGAATGGGAGCGTTCAATAACTCCCAACTTCAGCATATCTTGAACCTCCTTCTCTACTATTTCCTTCATTGCAAACAGCAACGGATACTGTGACGTGCTGATTGGTTTTGTTGTAGTAAGCTCTAGCCGGCACTCTAGGAGGTTCGTCTTCCCAGGAACTTCGGAAAATATGTCTCGGAATTCCTCCAAGAGATTGCACATATCATCGCGTTGTGCTTCGTCTAAATTACTTCCGAGTGTGACCGACTCAATACCTTTCCCTTCATTTACTTTAAATGTAGGGAGGGGTGAATCCGACTCTCCTTCTTCGACTACAACGAACGATGAAGCTTGACTAGTGACTTCTGGTTGACGTTCTTCGTAGCGCTTGAGCATGTTTATGTGAAACATTTTCGTGGTGTGCCCAAGGTCCAACCAATAGTCGTGGTCATTCTTTTTTCCTGTAACCGGAAATGGCCCCTTCCAGTGCATAAGAAGCTTGTTTTCCCTGGTTGGGAGCAATATAAGAGCCCGGTCACCAACTTTGAGCTGTCGGGTTTTGGAGGTTCGGTCATAATACTTCTTTTGCGAGTGTTGAGCTCGGGAAAGATTCTCTTGAGCCAGCTTCAAGGTGCGTTCAAGACGTTCTCTCAGATCAAGCACGTATCCGTAAGTAGTCTTGATATCTTCCTCTAGGTCTTCCCCTGTCCAGAGTTCCTTCAATATATCCAAGGGTCCTCGGACGTGCCGGCCGTAGATCAGTTCAAACGGCGAGAAGCCCATACTGGCCTGAGGTACTTCTCGATAGGCGAATAACAGAGGCGCAAGAAATCGGTCCCATGACTTCGGCTTCTCTTGGCACAACTTGCGCAACATCTGTTTCAAAGTGCCGTTGAACCTTTCGACCAAGCCATTGCATATCGGGTGGTAAGGCGTCGAGCTCAAATGTCGAATAGCAAGCAGAGCATTCACCTCTTCCATCAGGCCTGACGTGAAGCAGGATGCTTGATCACAGAGGATCTCCCGTGGAAATCCTATTCGAGAGAACATCTCCAGTAGTCCATCTGCTACTGTTGCCGAATCAATTGCGGGCAAAGCCACCGCGTCCGGGTACCGAGTGGCGAAATCCACAAGGGTAAGAATGTACCGATTACCCTTCTTTGAAATCGGCGTCAGAGGTCCAATGATATCAACGGCCACACGTTCGAATGGCGTGTCAATCAAAGGCATTCGTCCAAGAGGCGCCTTGCCTACTTTGCCTTTGGGATATGTCCTTTGGCATGCGTCGCATGATTTTACGAATCTTCGTACCTCCTCCTGTACACCGGGCCAATAAAACGACTCCAAAACTCGGTCCTTCGTCTTCTTGATACCCTGGTGACCAGATATCGGTGATTCATGTGCCAAGTGCAACACATGGACACGCAACGCCTTTGGAACCACCGCTTGTTGAACTGATTTACCCGGAGTCAAGTGGTAAACGCGGTACAAGATTCCTTTCTCGAACATAAATGAGTGGTATGTGGCTCCTTTACCGCGGATGAGGGTGTCGACTTTCGCCCTACAAACATCCAGCGACCGGTCTTCCTCTTGTTTTTGGCGAAATGACTCCTGTGTCACCTCTAAGTTTCCAAATTTAGCAGTCGTGAGCTTCCGGCGATGTCCTTTGCTTGAAACACCAACCATGACTGTGCTATTCGTCCCGCATCCATCCTTGGATTTCTCTTCAGAATTCAATGCCTGATTAGTTTCCGACTTCAGGCTCGCTGACTCCTTCCACGTTGAGTCGGGGTCATTAGCGTCACGGGCGCCGGGAACATTTCCTACGATGACATCGTAAAGTGGCGACGTCAGGCATTTGACTATCGCATTTCCGGTGAAATAGGGCGATAGAATCCGTACTTCTGCTTCCGGTACCTCGATGCAACTACCATCGGCCAATAAAATAGTGGCGGTAGTACCCGTCAGCGCATCCTCGGGAACGAGGGAACGTCGCACGACCAGGGTGTTGCTTCCAGTATCCCTCAAGACTGATACAGTATGTCCAAACACTTCTCCCTGTAACACCGGCAAGTTTCGTGTAGCTGTTGCGGTGCGCGTTCGGAGTGCACTAGCAACATATTCATCTTGTGATGAATCATCGGCACATCGGGGCGTCTCGGACTTCTGGTCAGTAGACACGATGCAAGATGTCATTTTCTTTGACCCGCCGTTGCTTGGGCATGCTCTTGCATCGTGGCCGGGCTTCCGACAGTGCCCACAGAAGACTCGTTGGGGTTTCGTGCGGCAATCAGATGCTCTGTGGCCGGGTCGATCACAGACGAAACATCTAAGAGGAGGCTGGGTATAAGTAAATCCTTCTTGCTCCTTGGGAATGTTGTTTGCAGACTTGGTACGAAATACCAACAAGTTTGTTTGCCGCTGGGCTTCCAAGAAGGTATCAGCTGCTTCTGCCATTTCTTTTACCGTCCTGCATTTCTTCTCCCTTAGAAAAAGTGCCAGGCGATCGTGGCAGTTATTCAGAAACTGCTCAGCTACAATGAGGTTGCGCACGGATGCAAAGTCCTCGTCCGTTTCCGACATTTCCAGCCATCTATCGAAGTAACTCTGTAATCTCGTGGCGTACTGTTTACCAGTTTCGCCGTCTTCCGGCTTGCTTTGCCGAAACTTTTCGCGATAGCCTTCGGCTGTGAAACGAAACCTCTGGAGCAAGGCCATTTTCGTACTCTGGTAATCCATTGAGTCTTCTGGCGACAGACGACCGAAGACTTTCAATGCTTCCCCACTGAGGCATAAACTAAGCACTGTCGCCCACTTCTCCTCAGGCCACTCTTGACCAACTGCTACGCGTTCGAACCTCTTGAGATACGCATCGAGATCGTCACGCCCCTCGTCAAACACTGGAATCAGGTTGTGAGGATTGATCAAGCACGGGCGGCTTTGACTCCTCTCAGGTTCGCGGTCCCGCCCTGTTGGCTCTCGGCTACCTTCAACCTCAGCTAGTCGAATTCGCAGTTGAAGAGTTCTCTCTTCTATCTCCAAACGTTCCTTCGCCGCCTGCCTTTCCGCGGAACGCTCTTCACGCGCTTGCACAGATTCCTCATGAGCCCGCTCTAACCGCGCGTCTACCCACGTCTTTAGCTCGGCTCCTTGAAGCCCCATGCGTTCCGCTAGCGTTATAAGCTCTTGCTCACTCATCTTCCCTACAGATTTCAACCCAGTGCAAACGGCTTCGTCCTGTCGCGCGGACGCCAATTGTGAGGGATAAGGTTCGGGTAATCACGGCAACTTAAATAATCGTTGTCGAGACTGACGAAGACATTTGCAACTTGAGTTATAAGGCTTTAATGCCACAAAAAAAAACTATAATGAAGCTTGGCGTGTTACATGGCAACAGCGAAGAACTGCCTTAGGTACGAGCACGACACACGTTCTCGAAAGACAAGGTCTGACGCTTAGCGTAGTCCCCCACTGCACTACACAAGGTTCGAAACACTTCACCGTGTGACGTCGAAGGCAGATGAGTCGATGCGTTGCGTTGCGTCTTACGCCGACATCAGCGATGACTCAGGCATGGTCGGAGCGGAGCGTGAGGCAGAGTCGATGTGTGGCAAGCACGTCCCGGACAGCCAGTAGTAGGCCCAGGTCTGGAATACGCCCGGATCCGAGTACAACGGACCGGCGCCGGCTGCTGGATCACACGGTAGAAGGGAGCCAGGCTCGTGCGGACCACAGGCACAGGTAGGCTTCGGGACCACGACCCGACGAGCGCTTCAGCCTGCCACTGTTTCGTTCGGATCCTTCTTCTCGAACGCCCCGTCGTCGTCTTCTTTTTCTCTCTCCCCATGGCTTGGCTTGACTTTGACGACACGATTCCGCCTTTTCCTTGTCTCATCGTCATCTTCGTCGGCGCACGGCACAGCACAAACTCACAAACATCGCGCACCAGATGAACCTACCGCGCATATCATGACAGAGCAGTCAGTGGATCACCAGAGCTGAGCTCAGATAGGCTACCCTGCACTGGGGGAGAGAAAAGTGGGAAGAGTGTCGTTGACCTCCACGGCTGCAGGCGCTCATCCGGGACGACTTCCCAATGGCTTTTTAAACGCATTCCTCGTCGCACTCCCTGAACGTTTGTTTGAGTGACGCCTCGGCTGTCCAATAAATACATTCGACGGGCCTTTGGCACGATCAGTTAAGTGTGCACTTTCTTTGGGGTGTCACCCAAAAGGACAGCAGTGCTAAAAAAAATAATCTACAAGCGTCTACAATGTCATTCGGCCGGCTGCCCCGATATGTGAACTATATAAGGTCGGCGAAGCATCACTATTCAGGTGCAGTTTGATGAAGCGCTTTTTGAGATAGTTCGCTCACTTGAAGATTTCATGGACACCTTTCGTGGCAAAGCAACAGCGTCCACCGCTCCTCGATCAACGAATCTGTTCGCGCAACTTTCTTATATGCCTCCCTGTTAGTGAAACATTCCTATAGGCCCCACAGACCTCTTGTCTGTGTATCTGCACAACCCACACATTGACATGAGCATTGCCTTGGAGCAGGTTGACTTGGTGCTGACTAAGCTGGAAGAAATGGGAACTAACGCAAAGGCAGAATTTCAAAATATATTTTTTGTATGTCAAGACATAGCGGCGGTGTTCGGAGTGAAATGCGAGATTCCACGGCTGGAAGGAACACAGAGATACCGGCCGGGTAAACTACGATAGCAGTCCCGCGGAAGAGTAGTACAGATAAGCGTTGTTCATTCCGTACATAGATAACCCGAAAGCTTCCCTCAAACGGCGCTTTGCAAACCATCTCAAAGCTCTGCAAAGGAAGGAAAATAGAGGGAAAAGAAAGGCAAGGAGGTTAACCAGCCTATAGGCAGCCGGTTTGCTACCCTGCGCATGGGAGAGGGATGGGGGAGATGAAAGAGAGCAGAGAAGGAAGAGAGAAACAGCCCATTCGGCAGCGCACGCGTGCACACTCAGTCATAGTCCAGCCTTTTCTTTCGCGGTGTGTGACATTGCTGTTACAGTCGCTTGTTCAAGTCGGTGTCGCGTAGAAATTTCAACAGAGCTTTCGTCGCCTTCTGTTGCAATGTCTTTTCTCGGGCACTTGACAGAATAGTGTCCTCAGACATTTTTGGCTGTTGTCGATGCGCGCAAAAGCGGACGCCAGTGACTGTCTCTGGATTTCATACAATGGACAGTCACACAGGATGTGGTGTTGCGTCTCTTCGCAATGACAGGCATCGCAGAGAGCGTTGTCGGCCATTCCTATGACAAAGGAGTAAGATAGCAAAAGTTCGCCATTGGTGTTGCGAAAGCACGGTTCAAAGGCAAATTTGAATCTGTACAGCCGGCCTTCGATTTTTACCTGAGCGATATGACAACAGCCCGTATCCTTACGCTAAAGGGTGAGTGGGTAATGTAGAAAAATAAATGACAAGCTTTGCAGGAGGACGTATTTCCCCGCTTTGCGACGGACGCTTTAACTGAAGCCCTCTTCCCGAACATTCACGCACTCCCCAACTCGGGCGCCGGTAACACGGTAAACGTAAACCGGTAACACGGTAACGTAAAGAAGTATACGTACAAGCTAAAACTCCCTACTGACAACGCTTCCAGCGAGAGCAGGTGGTCCAGAACGCAGCTTCTCGAGATACTGAAAAGAGTGAAAATATTATATTTGAGGAACCGGACGGCTGAGGAATGGCTTCATGGTCTGGCCATAATGTCCATTCACTGGATGCAACTCAGTGTCGACGGAATTATCGCTGGGTTTATGAAGAAACCACGACATATAAAGATGGTAGCATGAGCCGCTGTCTTTGGCCAGGCTACGTGTTCGTTTTTTTAGGGGCGAAGCTCCTTAAAGCGGCACCCGTTCGTCCCTCGTCGTAGTACGTAACATGTGTTACGCTTTGACCTGCAAGGTGGTGCCGGTGGGAGATTTCTCTTGTGCGTTGTTGAACGATAAAAAGTTCGCAGCGTGCGCGTTAACTAAAAGCCGAATTCGCCTGTCTCTCATCCCCCTTTAGCAGCCATAGGCATGTACATTGAGCACTATCTGACAAGAAAGGGTTGCTACGTTATACTCGCTGGGCGTAACCTCCTTGGTTTTAGAAAGGTTTAGCGAGTGTTGGGCCGCAGTGCCATGAATACAGTGAACTAGTATATACCATGAACTCAAGGTGGTTAAGGGTGGGAAATCGACACGAAGCGCAAGCCGTAAGAAAGTGTGCGTGTTCCACCTCTCGTTTAGTCCTTGAAATGTCTGCTGGATGGCGGTGCTTCTATATGCGGAATATATGATGAAAAGATGCGATATGGTGGCACTTGGAATGTTGACTAGATGGACGAATGGACACACAGACAGATGCATGGACGTACGCGCGGATGGCTGCACGAACGGATGGATGCATGGACGGACGCTGGGGCGGATGCATGGACGAACGCAGGGACGGACGCACGGATGTTCGTGCGGACGCACGAACAGATCTCACACGCCCGGGCGGGTGGATGGACGCATGGACGGTCACACAGACGGACGCATGGACGGACGGAAGCAAGAACCAATGGACGGACGGATGCTTTGCCCCACTCTCCATCATTCACCCCATGAATATGCTGCCATTTTTTTTTCTTTTGCGTTGACCTTTACTATGCGGTAAAACCATTGGCAGTGCCGTTCTTTAAAATTGCTTGCTAAAATGAACATTAACGTTCTTGTCAGCAAGCAATCCCCCCCCCCCCTTTTTTTCTTTTTTTAACTCGTTTTCCCGCTACTGACTCTGTATGGGCTTTCTTGGTCGAGATTATTTGGTACGAAAGCAATCTTTCTGGTGCACACACACTAGCTTTACCGCAGTGTCGAAATTTACTGTCCATCATTGGTGAACTCTCGCCTCTGGTCCTGTATTCCACCTCGTTATCATTTTCCTCTAATACATCTAATACTAATAATAGTTATGCTCCTTCTATATTCTCACGCAGCCTTCTTTCTATTTGCCATGAAAAGACTCTCGATCAATTAGGCCTTGGGTCACCCCCGAAAAAAAAAACTGGCTAGTGCCTGCTGCATAATACATTTAGTCTTACACCGAAGTACTCAAGTAACGCAACGGCTTTGTCAACGCTTGCCCGCCAAAGTACCGGTGCTTAGGCCAGGAATCAAACAAAAATGCAATGCGGGTGAGCCACCGTGCAGTGACATACAAAAAGCGTTGGGTGTACCTATTTGACATGCCATACGAAGCCCCCAGAACCGCTTTTAGCACTCGGAAAATAAGCACTAGCAAAAGGAAATATAAATACGGCAAGGTATGCGAAAAAGTCATCAAACGCCAGAGCACGTTAGCACACCTGGCGTCTTGCCCAGGGCAACGCATGCCACAATAAGTCTCCTCTTGCGCCACCACACCAAGTTATGCGCTCCGAATTTCAAAAATTCGGCAATCGTGTCTTGCATTGAGAGTATATCAGTATATGCGATGGTCGTTTTCGTGTTTTTTTTTTTCTTGTTTCGTTTACCATCAGGTGACCCAGCCGACGGATTACTCAATCGCACTTGAAGACCTGATAAATTGAACCGTAAAGATACCGCGGCTCGAGACACCCCTAATGCAGAGTGGAGGCAGGCAGCTACATAATTGTATAACATTCACGGTAGTCCACACCTAACGTTAGCAACCCATTAGTCTTCAGCCGCACGTAGGCGCTGATGTTTAATACATAATTCGGAAATTTATTACCCTGTTTGTAGACACCTCGATTACACGCCATAAAACGAAAATTTCCATTGTGAGCTAAAATAAACCTTTTATAGTTTTGCCGGCCTGAATACTAATTTAGGTGTTCACCCTTAGATGTGGTCGACCCTTTAAATAATTTATTTGAACAATGTACATAAATTTAAAGCTTATCCGAGGCACGCGCCTCGTATACGCTTGTAACCTCTTTATTAATAATTTACGAGGGGAAGCTGTTGTGAAGTCGGAATTCCGCAGCAAAAAGTTATGCAGCCCTGTGGTGTACAGTAACTTTTTGTTGCCTAATTTGCCGGCATTAAGTGGTGTCAATGTCAACTTGCCTATGACTTTACATGAGGTCTAATGCGAACACGAGCGCAGCTCCAGAAATGGTCAGTGCGCTCTGCGGCCGTTTAGAGACAGGTGTGGCGTTGCTGAACGCGAGGGTGTAGTTTCGATTTCCGATTCCTGGTCACCGCACATCGATGGTGAAAATGTCAGCCTCTTGTAGATCTTCTGCAGAACCAAGGCCTCTCCCAGCGATCTCCAATGCACCTCCTATTGCGCGTAGCACGATTCCCTTTTTTTATTCCAGCGAACTTCTTTATTTCATCTGCACATACTTTCTGCCAGCCTCGGCTGCGTTTGCAATCCCACAGTATAATTTCTCTCATTCTTGTTGGTCATCGATTACATACTCTAAGCTACTTGCGCACCCATGGCTACTTTTTACTCTAATTTAACAAGGACCACCAGCTGCCCTGTTAGTATTCTGGTCCACATCCAGTGATCACTGCTGTACTCATAACGTTATGCCTACCATTTTATCGTTAAGTCACGCGCTGTGTTGGTCCTTTATGACAGCTCTGCTATAAACGACACACCTGCTTGATTTCGTGGCATCCGTCCACGTACAAAAAGCACGTGACCTTCACTGAGTGAGCAATGGCGTCGCAGCGTTACTAGGCCCTCACATGTTGACGTCCAGCGACGATGTCATCAACTGACGCCGGTGGTAAATTTGAGCCGATCCCGGAGGCCGTACAGCACCATGTGAAGGACGGGAGGCTTGAGTTGTGTGCTTCCACTGCTATACATACCAGCATACCATACCAGACATGCCTCCGAGATTGCCGGCCACTTTGAGAATGACGGCCCCGCCGCGGTGGTCTAGTGGCTAAGGTACTCGGCTGCTGACCCGCAGGTCGCGGGTTCAAATCCCGACTGCGGCGGCTGCATTTCCGATGGAGGCGGAAATGTCGAGGCCCGTGTGCTCAGATTTGGGTGCACGTTAAAGAACCCCAGGTGGTCAAAATTTCCGGAGCCCTCCACTACGGCGTCTCTCATAATCATATGGTGGTTTTGGGACGTTAAACCCCACAAATCAATCAATCAACTTTGAGAATGACGCCAACCCAAATCCGACCATGCATCCTGGCGTGCACAGCGCACAACGACAACACAACACCGATAACAGTACGCATTTCTGGAAACAAGCCAACCAGCACGACAACGCTTCGTGTTGAATTCCAGCGTTCGTTTACATACAACAGCGTCCTTTAGTGCCACTTGACCTGACCCTCTCGGTAACAGTACCAAAGCGGTATTATTCAAACCATGTCTGTCAAGCAGTAACATTTAGTATCGAACTGAACAAAAGACCTAGAAGGTATAATCGCAAGGCTTCCCTGCTTCCTACACCCGTTAAGTCCTTTCTGGAAGCGAGTTTTATAACTCCCGCGAAAAACGTCGTCTTGATTTCCAGCGTGCGTGAGCTTACGCTTACGCCTTATCGAGACTGGGACAGCAAGAAGAGATTCCACCACACCATTCAGCGTTTCTAAGGGAGTCACGGTGGCGCGAGGTGCGGGGGGGTGGGGGGGTTGCGCACTTGTATAATGAGCGAATTATGCGAGCGCCAGCCAGAACGGAACGAGTCCGGCGTGCGCTGAACCCGGATGAACGAAGCGTCCGAGGCGAGGAGCGCCTACTACAACAAACACACACACACGTTATACCGGCCCAACCAAAGCCAGGGTGAGCGTGCATGTTTGTGTGTTTGTTCGTGCGTAATTGAGTTATTCTCGTCATTCGGAGCCGATCAGGCGAAACGACGGCGCGACTCCGTGGCGCGCGTGGCCGTGTGCAGTCCGTCGCAAGAGTCGAACGCAAAGCGCATGCCGTCGCTCATCCTCCCCTGCCTGTAGAAAGGTGCAGTATGGTCGCAGGTGTGACACTGTATGTACTGAGGAGTGCAATGAACGTTAAACAAAGTTCTCAAATCAACATTGTTACTACCTATATGCGCACGAACTAGCCAGGGACGAAGCAAGCGCCCCCTACTCGCCCCCCCCCCCCCCTCCCTCCCCGGATTATTTTAGCGCAAGCTACACTAGCCGAGGTTGAGCAGCGTCGCGTGGCTTACGGTGAACAGTTCTACGCATGCGCGAGGAGCAGTGACGTCACACAGGCGCGCACCTGGCGCGCTGAAGGCCTGGCAGCTCCACGTGTCACTATAGCGGGATGGAGCTCGCTCGACTCGCGTGAGATCGCTCGCTAGCTAGTCCGTCCGTCCATCCGTCCGTATATTCAGGGTTCATCCGTCTGTCCGTCCGTCCGTAGCTCACTCTACGTATATCTTGGGATAGCTGAGCCCGTCCATCCATCCGTCCGTCTCTTCACGGTTCGTCCGTCCGTCCGTCCGTCCGTAGCTCACTCTACGTATATCTTGGGATAGCTGAGCCCGTCCGTCTATCCGTCCGTCTTTTCACGGTTCATCCGTCCGTCCATTCGTAGCTCACTCTACGTATGTCTTGAGATAGCTGAGTCCGTCCGTCTGTCCGTTCGTCTCTTCACGGTTCATCCGTCCGTCTGTCCGTCCGTCCGTAGCTCACTCTACGTATATCCTGGAATAGACGAGCTAAGCCGCTGTTAACTGTTAATTTTTTTGTAAGGGGCGCCAAGTACGCCCCATACCACTGGTCAATCGGACCTGTCCTTCCACTGTCTGAATCGCAGGAATATATAGCTATGCAGGTATCTCGACACCAAGGGCGCACTGCTTTGAGAATCAAGTCATCACTCCAATTTCATTTTTGCATCCTCTGGGGAGCTCGTTGTCTTCCGGTATCGCTAAGGAGGGAACGGGGTTTGTTTTCGTCATTCCCTAACGAAGACAAATCCTCTTGTCAAAATGTAGGCTCCAGCTACAGTCAGAATAATAATAATAATAATAATAATAATAATAATAATAATAATAATAATAATAATAATAATAATAATACAAGGCATGGACTTTCCCCGTGACAATATTATCTGGGGTAGCCATGACATGATTAGGAGAGACGCTCCGGAAATTTCAGCAATCTGGTGTTCTTTTATGTGCACTGATAATCACACAGTACACAAGCCTCTAGCATTTGGCCTTAAAGGAAATCAGGCCGTCGGAGCAGGGAGTCGAACCCGCGACTTTCGGCTCAGCAGGCTATAGCCCCGCAACAACGGCGGACGCTGACGCCTTGGCGGAGCGTGAGCCGCGTAGCTCCGGTCATGCTGCGTTCATTTAAGAGAATGTAGAACATAACTAGCCGCCTGAACGCGAGGCAAGACGACACTGCACACTCGCATGAGTGTCATGGAACGGTCGTACTGGTTGCACATCCTACAGTGACACGCGCACTCCGCATAGCACGCACGCAGTGTCGAATTACGAGGTATACGACCTCAGCCCACGCTGTTTCTTTGCTCGCTCGCTAGCTTGCCTCTTTGCTTCCTTGAAGCCTGCACCTGGCGCCCTCTGGAGGTCCGGACCACCGCAGCTACGGGTCGCGCGTTTCACGCCGGTAATCGTTTCGTCGCGGCACGAAGGTTGGCATTCGTTCCGTGCTCGCACACAGATTCGGCCCGACGCGTGTGCGCAGGCGTACGTGCGTGTTAGTACGGACAAAGGTCACAGAGGACGATACGATAGCGCACTATAAGTGCATAGTATAAGTGCAGACTGGAAAGACTCTACCGGGGGCAATCTCGTGTGTTAGGGCAGATGCGCCCAGTTCCCCCGGGAGACGTCTGCGCTGTGTACAGCCACTGACCTGTCCCCTGGGCGATAGTTGTGTCACAACGCCGCCATAGCGCATAGCATCGCGATTGAGTCGAGATTTAAGCTGCTCCTCCTGCGACGACGATGCGAATTACGAGGGCGCGCCCTCAAAGAACCCCGGAACGCCTCCCGTCCGATGGACGACATCGTGTATTTCTACGAGGACAAGTTGTCGAATGACCCCCACGAAGCTCGAAAGCGCCTATTTGGTGCGCTCGTCGCCATCAGAGTGATTTACTTTGCAATGGAATGTGCCTCTTGAGAATTCCGGTAGTATATGCACTCAACTACACCCCCACCCCCCACCCTCATTATCATTATTTTTTTTTGTTCCGGGTGACAGAATTGAGAAAGCAAACGCACGAGGGGGGGAGACAGGAAGTCAGGCGGGCCGATGAGATTAAAAAGTACGCAAGTATAACGTGGCAACAGAAAACACAAGACCGAGTTGATTGGAGGATCGTAAGAGAGGCCTTTGCCCTGCAATGGGCGCAGTTAGGCTGATTATGATGATTACAATGATGATGATGATGAATAAGGAGAAGATGATAGAATGGAACTGTGAGATGTAGCCGCGCTGGCTTGACCCTCTTATATTCGAAGCTTTTTTCGAGTGGTAACAATGGTAGTGGTCAGCTTACAGTACGTTTCACGTTTAGGCCAGGTGGAGTTTATACAGTGAGTGTGCAGGAGAAAGCGCTAGATGCACTGGTGTATGAGATTATCATCAAACGAAACCAAGCTATCAACGTCGTATACATCGTCACCAGCGATCAGTTTATCCGAGATCTTCATCAAATTGATAAGTTATCGGAGATCTCGGGACTCACGAAGAGTAACTCAGTTACAAGCATTTTCAACAGCCCTTCGCGCATGCAGTATAGCGGCAATGCCGACGTGCTGTACACGACAAAGTGCGGAGTCCGCGAGTGCCCCGCTGCGTAGAAAACACTCGAGGCGAGGTCCTTCCGAAGCCAAAAAAACGGGAGCCAATTGCGACGATCACACTCGTGCGCGCCGCCGTCTTTACGTGCGCATGCATATATACATGCGCGATTCCACACCGTGGTACACACAACACAGGCTGCAGCACTACCCTGCGGCATCGTGGCAAAAAGCCGATGCCGCCAGCAAAACGCGCGACGACCGAGTAAACAGCGCGGCAAAGCGCCCTCGCATACATGCTGCAGCCTGTTTGGCGCCAAATCGGCTTCCGAATCTGCTAATGCGACTTCAGCATCTGCACTCGAGAGTGCGAGGGAGGTATGCTGGGAGGGGCGAGCTATGGCGACGGTGGAAATGAAGTCAAACAGCTATCCGTATCCAAGAGTGCACGCTAAGTGAAGACTCCGGTTATTTCTTTATTTCTCTCTCTCTACCATTCTTTCTCGAATTATCCGATGTATCGAGTCATATTTATGACGCCGTTAGCCACCGCCCGGACTCGAGGCTAATTAACTGCGCGAGAAAATGATCTGCACATTCGTACATGCCATGGAGAGAATACATCGCCGCCCCGTAGAATAGTACACCGTTTTCTGGATGGTAGCCGACACGTCGAAAAGCGTGTGGTGAAGATGCATCGCTGCACAATGCATTTATCATCATCATCATCATCATCATCATCATCATAATTATCGTCATTTATTGAACCCATGAAGACCTTATACAAGACATTACAAAGGTATTACTTAAAGGGGTGGGGGCGAACAGATATCATAGACATATCATTCATTACACATATGCAGTGCATCAAGAATAACAGTGAAGGAAATATACATTGCGCAGCCTCCAACATAATCATAGAGCAAATTATCTAAGAACTATTACGCGCGGTTAATTGCAAGATGCGGGTATAAAAAAAATTATTTGCCACTTGCAGAGATAGGTTCTTGAAGTCAGAGCCCACTATGCTCAACTGACCCACCGATTCGGCGCCACGCCACGGACAACCTCGCCACACTTCCGAGTCGTTCGGTGACTGCTCGTGCAGTTTTTATGTAAGAATGTAATTACAGTGCTCGTAATTAAGCGGCGTGTTCTTCTTAAGCTTGAACACGGATAGTTGTCCCTTTTTTGCTCGATTATTTCACCTTAATGATGTGCATGCGAGGAATGATTGCGCGCAGATCGTTCTTGAATCTAATTTTTGCCTGGCATCACTGA
Organism: Rhipicephalus microplus; assembly: GCF_043290135.1. Classification (NCBI taxonomy): domain Eukaryota; kingdom Metazoa; phylum Arthropoda; class Arachnida; order Ixodida; family Ixodidae; genus Rhipicephalus; species Rhipicephalus microplus. The sequence goes on from NC_134709.1 coordinate 19,591,789, forward strand.
AGCAAGCATTTCTCTGCGTGGGGATCGCAAAAAGAAGATATATCAGTATAAGGAATGGGCTCGTGGCCTCTCCGTCCTCTTCGTCTTAGTCGTCTTCTTCATCTGATGGTTCAGATGAAGAACATACGTGCACCGATCTCTCTGGCGCGATATGAGGCGAGGACCTTCATACAACTCTGATGAATGAGAGAACGAAAGCACAGAGAGAGTCGTGAATTAATTCTCAACTAAAGAAAATTCTGTTGGTGAGGCGAGATTGGAACCCACGATCCGATGGTGAGCTTTCTCACTGATTGATTTATGTGTGGTTTAACGTCCCAGAACCACCATATGATTATGAGAGACGCCGTAGTGGAGGGCTCCGGAAATTTCGACCACCTGGGGTTCCTTAACGTGCACCCAAATCTGAGCACACGGGCCTACAGCATTTCCGCCTCCTTCGGAAATGCAGCCGCCGCAGCCGGGATTCGATCCCGCGACCTGCGGGTCAGCAGCCGAGTACCTTAGCCACTAGACCACCGCGGCGGGGCATGGTGAGCTTTCTCAGCTCGAACGCTGTGCTGGGGTTGTATACGGTGTTTCAATGGTATTGCTGAACGCAAGCTACCAGTCGTCCCAAGAGCGCCTTTGACTCTCTCAATTTCACACTCAATGCGTGCAGCAGCACATGTATTTGTCACTTCGAAGTTTCTCAACGGGTTATTTAATGGTCTTTACGAAAATGGTGATCTCACTTGCCAAGTCAATCTGAAGGAGGAGTGTTGTAAGTGCTAAATTTCTTATTCGAGGAAAACAAATCACAGCATATCCACGAAGCGAATGATGATGAGCAGGGCGATGCGCTGGAGGGTTTCATCTCTAAACAATGAACCATCCACGAATATCGCCCACTACATCATCAAAGACGTGACAAACACTGTATATATTTATACAAGAAATTTTAATATTCGTAAGTGGTAGCTACACGTCGCTTCCGTTCTTCCTTTACTATAAATGGTGGGTGAAATGGTGGATCGATGATGGGGCGTAGTGGAATGTTTGCAAGGTCGAAGTAGTGGGCAGTCTGCAAAGGTGGAACTATAGGTGGTCACTTTACAAACAAGGAATGAATACAGTGGGACATTCTATGGTTCTTTAACGCGCACCTGGGTACATACGCGCGCACGACCATCTTGCATTTCATATTGACTACTTCTCAACAGTATTCGCTTTATGGTCGGTGAAGTGGTGGATCGGTCATGGGGCGTAGTGAGATGTTTGCAAGGACGAAGCAATGGGCAGTTGACAGGCGTGGAGCTGTAGGCAGGCGGTTACATACATACATACATACATACATACATACATACATACATACATACATACATACATACATACATACATACATACATACATACATACATACATACATACATACATACATACATACATACATACATACATACATACAGACAGACAGACAGACAGACAGACAGACAGACAGACATACATACATACATACATACATACATACATACATACATACATACATACATACATACATACATACATACATACATACATACATACATACATACATACATACATACATACATACATACATACATACATACATACATACATACATACATACATACATACATACATACATTGGCGACGCATGACCCACGGCCTCTTTTCGTTTGAATTTCGCGCTGTTTTGCCCTCCTTTGTAAGCACGAAACAACTTGTAGAAATCTCAACTCTCGCGTACACATAAATTCAACAACTTCGTTTGTTGAACACACGACATATCATGGCTCCCTTGCATTTCAGGAGAGACGGTGGAACGTGCAATGTTTTATTCGAAAGGATGCCGTCTCGCTGACTTGGAGAAGTGCAACAGTACCATCCACAGCTGCTAAGAGCCTGTTTGTAGCTGCAAGGTATTGAACACTTCTCGGCAGGCGCAGAGCTCTCTTCCATCGATTTTCTGAAAAAAGTGATTGCGTAAGCATTTATCCTTACCGGCAGAACTGTTCCAGCACTTAGTAACATCCCATGGCGTCTGCTAGAAGTACCTCATGCGTAAAAGGGCTGATGGAGGAAGGGGGGGGGGAGATAAGACATCGCCCCCCGGCCCCCACCCCCGTTACCGAGTTCTCTGCAGTTATGTCCTTTGGTTCCCCTTTCCAGGTGTAAGCTAGCAATCTGAAAGCGGTCTAGTTAAAACTCCCTACCTTTCTTTCAATTCCCTCTTCCACTCCTTCCCAACAAACGCTTCAATGTGCACGCTTTAAACACATTCAATGTACACATCACGCGATTGTAATTCAGGTATTGGGTCGACACCGTGTCGTATTGGAATAAAGGGCACCGTGCCGGCCCTTGTATGGAAGATGGCGGTGTGTTGCAACAGTATATTGCAAGGAAGAATCTGTGGTAATCATAGTCTTGCAAAACGCTGAAGTGCACTCTCATTGGTCCATCGCCATAGGTTAGTCGGGAGCATGACGCAAGATCAAACAAGATAACAAGATGAACGACGAACGGGCATTTGCCGACCTGTTGAGGTGTCCTCTTGAGGAGAGACAGTTACGTGTGGCACTTTTCTTTTCCTTACCAGAATCACTTACAAGTCGAGTGCCTTACAGCATGATTTTAAGGAGTCATTGTTAGTAAGCAAGGACTTTCGTGTCAGACACATTACGGGAAGTCCCCCATTATGGCAAAAAACTGCGAGAGTGCTGGGTCGGTACATACGAAAACGCCTCAGCCTAAATATTGTTACGAAGTAAAGGAAGATGAAGGACAGAATCAGCTGACAGGCGCGCGAGTGTGCCACTCAGCCATTGTGATTCTCGCCTGTGCTTGTTCCTCTGTAATTGCGTTTATACAGACGTCACTGACCCCGTAACACATTGGTGAGAGGTGCTGGGTAACCATCAGGCAACGGAGCTCCGCAGCGGACGCCGCATCGGTTTTCCAGCCATGACCAATGCTGAGCCCTCCGCGTCAACGTCAGCGTCTCCGACGAACACGGCGTCGCAACCTATACGTTTTCACGCCACTCAAGGATCCCGGTACCTTCTGCGGGACCGATGGCGTCGACGTTGACGATTGGTTGGCCATGTTCGAAAGAGTGAGTGTGCCGAACAGATGGGATCCCACACTTCAGTTGGCTAATGTGCTGTTTTACTTGAGAGGCACGGCGAAGGTGTGGTACGAAAACAACGAAGAAGAACTCACAAGCTGGGACCAATGCAAAGTAAAGATGCGAGAGGTGTGTGGCAAAACCGCCAGTCGTAAGATCGCCGCCAAAAAGGAATTGGCCTGCCGTGCCCAATATACCCAACGGAATCATACCTCGCATACATTCAAGACGTGCTGGCCCTCTGCCGAAAGGCCAGCACGTCTGTAAGGCATGTCATATTTGTGAGGCATATCATTAGCGAACCCAGCTTTCCAATGAGAAAACGTACTTATAAAAAAGAAGCTTTGCGAATTCAAACCTTGAATAAATAGGCCACGCCTTCCCGCTCATTTCCGGCAATTGGTAGGTGGAAGCACTTTGGATCTAACGCCACAAGCTAAAGCTTGTCGACCTGCATCACGAACGTACAGATAGGATCAAAGAGGTGCGTATCGACAAAAAGATGAAAGTCAAAGATCGATGAAAATCAAAGATTGACCCGGCCCACCCACGTGCACCCACATATCTGCGCCGTTTTTAGAACCGTGGAAGCTCCGTGAGAGGCAATTTGCAAACCCGAAATTTACCTCGAGCGTCTCCGTGCAGGTGCTGAAGATTCCACGATCGGTTTCATGCCACTTGTATTCAATGCCCGTAAAACATATCGCGCGGGGGATCAAGAAACGCCAGGCCTGCGTGGAAGGCGCAGCACAGTCACAGAGAAAGCTAGAAGAGCGGCCTTTCGTAGCCTTTTCTAAACACTCATTTGGTAACTACTGCAAGCACACTTGCTTGATACCCACTACGGCAATATTAGTAAAACTTCATGGGTAGTAGGTTGGCATTCACTCTGCCATTTTTCGTCATTCTTCCGAGAAGCGTGGTATCCGCTAAACACTTGCTAGGAATTTAGTGCCAATCGTTCAAGTAGAGGCTGACCACGATGAGGAAATGTGCCCGAATCGGGTATGCGCCACAGTTAATAGGTGACAAGAACAAGCCTTTGTAATGGGTTGGAGCATTGGAAAACTCGCTCGGTCCGCTACTCGCATAGTGTGACCACTCGTTGTTTTTTCGCTGTTTTAATACGCTTTATAAGTCGTAATTACGCGATTGATTTCCCGAGATCAAACCTGCCTGAGGCAAATGTGCCAAAACGTCCCAAGCACTTGCGTAGCACAGTGGTAGAATACTGGGCTAGCACCCAGCGGACCCGGGTTCGAGCCCCACTGTGTCATTTAAGCTAGGACTTTCTTTTTCTGATTTTGCTCGATGTAGTTACGGACACCGGCGGCGGCGGCGGACAACAGCTCGTAACCCGAGTTGTGATCTCGTAACAGCTTTCGCTGTAAAAGGGTTATAGTGGCCGAGCGTTCATAACTATTCTCACGCAAGACTGGACGGGGAGCACTTTACTAAACACGTAAAAAAACAACCAATAAGGCAAGGGAGATCCCTCTAAACAAAAAAACATCGGTGCATGGCACGCAGACTGACGCAGCCACGTGCACTGCCACCTACAAACGAATAAAGTAGACACACTGCCGGACGATGCGTATAGAGAGGCATAAAACAAAAAGGCGGCAGCGTATACATCCAGTAAATAACGCTCACTCTGCACAGAAGCAGCGACGGTGCGCAAAACGAAAAGTACGCAAACGTGCTCGGGCCTCCGTTAAAAAGCGTGCAACAGGTGGCTCGGTGATCACGGGGAAGAAATGAAAAACACCGGTAGTCTCTACCCCGCCGTTGCGGTCAAGTCGCCGAGGAATGGGGATAGACCTAAGCAGGCTCACGCTCGAGCTCGGCAGCCCGTAATTACAGCCTCGCCGGGCACGTTCAGCCCAGGACAGCGTGCTGCCGGCGCACGCACGCCGATCACTGCAGTAGAGGCGGCGGCAGAAGCCGACGAGTTTCGCGGAGCAAGCTCGGCGACCACCACCGCACGGCGTGCAGATCGAATGCACACGGCGCGAGCCACGTCGCGTGAATTCGTCGCGGATGCGGCTGCGTGGGAAGATGATGGAAGCGCTTAGGCTTGGGAGAGCTGAGGCGAGTCAGGGCTCGGCTGGCGAAGAGCGCCAAACGCAGCTTCAATATGATCAGTTGTTGGGCGAGTTGGTTCGACATCTTGCTTAGGGGACCACGAGTTTTAAAGACGATAGTCTTTCTTGGGGACCTTCGATGCAAGAATTTTGGTCTGTCTGTCTGTCTGTCTGTCTGTCTGTCTGTCTGTCTGTCTGTCTGTCTGTACATTTGCCTGTTTGTCCACTCTTAACGGCACCGGGCACTTGAAACGGTCGACCCCATCCGCAGCGCCCACCAATGTTGCTCAAGCTTTAGCGTTCATACTTGTGCGATTGTCAATTGATAAGCAACTATTGCGCAAGTCTGGGGCACCATAATGACACGTATACATTCTGCATGCGCATCCTTTACTAGAAAAGGCATGTATAAGTAATTTTAAGGACCGTAGCGCTTATCACGCTGCGCTGAGCATGCAACGCTTGCATGCAACCCGTCTCAGAGCCACGCGCTTCGTTTTCTAGGAACACTGCCAGGTAGCATTAACGTCTCACGTGTGACGTGCCTTGATGCGGTTGTTCGCCTCCGCTGCACACTCGAGCGCCTCCAACATACCATTCACAAATTTTTTTGCGCAGAACATCAAATAAATTGTTCACTCTCTCTACACGCAAGACTATCGTCTTTCGACGACATTTGCAGATTACATGCAGATACTGGGCCATTTTTTTTTCTTAGAAAAAGAACACACGACAGAAAAGACGCTCTTGAGCGTATTTTTTCATGGTATGGCATGGTATGGTTTGGTAAGATGACATAACACACACACCGCACACACAAATCTGGTATGGTATGGCATGGTATGGTATGGTATGGTATCGTATGGTGTGACCAACTTTGTTATTGACCTGCAGAGCGTGTCTCAACCCGTAGCGGGCCCTTCTAAGAAGGAGCCGGAAGGTCAAGCCTCTTGGCCGCATCGTGGGCCTGCTGGACAGCCTAGAGTTGCTCGGCCAGAAGGGGGTCGTGGTGTGACGCATCCCACCTGGCCGATTTGTTATTGACATTAAGGTGTGGTTCGGCACAACGCAAGAGCATGTGTTCTAACGTGCATATTTCTCTGCGTGAAGGATACGTTATCAGGATAGATGGTAACATTTAGGCTTCTGCAAACGAATACCAGGGTGGTATTCGTTAATTTGAGTAATAAAGCGTTTTGGAACAGCAAAAGAACAACCAGTCGTCACACAATATGAATAGCGTAACGAGTGGGTTGTGCAATGCTCCAATCCATTACAAGAGCTTGTTCTTGACCGCCTATTAGCTGTAGCGCATACCCACTTCAGGTATAATTCCTCATCGTCGTCAGCCACTGCACTAACTATTGGCACAACATTCCTTGCAAATGTTTAGCGGATACAACGCTTCTCGGAAGAATAGCGAAGGATAGCGCAGCAAATATTGGCCTAAAGCCGAGAAAATATGATTATTGATTTCGTAGTGGGTACCCACCAAGTATGCTTTCATCAGTTACCCAATGAGTGTTCGGAAAAAGCTCTGAAAGGCCGCTCTTATAGCTTTCGCTGTGACTGTGCTGCACCTTTCACGCGGGCCTGGCGTTTTTAAGGTCATATAGTCTGTCTTGGGATACTTCAGCGCAATAATTTTGTCTGTCTGTCTGTCTGTCTGTCTGTCTGTCTGTCTGTCTGTCTGTCTGTCTGTCTGTCTGTCTGTCTGTCTGTCTGTCTGTCTGTCTGTCTGTCTGTCTGTCTGTCTGTCTGTCTGTCTGTCTGTCTGTCTGTAGACTTGTCTGTTTGCTTAGAAAAAGTATTCTATCGTGGGACGCCAGGAACCCATGTAACCAGTGTCCTTGCAACCATTGTGTTTAGAAAAAGTGTATTCTATCGTGGTATGAAATAAACCTGTGTGTTTAGAAAAAGTGGTTAACGATTTTGAGTACTTCGTACTCCACTATGGGAGAGCATAGAGCCGTCCCGTAGCCCTCATGGCACCATTTGCCCGGCTGTGTGCTAGCGACGTGGGGGGGGGGGGGGGGGTTATAAAAAAATGGCAGCATATCTACAGAGTGAATGATGAAGAGTGGGGCGAAGCATTCGTCCGTCCATTCGTTCTTGCTTCCGTCCGTCCATGCGTCCGTCTGTGTGACCGTCCATCCGCCCGTCCATGCGTGCGTATGTTCGTGCGTCCGTCCCTGCGTTCGTCCATGCATCCGCCCCTGCGTCCGTTCATGCGTCCATCCATGCATCTGTCTATGTGTCCGTTCGTACATCTGTTCAACACTCCAAGTACCACCATCTCGCATCTTTTCATCATATATTACCCATGTAAAACTACCGCCATCCTGCGGACATTCTAAGAACTAAACGAGAGGTGGCACACGCACACTTTCTTACGGCTTGCGCTTCGGGTCTACTTCCCAACTTTAACCACCTCGAGTTCATGGTATATACTAGTTCACTGTACTCATGGCACTGCGGCCCAACGCTGCCTAAACCTTTATAAAACCAAGAACGTTACGCTCAGCGAGTATAACGTAGCAACCTTTTCCTGTCAGATAGTGCTCAATGTACATGTCAATGGCTGCTAATGGGAAATGAGAGACAGAAGAATCCGGCTTTTGCATTCTTACGGTTTGCGCTTCGTATCTACTTCCCACCTTTAACCACCTCGTGTTCGTGGCATATACTAGTTCATTGTATTCATGGCACTGCGGCCCAACACTCGCTAAACCTTTCTAAAACTACGGAGGTTACACCCAGTGAGTATACCGCAGCAACCCTTTCTTGTCAGATAGTGCTCAATGTACATACCAATGGTTGCTAATAATGATCGCAGCGTGCGCGTTAACTAAAAGCCAAATGCTCCTCTCTCTCGTTCCCCATTAGCAACCATTGGCATGTACATTGAGCACTATTTTTTTATTTTTCAACAACGCACAAAATAAATCTCTCACCGGCACCACCTTGGAGGTCAAAATGTTATACTTGTTACATACTACAACGGCTACGAGGGATGAACGGGTGCCGCTATAAGAAGCTTCGCCCCTAAAAGTGGGTAACGATTTAGAGTACAGTGTACTTTACTATAGGAGAGCTTAAAGCCGTCCAACGCCGACTAAATTTCAAAGCCGAAAGGCTGCCGCAGTGACGTCAGAGGTTGGGGGCCCAGTTGCCCAACTGAGCATGCTCAGTAAGACTTTTTTTTTTTCACATCCTTTATTCGGCCCAATCAAGCCGCAGCAGCTGCGAGAGCGGGAGCGTTGGTTCTCTTAAAACTTGAACGAAACGCAGGTTTTCCGCCGCGTTCGTGGCGTAACTAGGCCCCCACAATCTGTCGTCACTGCGGCAGCCTTTCGGCCTTGAAATTTAGTCGGCGTTGAGCCGTCCCGTGACCGTGGTCAAGGTTGTTGAGAAAAAATGTTTAACAATTTCGAGTACTTCGTACTCAACTATGGGAGAGCACTCAGCCGTCCCGCTATAACCGGGGGAGGGGGGGGTTGTAAAAGGGGGTAACGATTTAGGGCACGGGGTACTCTACTATGGGAGAGCATAAAGCCGTCCCGAGCTGAAAAGAGCAGCAAGCGTAATGCTTAATAGATTAGAGTGAGGGCTGCTGTTCGTTAACCTTCAATTTGGAAATTCAAGTCTCAAGCGCACACTAATATTGCTCTGGTTTCTGCGTTCATACTTGTGCGTAGTATAGATTAAAAAGCAATTGTTGCGCATACTTGAGACAATACATCAACACGTCAACGTACTGCGGCGTGTTTCTTTATATTACAAATGTCATACATGAGTTTTCTAAGGAACGCAGCGTTTATTGCGCTAAGCTAACAATGCAATGCTATGCACAAAAATCGGGTGTTTCGCTACGCTCTGCTACAACAGCGCGTCCAGAATACCGTTCACTGATCTTCTCGCGTTGAACATCAAATAGATGTTTTATTCACTCTCTCCTGACAGAATACTTTAGTCATTCCACTACATTTGCAGTGAAACATGCGGATACGGAGCCATTTTTTACTTTTCTTTTTTTTTTCTTTTTTAGAGGAGCCAAGCACCTTAAAACAGCATGAGGTCCCCCCGTTCATAAACCGATGTCCGGAGTATACAGCAGTTCTATAAACCGATATATCTTTAAGCATCAACTGAAAAAAAAAAAACACAGTGACATTTAATCGCCCATCAATCAAAGCATATTACAGAACAAAAGCCTAACAAGAACTAAGTAAAAGAATGTTAACCAGAACAAAATAGAAGGTCATGATTCATGATCAGGTGCACATTAATATGCCATATCATCAGCATTCGTTTTTGTAAGTACGCCTACTTTTTTTTTCAGGTGCGCTTTTTCTACCGGCCCATATTCATATTAATTTTCTTCCTTTCTTTCGCTTCTCAGGCGATTGATTGCATTCATGACTCGAAGATATGTTGCTCCAATTGGAGTCATGAATTGGAGCAACATATCTTCGAGTCATGAATGCAATCAATCGCCTGAGAAGCGAAAGAAAAGAAGAAAACGAATATGAAGATGACTTTCTTCATCAAGTCATTTTAGGTGAGTGTGCGAGGCACCGTGCGACTTCCTCTCTCTCTCTCTCGCTTTTTCAATCAGGAGGTTTCGATCCGTGCGAGCGCCGGTCACGACTGGCACGGCATCATGCCGTGAGCGACTCGACCAACGAGAAAGCGGGAGACGCTACCTTATCGGCAGCTGCAAGCGAACGTACACACTATATACACTGCGTGCCTGGTCTGTCCTCAAAAGCTGAAGCCACGTGTTCACCAAGGTTGCGGTGAAGATGGTTATAGCGCGAGAACAGAACGACGACAAAGAGACAAGACGGGACACTCTTTGTCGTCGTTCTGTTCTCGCGCTATAACTATCGTCGTGTCATACCGACCGGCCCAAACTGCCGCACTTCTAAAGTTACGATGAAGGCGCGCCCGCTTCCGCGGCGTGAGAACCGGGGCTAGACCACGGTTGCAGCGTGTAATGGTGTAAGGGAAATTCATAGGATACAAAAAAGAGAAACGATGACTCGGTTTAGGTTGACAAAGTGCACTCCGAGAACTCGAAGGACACAATTTTCACTGTTATAAGTTTATTATTAGTGGAAAAAATCTAAGCCGACGTTACTTTTTTTTTAATTTCGCGCCAAAATGTCCGCACGTGAAGTCTGAAATTTCAAAATGTTTTTTTTTTTTCATATTTTCGTGACATTGGTAAAAGTACTGACGGCAGAGTTTAAAAAATACACAGCATGTCCACGGAGGGAATGATGACGAGTGGGTTGAAGCGTCCATCCACCCATCCGTCCGTCCGTTTGTCTGTCTGTCTGGTCTGGCTGTCCGTCCGTCCGTTCCTATCACACTAGAGCACATATCGAATGGACTGATGGACGGACGGACGCTTCGTCCCACTCATCATCATTCTCTGCGTGGATATGCTGTGAATGTTTTATTATAACAGCGCCATCGACTCTACGAAAACTACTGACGCCATCTAGCTATATTATTTCCAAGGGCATATATATATACGCAGCGCCATCTTTTGAGCAATTCATAAATTAGAAATGGCTATTACATACTACTACTACTGAGGAGGGAACAACCCACACCCTTAGGAGCTTCGACCCTAAAAAACAGACTCAATCTTTCCCCTTCGTGTCCCTTAAGTATAAGCTGGTGCGCCAATTGTGCATAGCCGGTGTTTGAGTGGTGCCTATAGCTGATGCATTTAGTTACTGGTCAGAATACAGTTCATAAGGTTTTGTAAGCAGCGTCTCCTTTTGTTGATGAATGCGTCGGCACAAGTCCTGCTTTAATTTCCTTTTTATTTTAAGCATTGTTTGGGGAAAGTAAACGGCGCTAACATCTAGTGAGCGCTCTTAGAAATGAAACTATAGCCGGTGCACCCTCAGATGCTTGATATATGGCATGATATGCGACATTCGACAGACAACGACGAAGATTTTTGCACAAATTGAGAAGCAGTAAAATATACAACGTGGTCATTTTTGTATGCATCGTTGTATATACACGAACCTATATGAGTTGTGTCCTCACTTCTCGGCGAGGACAATTTGTAGCACGAACATGTATATTAAGGATTTTCGGCAAGTGTCACTTCACTCTTCACACCAGCCTCCAGCCTCTACTTTCACCAACGTGCGCGTTTATAACGAATCCGCATCTCTCAACCTCTTCCCTGCTCTGTTTCCAACAATGCTGTAAACGATATCCACAACACAGCGGCGTAACCAAGGGGTTGAACACCGGGCCCGAACACGCCACCCCCTCCATTTTTTCTTTTTTTTTTTTTTTTTGCTATCATACATGGAGTGGAAACTGACATTCGGCCACGTCTGCTTGCGCGGACCCCACTTCAAATCAGGATCAACGTAATATCCCCCCGCCCCGCCCCCCAAAAAGAACTTCTGACTAGGCTCCTACCAAAGGAGCACGATCCTCCTCACGCCCTCCCACATCTCGATTCAGTCCCACTTAGCCACGCCCCCATTACACACTGAAATGAGACGCAACGTCACGCAGCTGCGCACCACTTGCATACAAGCATAAATAAACGCGTAGCTACTTGGGATGGGGGGAGGGGGCGGGAGAACGTTATAATTTGATTTCGCCAAAGCTCGCACTGGCAGAGCGGGTGAACACGCCGAGCCACGAGCAGATCCTTGTGCCCACACGTGGTCCGAGACGGCTGGCCTCGATAATTGGACCAATGAAAAGATAACGCCATTAATGAGCGTCAGGGGCGATCACCGAGTGACCCTCCCGGCGTCGTGCAGCCTTGGTGCTGCCCAAACCGCCACGCTGCTTCTTGGTACTGCACCCCACGAATGCTGCGCCGGCACGACAAATGCTGGCACCGTGCCGCCACCTGTCGGAGCGCTCAGGCGACGTGGCAGCCTCGCACGAGCGATAAACTTGCGACCGAGTGGAGCGATGATTTCAGTTCCAGGCGAGCCGGCCCGAAGATATATAGCAGCTATGCTTTGAGTACAGCAGTAGGTTTCACGTTTGTATTTATTCCATTGCTTGCGAAACACGTCACCGAAAACTGGGCGCTTGCGGAGTGGACACACCGTTGTCACGCGGGGATAAGTAGCGGCTCTTATTGAGAGCCGAATAGCGGTTGCAGATTGTTTCGTTGGCACAACGAAGCCCTTTCGGACGAGTCCTACAAATAATTGTTTGTACTACATGCGTCAAATCAATACAACGTTAATTCATGGCACCCAACATTCTATTGCAACTGAAATAATGTCACAATACGTTAATTTATGTGTTATGGCATACTAACTAAATTGTAATTAAACATCCATTTATTCTGCTTTGATTCATGCCCTGCCATTGCATAAATGGAATGAAATCTCGTGTGTAAAAGATAGCGTGCAATTTCTTTTCGATTAAGTTCACTTTGAGCAAAAAAAAAAGACATTTTGACGTGGGCCGTGGGAACCACTATACGTCGAACGACCAGTTAAACATAGTAATGCCTCCAGTCAAAGTTATCTTATGAATCAAAAGTAAGTTTAACGAAGACACATTTATTACGTCGGAGGTTCAATTCATCCAACAAGTGGTGTACCCGATTGTGTACATAGAATTTCGAATTGCTAGAACACAGTGGCGGATGTAGCTGATGTGTTTGCTGCCTCCATTCTCCACTCAACAATAAACGACGTGCTCACAACGCAGGCGAACTGGACATGACGGAGACAGCCACATCTAAAATTTTGTGCTAATTTGTCTATCCTTATATTTATCAATCTATCTATCCGTCCATCCATAGGCTCATTCATCCATCCATCAGCCAATCTAACGATCGATCGATGCATTTGTGTGTGTTCGCGCGCACGTGTGTGTGTATTTGAGATGCGAAATGTTGATTGATTGATATGTGGGGTTTAACGTCCCAAAACCACTATATGATTATGAGAGACGCCGTAGTGGAGGGCTCCGGAAATTTAGACCACCTGGGGTTCTTTAACGTGCACCCAAATCTGAGCACACGGGCCTACAACATTTCCGCCTCCATCGGAAATGCAGCCGCCGCAGCCGGGATTCGAACCCGCGCCCTGCGGGTTAGCAGCCGAGTACCTTAGCCACTAGACCACCGCGGCGGGGCAGAGATGCGAAATGTAGCGGTTAATAGGAAGATAATAGGACAGAGAGGAATCGGGAGAAAAACGTACACGGTTGTGAAACAAAAGGGTTGCAATCTACTTGTGTGCACTGTAAAATACGAAACAAAAAAAAAGTGTGAATTGTTCGTGGTGCTCATCTCCTTGTTAGACACAACCAGTGACGTAGCCAGGGGGTCACACGCTGAGTCCGTGCCCCCCTTCCTCCTCCGAATATTTTTCGCCATGCCATACAGGGCAGCAAATAACACTCGACCACATCTGCCTGCCCTGCCCCCTCCACTTCTAGGAAATGTGTTGCCTGGCCCCCTACCCCCGAAAAATATTTTTGTCCATGCCCCGACCATTTAAGTCACCAGGCTGTTTAAAGCTAAAGAAAGAAAGCACAGCGGATATTATTTGACACATTTAACTGGAGTGTAAGGGTTACTACCTAAACTGAGAGAAATGATGGCAAGGAATTTGAAATCATTAGTACTTAAATTGAAACTGCCACGAGGAAACAAACCTTCCACACTCGCCGTTTTGGATACAAGTAGCGCTGGTTAACACTCCCAGAGATTAAGCACACAAAAAGGCCGGCCAGATAGACGTGGGCGCACGCCCACCGACGTAGTTTAATTGTTATGGCATCGGGCACGTAATCCGGCTATAGTGAGTTGGAAAGCCGCCAACAAACGCCTTCTCGTGCAATTTCATTCATTTCAATTAAGGCAATAATCATCACGCCGCATTTTGGTGCAAGTAATGCCCCTTTTGCCTTCCTCGGCATAACGTGTCTGTTGGTTTCATTTATTTTTCCTGTTCTATAAGGACAGAGACGAATTGGGAGTTTAAAAACGTACACAAGGATCGTGGGCATGCCACAGTTGTGAAACAAAAAAGTTTGGTTGCTCATCGAAACTTCATTAGTAGTATAGTGTCTATGTCACTTTCTTATGTGGAAATTCGGTCGTACGTGGCACTCCAGGACCCATATCCGATAGCAAGCATGTAGATGGTCGCAGAGATCTGTCAGCGTTTTACTAGGTCAATTCTGATTTCTTCATGCGTAAACATGGGTATTATAGTAATGATAACATCTGTTAGCAGAACATGCACAATTACCACTTGCTCGTAATTAACATAACCACGGCGTGTCCATGTCACGAGGCGCTTTTAGTCGCGCCGCGGTAGTCTAGTGGCCAAGGTACTCGGCTGCTGACCCGCAGGTCGCGGGATCAAATCCCTGCTGTGGCGGCTGCATTTCCGACGGAGGCGGAAATGTTGTAAGCCCGTGTGCTCAGATTTGGGTGCACGTTAAAGAACCCCAGGTGGTCGAAATTTCCGAAGCCCTCCACTACGGCGTCTCTCATGATCATGTCGTGGTTATGGGGCGCTAAGCCCCACAAATCAATCAATCACAAGGTGCTTTTAGCTGACTGATTCTGCGGTGTCAGTTCTGCTTAAACACTGGACGTTATAACGGAGCGCCAAGCGTCTTTTTGTCATGACAACCGCGACGACAAAGGAAAATAAAAATTGTACTTGTCTTGCAGCAAAAAAAGCAAACTTTGTTTTAAAACAGTGTGAATTGATTTACTTTTGCGTTTTGGTGATACTTGACGCATGAGCATTTTCATTTATTTTCTTTCACCTTCACTTGGAGCAGGAAGCCAGCTGAAACGCTTTACGAATGCGCCGCCCCTAGGCACGCGTTCAGCGCGTCGCCTTGCAGCAGGTGAAACTCATTGATATGTGGGTGGGGTCCAACGTCCCAAAATCACCAGATCGCAATGAGAGGTGCCGTAGTGGAGGGCTCCGTAAATTTAGTCGACTACCTTGGGCAAGTGAAACTAAAGAGCGTTTCTGAATTAGGCTGCTGTTAAAAACGAAATTGTTACTATAGTATACATGAAATCGCTTATAGTGAGCGTCTGCAGAGTCTTTTTCCCGGAGGTACCGAAGCAGCAGCTCGAGACGCTCCTTTGTGGCCCGAAGTGTCCGCTCTCGGTGCATCGCCGCGTGGAACGTCACCCACATGCGCGGAATTTCAAAAGGATTGGCTGCGACGACTTCTCGGAGAATGCACAGATCCTCGTGTATCCTGAAGCAGCGGCTGGAGCTTGCGTGATTGGCCGAACAACCGCTGCGTTTTCCGAGGCACGAGAAGCTGCCATCTTGGTTGTTTCTACTCGTGGCCCATGATGCCTTGCTCGCTACAGTCCAGGCCGACGGTGACGGTCCGCTCGCACTTTTAATGCCTGACCGTTTCGCGCATGCGTACACTGGAGCAACCTCCGACCGACTAAGTGGATCGGGAAGTGAAATACGGTCAGCTAGAAGCATCTTATCCCTCTAGCGGGCACGTGACGATTGATAGCCTCGTACCGTGTCGTGGTGTCAGGGTTCAGTTTATAGGAAGCGAAAGAAGCTTTTAATAACATGCTCTAATTAACTTTTGTGGGCGTACTTACGCTTGACAGAACAATTTCTAGGTTCGTGTGGGCTTGGCCTGTGAGTCAACGCAAAAAAAAAAAAAGAAGAAAAGCTGAAGACTTTCGAATCAGTGCCCTCAAGCAGGAACTATATACAAAGCATCGGGTCATAAATAGCAATGCATAAAAAAAACAAAGTCGAGCGAGACGATGAATGACCCTGCCCCTCTATAGTGTCCACACGGGCCGCTGCACCCTTTTCTCGCCGCTCTATGCATCATCCTTCCTCGGCCTCCCCTGGTGCGTGGCCGACCCAACGCCGCACATTCGGTTTGTTGACACAGGAAACAGCAGGAATCGGCCCATCTCGGCGCCGCTCATCTCGGAGCCATCTCGAAGCATCGTCATTTGCGGGCACGTTGTACGCCGGAGTCACGCCCATATTTCGTATGCATGTTCCCCGAGGCTCGAGTCCTTACAGGAGCCACCAGGGGCGACGAAGAATGCAAGAGAGAGAGAGAGAGAGAGAGCAGGATGGTCGTCGACAAACTGCACGCGTACTACGCATAACCAGTGAACGGGAGACGACGCCATAGCATCTCCGGACACCCAACCCTGCTCCCATTCAGTCAGTGCGGAGGTCCGTGTTGATGGCTTCAGGATGCGTGCGTGCAATCGCAATGGAAGGACCCAAACAGCGACTGACGCCGATAACGCGCGTCATTCTCGAACCCCGTGTACACGATGTCCGTGCAAGGTGTGGTGAAGGGGTCGCGTCATGCAACTGTGTATTCGGGCAAATTGTCCGCTGGAGGGCGGGGCGTAGCTCGAGACTCGGAAACAATTACGCGACGTTTATCTGTACGAGAGTCCAATTACGCAGCCGTTGCACCGCGATGTCTCGTTCCGCTACGCGGAACCGCGTTACTATGCGACCCCTCCGCGAACCACGCCCAAGACCCGGGACGCATTTCTCCGTGGGCCGAGTGCAGATGTCGTCTTTGCGAAAGCCCCACGTGTGCCGCCAGCCCGGACTTGCGCGCGCTTCTAGACGTGCGCTTTCTAGGGTGTGTGCTCCTCCTCCTAACGGCACGTCAATTTAGGGAGCCACAGCTTGTGGTTAAGGTCTGGTTTAGATTACCATTGCGGAAAGGGACAAGATCTTTCTAACTGGACTTTCGTTCTTTCTCTCCTTGATAAGTGTACGTCTAGGAGAGGGTGGCAAAATGTATGCCCAGTACTCCTGCCTCAGGCATACGACGCATAGCAAACATGGCTGTGTGGACACGGGAGGAGGAGGGGGGGGGGTCATCTGAATGGTGTGCCTAGTCTGCCTCATACCTTTCCTCAGCGTGACCTGTCTCGTCATGGCTTAATGAGCACGGTCTGTACGTCCACCCGTCCGTCCGCCCGTCTGCTGGTATGTCTGTCCGTCCGTCCGTGTGTCCATCCGTCCGTCCATGCGTCGGTCCGTCCGCTTGTCCATCCATCTAGTGAACACTCCAAGTATACCGCCATCTCACATCTTTTCATCATATATTCGTCATATACGTACCGCCATCCAGAGGATAGTCCAAGGACTAAACGAGGGGTGGCTAACTACTACTACTACTACTACTACTACTACTACTACTACTACTACTACTACATACATACATACATACATACATACATACATACATACATACATACATACATACATACATACGTACGTACGTACGTACGTACATACATACATACATACATACATACACACATACATACATACATACATACATACATACATACATACATACATACATACATACATACATACATACATACATACATACATACATACATACATACATACATACATACATACATACATACATACATACATACATCTGGGACGCATGAGCCACGGTTCAAGGAGCTTCGCCCCTGAAAAAGTTTTCAGAAAAAATGGTTATCGATTTAGAGTACTTATTACTCTGCTGTGGGCATAGCGGTGCGGAAGAGCATAAAGCCGTTTCGTAGGTCTCACACCTCCGTTTAGTAAAATAGTTGAATGATTTAGAGTACTTGGCACTCTATTATGGGAGAGCAGAAAGCCGTGTCACGGTTGGGAAAAGGTTGCTAACGATTTAGAGTACGAGGTACTCGACTATGGGAGAGCATAAAGCCGTTCCTTGGGCCTCAGACTTGATGAAGCCGTGGCGAGAAAATTTACGTCGTGAACGAGGTCACGACGAACCACCGCTTAGTGAAGCAATACCAGAAGAAAAAAAAAACATCCAAAACGGCCGACAGTTTCTGTTTAGAAAAAATTGTCATAGACGTCAATGATATTTTAACAGGACATTTTTTTTCCTAGACATACAATAACTATGCTGACAAACCTGACTTGGGTTTAGAAATAAAGAAGTAATGATTTATAGTACTTGGTATATATACTCTACTATGGGAGAGCTTAAAGCCGTCCCGTAGGTCAAAAGCCCCTGTCCCAGAAATAGCGGGTGGTGTAGAAAAAGTGGGTAACGATTTAGAGTGCATGGTACTCTACTATGGGGGGGGGGGGGGGGTTAGAAAAAGTGGGTAACGATTTAGAGTACAGGGTACTCGACTATGGGAGAGCTTAAAGCCGTCCCGGGGCAATGCCATAGAACACGGATTTTTACATTTTGCTGCTGGATCATCCTGGGTAAGTGTTATTGCAACTAATTTGGCATAGGATCATTGACTGAATAAAGGACATATGCATGCAGATGCTTTCCTGTTTCACAAGTTTGATTGAGAAATGTCCAAGTCTCGAATAAAATGCTGTTGCAGATCGCGTGCAATCTCACTCGAATGGTTCGCTTCGATCGGTAATAACGATCTTTTATCTCATAGTTAACCTTGATGGAGCAAGCCCCTCTGAACTCGATGTGAGAACCACTCGACACGACTTTCCTTTTAGGGCCAATCACTGCCTTCACTTTTGCAGGTCAAGTGACCCAAGAGCTCTTATTTCAGAATGACTTCCAAAACATCGCTTGTTCGAGCCGGCGATATGGAATCAGAGCAGACTACGTTGTTCATCATTCCCGTGGTCTCAGAACGGTCGCAGTGCCCTCCAGTTGACTGGCAGGATCGTTTCACAAGTGAAAAAGTGGAGCGCCTAGTTTGAATGGGTAAATTTTTCGCTCGGTTGGAACTGACTATGGTGATTGTTTACTGGTACATCAGACACAACGAAAACTTATGGCCTAGTTTAACTAGCGGAAGAAAGAGATACAGAGAGACAAAAATTGAAGCAAGCAGCAAATTTTTAACAATACCCCCAATGATATGGGTGAGGCCCAAGCAGAGAAATTGGGGGAGTCATGTACTCAAAGATTAAAAAAAAAAGATGTTTCAGCTCCACTAATTTAACACCTTAGAAGAGGCCAAACGTGCAATGTGGGCTGGTGTTCCCCACAGCTATATATATTGGCCGCGGGGGCATCCACTAGAGAGGCCAGCGCTGCGATCGTTTTGACGTCACATATAGGATAGTAGTTGTGGAATGCGACAGCTTTGCTTTCGCGACACCGCTCTCATTGTCCCCCATGGATGTACCGACTCATTGTCGCGAATTTATGATGCAAATTAGACATGAGAGTGCCACCGGGGGCAACGATTCGTAGTCTGCTTGCCCGTACGGTGTTCACAGCAAAAGCGCGGGAAATGCGGCGTTCTAGCGGACAACACAACCCGGCATCCCATGAGTGACGTCATCACGTAGGTGGCGCCACGGTATGTCCTCGAGGCCAATACTCTTTACTGTGCTTGGAGTAAGTGGTTAACGATTTCGAGTACTTCGTACTCTACTATGGGAGAGCATAAGAAAGCCGTCCCGTGGCAACACACAGAGGGCGGAGTTTAAGGGAATTGTATTTCCACATTTATCTTACATAGCTTATGTGCACACAGAAAGATATATAGGCAATGATGATCATGCGTATGTACAGTGCAAGCTGTTATATACAGCGAAAATAACTTATTTGCGTATGCAGTGATGTACAATGCAAAAATTGTACAACAAGGACAGGGCATTCATGAACATTGAGGTGATTAAACTAATATAAACAGTAAGGCTATGTGCACAAACAAGGGGGTAATTCACCGTGTAAGGTGATGTTTTTTGCATTCACCTGTAAGGACAGTTTGCTCTCGTGCTCAAGAACAATATTGCACAAAAAAAGACATGTTTCTAATGAAGAAAAAGAGAATTCGCACTGTAATTTCACAGTGGTACAAGCTCTAGCCCACCACCTCAAAGTGGGAGCAAAGTGTGTTTAGAAAAAGTGGGAAACAATTTAGAGTACTAGGTACTCCACTATGGGAGAGCATAAAGCCGTCTAGTGCATGTCGGAGCCTTTAGCCTAGTGAATCATGCAGCGAACCATCAAACGAACGGCTGTGTGTCTCGAAATTAAGGTTAACGATTTAGAGTAGTTAATACTCTACTATGGGAGAGCTGAAAGCCGTCCCGTGGACCTCTTTACCGACACTGGCCGAAACAGAAACGATACTATTGTTATGTCGGCTCATGTTCATTTGTGCACCACGACTTTGCATACATGTTTCCATAAGTGGTGTTTTAAACAGATGACTTTACCGTAGAGGAGCACTTCTGTGTCTCTGGCCCCAGATAAGGAAACTTGAGCGTTTTGGCAAATTTAGTCCCGGTGTCTGACACCCCTGATAAGCCAAATATAGTGTTTTAGGCAGTAACGACGAATCTTTAACTCATAATATACACAAGCACAGATGGGGGATGAGTATAGTTGGATTTACCCAATCTTTACGGCGCATGCCCGCTTATGATTGCCCATGACGACGACACAACACGCCGATAATCCGGGAGCCTATAAGGTGATTCGCCGCTAATATTATACACACCTAAAGGGATGAGGTGGACCTTGAAACATGAGTACTGCATGAAAACACTCGAAGTATAGCGTTTACTGCCTGAAGCGACACCGTATACCAACGCGCACCTTTGTTAGACCCTCGAGTCATTATTAACCGTCAAGGAGCACATAGAAACACACGTGCACATAAACCAAAACACGCGCACGCAACATTACGCCGACAAAAAAAAAGCAAAACACGGGTGTCAGATAAGAGCGCCGAAATAACAATTAATCATTCCCCGAATGCCATATAAACCATCCCCGCACTCCAGAAATCAAGTAGCCCGGCGGAAGCCTATACAGCACCTCCCGTTTCTATGCCGCATACATACACCCCGAACAATAAAAAACAGGCTCTTCTAATACCGCGCCGCATGTGTAAGTAAGCGCCAACTCATTAGGGACAACCCGTGCAGCCGTAATCGATACCCCATTCGTGAGTAATTGCGCGCGCAAACACACGCGCCCAAGCATCTTCCTCACTTAACCATACCGTGAAGGACCATGACCATACTGAACCCCAAGCCGCCCCGGTCCTTCCCTTATGCACACCCAAAACACTCCACGCCCGGCCGTTTCCTTCGGCGTCCGATACGAGCGCCCTGATAAGTCGCGCACCGATTAGCGGCAACGCGCTGCCCGGGCTTTGGTTTTGTTTGGTTAGAGATGGTCTATGGTTGCCGGTCGGTCTATACTTAACCACGACCCGACGAAGCGAACGAAAATATGGTAAAGTATATGGCCTCCGGGCTTTTATAGAACTGCGGGCGGAGGAGGGGCCGTGTGTCGATGATGATGAATAGAAAGAAAGAAAGAAAGAAAGAAAGAAAGAAAGAAAGAAAGAAAGAAAGAAAGAAAGAAAGAAAGAAAG
This sequence comes from Rhipicephalus microplus, assembly GCF_043290135.1. Lineage (NCBI taxonomy): Eukaryota > Metazoa > Arthropoda > Arachnida > Ixodida > Ixodidae > Rhipicephalus > Rhipicephalus microplus. The sequence goes on from NC_134709.1 coordinate 19,613,384, forward strand.
AAAGAAAGAAAGAAAGAAAGAAAAGAAAGAAAGACGTGAAAGATAAGCTGGACCCCCGTGTGTGTGGATTCACAAATCTTCCTCGCCAGGGCCACTCCTTGATCTCGCGACGCAGACTTACTAGCAGCGAGACACGCAGACCAATATGCAGAAGGCTCAACGAAAGAAAGAAATCAAGCTGAAAGTAACGTTGCACCTCAGTGATCACTCGGTGAATGTGCGCTATCCCGAAGCGCCCGGTCACGTTGATAAATGAAGAGGACACGCTGCGATCTTGTTTCGCCTTCATTTATCAGTCTCTCGCTCTGGAAACCCCTCCCCCTTCCTCTCTTTTCTTTCATTAAGCGACCGCTACGATCGCGCATGTATGCTCCCTCCGGTTTGCCCGCGATTTTCGAACTGTTGATGCGCGGAAAGGCTTCTCGTATACGCGCATATGCAGTCAGCGCTAACTCGTGCATGCGTTCGTACGAGTAAGTAAGTATACCGCAGGGGAGTCGTGACTCTCGTGCCGAACGCCGACCACTTCAACGGGTGCCCAATTTGTGTTACCTATAGCCCGCCTCTTAAACTCCCACTACACGCCTCTTCAACAACGATAGTCTCTGATGCCCCGGCTGTTTGCATCCAAACGGTGCTTATTACGGGCCCGTTTGCAAGCCAATGTCGAAGCCAAGTGAAAGCTATAACACTTCCTCCTCCCACCCACTCACCCCCTTCCGAATTCCGCTCTCTGATATCGCCAGCTTGTGCGAACGAGTCCCCTCACCAGTACAATCGATCTGCTCCACGCGTAGGGCGAAAAAAATTCGACTACCCTCCCTAGACTTATTTTATGCTTTCGCGCTCTTTCCCTGCTCTCGCTAATGGCGATTCGTACAAAGTGGGACGCCGTGATCGAGAAAGCTGGTGGTGTCTGGCGCCGCCCTCTAGTTCGAATGGGTGATCGAACAGAATGCGTACAGAATGCGACTGCAGGCGAAGGCCCGTCGCAGCGCCCCCCTTCCTATTATGTCAATGTAGGCCCCCTCTCCCCCCCATTCCTTAAGTTAACATGTGAAAATATTTCTAGATACTTTTTTGTCTTGCATGTGCAATACGATTGTATTTTTTTTTCGTTCGTATGGTCTCATTGATATTTAATGTGTACAATGTTTTTTTAAAGGTTTATTTTTCGCTCTCTTTTAATTTGTATTTGTTTATATATGTGCAATTGTAAATATTCATGTATTCCTTTGCATTATTTCTTAGCGTTCTAATTGAGCGGCATAGTGTTGTCTTATTTATTTTATACCATAATTTTTCCACTCAGGCTATGCCAGTGGCGGTGTTCCGCATTAAATTGATATGTTGTTTTTCACTCCATTATTGTAATAATTGCCCTGAACATTTGCCTATCCCTGCCACATTGTCAGGGTCGTGGGCCTAGTCAAGCGCATGAAGAGGCTTTTTGACCCCGGCCCTCAGCATCCCAAATGATGGAATGTTAGAATGAATAAAGATTGAAAGTTTAAAAGTGACTAGGAGTGCCCCCCCCCCCCCCCCACCGTGCACTCGCTTATTCCTGTCCTAAAGCTTTCGCGTGAGCTATTTGTTATACCCCGATTTCTGTGATTCCGATTCGCAAAACAATCTTTCGCTTATTAGTAAAGTGCAATTTCACAATCCTGAAAACGCCACTCTGACCGCGATGTAACCTTTGGTAAGCGAGAAGTGCGAAAAGAAAAAGTGGATGGAGAGGCCATCTTCATATTTTCGCACTAAACACCGTGATGTCATAAATTTTGAAGCTGCCTGCTGAGTCCTTGCATGCGTAGCTTTTAATCTATGTGAATTTAAGTACAGTGTCATCTGTTGACCCAGCATACGAACTTTCAGAAATTTTCATGATGCAGCAATGTTGCGAAAGTACGAAAAATGCATTTTGAAAATTTTTGGCTTCCACGCGCGATCTCGGCGCTACATGTAAAAGTGAAACTTGATTTTCTCCGCTAATAATGAGCTTATTATAGTGAAACACATGACAGTACAGTTCTCGTAGTGTAATTTGCCAATCTATACCAAGTTATTGTTTTTGTTTAGTGTTCCTTTAAAATGATTTCTGAAAAGAAAAAGTGAAATTCGAACCGGTTTCTGCTGAAATCGTATTCCAAACCTACGGCTAGGGTAGCCTTCAGCAGTCTCTAATCTCCAAAGCAGAGGCATACCTATCGTCGGACGTTGCCTTACTGTTGGTACCGCAGCGCATGCAGTGAAAATACTTATTGTCCGCGCCCTTTTTATCACTTACCCATTCGCTTCGAACCAAACCACCTTGCGACCAACGCGACCACACGTAGAAGTCAATAATTTTCCCACGTTTCGGACCAGAGCGCTAGGTTCTTTGAGTTGGTGCGACTTGTCTAACTGCACCTACTTGAAATACGTGGCTTCATTAGCGTGCCAGCTGTTGTACTTTTTTTTTTATGCGTTGAAAAATACTTGCATCGCCAAGTACCTCGAGGCAGAACACGAAGAAGTAATGAGTAAGTTCTTATCAGGAGTCTTACAATGTGCAGTAATCGTTCCTTCATCGCCGTTCAGACGCACCCTATCCGTGCCGGACCACCCCGTATGCGGACTGTTTAGGCTATCAACATCGCAGTTTCACTGATAACGAGACACTCCCCTTTGAGTATCAAGCTCTCTTGCCTTTGCGTCTCGTGAGGGCTAGAAGTGTTGCTCGCTACACTGCGTTCGCAATGAACCTCGAATCATTTCCTGTGTAATCAACTATCTCGCTCTTTAGGCAGTTTTCTCACTCTTTTGCGGCGAAAGCTGTTGCGAAATCACAACAAGGGTGCCGTAGTTGCCCGCCGCCGCAACCACCACCGCCAGTGTCCCTAAACGCCATCACGCGCAATAACAAAAAAAAAAAAAAAACTCGCTATATCCACTAAGTTGGAGGAGTTGGAGGAGCTTGCCTCGGGGGTGCATGCATGGGGCGTTTCTTGGCGAGACCATTTCTGTAGGAATGCTTGTTAACGAGCACGGACATGATGTGTACGTCAAAGGCAGCGTGGTCGGTCACGTTTGGCGGCCGCCACTGCACAATGTTGGCCACGTCGATCGGCACGTTACCCACCTGCCCCTTTATGCAATACTGGCCGCTGCCACGAGTCTGATGCCTAACGCTCATAAATTGCAGACTGGAAGGTATCAGGCGTTCTTCAACGGCGTTGAGAGCAGCCAGGTCGGGAGCCTGGGTACCCGTGCATAACACTCATCCTGGGAACTTGTCACGTGCTGCCGTGGCTACGAAGCGAAGATAACAAAGTGGATGTATAGTAGCGAGGAGGTGAGCGCGTGGGCCATCGAGAACCGACGCCTTGGGGGGCGGCAGGCCACCTAGTGAGTAAACGTGGAATTACCGAAGAAGTGACCGCAGCGGCGACTTTGAGTGTTGGTGACCGGACAGGTGTACACTGGCAACACTGGTGTAAACGCCGCCGCCGCCGCCGGATACGGCACAAGCATGAGAATTAAGCCTGCCGAGCAAGTTCCTAAGAGGAAAAAAAAAATAGCAGTGGCTTTGACGACTATATGGCAGATTATACGTAGCGCGAGGTAAGGTTCACCTGATAAGTCATCGCTTTCCTCGTTATCTAGGATTAGCCTATCATGCTTACTGCTGAACAGACAGACATACAGACAGACCAACGGACGCACCAGCTGTCACTGTGTGACGTCACTGCTCGCGCGTGCGCTACGCTACTCAGCGTATAAGCCAAGCGAAAGTGCTCAAACTCGGCCACTTGAGCTTACGCTACGAAATCAATTTTATCGCATACCTCTGCTCACTCGGAGTGGCCCCGTCGTTATTCATAGCGCAGGCTTATGGCCTTTAAAGTTGTGATTCTCTCTCCTTCCAGCTCGGGGGATTAGTCTTGCTTACTGACATGCTTTGGCCGCAAATAACACAAACATAAAGTAAAGAAACACTCAACGACTTGTGCTTTTCCTTGAGTGTTTCTTTACTTTGTGTTATTTGCGGCCAAAGCATGTCAGTAAGCAAGTACCAACTATGCCAACAATCAGGATTAGTCTTGTTTGGGCAATAGCGATATGCATGACTAGAATAGGCTCGCGCACTCAAAAGAGTACAATGGGGTTAGGCAGATTGATTGATTTGTGGGGTTTAACGTCCCAAAACCACCATATGATTATGAGAGACGCCGTTGTGGAGGGCTCCGGAAATTTCGACCACCTGGGGTTCTTTAACGTGCACCCAAATCTAAGTACACGGGCCTACAACATTTCCGCCTCCATCGGAAATGCAGCCGCCACAGCCGGGATTTGATCCCGCGACTTGCGGGTCAGCAGCCGAGTACCTTAGCCACTATAGACCACCGTGGTGGGGCACAATGGGGTTAGGCAGAGATGGCAACCCTTATGAACTTGGAGATGAATGAAGTGGGAAGTATAGCGTCATGGTTTCAGTGGAAACGGCGCGTGTGGCAGTCCCGGAGCCCGCAAAACCGGCGCCGACCATCGAGTGTCAACAGCTGCGGTCTCGCAACGTTCTTCAGTCCGTGCTACCGAAAAAACCAATCGGATGGTATCACGCTTTTCGTCCCGTCTGGAGCGGAGCTCTAATAAAAGTTTGATTGACCAACTGAACAGTGCCGAGGCACCACGAGCGTATACGGAGGTCAAGCGACGTGATTAGACAAGCGCGCAGTATAACATACACGTATGCCCCGGCACTTCGACAGCCGCGTAACGAGATTGACATGGGAACGTGATTAAGAGTTCTGCGGGCGTCAACGGCGCCAAGACGTTATCCCTATACACTCCACCCGGGGATGCATTCATATGCGGAGACCACGGACAAGACCCGTATCAAGGACAACTGTCGCAGATACAATGGACAAGCCGGGACGGCAAGCCACGTCGTAAAGGATATCTACAGCAAGCAACAAGAGCAACGGCGAACACTTCATAGTCTATGTTTGCCAGATGCGAGCCGTAATCGACTCGTTTGAGAACGCCTGTAGCTTGGACACTACCCGCAGCTACTGTACCGAACACGCAACAGCAGTGATTCGAAAGCGAACACGTTTGCATACAGTCTCGCGTATACAGCGGCGCTGCTTGCCAGGATACTCATAAGAACGCCTGCAGTTTGTAGACAACCCACGGCTACTGTGCCGAGTTGGTTGCAATGAAAATGGACCTCTAACCTGACGCCACAGTAAATGAATAGGTATAGGTGACACGGAAAACAATCGCCGATCCTGGTCCCTTTCTTTTTCTTCTTTTCTTCCATCTGTCAAGTTTCCCATTCGCATTTCGTTCGCGTTCGGACTAAAGTTCCACTGCAAGGACGCGCAACCCTTCGTTCACGGAGGCGGGGGAACTCGGAAGGCAATCAACGGAAAGTATTCGACGGAGCCCGTGGGAGAACGATTCGCCGCACACAAAAGGATCGCTCCTGCGAAACCGGTCATCGGTCATCATCATATCTTTATCGCTCTTTTATCGCTCGCAACCGCTTCCAACACGTCTGTCGCGAGCAGTCGTGAGTTGGAACGAAAGCTCAATTGGTTCCCCATTCTATGGGGTGCTCGTTTGACTTCCGACGACGACCATTCTCTCTCTGTGCTTACTATCATTCTTAATTCACGCGTGCGTATGCGATTAAGCTCACGCCGGTGGCTCCTCAGCCTTGACGTCGATTTATGTTTTCCTCTGTTTCCGATTGCGTATTTTCGCGCACTGTGCGTGTTCTGAGAGGAGGAACGGACGGTCGAGCCGATGTTTCTCGCGGGATGCCCTGCTTGGACGTCGCGCGATGTAACAAGCGTTGAAAATGAAGGCCAGACCATGCATACGCTCGGGTAATGGAGTTTTTCCGATGCTCGCCGGTCTTAGCGCTACTTAATTAAACGTTGCTACTTATCGCTTCGCCGTACAGAGAAGAACACTGCTACCGTAAAAGTGTGCACCGTAGCGGCACTGTTGCGAAAACGTGCGTCGTGGTCAGTCATGCCTGTCACGATGGTGACAACGCCTGCTAAAAATACCTGGGAATTTCAATATCGTATAAATGATCTTCCGCCGTAGTGTCCATTTTCTTCTTTAAGCTAGTGAGACCACCTTGCCCTGTTTTACCAATTTGCTTTATTCTTTAAACTAGTTTACGTATAGATCTCCTGTTATGTTGTCGGCGCATATTGAATGGATTACAACCTAACCGGTGCCTATGGTTCCATATCACTATGTACGCTCATGAATAATTTTGTTCTTGAATAAATGAGCATGACGAACACGACGACGATCACTCAAAGCTAACGCACAACAAGGACTGTGGCCTTCGCTTTAAGACGCACGTAATCCGCAGCATCGCTCGATAGTTGTGTCTTACTGAATGCACTGCAGATGATGCAGCTTCTATGTCTGCTTCTCCTCAGAGTTATCAACAGTTTCAATGTCCCTACATTTTTATCTCTTTATTTAGACCATTATTAGGAATCAGCTACGAGCCTTGTGCCGTCGTTGAACTTATATGGCTTTTTTTTTTTCAATCAGGAGTGTCTGATGCTTGCATCTTCATCGTCGTCGTGTATCAACTTCGTTAGTCTGCAAGCGGCCTGCCTCCGCTATTGTTTTCCCCCAATGCACGCAACAAATCCGCCAAAGACCGTCCTCGTTGACGTCCGCGACCCGCTACAATGTAGCATTACAAGTGGATCATCAACATGACTGCTGGCAGCTTTTTTTTTCTTTTTTTTTAACGGGCGTCACAAAAATGCAAATGCGGGATGATGACAGCTGCGTACAAGCTTATTTCTATATTTTTTTTTACCGAGAACCCCTTCGTAATTGAAATCGTTACTCAGCGATGCGAGTTCTATGAAGGATTCGCTACTTAGAGTTGATCCCAATGCTGAACCTGCGTTCGATCAGGAGATACGCAAAATCAGCTATCGTTGGATCTAATTTTAACTTTTATCACCAACCAGCAACGCGCACTTGAGGTGCCTCGGAATATGAACGACCACCTCCGATGGCGTACGTGGCTTATATCTGACGTTTACAGACACCCAGCTAAAGAGGCATTGCCGCGGCCTATGCAGGTTTCTCCTGAAACGTGTGAAGTTGAAACACATAAGTCACAAACTCTCACGATCGGAACCATCTCCTGCGCCGCTTAGTTTTGTGCAAGCCGACAGATATGCAACCGCGACAGTATCCAAGGGATTCTTTTTTTTTGTTTGTTTGTCGTATTATCAAAATGAAGGAGCATCTTACGCAGATGAAGCTTTGCCACTCACCTCTCTGTGCAAGGCTTTGCGTCCCATATAAAACCACTCTCCTATACGCCTCTCCACTTCATTAACTGAAAGTCATCCATAGCGTGTTTATAGCGTAAATAAAGCTTCACGGACCGTTCAACGTTTCTTCAAACTTTTCTCATCCTGTCGCTCGAGACCGCAAGATATTTCATGGACGTGATCACATATAGTGCATCAGTTGGGTTCACTCCGCCCAATCTAAGCTTGGGAGACGAGAAAGACGATTGGACCCGTGCTGCGGGGCTGCTCGGCTCAGTCTCGGACCAACGACGATAGCCTCCGAGTGTCTGCAAGCATGCATCTTCTCGGCGCTTATCCGACGCCGTCCATCGCAACCCCTTCATTCCATCGCGTGGAGGCGAAGGAGTGGTCAGGCTCGTGCGCCCATCAATCTGTAGGGTGAGGTCATCGCCGTAGCCCGTTCCGCATCGAACCCGCCTATCTGTCATGAGAACGGTGCGCCTGCGGACGGCGCTGAGGCGGCCATCGTTTTGAGCACGGAAGCTACACGGTAGCCGCTACAATGCTGGATGCTCCTCCTGACCGCGGGTATCCGAGATGACGTTGCCGCTCTGTGCAAAGGGAGCGCGGAACTGGATCGGCAGCCGATCGGTCCTTCAGGCACCGTCCGTTCACAGTGGCTTCACATGCAGCCATCACGAATCCCATCGCATCGATGGTGTTAATGACACCCGGTCACCGCTTAATTTGCGGCCTTTCCCTCGGGGCTTGCGGCCACGCATTTTGTTAATGGAAATTTCCAAGAGAAAAATGAACATCTTTTTTTTTTTTTTTTTTTTGCCGTCGTAAGCGTTTGTGTTTGCCCGTGTGCGGTTTGCCCGCAATGCCCTCGTTTTTTTTACGTACTTGCCCAAGCCGTTTTATACTTTTATCTTCATTAAATCAAGCGTTAGGTGCGCTTCCTCCGTGTCGTTCTCGCCGGCTGTCGTTGTGGACTTGGCAGCACTGGCTATTTCAACCATGATGACATCGAACCTATCTGGCAATCTGACTGCTTTTTTATTCGAGATCTCGCGAGAGTGCCACGTATAGCACGCGCTAAGTATCGTTACGTTTGCGTGTGCCGAGTATTTGTTTTTTTTTTTCAGGCGTACGCACGTATCTGTGGAATGGGTACTGCCGAAACACAAGCCCCTCTAAACTGCAGGAGGAACTCTTCATCGACCCACCTGGTGAGGTAACCCCAGCATAAATTACCTTTTCACCTATATACGTGCTTACTTTCACTTCGGTTGTGTGCTTAGCACCACCGCGGTGTTGTAGTGGCTAAGGCTGCTGACCCGCGCAGGTCATGGGATTGAATCCCGGTTGCGGCGGCTACTTTTTCGATGGAGGCGAAACTGTAGGCCCGTGTGCTCAGACTTGGGTGCACGTTAAAGAACGCCGGCCGGGTGGTCGGAATTTCCGGAGCCCTCCACTATACGGCGTCCCTCGTAATCATACGGGGGTTTCGGGACTTAAAAACCCATATATCAGTCAGTTGTGTACCTATGCTTTTGACATTCTGCTACACCTTTGCTTACCAGAATATACTGAATACGGTTCTTTTTTTTTTCTATAGATCTTCCATTCACGCTTCAACGGCAAGGGACGAAACATACCGACAGTTTGTCGCGGTGGTATATAGCGGTTGCAGTGCTGACCCCGATGGTCCGCATCAACCGTACCCGGATACGTTTCGTTCAGCCAGACGTATCATGCGAGAAATTAAACAGCTTTTGAGTGTTTTTTAACGTCATCATATTGTAGCAGCCTTGATGACTGCCACTGGCATCCAAGTCAAACCGAATAGTTGAATCCGCGGTTTTACGTTCTGCGCAATCTGGCGATCTGCCTGCTCTTTCGTTCGAGATCTCGCGAGAGTGCCACATAGCACGCGCTTTGTATCGTTACGTTTGCAGACGCACGTATCTGTGGAATGGATACGTTACGTACTGCGCGTCGACATGCTGCGTATGTAGGCTCTTTACGTGTGCCCAACTGAATGTGGCTATATATTACTCAAACACTTGCCATACTTCGACTTACGTATTTTCTTGGATATACCGGCACCTGTCACCACTATTTAATACTGGCTGTTCGCTAAAATCATGGCTGATCTTGTCGTAGTGTTGGTTAAGTCTTAACTAACGATTGCCTTATAATGATTATTTTGATGGTCAAATGATATCTAAGCTGCCGGGTGTTAGCTTACTATTGAAACCCGTTGATTAGGGCTCCACAGTATTGACTAAGCAATTGTAAACGTAGGCTAGTGGCGGCTAATGTTGTCTGTCCCCTGGTATAACAGTAACTAATATATATTTATTATTCCCAATTGAAGGAATTAGCTGTCTATTAAGTTTTGCACTGGTTAGCCACGCATAGTGCATCACTGTGTAAGCGGTAAGATTTTTATTATTAACTTAAGACTCTGATACTGCATGCCCCCACGCGCAGAATGGTACATGCCCGTACGGGCAGTCACATTTCTCATTGGCAGTGAAACAGATACGAAGAAAGGCAAAGAAGTCAACCAGGGCAGCGTCTAGTTTGCCAAATTACACTGAAAAAAAAAATGTGGAGTATAAGAGAGACTACAATGGGGACTGCATTTCCGATGGAAGCGGAAATGTTGTAGGCCCGTGTGCTCAGATTTGGGTGCACGTTAAAGAACCCCAGGTGGTCTAAATTTCCGGAGCCCTCCACTACGGCGTCTCTCATAATCATATAGTGGTTTTGGGACGTTAAACCCCACATATCAATCAATCAACAATGGGGACTACAAGAGAGTTGAACCCTTGTACCCCACCTAGGGAAAAAAAAAAAAAACTCGTCATGCCTCTTTCACCATACCACCATGCGTCGCGTTTTCTAGTGATATAGACTGCAATTCTTTATTTTTGTTTGCTTTTCTGATTGTTCCACCAGTGCGATATTAAGGCAATATAATCACGAACGTCATTAATATTTGCTGAGAGGCTATAGTTTGTGACGCATAGGGCGCACGTGTAACAGAACAGCGCAAATGTAACAAAACACAAATTAAGACGCGGAACACAGTGGTGACTTCAGCTAACGAAACATTACGTGAAGTCAGCACTGTCACATATGTCTTCTTGCGTCCATGCCGCGACACCTATGAACTAATCGCCATATTGCTGTGGGCATCGTTGCGCAACAGTAAACTTGCGACTGTTTAACGCATGTATTGTGCGTACAACGCTTGCTCGTATCTCTAGCGTCATTTCGTGTTTCGCTCAATAGAAAAAACTTACCAACACAGTTACCTTCTCCGCATGCGGCTCATAACGTCGATTCCCAAGGTACGTTGGATAATCCGAATTTCGTTATCAATCTTTCTAAAACGGAAGTCCAACAGTCCTTGGCAGCTTGCGACAGCCGTATACTCGTTGCATTCGAAGACTATTGCGCAACTTTGCGTGCATCCGCTGACTCAGTCAACACGTTCGTCACGACTTGCCACTAAACAGGAAAGGCATCGATCTTCTCGCTGCTTCGTGCGCTTCCAAGTTGGCAACGATTCGAGCACTCGTGATTGGCATTCTCGCTCACTGTAGATTTATTTGTAGAAGTTCAGCACGACAAACTCGGAGTAGTCGTAAACGTTTCATTAAAACGACCTTCGAAGCAATCATCTTACCACCGTGTATTTTCAAATAATCGCTCCCTAATAAAACAGACTCGTAACCAACATGAACAACGTTGGTGTAACCAACACGAACAATGTTGGCGTAACCAATGTGAACAACGTTGGCGTAACCAACATGAACAATTTTGGCGCTCGCAAGGTGTGTGGTGTATTGTGTCCGATCGAAAGTCCTAGAAAAGAACGTCCGTTTTTGTTGGCTGGTGAGAAAAAACAATATACAAGGTTTCAACGAGCTTGTTCGATTCGCATTGCAGCAAGGCTGTGGGAGAAGCTTTGGCAATGCGTGGTGTATTTACATCTCGTTAAGAGAATTTTCATGCAGCTACACGAATGTGGCAACGCTTAATTATACCACACGAGACTTAGTTATCGCTTCTGAGAGTGGACGAGAGAGAGAGAGAGAGAGAGAGAGAGAGAGAGAGAGAGAGAGAGAGAGAGAGATAAAGATGCAAGGAAAGGCAGGGAGGTTAACCAGACGCACACCCGGTTTGCTACCCTGCACTGGGGAAGGGATGAAGGGGAGAAAAGAGGTTGTTGGGAGTTAAGAAGGACGAGATAAGAAGAGTGGACGAGATGTAGCAAAGAGAGACAAGGCTGATAATACCCGGGCGTTTACACGACGTAACCTCGGTATGATTGTGGGGCAAGCCGTATAGGGGCTCCGAAAATTTCTACCATCTATATAGTGCTCTTTAGCGGACTCTTTAGATCGCATAGTACGCGGGTGTCTAGAATTCCGCCTCCCTCGGAATGCGACCTCCTCGGTTGGGATCTTTCTGATTAACAGCCGTGCGCCGTAAAACTGGTTTATATTATTTTCAATCTAGCTTATTATTTTTATTTTATTTTCGATCTAGTTTATTTTTGTTAACCAATCGTTGAACGAGACACTTGATCACGCGCTAATGTAACTTGCAACGCGTTAACGCCACGTTTATTTCCGTGTCGATGTGATCGCCATATACACCGTAATTATCGAAAGAAATCTAGAGTAGGGAGCAAGGCAACTAAATTCAGGGCTAAGTTTCCGGCGTATAGGTAACGCTTACGTCACATACACAAACTAGTACTCGGTGACGCACGGTCACGCAAGTTAACAAATCGTGAAAAGCAAAACGGCATCTATTGCCACGTCACCACAAAATGAAAAAAAAAGGCTTGAAATGATGAAAGAGTGTCGCTACAGCCAAAGTTTCGACAAGGCTGCTCGTCTATGCCCGGCCTCATCATGCGGGGACGGGGGGACGGGGGGACGGGGGGGGGGGGGGTCGCGTGCCCCAGGCCAAAGAATATTACAGGGTGTGTGTAAAAATCATGGCATATATGCACGGAGTGAATGATGATGAACGGGTGAAGCAGTGGGGTCGTTCGGCGTTGCCGTAAATCACCCTGGACATTGACCATTCACGCATGTGAAAATGAGTGACAAAGCGGTGTACAGTTACATACAGTGTTTATTGGTCTTGAGTGGTATGTTGTGTTGAGTTGTGAATTTCGTTTTGCCTTCATTATTACTGCTATGTGGTATGTGATCTGGCCAGAAGTTGACAAAAACGAGATCTGCGCACGTTCCCCTGGTGGTTGTCGGTACTTTCCAGTCATACGAAATGCATCGTAAAGTATATCGAGACGTCACATACTGCACGAGCCAGCTGTTGTCCATGATCGTCATCGTCATCATCCTTTTTATCATAATCACTGTCATCGTCATGACGTAATGTGTGTACCTTGCACGTGCTCTACCGTGGTGGCAGATAGAGAATGTGTGGTCTGGAACACGCTTGTTCCTCTTCAGCGTCATCAGCATCAACCTTATCGTCAGTGACGGCTATGATGCTACGCAGGATACAGTCCTCGTTCGTAAGCTGCATCGCATCTCGAAACGTAGACACCGTGGAAGGAACTGCGGAAGGAACTTAAGGACACGCGCTGTTCCATGTTCATTCCTTAGCGTCTACCTGTTTTTGCAATGTTCCTTTTCATCATGCAAGTATATACATACCAACTCACCTAACATCGCACGCCTCTGCTGTGACGGGTCTGCGTCATTCGTGCTGACACACCAGACTCGCTATGCATCGTCAGGTCTCGCTAAACCTCGAAGGCGCCGACGTCAACAATCAACTTTCGTGTTCGATCTAAGGCTGTCGCTTTGGCCTTAATAGATGCGGACTCAAAAAGAGTGGCGCCGCGCGCCACATAAACACGGCTGCACGATCTTGCCATGGAGTTATGCTTTCAGGTGTATCGGCAGCTACGGATAGGTGAGACCATTTACGAACAGTGACAGCAGCGACAGCGACGTATACAGAGTTAATAATGTTCCCCAGGTTGCTCAACCAGATTTATTACGTTCCCCGTCTTTCTAGAGATAAGCGCTACAACGTCTTTTTAGCCGCACTAATGGTAGTAGAACCTCCGCCTTATTACCCGCGGACCGTACTTCAAGGCGTGCACGCATCATTCATCGACACCGACGCACAAAACGCGGAAGCAAATACGCATCCCAACTTTCCGATAACAGCCGACGCTGGTTTCGGTTACGCAAGTCATTGATTTACACATGGCACGTTGGGGGAACGCCTACGTACGGCTTGCGCCAACGCACCTCTTTCAACCCCGGCGCACCATGAGTTACGCGAGGCGGCATCAGTTATCAATGACTAATCGGCGATGCTTTTCACTATAGGCGCGCGCAAGCTCATCTCAAACGCCTACCCACATACGAAACGAAAGGTGCATTGGTTTCCCAAGTTTGCAAAAAAAAAAAAGACAAACAAAAAGGGTTTACTAAACACTAAAGCATAGCTTCTATCGTAGATAAGGCATAGTTATATGCCACGCAACAACGCATGTGACGCTGGCGGCTGCGGGCTGGCAGGAGAAGCCCCACATCGCAGGAGCGCGCGCGTCCGACAGATTGCAGAGTCGTGAGCGAATCGCCAGTTGTTAAGCTAATCGAGCCACGTTATTAATAACACACCAATTGGACCTGTCGCTGCGCAAACAGCTGTAGGGCTTAATATACAAACGTTTGTCGACGGCCCATGCGCAGAAGCCGATCAAATACGCGGCGACGAAGGGTCGGTTTTGCGCTCTAATATATATACGACTTCGTGACGCGAAGTCGTGACGTGGCGCTGCTCGCCACGTCAGTTTCGGACCAATTTTCCCTCCCTTTCTCCTTCATCTATCTGTATACTGCGTATTAAGCCGCCACTACTGCTGCTAGCCGTGTTTTGCGATCGCGGCAGGCATCTCTGCTGGTCTTAAAAACTTTCGTGGGGCATCAGAGCGTGCGTTCTTCAGTTTACTGTTTGTGCTTTCGCGTCTGCCTGTTTTCGAAAGTTTAGACGGATGTATGAAGACGCGATGACTCTGATCGAAGGGTGGTGATGGGAAGATGAGGCCCCAAGTTTTACGTGTACGCTGTTATTACCTTATTCGTTCTTCGAATTACTCGCGCCAGCGCATATATTTTGTGTTTCGATTGCTTCGCGTCCGAAGCCCTCACGTCACGCGCTGCCGCTTTCTTGCCCGCCAATAATGGCTCTTAATCGCTCCCCGCCCACCGTGATTTGTGGCAGCGTAGATTAGGTTAAATAAAGTAAGTTAGAGTGAGCGGGGGGGGGGGGGGGGGTCTGACGTGGTCTGCCCTGAACCCGGAATCGAAGATGCCGCCGGATCAAAATTTCTTTTAAACTACTATTCGACGGATCGCCCTTTATTAACAAAATCGAGCATGCGATGCACGACGCACCCGTGTACAAATGGGTGGGCTTGCCTCTCGTGCATCAAGCTTGAATACATGAATTACGAAATCGATGTATTCTGATGATAACGGAATATTGGATTGCGATTACTGCAGCTTAGAAGAGGAAGATTGCGCACAGGCCAGTTTTTTTTGTTCTTTTTTTTTTTTGGTGTTACTGACTATCGGGAAGTATACCGGTAAAATTGTCGTGAGGTTACGTTGGACGACCATTAATACTGATCGTTTATAGTAGTTTTGGCGGTTTGTTCGATAAGTCAGCAACCACGTTCAAGACCATTCGTCGCCTCTGGCATGACCGAACTATCGAAAGAAGGACGTGATTTGTTTATTTATTTATTTATTTATTTATGTATTTATTTATTTATTTATTTATTTAAACTTCTTTCATAACTCGGGCTCGATTCTTCGCATTTATGTGCACACCAATCACGTGAATAGGATTAACGTGTTGGAAGTAAATATTTATTCTGACCACTAAAAGACTTCGCACTGTCCTTCGACTTCAATTTGATGGACCCGTCAAGCTCGTCATGGTAATGTGAATTTTCGAGGCAATATGAACAGTTATATCATCATCATCATCATCATCATCATTCTCATCATCATCATTCTCATCATCATCATTCTCATCAGCCTGCCTATGCCCACTGCAGCGCAAATGCCTCATCCATGATCCGCCAATCGACCCGGTCTTGTGCATGCTGCTTCCACGTTATACCCTCCGATCTTTTTAATTTCGTCGACCCACCTAATTTTCTGTTTCCCCCTCGTGCGTTTGTTTTCTCCCTGTCTACGCACTACGTGCCCGGCTCATATCTATTTCTTCTTCTTAGTTTCAACTGTGATATCCATAACCCTGGTTTGTTCCCTGATCCACTATTATCTCTTCTTGTCTCTTAAGGTTAGACCTATCATTTTCCTTTCCATCGCTCACTGCGTCCTCCTCTATTCAAGCTGAACGCTCTTTGTAAGCCTCCAGGTTTCGATCGGTATCACATGGGCACATGCTAACATTCGAGTAGATGCATAGCTCATTTGTTTGTTTATTTTGATAAATTTTGCACTGAATTGTAAACGAATTGCGCCGCACAAATTTTTGAAGCGTTTCATCTCAAAAAGGTTTATCTCGCGCGTCGGCTTCGGAATTCGTTCCGCCTGGATATATCCTTCAGAACTCTCGTACAGGCTTATTAGTTCGTCAGCAGATGATGTTTACCAAATCGCACTTCGCGTCGGTGGATAACGTTGGCCGAGTTAGCGCATAAGTTAACGGAAAAGCTGTGACGCAAACTGACGAGTTAGAAGAACGAGAGGAGCTAGATTGTATAGGGCCCTAGAATACCTTGTCTTCTTTCTTTTTTTCCCTCGTTCTCCGCTTATGCCTCACACCTTTCTTTACGAAATGCTCATCATATGAAACAATTAATCTAAAAGCTAATCGCTAAAATTTTATTAATATTCCAAGCTACTCATACGTTTTTTTTTAGTAAGCACAGTAAATATACAGAAATATGCCATCCGAATTCTCAGAAGTCTGGATTTCCAAAGCATTTGAACTGAAGCTGTAAAACTACTAGTCGCCACCCGTTATACAGCCTTATCGCAAGACGGTTTACGAGTGCGTTGGAATTCGAGTCGTATACTTTTCCCAATGACGCTCGAATGCAGCCTTTAATGTGGCTTGAGCTAACGAGTCGGGCTGATCGTATATCGAAGGGCGAATGTAAAGTCGCTCGCTCGTTAGAATCACCACACGTTACAACGTTGGTATACGTTATACGTTATAACGTTGGTGTAAGCATTGGTGTTCTACCGGTTGGTCAGGCCGAATCGAACGCGGGGTTTTCGTGTCGCCTATCGTTAAACGACCAATGAAGAACGACTCCGATATCGATCACCTTTCTAAGTCTGGTATTCGAAAAGTAGCGGTTTTATGCGCGAGAACATGGCACAGCCGAAGTCGAACCGCTGTGACAACGTGTCGCCGATCCGAATAAAGCGAGCTGCCGAATCATTCGGATTATCGCGCGTGGGGATCTTGGCTCGGCTTGCCTTGCATTGACTTTAGAGTGGAAAATCAAGAATGTTACGCCCAACCTTTATGAAAATCAGCGGACAACGACGCCAAGGAAGATATAGGGAAGGCGTAAAAAAAGCTATTGGAAGGTGTAGACTACATAGACTACAAATAATGTCAAACAACGTTTTCCACCTCATTTGAATGTTGGTTTTAACAAAAACTTGAATCGTGTCCTATAAACTGCTCGAACTTCCCACTGGGACAAGCTTATCGTGTACGACTGCACAACCTGTAAGACAAAGTCTATAGTGACTGATTGACGACCGAGTCTGTCTCCCCGTGGTTCGCCCCAAACACTCACGAAGCCGTTGTGGTGACCTGTTATAGCGGTTGTGGCGCTCGGCAGCAGCCTCGAAACACACGGCTTTTCATCGCGACCGTAGGTAGCACTCACATTTCGAAAGAGGTGAAAATGCTAGATGTTAGTGTAGTGTGAGATGTTAATACACGTTAAGACTCTACAGATGGTCGACGTCGCGGGATCTGTCCCCTGCGGCTTCTCGTATGGCCCAAGTCACTTCGGGACGTTGAACTCCATAAACCTGGGATCGGAAACCGTTCGAGGTGGAGGGCCAAGTTGCGTAAAGCCGACTCTGCGGGGGTCCGGGTGGGGAAATTGAAGGGAGGGGGGGGGGGGGGGGACAAAGCATAAAAGTTTGGCGAATTGACAATAATATGCCAAACTGGATTAGAAGTCGTGCTCATCTTCAGCACACATTCCACACTGTTGCAAGCAAGCGCAGGTCACAATTACGCTGAAATCACATTCTATGTCAATACTACGACGTTGGCGTTTAGATGAAAAGAAAGAGCGAGGTGGGGGAGAGAGGTCTGATGTCATACCGGGGGCCGCATTCTCACGTGCGGGTCGCACGTTGTTGCCACCTGCCATAAGCTAACCACCCGAATTATTGTCGTACGCTCTGAAGAGGATTTGTGGTTATCTCGCAGCACACTCTCCGTTATTCATATAAAAAAAAACATGTGTATGTCCTTTTTTCAATGCGCATAGTGACAGCATCAGGAACATTTTCTTTTCCAGGGCAATTCAGCAGTGAAATTCATTAGCAGATTCGGTTGTCCGTTAAGTTAGTCTTTCTTATATCTCTAATAAGTAAGTCATTAGGTAAGTCTATTACTGCATTTTTAGAAACAACGAAAAACGCGGCATACCCTGACGCTCTGCACCATTATTGCAATGCAGTGTGTAAATTGTGTGATTTGTAACGTATTCTTATGATTTCTTTCAGCACTCATGGTTTCTTTCCTTCTTCATTTCTACTGCACTTTTCTGTTCACACGTTTTGACCCACTCACGTGATCGCTCGTTGAGAGCTGGCAGTATCAATAAATAAATAATGAACAAATTAAAAGATGCAATTGACGAGCTGATGAGAATCTGACATGAATAATAGGCCATCGGCCCATGAAGTGCGTAGTGTTTCATCGTTGACAGAGACACGGATTCATTCATTTTCTTCGTTTGAATTTTCTGTCCTTAACAAGCCGACCCCTTAGTTCAGATCTTTTTAATCTTGCCCTCATCCTTACTACACACTCGTTCTGGATTGCCGCTCATCGGCTTTCTTATTTTTGCCCCTATTGGCTGGCAGATCGCTATCTGCGCCAGTCCTGCAAACAAGTTCGATTCACCAGCGGGAGTGGTCGCCATAGTTTGTCTCGTTTTATGCCTTCGAGGGTGTCTTTTGCTGCCTGTTGCAAACGAACATGTCCTGAAACGTAGTAATTCTCCAAACGAAACAACAGTTACAAATCGTACAGTAATCTCTATAGCTACACTCTACGCTATTCAAACGAAATAGACACTTTTAGCTGACCGATTCTACGGCCAGTTCCCCGTTCCGCTCAAACGCTCAAGTTACCGGAGGGCAACACGAGTTTTTGGTTTTAGCCACGGTGTAAGATACATTGTGTCTTACACCGTGGGGTTTTAGCCAATCGTCTTTCGGTCAAGGCAATCGCGGTGCCACCGGGGCATGAGAGACAAAAGTATATTGAAAAGAAGAGTAAAACAAATTGTACTTATCTTGCAGCAACAAAGCCAACTTTGTTTTAAAACAGTGTGAATTGATTTACTTTCACGTTATGGTGGTGCTTGGCGTACGAGAGTTTTTTTTTTTTTTTTCTGGTGTGCGTTCCTTAGAGCTGGACCACAATCTTAAGCTTTCAAGGCAGCCCAAACGCGTTTCAAACGCGCTGCCCCAAGGCACGCGCTCAGTGCGTTGCCTTGTGGCAAGTGAAAGTGATTGATATGTGGACTTTAACGTCCCGAAATCACCACATGATTATGAGAGATGCCGTAGTGGAGGGCTCCGGAAATTTAGACCACCTGGGGCAAGTGAAACTAAAGAGCCTTTCTGAATATGGCTGCTGTTAAAAACGAAATTGTTTCTATACTATACACAAAATCGCTCAGCAGCGAAGTTTTTCCTGGCAGAGTCTTTCTTTGACGAAAGTAGCTCAAGACGCTCCTTTCTGGCCCAAAGTGTCAGATCTCGATGTGTCGCCGCGTAGAACGTCACCCGAATGCGCGTAACTTTGAAAGGAACACGCTGCGACGACATCTCAGATAAGGCACAGATTCTCCCGTATCCTGAAGTGCCGTCGCGGGCTTGCGTGTAGGCCGAACAACCGCTCTGTTTTCCGAGGCACAAGAGGCTGCCATCTTGGTTGTTCCCGCTCGTGTCCCGTGATGCCTCGCTCGCTACAATTCAGGCCGAGGGTGACGGTCCGCTCACACGCTCAGTGCCTGACCGTCTTGCGCATGCTCAGTGGCGCAACCACCGACATGCTGAGCGGAGCGGGAGGTGAAATACAGTCAGCTAAGAGCGCCTAATGAACCCTTATCCGTTCGCAATTGAACGAGTTTTTTTTTTTTTTTTGTCTCGTCCATCCAGCATCTCAACATGTCAATGGATACACATAAAGCATAAACCAGTCGCTGCAGATACCGAAACATACTTTCTATAGTTATTTCAGTTCGACTGCCCCTAGTTATATTAAAAATAAAATAATACTTTATTCTGCCATGTGTACACAACAGTTACATGCCACCGAGATGAGGCAAAAGGAAACAGACGAAACTGTTTCCTGACTAGGCCTACATCCCAGCTCGTGAACAAAAACAAAAAAACAAAAAAAAACAAAAACAAGGAGTGATTGATTCGTGGTATCAGAAATACGCATACAGATTTGCTTCCTGCATAAAGTGTAACAGTGTATGGTGCGAATATCTGTAAATCCAGCAGTCGAGTTAGGGTGGTCGGTATGATCTGAGGCCCTACACGCTGGCTGCGGATCAAGCAAGCGCGTGGCAGCCGTGTGGCGCATTAAGGCCTTCACAAAAGGGGCACTATGCATCGCACGCGGGCCAGGATAACGTTGCGCCCAAATCGAGCGGTCACAAGATGCGGGAGGCGCAACCCCACACGAAGCCACCACAACGTGACCCCATCTACTCCAGACATCGTTGTTTTGCTAGTCTTCTAGCAAAACTTCGATCCTTCTCCGTGCAAGGTGAGGACGTGCGAAATTCAGCAAATAAGGAAAGGAATAAACTTTGCTAAAACTGCTACAAGAAGAGAAATAAACTTTGCTAAAACTGCTACTAGGGAGAGTTGAATCGTGATTAGGATAGGTTTACCATCGCAACAAGACAAAACACGCACGAAGGAATGCGCAGTCACAGAACCTGTATATGTGTATTCCTGCGGACGTGTTTCGTCTTTTTGCGCTGGTGAATCTATAGGAAGGAAGTTGCGCAGCTTATTGAGTACTCCTGATGAGGGATGGTGGACGGGGAAACACAAACGCTGCAGGCCGCGTCTGGCCCACACAATGTGGTGGTGAAAAACTTTACTTGTTTGAAGTCGAAGAACTAAAACAACATTTAAAAAAATAAAAAGCAGCGTTGTGGACGGCCTTCAGGCTGCCGGTTGTGGCGTCCAGGCAGTGCCTATATAGCCGCGACGTTGTCCGCCCAAGTCACCAGCCGAAGTTGCAGGTCCGGCCTGGTGCTGGACAAATTAAGCAGTTCTCCCACTGCTGCAGAACTTCTGAGGTGCCAAGAGGCGGAGGAAAGTGTGCCGGACAGGAGCAAAATATATGCTCGTATAGTTGACGATGGAGCCGCCACATAAGCGGCAGGCAGGCGAGCACGTTCCGAGGTGGAAGAGGGCAAGACCGCCGTTGATAGAAATGCAAATAGAACAGCATGCAGGGCATAAATCGTGCTCCTATCGTCCCGACCACCTCATAATTATGCGTATAAAATTCGCACTCGCGGACAGCTTTTCTTGGAAACGAAGGGAAAGATACGGTGACGGAGCCTCTGCACATGCATATACTCTCACGTGGAAAGCGATGGCTCCGCGCCACCAGCCTTTCATATCGACTCAGACGCTATATATAGCGTTCGAGATACAAGTAAAAGGCACGGCTTTCTCACGCGTCTAAACACGCAGGGTGATATCATGTAGAGTAAAACGAATGTCTACCTGATGGGAACGACATCCTGTCTGAACAGCTATACATTTAGAAAACGGAGTGTCTTTAGGGGCGAAGCGCCTTATAGCGGCACCCGTTCGTCCCTCGTAGCCGTTGTGGTAGTGTGTAACACGTATAACATTTTGGCCTCCAAGGTGGTGCCAGTGAGAGATGTTTTCTGTGCGTTGTTGAACAATAAAAGATAGTGCTCAATGTACATGCCAATGGCTGCTAAAGGGGAATGAGAGACAGGAAAATTTGGCTTTATTTAACGCGCACGCTGCGAATTTTTTATTGTTCGACAACGCACAGAAGACAAGAAAGGGTTGCTACGTTATACTTGATGGACGTAACCTCCTAGATTTTAGAAAGGTTTAGCGAGCGTTGGGCCGCAGTGCCATGAATACAGTGAACTAGTATATACCATGAACTCGAGGTGGTTAAAGGTGAGAAGTATAGACACGAAGCGGAAGCCGTAAGAAAGTGTGCGTGTGCCTTCTCTCGTTCAGTCCTTGGAATGTCCTCTGCATAGCGGTGCTTCTATATGAGGAATATATGATGAACAGATGCGAGATGGTGGTACTTGGAGTATTGAATAGGGGGACGAACGGACAGACAGACAGATGCATGGACGGACGCACGGATGGCTGCACGGACGGATGGACGCATGAACGGACGCAGGAGCGGATGCATGGACGAAAGCAGGGACGGACGCACAGATGAACGTGCGGACGCACGAACAGACGCACGCATGGACGGGCGGATGGACGCACGGGCGGCCACACAGACGCACGCATGGATGGACGGAAGCAAGAACGAATGGAAAGATTAATGCTTCGCCCCTCTATCCATCATTCACTCCATGGACATGCTGCCTTTTTTTTTATTTTCACATATATCACGCGAGAAATATGGGCACACCTGTAGTGGTACTACAATAATTGGCGGCAAGATAGGCGTGATTTGGCTCTGTAGCCTTCACCTAATTGCCACAACAAAGTGTTCCGCGACTTTCTTCTGCGAAGTTGGTCAGTACAGTGAGCTGGGCCGGTACATCGCGCAAATTTCAACCTGGTTATTCAAAAAATACACTCGTTAACGTCTATATATCACACTTAAATTGTGTCATTGTAACCACATTGACCTTCTCAAAAAAGTTATCCGAAATGAGTGCAATGCACTATGTGAGCATTTAAAAGTGCCGACCGAACTTTATAATAGAAACAAACAGGACTGCGGTGTGTATTTTGCTTTTTTTTTTCCCCTTTTCCCGACGTCTTTCGGGCCCCATGCCAATCTATGTCGAGATACTATAGTTTGCTCACCTCACTTGGATTCCGTGGCCTTAAATTCCTCAGCGGCGTCGATAAGAGCTGCTTCTCAAAATCGCCGCTCCCACGGTAATTAACGAAGCGACACTTGGAGTTGAAAACGATCCTCGGTAATCAGATACTAATTAGAGAGGCCACTTCATTATGGGGCATTCGCGGGTGCGGAAGAAAGCGAGCGATTGCGTGGCTTTCAAGGTTGACAAGCTGAAAATGAATCACCCCCCCCCCCCCCTTCTCTAAGGGGTGTCCGAAAAACAATAATCGAGCTCTCATCTGTTTCCAGCCCAACATCCACGCATGGCCAACCTCGGTTCGCAGCAGACGACCAGTGTGTGGTCCCCAGTTGTCGTCTGTCACAATAACACCCTCCTTTCTCTCTTACTGTACTCTCCCTTAACGGGGCTACCTCCTATTTGTCGCCATTAAATGTGCCACCTAGGAGGCAGGAACTCTGGCGAGAAAAAAAAAAAAAAAAACTCTGGGACGTAGTCGTAATTCAATGACTAGGGTGGAAGAAACGGCCGCAAGGGGGCGACACCTAGACGCGTCGCATCCATCATGGCGGCGGCACCGTGACTCGCCGCTTAATGGTTCGTCGCGCTGGCGCGAACATCCGGTGCTTCTTGCTCAAGCATCGAAACTCAACAAGTGGCGCCGCCTGGCGTACGTCTTATCTCTGCCGTCGCGCTCGCAGCTCCAGACTGGATGCTTTGTCGCTGCCTTGAGAGGCCTATAAGTGCTTAGACCTAATAAGTTGCGGTTCCCTCTCCGACTAAAAGCCTCCCTTTTATTAGCAGCGACGCATAGTTTGACAAAAAATGACGGACCGCTTTGCGGAGCTTTATTTTGACGCGACGCGAGAGTTAATGCGTGCTGACCCGATCCACTTGACCCCTCGTTTTAGCGCCCTCAAGAAGCCGCGCATGCCACAGCTAATTTGATGACGATGCGCTCGTCTTTCACCCTCCCACTCCAGCTCTTCTCGATGGTTTTGGTGTACGTTCGATCTCTCTCGGTCTTCCGTTTAAAGTGGCAGTCACGTTGATAATAGCCGACTTCTCGGTTTTCCCACGCAGGGCCACCGAAATATTATTTCCTTTTTTTTTTCGCTGAGCATTGTCCATTAAGAAATTTCAGTCGATTCGACGTGGCCATGCGCTTTTTCCTTTGCATACAGCAAAACTTTCTTTCCAATGTTCCCGGTTCGGTGCGCCTCGGTGGAACAGTGGCTGTATACGAAGCTCGGCTGCTTATCCAAAAGTTGTGCGTTTGATCCCGGCGGTCGTATTTCAATGGAGGCGAAATCGTAGAGATCCGAGGTCAGTGCAACCTATAGAACATCGGATTGTAAAATTTTCTCGAGCCCTCCTATATACAGCGTCTCTCTTAATCATATCGTGGTTTTAGGACGTAAATCCCCAGATTTTATTATTACTACTATTGTGGACATCGACCCGCGTTTCGTCGTGATGGGGTAGGGGGAAGTGCTGGTGTGTTTTGTCATTTGTGTGCGTGGGTGTGTTTGGGAGGGGGGGGGGGTGCCTCGTTTGCACTATCCTTATGACACCTATGCTTCGTCTTCCATTGTTCCGTGAGCGTTATTGCTGTAACAAGACTCTAAAGGGCGCTCCTTTTATGTATAAGTGTCTATTTCATTCAGAGCCGAGTTGCAATGATGATGTACTGGCCGCTTCTAACAATTAATACTAATGATGAGTCTTTTGTTCCCACTACCAGTAATGAACGGAATCACTTTCTTTCTTTCATTGCTATCATCAACAACACCAACAACGTCGAGACTGTCAGTCCTTGTTAACATATTTATTAACTGGCCGTAACCGTATGCTCCATTTTAATATGCAAAATTTATTACGTACAAGAACTTGAAATTCGGAGAGGTGGTGCATAGTTTACGTGAATTTCCGAGCGCGAAGAACAACATACACGAAAACTAGACGACTGCACGGGTGCTAGTTTCATGAAACTTTCATCGAACTAATTATATACCGCTCTTTAACATCTTCAGGCGTCGGAAGTATGGTAAGTACTTAAATAGACACGTCTTTACTGACCAAACTATTACTACTAAATATACGCACGCGAGATCACCCCTTACGCCAAGAATCACCCAAGAATGATGTCGTCTTAGCGTTGCTGTGGTCTAAAACTAACTACGAGGTATAATAAAGCCCACAGTAGGTAACCCGCATCCTTCATTAATAAAAACCTCAGTGCTTTCGAAACGCCATGCAGCGGTAACTATACACTGCGAGAGATTTGCGCAGTCGGAAACAGCCCCACGGGGCACTCTGCCGGCACTCGAGATTGTCCCGCTCCATCTGTATTAATCAACTCGGGGCTAACTGTAACTCGACGGTGCTGCAGCCGCGAAATTCGATGGCCGCCAGTGATTATCTGCGGTATACGGTTATCACCCATACGTGTGCGTGCATGTGCCTGACGCTTCATGCAGCCAGTGTAATTATTTCCAGTAGTATCATTAGGACATGCGGTCAAGTTACGAAATCGCACAACCTCGGGCGAATTCTATGCGGCGACCCACTATTTAGCCTCACCATACTCGACGTTAACCTCTCTATCCGCGTCCGATAGACGAGTAAGCCTAATTAAGCGGTTACTGTGGAGTAACCCCCCGAATGTCAACCCTAAATTGTCAACCTTAAATTGTTATTTACTTCTAAATAATTTTTTTTCTTGTCCGTTGGTAGCATTCCAATCGGACAGGGAAATTTTCTGTTATCAGACGGCGCTTGCAGTGGTGCAGCCACAAACGGCCGCAATCATGTCGCGAGAAGGCTGATGAGGAGGCTGATTGCCGGTGTCCCAATCATTAATCGCGTGGCACTAATTTTTACGCCGGCCATGTTTCGCGACCCTCTGCGCAATTTGCTTCCATGGCAGCCGGTGTAAGTAGATCCTAAGTTGTGTCTCGAAACGACCGTCCAACACCTCGCCCTCGGCGTCATTACACGGCTGTAAAATTACTCTACGCACTACTAGATGAGTATACATTGCGAACCATGGGCTAAGTGCTATAGAGAGACAGTCATCACACCTATGACATACACATATACTATAGGATTCGCACTTTTGCATAGGAGGCACCGATGGCAGCCACTGGACAGTGGCGGCCGTTGTTAGATGACTATAATGATGATTATACTCTTGTGTCCGTGCTGGCGCGGGGAGCAAATTAATGTCACCGGAAAGTAACCACAATTGACTTGCTTTTTTTTTTTTCGTAGTGTGTTGTGTTGGTCGCTTTGCACCGCATCTGACAAGCGATCCTTGTGCTTATATCCACTTTTATTATCATTGGCATCCTCTTGTATTAAACGAGATGACGGCAAATAGTCGCAGAGTATATATCCGTTCTAAGCAGTCTTTATTATGTATATTGCAGTATGGAAATAGCAACGCCATCTCACGTCTTCCTGTGCTCATTGAAGGTAGGCTAGATGCGGAACCATGCAGTACTCCAAAATACTAAGGTACCCGACCCGTATAGCTACACTATAAAGGCATCGAGACAGCTCTCGAGAAGGGACGGGCATTCCTGTTGTAGCTCAAACTAACATTGTATGTGCACTCAAAGCGGCCCACAAGTGGGCCGAGACGCACTCATTCGCAAGATATATTTCGTGCTGTTTTATGCAGTGAGTGGGTAAACGCAGTTATCAAAGTGAAGCGCAGCAGCGGGGTCATTTGACGGGCCCCGATGCGTGGGCCTAATGCTCAGTCCAGGACCTCCTGAGCCGTGGTCACGCGCTGTCACGACCAGATTGAGCGGGACTCGTACGGCCACCTGGACATCGTTCGATCACCCGCTGTTATACGATTTGGTGCGGGCTCGGCAAGTCACGGTGCTCATTAGCTGGCGCGTCCAAGTGACGTGATCGTTGCCGGGGCATTGTAGTCTGGGTAATGCTGCCGATGTCTAGCATGTAAAATATGCCTTCCAAACATTATATATATGGTGTTTAACGTTTAAAACCACCATATGATTATGAGAGACGCCGTAGTGGAGGGCTCCGGAAATTTCGGCCACCTGGGGTTCTTCAACGTGCACCCAAATCTGAGCACACGGGCCTACAACATTTCCGCCTCCATCGAAAATGCAGCCGCCGTGGCCGGGATTCCGACCCGCGACCTGCGGGTCCAGCCGAGTACCTTAGCCACTAGATTACCGCGGCGGGGCCTGCCAAACATTGCACACTAGCAAAATGATGTCCTTTCCCATCGTCCGGCAAGCTTGTCCTACGCACATGCCTCAGTACGAGGTCCGATCTAGACAACGCAGTAAGGTCGAAGCTAGTATAAGTATAAACCAGTCAAGATGACGCTGGACATGGAAGAGAATTGATACACCCAACAACGTGGTCGTTGTGTGTGTGTGTGAAATCTCTTATTTGTCGGCTGTCTTCTTGACTGATTTATATACTTCAGATCTAAGAAATGCCAAAAAATATTTCCCACGCAGCTCGCTCCCTTGTGGCGGTCGATCATGACGACTATATAACGACGCGACATTCGCCGAAATAATGAATTCAACTCAAGCCTAACTATTCGTCGAACGCATTCGATTGAGACGGCTTCGGCTGATGCCGGAACGCAGTGATACCCATCAGGTTTTTTTCTTTGTCTTTTTTTTCTAGCGAAGAACGAGGTACCAAAATGTTGAGGCTTGGACAAGTTGCTTCATGCTTATAAGAGGAAAAAAAAAACAGCGTGAAATCGCGACAAGACGCAAGATGGACACAACAGCACTGACATACAACTGATTTTATTGGCACATAGCTGGACAATAAGAAAACAGGGAGTATTAACATGATATGATGTCCCTATCTCGCGTCTATATGCGTCACCACTGCAGAATAAAGTCAGTTGTGAGTCAGCGCTGTTGTCGCGCCTTCTTCATCTTGTGTCTTGTCTGAATTTCACGCTGTTTTTTTTTTTGTTTCCTCTTATACCCAAACTTCTCACCCAGCAATGTGGGTGCTTATTTCTCGAGAACATGGTTGTGCCTTTATGCTCTCTTCAATCCTCCCCCCCCTCCTCCACGCCACTGCGTTGAGCAGTGCTTTCTTACGGAATGCAGAAATCACGGAAATCGCAGACACACAGTCTTCCACGAACCATGCTCGATTTCGGAGCGTGCGCAGGCTCATTCTATGCTCTCCCACAATCACCCGTATATAACAAGAAAAAAAGCCGAGCTTTTCATAAGCAACAGTGGTATACATTATTTACACTGCATGATAGACACTCTACCGTAGCGCTTGCTCCTAAAAATCACCGCGGTCGTGACCTCCCTACCAAGCGTGGAAGCTTTGCAGGCCTCCCCAGTATAAGGGCGGACAAGTAAGACGTCACCCACGAAGCGTGCAATCAAATGGGGCGGCAAGGACGCGTGCCGCGTTTGTCTGAGTTCTTGAACCCTGGTCTCCTTTAAGGACATGGGCGTGTTAACGGTTATTATCCAGGGGAGGAAACGGACAACACTGGAACTCCACAATCAGAGCACGACTGCGTATGCGGGTGTCGTTTCGGAGGCAAAATAACAGGTGGCGTGGGCAGCGCCTCCGCCTCCGCGATGAACGCCTATAGCAGCGGCGCACTATACACGCTGACTTGGGCGCCGATAGCGATCTATCGCGCAGGAAGGAAACGTGATACGAATGGGCGAGCATTCAGGCGCGTATACCTTTGAGGGCATTGCTGCAGAGTGCAGGGTTTATAAGTACACGTCCGGAAAGAACGCCAGCGTCGTGTTACAGCCGGTCGTATCAGAATGCCTGCTTATAAACGGTATATGCGCATAACGGCGGGAGGGGGTTGCGAGAAAATGCGAGTGGCGGCGCCACGGCGGCACATCGCTGTCAACGTCTTCATTCGGGAAGGTCCGCGAACGCGTGCCCCGGGTCGACTGCATTAGCATTCGAGCCGGTAAAACTTAGAACGCATCATTCTTCCTCACCGGGGAAAATTTCTTTTACTTAGAGTGCAATCATGGTGTCGACAAACGCGGTGATAATTTTCCGAATTATCTGTTAAACGTAAGCATCTGTGAGGGTTTGAATGTCAATGAGGCGTACCCTTTAGCTGCCGACGACCTTCTACACATAATGCGCCGCCCGCTGGAAATCGGTTGATTGCATAGCTGTCGAGCTCAGTAATATCGGAGGTACGTGGCGTCGCAAAGGACACCTTTTATGTTTAAAGACGTCGATGTGTTGTGGGGCAAGCGAACGCGTAATATTATGTCGCAGCCAAAGTTCGGACTTTACTTCATTTTTATGCTGTGCATATTGCACCCTTCGGGGCCACGTGACTTGGCGCGTTTATAGTTGAGCGATGACGAACTGAACACCACATAAAAGCCTCCAAAACCAGGAGTGGGCCCTCCAGTGGGCCAGGACCGAGAACCTCGGGAGATGTTCTCCGAGTGATGGAGCACTGGCAGTCTAGCCACAGGCGCAAGTAGCAGTAACTGCTGGACAAATAATAGTTTATTCAACGCAACTGAAATGAGACAAATGAGGCGACATAACCATTTTATTTATTTATTTGTTTGTTTGTTTATTCATTTGAAATACCTTACGTGGCCACATGGACATTGAGTAAGGGGGGCTTTACAGAAATTTTATAAACCAAAGGTATAAACCCAATTCATATGAAGAAGCAAAGTATTATATGCCAGAACAGAGCAATGTAAAACATATAATTAATACGATCAAAATTCTACAAAAGGTGAATGGTACAAGAACCAGCAGGAAAGGTAACAATAAAGAGTGAAATACAAGTTGTGTTGTATATACGAGGCACGATAAATTACCAACAGTAATACAAGTGATGCAATGGATACTTTGCGCTAAAAAAAAAAGAACTTTAGAACACATGATGTGGCACTGCCCTATGGAACAAACGGATTACACCAAAAAAGAAATGTGGCGGAAACAGCCACCACACCGCGACTCACTTGAAGATCAAGTCAGGGCAGTCCAAAGGGTCCACGACGTGTCAGTTTAGTATAGCCTACCTAATTGATTGATTGATTTGTGGGGTTTAACGTCCCAAAACCACCATATGATTATGAGAGACGCCGTAGTGGAGGGCTCCGGAAATTTTGACCACCTGGGGTTCTTTAACGTGCACCCAAATCTGAGCACACGGGCCTACAACATTTCCGCCTCCATCGGAAATGCAGCCGCCGCAGCCGGGATTTGAACCCGCAACCTGCGGGTCAGCAGCCGAGTACCTTAGCCACTAGACCACCGCGGCGGGGCAGCCTACCTATCCCAGACTGGCAGTGGTCCGCATGAGCCTAACGCTGAGCCTCAGGACCCAATAAATGATTCTGATTTCATACCACACCATGCCGTACCATTTCAAACCATACCGTTCAGCTTATCTTACGTGCTAAAGCTGTGACGTACTGCTGGCGTACGCCGTATAGCGAAATATATACTCAAAATTAGGTTCGGCTCAACCTAAAATTCTTTAACCGGGTGTAAATCTGTGCATGGTGACGAACAGTGCTTGCACCACTGACTTCCTTTTGTGTATTGATAGGTTTTTCATCCTGCGTGCAAAATACACGCATAATTTCCTAGTAGGTAACATCTTACTACGCCTTTTCCGTGACACTAAATCTTCAGTAACAAACCTGAATTTCGTATACCTAGCTTTTGATGTCTCAAGAACAGTATGCGTGATAAAATTGATAATTCTACAAAAACACATGTCTTTGGCACTTCGCGATAAATCGGCAATGTTCAATAACATCGAAGGCATAAACCATCACGCCTGCCCACTGGTTTATACGAGAGAAAGACGTCACCTTCCCAGTTGGATAATCCTAATGTATCTTGCAGAATTACTATGGCATCTAAAGCTAAATTTATGTGCGCATCAACTGCCAATCAGCAGAGCTCCTTCCTTGTTTGACATACTGTATAGCTTAGCGCTACACATTGCCTCAGCGTTGCGCAGTGTTCTTCATTGCAGAGACGGGTCAAAGTTACCCACCCCGCCTCTCCCATTCACCGATCGCCTTTATGAGTCCGAGTCTGACACAAAACCTCCGTTGTGGATGCTAAAGATATGGCAATGTGCATTTCACAATTAGTCCCAGACCTTCCGGGAGTAAAAGGGAGAAATAAACAGCTATTGAAATTCCACATAAGTGGTGTCCGGGTGCCATTATCGTCAAAACGATGTCTGGCCCATACGCGTTAAGCAATGGCGAGAAAGTGTCCGACTAAATATAACCATGAGACAAATTTGCCCCCCCCCCCCCCCCCCATCTTGTGCCCACACCTATAGGGCAAAGCAACGCAGCTATCATGACGCCCTAAGTAGTCTGGCTGTGAAAGAACACAGTCGTAATAGAAAGAAAAAAGGAAAAAGAAGATGGCTACGTGCACTGTAGACGCACGTTGAAGGCGCTACATGGCGAAACAACGACTTCCTTTGATTAGAACGTCCAGGAAGCGCACAGTTTCTTCTAACGAACTTGCAGAGCGAAAGAGAGAATAAGTGAAGTCAGGCAGGACCGGCTCAGGACGTTGTTGTTGTTTGCGTGTAAACGAATACATAGCTGGATAGACGTTGAATGAGAACAATGCTTCCGTCAACAGCCTGCACTATCCAACATAAGCAGTCCGAAGCTATATTGCCCTGCATATGAGAAAACTGGCTGTTATTTATCGATAGTGAGACACTAGCAATCCTACGGCCATGTCTAGCCAGCTTCGTCCAGTTCAAGCCGACGAGTCGTTGCTGACTCTACACAATCCGACATGATCCATTCGTACGCAGCGCTGGTAAATTAGGTATGCGCAAGGACACAACCTGTCACCGTTCGCCACCGTTCAGAAATCGCGGAGGGGTAGAAAGGGGGGGGGGAGTATAACGCTAAGAAATGGTCGAGCAGTGTGATAAAACTAAGTCTCTCTCAGGTATGAAAAGAAACGCAAAAAAAAAGCAGAACTACCATCGCGTGAGCGGCTATAGCACATGAACGGAGGTTATACACGCTCGAAACAACACGCACGTATGCACATATGTGTCACCGAACGAGGAAAGCCTGCAGACTTCAGGAAATGGAGCCGCGAACAAGCGCTCCTGCGGAGGGGGAGGGGAATATGGATAGCCATTTAATGCATG
The DNA here is from genome assembly GCF_043290135.1 of Rhipicephalus microplus. Classification (NCBI taxonomy): domain Eukaryota; kingdom Metazoa; phylum Arthropoda; class Arachnida; order Ixodida; family Ixodidae; genus Rhipicephalus; species Rhipicephalus microplus. The sequence continues at coordinate 19,645,275 of NC_134709.1, forward strand.
GTTCCCCCCCAAGGTTGCCGCCTAATCGGCCACAGAGAGAGAGAGAGAGAGAGAGAGAGAGAGAGAGAGAGAGAGAGAGAGCTAGCCCGGAGCGCGTAGCGAAGTGCGCTTCCGCGTGGTGGTAGCCTTGTGCGAAATATGATCGAGAAACGGAGATTCGATTTGTCGCCCCAGGTGCATATAATCCCCCACCGGTGCAGTGCCGTCGTTGCTCTAGGGGAGGGAAGGGGGAGAGGGTGGAGGCAGAGTTGTCCTTCGCAGAGAAGCGCCGCTAGCGGTTAAGTCCCATTTATTCGGCGCGCAGTACGACGCCGGCCGCCTAAGCGTTGCGCTCGGCAACGGCAAGGGAAACAAACAAACAAAAAAAAAACTGGGGCGGCGCTAGAGCGAGGTGATATGTACGAAGTGTTTTAGTACGCGGAGCGACCAATGGCGGCTCGCGCGTGGAGGCGGCCGGAGGAGGAGCTTGCGACTTGGCTTAGATGGCGTCTTTCGCGACGTACGCCTCCCGCGCCACGTGCTCGACAAGACCACGCGGAATACAAGACTATGGCTGACGACGTCGGGCGACTCAAGAGAAGTACCCGAGGACGTTTTGCGTTAATAGTTGCGGTAACCTAACGGCTTCGTAACTGCAACGCCATCCTGTTGGTGCGGTAGCGTTCGTCGCGTGTCACGAGTCGTTATAGAGCGGCCTAACCTCCACCACCCTAAAACTGTTGACGACAATGAATGATGACCATAAAGATTTATTTAAAAAAAAAACGGCCTTGCGGCAGCACTGACTGTCATTATTGCTGTAGTCAACAGGTCTCTGCTACAGATGTCGAATGAAATCTGTAACTTTCTTCTCAGGACGCTTAATTGTTATATTTGATTTATTCTAGGACATGACACACTCGTATGATGGAGTACCGAGCAAGTCCCTTGACAGCTGCGACGTTAGGGGATTGATTAAAGAAAGTATAAGCAGTAAGGTTCTGCGACTCGTAACAGCCACATGTTCCTACAAAGAAGACAATAATATAGTCGGTTACAACCTAAGAACACGCTCCACCCTCAGTACAGAGCAATGATTGACAATTTACGTTCTAATCATAAGAACGTTTTCGTGAGTAATGAAAATGATAGACATATTATAAGTTAAAGATTTGTCGTTCTTTGTTGAACCGTTACGTTTGGCAGAGCAGTGCACTTATAACGTTTGATGAAAGTCGTCGAGAAGTAACCTTATTTTCTAACAAAAACTAGTGATATCAACACGTGCCTGTATGGGCAACTGATAAGCGTGAAGTCCGCGGAACCCTGACGTCACGTAAATAACCGCTAAACTGCATGCTGATCCCATAGTAGAGTACCGAGTACTCTAAATCGTTAACCACTTTTTCTAAACACGCTGATCCCCACGGGACATTTCCTTGCTCTCCCATAGTAGAGTACCTACTACTCTAAATCGTTACCCACGTTTTCTGAACGCACATTTACGCAAATTTAGACTGGGTTGGACTAGGACTGCTGTGGGTCGATCTTGAATTTATTATAGGCTGTCACCGAGCATAGACTGTAGAACGCGCAATGGTTGGTATCTGATAGTTTTGTGGTTCGTATTTTTCCGCGCCTCGTGACGTCAGCGTTTCTTGTTAGGAGTTCACGGTATACAGCTGCATCTCCGAAAGAACTGCGTGAAGTAAGTAAGGTTGAAGTCTGGGTCAGTTAATACATAACGCTTAATAAGCGAGTCCGTGAAAAGGACGAAGGACAAAGGATTCGGTCTTTGTGTGGGCCACTTCTCTCTTTCGTAGTTCGATCTATTCATTCTTTCACAATTTCATGAAAGGCATCTCGCTTTTTTCAGTGCTTTCAAGTCACTCTAGTTGGGTGTCTTCTAGGTTGAGTTGGTTAGATAGCATCATTAATTGGAGTGAAAATACGCGAACACATAAACGGAGAGCACGTACAGAGCGATGTACTAGCAACTGAAATTTATTGAGGAACATACACTCATATTACTGAAGAAACTAAAAACGTTATGAAAAATAAAATGGAAGAAGTGTTTTAGTGGTTATGTAGCATTGAGGTAATCTACCTCGATAGGGTACAACACCATCAATGGCCTCGCGACATACGATGCATCACCACATCTGTAGATAGAGAACGCTTCTTTGATTTCTCGCACCATCCTTTTGTTATACCTTGTGAGCACATGCACTTGCATCCGTCTGCCTGCAGGGGAACGCAGCCGCAGTCCCAGCAATGCAGCGAAAGCTTCGAGCATGGTGGTATACACTCAAAGATTCTCCGTGGCCAAATATCATTTAAGCAGCGCCCTTTCTAGCTGTCCGACATAACTTTTCTCGGTGTGTAATGTGCTCGTATTATTTGCGCTACATTTATTGATGGTAAGTCTCTCTGATGCTCTCGAATGGGAACTAAGTTGGGTACGTACAGTCTGGTCCACTCCTAAAGGGAACACTTGCGTATGCAGCACATTTGTATTTCACTCTCTTGCACAGTGGCTTAGATTTACACGAAACTTGTGATGACTGGTTGTTCTGGCTCCTTTTGACAGACTATAGTGCCCAGCATAAGCATTGGTTCCTTGTCCACTTGCTACTAGAAGTGCTGCAATTTCAACGGTGCTCATTGTAGTGTTCCCTTTAACAGTGGACGGTACTGTACATCACAAATTCGACATTATCCAATCTCAGCGGCGTCACATTCCTTCATTTGGTGTCCAAAAGTGCCCCTGCTAAAAGAAAAAAAGAGGAAAAAAATGGCAGCATATCCACAGAGTGAATGATGGAGAGTCAGGCGAAGCATCCGTCCGTCCATGCGTTCGTCTGTGTGACCGTCCGTGTGTCCATCCGCCCATCCATGCGTGCGTATGTTCGTGCATCCGCACGTCCATCCGTGCGTCCGTCCCTGCATTCGTCCATGCGACCATCCGTCCGTGCAGCCATCCATGCGTCCGTCCATGCATCTGTCTGTGTGTCCGTTCGTCTATCTAGTCAACACTCCAAGTACCACCATCTCGCATCTTTTCGTCATATATTCCCCGTATGGAAGCACCGCCATCCAGCGGACATTCCAAGGACTAAACGAGAGGTGGCACACGCACACTTTCTTACGGCTTGCGCTTCGGGTCTCCTTCCCACCTTTAACGACCTCGATTTCATCGTATATACTAGTTCACTGTATTCATGGCACTGCGGCCCAACGCTCGCTAAACATTTCTAAAACCAAAGAGGTTATGACCAGCGAGTATAACGTAGCAACCCTTTCTTGTCAGATAGTGCTCAATGTACGTGCCAATGGCTGCTAATGGGGAATGAGAGACAGGAGAATTCGGCTTTTAGTTAACGCGCACGCTGCAAATTTTTTATTGTTCAACAACGCGCAGAAGAAATCTCTCACCGGCACCACCTTGGAGGTCAAAAATGTTACACTTGTTACGCACTACAACGGCTACGAGGGACGAACGGGGGCCGCTATTAGGAGCTTCGTTCCGAAAAGTATTTTTTGTGGTTGTGTTTGTGCGAACCGTCGAATGTACATGTTCTTTCAACGTCATCTCATATCCATGTTCATGTAAATGACGTCTGTTTTGTCATCATTCTTAGAGTATGTCTAAGAAGGAAATGTTCTGTTGAGTGTTATTGACGTTTGTGGAAATAAATTTTTTCTAAGCAAAGTATTACAACCCTCTCTAATAGATCACTCTAACTTAAAATCTCCAGCGTTGTCACGGCGTACTGATGAGATCGCTCTTCCGGGACTGTTCAGGAAGTGGCCAGTCTTCAGGACAGGCCAACGGGGTCGCGAGAGAGCCTCCGTGTGCTCTGCGCCGATGACAGTGGCCAGTAACATGATCGATAGTTCCCTCGCTGCCGCAGTGATTCTGAGCTACGCTATCTTCCAGACAGGCGTGGAAAGCGAGTAGCATAAGAAAAAAGCTATAGACCAAACCAACAGTCGTCAAACTGCCGTTGTCGCTTGTCAGGAGGGTTTAAATGGAAGGCGAAGCCGAAAGGAGACGCTTCGAAGGTTCAGATTGCGTTTGCTTGAAACTGCGTGCGTTGCATAACGATACTCTGTCGCAGTGCAAGTATACTGGTCGTCTCCCATAACATTGCCAGAAATGTGACCTATACGTAAATTTTATCCGTCATTGAGGCTACGACTACTGCCACTAATTTCAAGCCCCGATGCAACATCATTGTGCCGCCTCTGAGGGGGGATTGCGTTCACAAAGGCGTACTTGTTTCACGTGGCTGACACATCTTCATGAGTCTAGTGAGCTGATCGACCGAAACCAGTTTGGCGCATGCAGCTTCTAGAGCAGCTGAAGCATCCCTTTTTATGCGGTTCACTAAAGTCTCTTCCAGCGCAGCTTTGTTAGTGGCTAACAGGTAATATTTTTACCATTTTTAACAAAGTAAGTATATGAACACATACGCGTATACATTGTTCAGTCAGGGTTACGACTACGCAGCTTTTTTTGGAAATATTGACGGCCAAGGACCATTGTTGTTTCGATCCAAGAACTGTGCACTTTTACATCCAGCAAACCGTTGAACAGAGACAGGTCATTCTCAGAAGCACGTTGTCACTTCAGTATACTTTCATCTTTTCGTTAATATCGGCTGAGGTATGTTGACCTTACTAAAGGTCTCTGATTCAGGCACGGCACACAGCTCTCCCATAGTAGAGCACCTAGTGCTCTAAATAGTTAACTACTTTTTTTCTAAACACAATTTCGAATTATATTCATTTTGGATTCAATCAACAGAGTTGTGCGGCGTGTGGGCGAAGGAGTTGGTTCGAGGGGTGGGGGGGGGGGGGGCTGCGATTAACTTTGGCTCCCGATAATGAACACTGAGCGCACCTATGCTTGTAATGTTGACAATTGGACCGTTCTCGGTTTTCGCAAAGAGCTACTGCGTGTTTGGTGGTGAAGTTGACCTATTCGGCTTGCAACTTCCAGTGCTTCAAACACATTGTCACGTCCGTGGCACACGGCTCTACGTAAATGTGCATTTCGCACCACAAAACATCCTGTCAGTTATCCACTCCACGATCATTGTCATCATCGGCCAGACTACGCTCACTGCAGGGTAAAGGCTTGCTCCGCCAATCAACCCGGTCCTGTGTTTTTTTCGCTGCCACGTTGTAGCTGCAAACTTTCTCAATCTCACCTGTCCCCCTATAGGCGGACAGGTGAGATTGAAAACTATAGTTTTCCGTCTCCCTCTCACGTGTTAGCCTTCTCTTGGAATCCAGCCAGCTAACCTTAATGACCAGCGGTTATCCTGCATACGCTCTGCGTGCCCGGCTCATGTAGTGTTCTTCTTGATTACAACTATGAAATCTCTAACCCTCGTTTGTTCACTGACCCACTTTTCCCTTTTCCTGTCGCTTAAGGTTATATAACATTTTTCTTTTCCATCGCTCGCTTCGACGTCCTCAATTCAAGTTGAGCCCAGGTTTCTGCTCCGTAGGTAAGTACCGGTAGGCAGGATGCAGCTGATAAACCTTCCTCTTGAGCGATAGTGGTATAGACTACCATTCATGATTTGTCCGCCTCGGTGGATCAGTGGGTAGGGTGCTCGACTGCTGACCCGGAGGTCACGGGTTCGATACCGTCTGCGGCGGTCGCATTCTGATGGAGGTGGATTGGTTGAGGCCCGTTCGCTGTGTGGTGTCATTGCACGTAAAGGAACACCAGATGGCCTGAATTTCCAGAGCGTCTCTGATACGCGTCTCTCATACGGTGTCTCTCATAATCATATCGTGGTTTCGCGACGTAAAAACCCACATATTATCGTTATCACCATTCATGATTTCAGAATGCTTGGCGAATGTGCTTGATCCCATATTTATTCTTCTTGTTATTTCACTCTCATAGTTCGGCTCCACGGTTCTCTGTCCTAAGTGGACATATTCCTTTACAGCTTCCAGTGTCACTTACGGGCCTTTTGATGTTGAACGTAACCATGACGACAATGTTGGTGATGGAACATCGGTGACGTCGAAAGCCGTCCATGTCGACCGGGTAAATTTGGCAGGGCTCGAGGAAAGCAGCCGTTTTCTCGCGGGTTAAGAACTCGTTCGTCTCACTGTATGCGAATCAAACTGTACAGTGGTCAGCTCTCGCGTCTATAGAGCGATGGAGCGTTGTGCTCGTAACTGCACGAGCGACATGTGCGGTCCTAAAACGAGTTACGTCTAAGCGCGTGCGCGGTGAACAACGCGGTTTCCATGCATTTTGGGTCATTTATCATCGCAGATGCGACAACCGCCTGAGCGTGGAAAGCGCTCTGAATGGTTTGACGCACCCCCCCCCCCCCCCTCCCAGCCAGAAAAAACACAGCGAAGTGTAGTTGGTATGATATGGTACCATAGACCGTGAATTGATTGATATGTAGGGTTTGACGTCCCAAACCACCATTTGATTATGAGAGACGCCGTAGTGGAGGGCTCCGGAAATTTCGACCACCTGGGGTTCTTTAACGTGCGCCCAAATCGGAGCTCTCGGGCCTACAACATTTCCGGAAGCCTCCATAGGAAATGGAGCCGCCGCAGCTGAGATTTGATTTCGCGACCTGCGGGTCAGCAGCCGAGTACCTTAGCCACTAGACCACCACGGTGGAGCTAGACCATGAATAAGATCACAGAAAAGGCGCTGCTCCGATCCTGGAGTTGGCCCTTTTATTAATTTTTTTTTGTACAGTTCACGGCGCTTCTCACGACCGAAAAGCAGACATGACAGCCGCGGCTGCGATAAACAAAGGCGGAAACTGGGAAGGCAGGCACATCATTGACGCCGCGCATTCTCAGATGCGGCCCGTTTCATATACTGTACAGATGTCGCTTGTGACGTTTCGAGCGCGACGCTCGGTCGATCTAGACATGTGTGGTTACCACTGTACGCAAGCACAAACGCACTGCCAACAACAGACAAGAGCTAAAATTTCAAGCTGCTGTATTTTGTTGCTACTACATAGACGAGAGGTAAAAAAGCACACAATGCTTTTTTTCTTTCTTTCTTTCTTTCTTTCTTTCTTTCTTTCTTTCTCTTTCTTTCTTTCCTTCCTTCTTTCTTTCTTTATTTCTTTCTCTCTTTCTTTCTTCCTTTCTTTCTTTCTTTAGCTATTATTTATTTATTTCGCATGGCGCTATGCACCCTCTTAGCTTCTTCCTTCTTCCTACCAAATCCCGGCTGCGGCGGCTGCATTTCCGATGGAGGCGGAAATGTTGTAGGCCCGTGTGCTCAGATTTGGGTGCACGTTAAAGAACCCAGGGTGGTCGAAATTTCCGGAGCCCTCCACTACGGCGTCTCTCATAATCATATAGTGGTTTTGGGACGTTAAACCCCACAAATCAATCAATCAATCAATCAGCTTATTCCTTCCCCCATACCGGGAATGGTACCTTCATCTACACCCCGTGTGCTCAGATTTCGGTGCACGTTAAAGAACCCTACGGTGTCGAAATTTCCGGAGCCCTTCACTACGCGGCGTCTCTCGTGATCATTTGGTCTTTTTGGGGTGTTAAACCCGCACTAGTAATTATAAATTCATCCACGCCATTAGCGACGCAACAGTTCAGCTTCTAGCTGCAAGCAACAACGAAAACCACGCGTTCGTACCCAGGCAACAATGAAAGTTGGAAACGTGAAATGACAGGTCACTTGCCAGCGCAGCGCCAACACTTGTCAAACGTCATTCACCGTATCGTATGCGTGGGGTACCACGGGCAAGCAGCCTGCGTATACACTTCACTGTCTGCAAAATACAACTCATCTGCGTCTGCTCCTGCCCCGGCCGGCTCTGCCAATCTGTCATCCGCTACAACTTCGATGAATTATCACGTCGCCATGTAAGAAACAGCCGATCACTGCAAGCCCATGATCGGAAGTGCATTAATTATCGGAAAACCGGCACATGTAATACAAATACGCATGATTTGTGTGGTTTTAACGTCCCAAAACCATCCTATGATTATGAGAGACACCGTATAGTGGAGGGCTCCGGAAATTTCGACCACCTGGGGTTCTTTAACGTGCACCCAAATCTGAGCACACGGGCCTACAAAATTTCCGCCTCTATCGGAAATGCAGCCGCCGCAGCCGGGATATGAACCCGCGACCTGTGGGTCAGCAGCCGAGTACCTTAGCCACTGGACCACCACGGCGGGGCAATACAAATACGCATGTAATCGGCATATGTTTGGGGGAATGTATGTGTCACCTTCGAACAACACAGCTGGTGGCGGTGGCATAGCTGGCGCATTTACCACCGCCAACAAAATCTGTACCTAGTGGGAGCTTCTCCTTGAAAAAAAGAAAAGAAGAAATCACACTGGTTGCTACTCGAGCGGGATCGGTCATTTCGTTTAGACTACGGACTCTTGAGTCGTGCATTATTGCTCGAGATTCGAAATTAATGCGGTGCTCATTACACGTTGAGTAACATCTCACACATCCGTACGCACGCATTAGGAACACTCGATTTCTGTATCCACTCGCCCGACTTTCATTCGCAAAGCCCGAGGCTACACCAGCTCATAAATAAGGAATCCTGCAACCGAACGTCACACGGCGACGGTGTAATGCATCACCTTTCGAGCAGAGATAAAACATACGTTCCCTGTCGACCGCGCACGGATGAGACGAAGTCGACCCTCATTAGGGAACGAGCGGGACGTCCCAATTGGTCAAACTATAAGCAGGGCGCGAGATGAGAGCATTTAAGGACGCAGGAACGTGGAATCTTGCAAGTGATCATCTATTAAAAACTAGAAAAAACGGAAAGGCGGGGGGGATGGGGGCGAGTCTTTTAGCTAAGATCACGACAGAGGCCACGAATCCAACGGCTCACCCCCCCCCCCCCCCGCCTTCTCTATCGGGTCGTTGGGTCGTGATTAAAAAGCCGTTGCCACAGCATGAGGCAGTCGAGGCCGACGGATCGCAGAAGGAAATGCAAGATGCGGGTGCGCTAAGAATGGTGTCCGATCAACATCAACTAACGCTTATCACTCAGTAAGAAAAAAATGCCCTGCCCCCTCCCCCTCCCCACCTCCCGCCATGCTGTAGTGTTGGGGGGGGGGGGGGGGGAGGGAGGGGTTTGCAGATGGCCACTGCTGTGACGCCACCGTGAGATTCTGCCTCCGGGACATCACGACTTTGGCTGCCGGCGAAGCGGCGGTGGCGACACATAACGTGGTCGCACGATAGATTTACTATACCTTGCAATCCATTCGAAAAAAAATTCAGAGAAAACGAAAACTTCATACCTTCTTGAGGACATCACCTCGAGCGATTGACCGAGGCACCCGAAGTGGAATTCCTTTTGGGATGCTTCGAAAAATTCAAGAAAATGAACGAAGGAATCCAGTTATATAGCGACGGGTTTAATCGGAACGAGTTCTTGTGACATTAAATGCCGTCCGACTATTACGGTTTGTTACGGCTTTTCACTGCTGTTAAGCACGCTATAGCCTTCCAGGTGTAGCGAAAAATTGCCAGGGCTATTCTGATTTGTGGCGCCACTTTGAAAACCTGAACGACAATTCTACTAAGGCTGACTAACTTATAGACCATCTCGAAGTGGACGGAAACGTTAATGTATACGTAAGGCGCACGGGACGGCTTTCCGCTCTCCCATAGTAGAGTGCCGAGAACTCTAAATCGTTAAACGGTTTTTCTAAACACACGTATGACCAGCTTCAGCGTGGTGTATATTGCGCGCTGAAGCATCAACATAGCAGCAACCAGTGTCATGCAGTGAAACCAAACACACACACACACACACACACACACACGCACACACACACACGCACACACGCGCGCGCACACACGCGCACACACACACACACACGCGCGCGCGCGCACGCACGCACGCATGCACACGCACGCACGCACGCACGCACACACACGCACGCACACGCACACGCACGCACGCACACGCACACACACGCACACGCACACACACAAAATGTATTCAATCAACTTACATCTGGTTGCTTTTGTGATCACCCCCTTAACTTGGCGTGAACCTAATTAGTATGGACGGGTAAGATGGTATGACGAATTTAATGCGCTGGCCAACACATGAATAATGTCAGAATCTCGTCGCGTACCCCAGCCTACATCACCGGGTCCCGATTCACAGCCACACACTGATATCTCGACCTGCATTGTAGCACCTGAGGGACGCTTGTGCACCACGAAATTTTTACTGCGAAAGCGAAATGGGTTTTTTAGTGTTAGCCTCGGACATATGACACCGCCTGCTCGTAACATGCGCAAATTCTGAAAATAATTAATCGCGTTTCCTGCAAAAAGAAGCCTCGTTATAAGGCATGGGCGCACAGAATTTTAAATTAATCGTATACTCTAGAAACAAATGTACACGAAACTTGCGCCACAGGTAGTGCTTGAATGAAAGACAAGCCTCTCACCGCAATGAAAACCTTGGCTCCACATTCTGTTACGCCGGGGATCTGCGAACGACTTTTGACCGTATTTCTTTACGGGACGGCTATATGCTCTCTCATCGTTGAGTACCAAACACTCTAAATAGTTAACCACTTTTTCTAAACACCGTTTTCTGTGTTCAAGAAGTGACTCCATGCTCATTGTAGGGTTTGATGACTTCTACGGCATATCAGTCGCCGTGTGAGTTATATTACTCGATGATGTAAAGCGACACGTTCGATGACCGGTAAGCACGAGTTACCTCTGTTGGAAAGAAGGTACTTCCCACAGACTGTGTTTTGCTGCTGTTCATGGTACATATCCCACGTCGTGCAGTCTCTATTACGAATAACTAGGTCACTGAAATCCCCCCTTGGCTCATTATAGGGATGAAACTTCTTACTGTGTTGGCCGTTCCCTCTTCTGTATAGTTGTAGTAGTAGTAGTAGTACTAGTAGTAGCAGTAGTAGTAGTAGTAGTAGTAGTAGTAGTAGTAGTAGTAGTTTCTTCAATGTGAGGGGCCATCTGTCCAAACTTGTTAGTTACTTCTTTAATTTTAAATGCGAATCATTTCTTTGCAAATTGTAAAAACTTCTGGCGTCTATCTATCTATCTATCTATCTATCTATCTATCTATCTATCTATCTATCTATCTATCTATCTATCTATCTATCTAACTAACTAACTAACTAACTAACAAATTTAGCATAGGATGGCATGAAGGTACGACGAGCGCGATGGTGAGAGGTCACGAGATGCATAACGTGACAAGCGTATCGCGTACGCCGTAAAACCTAACGTTGCTAGAATGTAAGACCCTTTGCCCCTGGGCCGTGTGCTCAGATTAGGGTACACGTTAAAGAACCCCAGATGGTCGAAATTTCCGGAGCCCTCCACTACTGCGTCTCTTACAATTATCATATGGTGGTTTTGGGGACGTTAAATCCCACGTATCAATCAAGAAGACCCTTGTCCCCCGTCACGTGTGGCACATACCCGCATACCAGGGCGCATGCGCGCAGCACAGCGCTAGAGTTCTCTGCGCATGCGTATGAAACATGCGCGTGTGCCGTGGCACCAAACGCTCCGCTATCTGCTGCAACTGCAGCGTCCCCCCCCCCCCCCCACCCTTCAGCTGGCAAGTCCTATACCCTCGTTTTTTCAAGTGGGTCTTGATATCTTTCAGCCACCTTCGCTTGCCGTTCTTAATTCTTACTATAGAACATGATTGATTGATATGTAGGGTTTAACGTCCCAAAACCACCATTTTGAAGGGCTCCGGAAATTTTGACCATATGGGGTTCTTTAACGTGCACCCAAATCTGAGTACACGGACCTACAACATTTCCGCCTCCATCGGAAATGCAGCCGCCGCAGCCGGGATTCGAACCCGCGGCCTGCGGGTCAGCAGCCGAGTACCTTAGCCACTAGACCACCGCGGCGGGGCTCTTGCTATAGAACAAACAGTACCTGCTTTCGGAGGACGCCCGCAATCAGAGAGAGAAAGAGAAAAACGTTTTTATTCACAAAAGCATGAAGAAGGAAGACGTGGGAGGAACCCCTAGTCCGGGGTCCCTAGGACGACTAAAGCAACGAGCCGGGCCTGCTCTATCAGAGCTCGGAGGACCTCGGGAGGTCCACGGCGGAGAGCACCATCCCACAGCTCCTCAGGAAAACTTGGAGGAAAGAGAGAGATAGAGATAATTAGAAGGGGATGGAGATGCTACCCACAAATTACATCACTTGCCGCATCGCTCTCGAAGATCTCGGGCACATCCTTCACACACACGTGCCATCAGTCTCCTAGCGCGTCGGAGAGCGGCCACAAGTTGCCACTTCCCACTATGCGATGGCAACAATTTCTTCACGAACATGCGTCTATTAAGCGAATACTGAGGTAAGAACTCAATTTGAGCTTCGATTGCAGTACGCAGTGCAATTATTCGTTAACGGAATGCTTGTCCTTACATGAGAACGGAGATTCGGCGAGACCACCGCTATGAGCTTTGTTACACTGGTGCGCTAAAAAATAAGACATTTCGCGTTGTACTGCGTTTTAGGGCTGAAGCTCCTTATAGCGGCACCCGTTCGTCTTTCGTAGTCGTAGTAGTAGTGTGCAACCAGTCGTACATTTTGACCTCCAAGGATGGGAGATTTCTTCTGTGCGTTGTTGAACAATAAAAAATTCGCAGCGTGCGCGTTCACTAAAAGCCGTATTCTGCTGTCTCTCATTCCCCCTTAGCAGCCATTGGCATGACACATTGAGCACTATCTGACAAGAAAGGGATGCTACGTTATACTCGCGGGGCGTAACCTCGTTTGTTTTAGAAAGATCTAGCGAGCGTTCGTCCGCAGTGCCATGAATACAGTGAACTAGTATATACCATGAACTCGAGGTGTTTGAAGGTGGGAAGTAGACACGAAGCGCAGGCCGTAAGAAACTGTGCGTGCTCCTCCTCGCGTTCAGTCCTTGGAATGTCCGCTGGGTGGCGGTGCTTCTTATGAGGAAGATATGATGAAAAGATACGAGATGGTGGTACTTGGAGTGTTGAATAGGTGGACGAACGAGCACACAGACAGATGCATGGACGGACGCATGTATGGCTGCATGGACGGATGGACGCATGGACGGACGCAAAGGGATGCATGGACGAACGCAGGGACGGACGCACAGATGGGCGTGCAGACGCGCGGATGGACGCACGGGCGGCCACACAGACGCACGCATGGACGGACGGACGGAAGCAAGAACGAATGGACGGATGGATGCTTCGCCCCACTCTCTATCATTCACTCCGTGGATATGCTGCCATTTTTTTTAGTACTGTGGCTTCCAAGCCGTTTGCTTAACTAAGCACTTTCGTTATTTTTATCTCATACGTCATATCTTTCAAATCCTTTATTGTACGTCATGTCACATTACGTAATGATATAATATCTGTCGTTTCAAGTTTCGCATCGAAATCATGGTATGCTCGAAGTAGTGGAGGGCTCCGCAGATTTCGACCACTGTTTCCTTATCGTGTGTTCATATCGCACAGTACACGGAGGTGGTGGTGGTAGCAACATGTAGTAAGATTATATTTACAGAGAGACTGTAAGGAAAACCAGCTCCCTTGGGAGTCAGGTTTCTTACAGTACTCGTCCTGGTGCGCAGTATACACAGGTGGGACCCTGACATAATAAAATGGGCTTCTGGGCGAGTTCATGCATGTGTAAAATTAAAAGCAGCGCGCCAATGAAGACGGGACACGGGAAACAAGTAGAAGGGTTATGACGAACTCCTGTTCCGTTCTATCCTGTCTACTCGTTTCCTGTGTCCCGTCTTTATTTGCGCCCTACTTTTATCTTTATTTTTGGGACCCTGACATTCTTGCCCCCATCGAAATGCGACCGCCAACCCGGGATCGAACCCCGTAACCTATATCATATTTCTTCGTGGAACGGTACCCTGCTCCTATAGCTTTACATGACGGATGTGACACGCATTTCCCTTCACGAGCAGCTGTAAAGGTACCGTCATTCACAAATGCATAGTATAGGCTAATGAATACTGTGAAACATTTTCATAGGCGTGCGTAGAGTTCTATGTTCGGGGTGAGGAAGAGGCACGCATTCCTCTCCCTTTTTCACATTGGTCATTTCTTTTTCACGCGCGCCGCATTCGATGCAATAAAAGGGGGGAGGGGCGGGAGGGGGAAATGAAGCAAAGACATGTCTATCGCAATTGTGCACTATTTCGGTCCCTCGCTTTTTATAGCCGCGTATTCGGGTGTTTGTTTGCGAGCGTCGTGGCCGGGTTTGAAAGGGGTGAATTCGGCAGCTTTAAGGATCTGCATCGAGAGGTATGCAGGTCATGTTCTTGCACCCAAATCAGTGATAATGCGTTTTCCCGACTGTTCTATAGTGGCAGTGCTTAGTTGCTTGTTTACGTGCGTTTTTCAGAGACTCTGGAGCTCTCGAAAACGGCCAGTCAAATGTACCATATAGGGCTAAGAGTGGGATAAAAATAGTTTTCTAAATTCGGCACCGGGGGTCTTTGGTCGCCATTATCACCACGAATCACGCTTAAACATAAAGCTACGCTATAGAAAGAACGTGAAAGGTTCGGATGGGTAAAGTTTTGAGGCTGAATAGGCGCCTCCCTTTAGGTGACTAAAGGGTGACGGCCTCCCCCTCCCCCCTGCCAGCATCACGCGCTCGACGTAAGCATTTCACAAGCGAACGAAGCCACGGACAGGACAGGAAAAGATACCGCCGTAATGTGTCTCTTCACATCATGTTAGTGCGTTTTGCTGGCCAGTGTAATGTTACACAGCTTTCGTTTCAACCTATTAGCCCACATGACATTGCCAGGACGTTAGCCGGGACTATTTCCTGGGACGGGGGGGGGGGGGGGGGGAGGGGATGTGTTAAAGGCCATGAAAACATCTACTTTTTAATCTCCTCAGTAAAACGCACAATTCGGTTAAAATTTCGGGGGAAAGTCAATTTCATAGCGCCCCCCCCCCCCCCGCCCCTGGCCATGGGCGTGGACAATGCATAAGGCTAGTAATGTCTGTAACGTTAATTTTCCGTCGATCAAAATACTACATTACAAAAAGCAGTTGGCCCTACAATAAACATCACTCAGGACGTAAAGTTCCGTGAATTTCGTCCAAGGTTTTCAGAACGGTGCCAACCATGAACGTGTCAGGGGTGGAGTCAAAGTTCGCCCCCCACCCCCCATCCTCCGTATCTTGTATATGTGACTGACTTTGTTGGCCCCCCCCCGTGCGCACTCGTATGGAGCCAACATCATTGTGTCCGGTTTTCCAATAACGTGGGGTATATTCAGAAGCAGTTCAAAGTTTCGCCGTCCAAAGGATATTTGGCTGAGCGTTTTCAGCAAACCAACTTATATAAATATTTTAATCTGTGGAGTAGCCATGTTTCTTGTACAAGGCAGCTTGTTGAAATGTTTGTGCACCTCGCATGCCGAACATTTTTCAGCTCCCAGATAGGCAAATAATCAATCTCTATTCGCGCGCGCGCGCGCGCCTGTGTGTGTGTGTGTGTGTGTGTGTGTGTGTGTGTGTGTGTGTGTGTGTGTGTGTGTGTGTGTGTGTGTGTGTGTGTGTGTGTGTGTGTGTGTGTGTGTGTGTGTGTGTGTGTGTGTGTGTGTGTGTGTGTGTGTGTGTGTGTGTGTGTGTGTGTGTGTGTGTGTGTGTGCACGCACAGTCTACACGTACCCCACAAACAAAACTCATTTCTTCTGGCTCATTGCTCATTCGGCGCCGGTAATAAGGGAACCGCCGCGCTGAGACGCCAAGAAAACACACAAAGACGACGAAATATCGCGGCAAAGTTTCTTTCTCTTCGTTTATTCGTTCGGTGGCAAACTTTGTATTCCCAAGGACGACTCCGAGAACACGTCGAATCAGCATCGCGCGCAAAGATTTCTTCATCTACGGCTCGGGAGAGAGAAAGGGAGAAGAAAAAAGCAAGAAGAATGCAGAATCCACGCAGGAAGCAAGGTTCAACCCGACCGCGCAAATTCCTTTAGACGCCGCGTATTGCTACCCTCATTCTCTATGGTGCTGCCGCTAATCGCTTGCGAGGACCGCTTTCAGAGTCTCATTACCGCCTAATTATCGCTATTATCAATAATGCACATCTCGTGCTGCTTCGCCCCCCTTCCTTCGAAAAGAAAGCGCAGCTCTCAAAAACCTTCGCATTTAGCACAATCCTTGCGTCGTTGTTCGCGAAACCGCAATACACAATCCCGCATTTACCTTCTTTTCTTTCTTTTTTTTTGTTGGTTAGACTAGTTACACTAACTCACGCCGCTGTGCGTCGCGCATTGCCTCAAGCGGCCAAGGACTCCGCAATCCGGAGCCAAGCCATGGAGAAAAGCGCTTCGCTACAGCATGTGTTCTCACAGCGTGCAACGTGCGTATAACACATCAAATCTTAACCAACAAAACGTTTGTGCCGCATGTCACCCTCGGGGCTGCTTTGACACGAATACCGAACTCTCACTTGGAAAGCATACGTGTGGCACCGATGATCGTCTTAAGATCGTTTGCGACTACTGTGATCTCTAACGGAAGGTCGAAGACGTTGCCTGGACTACGCAGATTGACCGCCGGGTATTCTGCGCAGGGAAAAGATACGTTGCCTGGAGCAACGTCACTTGGACTTGGTTGCGCGTTCTTTGAGACGATCCGCTGCGGTTATTTGCAACAAAGATACCACCGAGTGGTCCACCGACCGTGCTTATACACAAAAGACCACGCTCATTGTGTATCAGTACAGTACAGCGTAGCTCTGGCCTACTGGACTTGCCCCACGCCATCTCCTGACGCCGACAAGAGTTCATCGGCAGTAGTGCCCCGTCCTCGGACTTCTGCAACCGTGTCCATCTTTCCTGTCTCCTTACTTCCGTCGTTCGCTGTCCCTGCGCCTCGCTCTCTCCTCCATCTCTCTCTCTATCTCTTTACCGTTTACTCCTATCCTTTTAGTCTCTTCTCTACCCCCATCCCTCGTGAACTACTGTTTAGGTGTCCTCCCCCTCAGAGACAGTTACGGGGCTCACATTTCTCTTCTTTTCATTTATCCCCCCCCCCCACCCCAGTACAGTAGAATACAGTTAGTGTTAGCGAAATGTGTTTCGCGCGTGCGAAGGCTTGGTCGTGTTGTTAGTCGAAAAAACCTGTATCCTCTAGAACGCCTCCCGAACGTATAGCGAGAGCAACACAATGATAATGTCCATTCCATCCTGAACTCCGCACAGCTAACTTTAGCCATGCCCTAGATATGGCTAACGTTAACAATCTCGGTCGACCAAAGCGCGTTAGCAGAGCTCATTCGTGCGTTCAACCGTTATACATGGTTCATTGGCCACGATTATTACTGAGTGACCGATGGGATATGCAATTGACTATGCAACAATCCTACTATATACGCTCAGGAGCCACAGCAGTTTGTTTTTTTTCTTCCCTCTCTTCAATTCCGCAGCGGTTCTTGGCACGAGCGCAGCTGTCACGTGCTTAAACGATCGCGCATTCGCTGCTCGCCACTTGCGGCACAACTGACCGATGCGACGCTCGCGAATGGTCAGTATCTGCCAAACCGATCAACAAATGCTGGCTCTGTTAAGATGCCATGGAGAAAAGAGCAATGTATACGTTATTTCTTTCTTCTCTCTCTCTCTCTCTCTCTCTCATTGGCCGTCACAGTGTGACCACGTGATCGCGTGACCGCTCAGAAGACTTTCGGCGTTATTTTTTTTTGTTTGGGTTTGCGTTGCGTACGTTCGCACGTAGAGCTGTCTTTGGAGTCTGGATATCGCCCCCGGCTAGATTGTATATACTTGAAGCTCTATCCCGGTGGAGCTGCAAGCGCCGCCCAAATCGGGCACCCGGCACGTTTCCCCCATCCCCACCTCTTTCTATCTCCTTTATAACCTTCCCCTCGCCACTTGGTTTTACCCCCCCCCCCCCCCCATGACAAGTGAAGCTGGTGCGTGTGTGTGTCGGCAGCGGCGTCAGCGAGACGTGGTTTGGGGCGATTCGTGACCAATCTCGCGACAGTGGGCCCACTTCCGAGATGAAAAACGGCTCAATTGCAAACGACGTCCCGCGCGCGCATGTGCGCGCCGAAGAGGCCAAGAAGACGAAGGAACAAGGTTACCGAAGAAGGCTGCTACTGCGAAAAGATCTTGAGCGGCCGTAATTTGCCGCGCGCCCGCAGCCGCCGCCAAGGCGGCTTCCGAAGTACACGAGGCATTTGTGTACAAGTAGAGAGGCGGGCAGTGAAGGGGGAGAGAGTATCGTATGATCCGGTGTACAGCATGGCAGTTATGCGGAAGTCCGCAAGGTGGAGGAGGGTTAACGATAGCAGAAAAAACAAACTGGTTCACCTGTTTGTAAAAATATAGTTTTTCCATACCATACCGTGCCTGTTTGTAAGACGAAGCTGTGTATATAGGGAACTGCAAATGGATTACTCGGACAGAATTGCTTAGATGACAAATTTTTCGACAACTGAGATCTCCCGTTAGTTCATTCCGGATCCGGACAAAACTTCAGTCAAATGAGAACAGTGGCAGCACAACGATGATATTATTGTGAGGGGACACCTACACGGGAGTCAACCGATGGTAAGTGGTGCAGGGTAGTAGTGAACGTACATGAGACAGCTGGTATCATAACGTTTCAATTCTCACTGTTAATTTCTTAGCCATTTCCATGTAGCTCCATCGATTTTTTTCTATTTTTTACTGTTGCTGCTATGGGTTCCGGGTTTCAGAGAGAGGAATGCGAAAATCTTCAACAGCGGGCGTAGTAACGATTGTCAGGCAGTACACAGCATGACAACGATGAAAGAGAAAGAGAGAGAAAAGAATGAAATCCCTTCAAGCCTTGAAGTCGGTGTTTTTAAGTTGTCATCAGAAAGTACCACTTCTCGGTCACTCCATCGTTTCTTTCCTGCCTGGAAGAAAAAAAAAACTGGAACAAAAAAGCAGTGAGGCAATAACGTTGATTTCATAACATGGGTAATAAACTTTGGCAAGTAAATTCCAAACTCTGGTAGGGCCATCCATGCATGAAGGCAGAGATCGTGAAGGCAGTGGGGTATTTCGTTGAAATGTAGAAACGGGGCAATACATATATGACATCTGTCACGCATGGCATAGTACGCCGAAAGGTAGGCGAAGTAACAGGACGGTGAATCACAGCAATCTGTGAGGAAAAAAAAAAAAAGTACAGAAGACGGACTTGCATGTGGTGGGGTCTCACATTCTCTTCTATGTGTAAGTGTCCTTCAGCGAATGGTTCGAAAAACGTAGCACACTTTGCAAGTTCCCAAGTGTGTTCTGCGAAGGTTTGTGGCCATTCGACTGATTATGCCTTGTCCCCTTACACACCCCTTTTTTAATTTTCTTTACACGCCCTATGCAATGACTTGATTCTTGAAATAGTGTAAGGGGGACAGTCCAGAGCTGTGGCGACACAACTGTTGCTGTGCGCCGCTGTGCCATCACGTGATCACTGAGAGAGGCTGAGGGAGAAAGGCCACAGCTGGCACTGTTCCAGAGCATGGACGGCTGGACGGACGGGTACACATATGTCTGTGTGAGACATCAAAAACTTTCGCATTAATACCACGGCACGCTCAAAGCAGCCTGTGTGTTTAGAAAAAGTTGTTAACGATTTAGAGTACTAGGTACTCTACTATGGGAGAGCATAAAGCGTCCTTGCAGCCCTGGTTGCTACCAACAACCGTGAAGTGCTGTGGCAAAACCAAAGAAATAACAACTTCGGTGAACCTATAGGTGTCTAACTTCACAACTCATCAGCCTATACATATAACCAAAGTTCAAGATACCCACGAAAAGGGAAGACGGGCTTCAACGCCAAATTGGTTATCTTGCGTTGGGCGTGCAATCGATAATTATTTTTTTTTCAAGTGCGTAGAACTTTAGGCGGTCAGGCTGTCGTACGCTGTCGCGTTCTGTCCTAGTCACTTGGTGTAATGCAGACAAAGTACACATATAGCGTAGCCAGCTGCAGCATATTAAGCGCGCTCTCGTATAGTTATAGCGCGAGAACAGAAGGACGACAAAAAGACAAGAAGGACACGAAGGACACGAGCGCTCGTGTCCTTCGTATCCTTCTTCTCTCTTTGTCACCCTTCTGTTCTCGCGATATAACTATTGTCATGTCATACAAACTAGCCCAAGCTGCCACACTTCTTCCTCTCGTTCTTCTAGCGCCTTGATGATGACATAAAGGATAGACATTACTACTATGGCTTGGTAAACACGACAACACAAACTTAGTATAAAAATGCAAAGATCTCAGCAACCGAGAAATAGAAAGATAGATAGGGACATATAGGACGAATAGAACAGAAATAAGTATTAAAGAACACAGAAAACTGGAAATATAAATAGAAAAAAGAGGAAACCGAAGAAAGACAAAGAAGGTTGTCCGGCGACGCACTTCGTTCAGGTTTGGCGCAACTATAGGACTTAGCTGGATTAATTTTTTTCACTCCCTCACTCCACCTCCTCCCAACATACACAACGTAGCAAAAATGCGCAATGTCGTGATGAATGTGGGTGGAGTGGGGTGGTATGGATCTCTCTTTTTTTTCTTCCCTCACCTCACAACATGATTGTTGTCGTATGGGAAGAGCAAGGCGAAAAACGGGGTACCGTGATTAGATAATAGGTTCTCGTGGTCAAGGTGGTCGGCATACGCTCGGTTCAGGGTAGGCCACTGTATAGGCATGCGTTCTCTGCACGCGTTCTCCTCCTGCGCATGCTTATACGGGGGTGGTCATATAACTCATCTGGACACTCTCGCTACGACGTGCCCCCGAATTACATACCCCTTCCGGTATCTGAAACACTTGACGTTTTTTTAAAGAATTTAAACGATTATTTTTTTTTTTTGCGCTCCTTCTCCCCTCTCTCATTTCTCACCTGTGTCACGCGGACGCAATTCCACTGCATATCTTTCCTTCTCTCCCCTTTGCCGTGGCATCTAGGAAGTTTAGTGCACACTGATTCATCTTTGTATTATACGCGGGTTCTCACGGTACATCTGCCATGTCCGCAAGCTCCAACGCCCCTCGCAAGCTTGCGCATGCTGCGCGCGACTTAAAGGTGCAAGCCGCAGGCTACGTCATGAATACCCACACCACCTATGTGCGTGTGGCTACAAGCCTCTTCCAACGGTTTTTTTTTTTCTTTCTTTGTGTGTGTGTGTGACCCGGCCTTGCCTCCGTCGGTGTGTCGTTTATATATCGCTTTTGCTCCTTTACGGAGACTGGCACCTGTAAATGGTGGCCCCAGGAGGTCCAGATTACGTGCGCTTTTGGGTTTCTGCTTACATGTGTGTGCGTGCGTTTGCGCTACCGGGCGTTCGCCGCCATAGCCGCGCGTGGCGTGTGGCGCAGCGCGTGCGTTTTGGGCGATTCTGAGCGACCGAGTCACGCGCGGTGTCCGAGAGAAGTCACGCACGTGCCTTGCGTGACTTCGAGCGGCCGCCGAAAACAAGCCGGATCGCTGACAAGCGCCACGCGACGTTCACGTGACAAACCGCCTTCGCCAATGAGAAAACGTTTTTTTCGAGATTCGCGTTCGCTCCGCGCTGCGTCCGCTGCCCGCGGCAGGAAGCTGTCAGCCAATCGGGAGCCGATTGAACTAAGTTTTTTTTTTCTTCCGTAAGTGTTCTCTATACCACTGGTCGGAAACTTTCTGTAATGGTATGCACGTCCAACGCTGCGATGGATTGACCCTGTTTTGACTTCACTTTTTGAAGCTCGCTCCTCATAGTACTGCCCCGTTCTAGTACGCTCTGCTACGAATGAGCGAGTTGAATGCTACTGTGTCGTCGTACCTCTCTGTGTACTCTGTGTGTGTGTGTGTGTGTGTGTGTGTGTGTGTGTGTGTGTGTGTGTGTGTGTGTGTTTGTGTGTGTGTGTGTGTGTGCGTGTGTGTGTGTGTGTGTGCGTGTGTGTGTTGGCAGAGAACGCGTATGACAAGCAGACAAGTGCAGACTATCAACTGAAGGTTTATTTAACACATTCCGCATATGTACAAGACTGAAACAGGAAAAATAAAAGTTAGCTGCTAAAAATAACAAAAACCTTATTCACCCGATGCACGAGGCAGAAGAGTATACATTCAATTGTCACGCGCCATTTGCCAGATACTGAAACTCCTTTATCTATGAGTGCAATCGACGGTTTCCTCACGCAGTCGTCAGGTTCCGTCATTCTCTTGGCGACGCCGATTGTGAAACGCCGATCACGGATCACCGACTGTAGACCAAACACAAGAAAACCAGACGTTTTCTACTGCCTCTGAGATCGGTCCACCTTTCACCAAGCGACACTGTCATGTTATGACGTCATCATACGCCTTGGCTATCGTGACGTCGCAATGACATCATCACACAATAGCATTTTTGCACCGGACGGGCGCACGCTGCCGTAGCCAACGGTGAATTGTCGCTTTGGTTAATGCGTCTAAACTTCGACTTTAACCCCTACAGCTCACACTGAAGCATCCACTTTCTACAGCGAGCGAGATCCTATCGCTGAAACGCAGTGTCGTTCGCACTGGACGCGTACCGCAATGCCGAATTCGCTGAACAGCCGTAGCGCGCCATCTGCCGAGTGAACAATCAACTACGGGGCGGACACGGGATGGATGCGCTGTTCCTCCGTAGTTGGATCCTTCTGTTTTGCGCATTTCTGCGCTCTTTCCAACTCTGACCAGAAAGGCAACTGCATCTCAAGGTGCACGCGATTTAACGAGAAAAGCAAATGAGTGCACAGGCACTCGTTTTTACCAGTCAATCCCAGCTGGTTTCTTATTTTTTTTTCTACAAGTCGTCCTCTAGCAAGCTGTCCTTGTGATTGGGGTGGTGTTTGTCGCAAATGCTCATTGAATTGGTTGCGCACCAATTCAATCGGAGGATTTCTGCGAAGCACACGTTACTCGACTATGCGACATGACCAGCGAGTCGGACCTGGCCGCAATTTTTTCAATTTGTTTTCGCGGTGAGCAGATTCGGTGGCAGACGCCCCAAAAATCGGCCCGAAAACGATCGTTGCGGAGAGCGCTCTTTCGACGGATCTCGCCGCCGCCGATTCGGATTCGGCGCGCTTTCGGCGGCTGGAATGCTCCATGTGAACGAGCCACAAGAGCCGCTCTAAAGCCTCAGAAAAAAAAAACTACAAAAAAACGAGCGTTTTATTCCCTTCCGGCGTTTCCCGTTCAAGCAGCACAATTCGTTACGTCATTAGTTCCTTGACGTGACGTCAGGACGCAATAAGCTCCAAGTGGGCCAATGTACGACATACGTGGGTGGTTTCGTACTGTGCTTTATCACGTGGTTGCATGCACGTACTGCCTTGTATCGCAAGACTATTGTATATCGTACTATATACTACAGTCTTGCGATACAAGGCAGTCTGTATCGTCTTGCGTTGATAATCGACTATGTATCGTCTTGGGATACAAATCGACTTGTATCGACTTGTATCGACTTGTACCGTCTTGCGATACAAGGCGATACAAAATCAGTCTATCGCACATGTGTGCGGTGAACCAATTTCACCTGATTTTTTTCTGTTCGCGACTGCGCAAGCAGAGATCAGCGTATATAGTAAAAAAAATGTTAAATCCAAAGCAAGGTGCTGACATTCTACGTCTTTTATGAAGAAATAAGTGGGGAGGAGGAGATAGCGTTTGTATAACGGGTAGTGAAAGCGAGAGAGACTCACTACTGTCCTGCCTTTGAACTCGGGGTGGTTTGGGGGTCCCTAAACGTTAGAACAAACTTGACTCACTTTGTGCAACAAGGACTAGCAGTGGGCTAGCGACTCGACGACATGAAATGCATCATTAAAATGAAGCCTAATCGCGTTCGTTCTACTAGGCCTATGATTGAGCCGTCCCCGAAGAAACTGCTCGAGAGGAAACTGTGCAGGAGGGAAACGATGTTATCGATCGCTCATCTTTTTTCCCATTCTCGACTAGTATTTAAAGTCCGTAATTGATGGCTGTGTTCAGTCACTATCAATTTCTCTTTACCCCAAGTTGTTTCTAAATGCACTCGCTTTTTCATTTTTACTTTTTTTTTCATTTTCACTTTTCTGTAGAAGATCGTGCGCATAGTTTCGTTCGTGTTCTCCGCTCCTTGGCAGGGTAAATAGTAGAGTGGTTCACTTGCACTTAAACGGACACTAAGGAGGAACAATGACTTGGTTTAGAATGGCAAACTGCACTCTGATAACTCTAATGCCGTATGTTTTTCTTTCATAAGTTCATTATTGGCGGAGAAATTCAGTTGCCATCGGCCATACCATGCTGAATGCGCCGGTTCTCGTCCGCGGAGAAATTCAAGGTTGAAGTTTCATCTTTAAAATCACGCGCCAATATCTCCGCGCGTGTCGTAAGAGATGTATTTTCGGTGTTTGCGTGGCACTGGCTCGATGAAATTTTTCTGAACCTTCGTATCACAATGTATACTTCATTTTCATTCATTGGATGCTACTTTGGATCCCGTAGACGCCTTCAAAATTTCATACGATACAGTGTCTAGTGCGGGTATTCTATAGGTGGCGTCGCTACCGGCGTTTTCTTATCACGCGTTTTCTCGCGCCTACCAAGTGTCCTGTCACGGTAAGAGAGGCGTTTTCGGGAGTGTAAAATTGTACTTTACTAATTGGCGAAAAATTATTTTGTTGTGTCGCTCTATAATCAAAATAATTACTGGTGTTTTACTTGCGAAAACCATACCACCAACAAGGTGAGGCTTAATTTTGGAAACGCGAGGCTCTTAATAGCGCACCTTCATTTAAGTACACGGCTGCTTTTGTACAAGGGTGTCTCGCGCCCATCGAAATGTCGGCTTCGCGACTGCTAACCGAACCCGAACCCCCCAACTTAGCAGCGAACCGCCTTAATGAAATATACAATCTACAGCAAAATCTGCCATACAAGTGAAATATGTGATCTACTGCTTAATCTACAATCTTGGAAAAATGTACAATCTACAGCAAAATATACAGTCTTACTGAAATCTACAAGCTACAGCTAAATCTACAATCTACGAGGAAAGCGTGCTCTAAATCGCAGTTGGAAATCTTCCCTCGTCCCGACTCGCTATATGTGGTGCTTGCGTCATCTGGTGAGATCTATAAGAAACCCTACTAGTCTTTTATTGTTGTTGATGACGCGTATTTATTCACATCTTATGTCCTTCGAAGGCTGCGGTGAATCTATAGGGGGAGAGACGGGATTAAATTTATAAAAAACGAGATCAAAAAGAAAAAAAAAGGGGGCACAAAAAAGTATTTTGGGCTCATAGTGAACCATAGAGTTTCTCACAAAATCTTCTAGCGAGAATTGTGGTGCTAGTGAGCTGTTGAATGCAAGGGAATGACGGTATATATGAGCTTCGAACCTGACTCGGATTTGTACACCTCGAAAACGCCTCTGGCTTCACGTTAAAATTGTTGGTTTCTTACCAAAGAAGCACGCACTAAGTTATTTATTTTTTGTCATTGCGCAGAAACGTGTTTTATTCAACACCTAAATCTTCTGCGTCGATGTACAATTTTACGAATCGTAAAAAGTTACCAACGGCCGCTAAACTTGGTAGCCAGACGACAAAGCCAGCGTTCCCTTGTATGTCGTCTGTTTCTTTCTTTCGCCGTTTGGTTGTGCCGTTCAGGTGAGTGGACATTTATTTGAGAATATAATACGCGTGAACTCGATCTGCTCGTGCAAGTTTTGTTTTAGAGAAAGATTATTTGCGCAGCCGTATTCGCCTTTGATCCAAAGCCTTGCTCAACAGCAGTCAGCACAAGATATGCCTCTAAGTATTTCTGTGCGGAACTCTATTTTGAGGGCAGTGCTTCAGCATGGGAGCCTAAACCGCGTTTTCTTTCTATTTTAAGTTTTATTTGGTCGGTGTACTTCATTTTCTTCAGCACCGAACACTTTAGCCACTCAGCTACAACGGTACTTATTTTAAAGGCACATTAAAAAGAAACAATGGCGTGCTTCATATTGGCAAGGAATGGTGTTTTCATGATTGTGATATAGTGAAAATACGGCAAAAAGCGTAAAATAATACTACGTGAAAAAGCGTTTCTTCCTTTAGTTATGTTTTTCGACCCAGTTTTGTTTGTGTTTTTCCAGCGCGTCAGAAAGATTACCCTTCATAGTATTGGAAGCTGCAGTATTAATCCCAAAAGCACGTAGTTATTTTACAAGCGGTAATTTTCGATCTGATAGGCTCTGAAAACGGATGAGCCCTCTCGCCCAGCAACGCTGAGAGTTGACCGCGAAGCTGGTATATAGTCCTTCTAGCGACTTGTGCACGCTGTCGTCGTTCTGATTTCTGTAGCTTTGCTTAACAACGTTTATTCTGAGCTTTAATACCTTGCTTGAAAATAACAAGCGGTTACAATAAGACGATGTGGCTTTACACAGCTTCTCTGTATTTGTACCGCGTGGCGTGCGCCTGCGCCCAAGGTTGATGCTGATGACATCAGATGGATGGCGCTCACTCACAGAGGGGGATGGGCCAAGACCCGAGCGGCAGGATACTTAAATGAAACTGAAATGTAATTAAAGCCAATTTGAAAAATTATTTTAGGGATAATACTACCAATAAACAAAAATGCCCAAGGTTGTCGCGCCTGTGTCGTGGATGGCTTGTTCCGTCGTCGTTACTCTCTCGACACACGTGCCAAGCTAAGTCGCCGAAAATGTCACTGCGGATAAGCGCGACCGGGCCGAGTAGCAGTACACGCCATTTCTGAGACAAATTGTAGATAGGAAAAACTACGTCGCTCCAAAATCTTATAGTGACCCGGAAAATGTGTGCACGGTTTCATGAGTACGCATAAAAGTTGCTCGAGACGCGCCTACTGGCATGGGATTAATACGTCATGCGAAGGCAGCGCCATTCTGATGCGTACTACTAATGCAGGCCTATGTGTTCATTTTTATGGAGTTGTTTACTATAAAAAAGCAAACAATATTTCAGTACTAACAGAAAAATTGTTGGGCGCGCATACTAGTCAAAAGTCATATGACTGGGCACATCGAATAATTGAAGTTTTTGTCACCAGGTGGCGCCACAGGATAATTTACCTATATTCAATGAAGAAGTCAAAACGTAACTCCATTTCTCACGAGAAAAAACAAGTTTGCTTTGAGTCACTATGTAGGACAATTTTTCCATCCGTGCAATGAACTCGTTTCTTATTTTGGGCAGTTGCCGGTCCCTCTTAAAGCTCGTTTCGTTTAGGAATTTCGGGCGTTGGTGGCGGCATCAGCGTAGGTGTCGTTGGTTCTGAGCGAAAAAAATCTCCATCTAGTGTGTGACTGCAAAATCAACAAAGATGCAAATAAAAGAAATAATAAATAAATTTCCAGACATGAGTAAAGATGTGACTCAGGCCGTTTGCGTGGCAAGGAGGTGTTCTACCGCATAACCACGCGTCTGCTTGGAAGTACGGTTAAAGTAACTCCCTCTGCTTGGCAATGAAGTTCGAATAACGTTCACGCTTCACAAACAGAGAAAGAGAGAGAGAGAGAGAGAGAGAGAGAGAGAGAGAGAGAGAGAGAAAAGACTTTATACACAATATCCTGCGTGAAATAGGTGCCACCCTCGCAGGGCGCGCTCTACCCTTCTAATGTTCTAGTCTATGCATTCCTAGAAACACTTGGTCAAGAACTCGAGGGTTGAACCTGACCTGACAGAGGATACTTGGGTTCCCGCTTGTGCGGGTCACGAGTTCCCGTTCTCCTCTGCCTGGCCAGGGCCCCCTCGAGCCAGCTGGATCGCCCATTTCTGCGCGCGTCTTGTATCCAGGCTTCACAATACAACATGTAATATTTCAGTGACATGTAGGGCGAAGCTGCCCTAACCTTTTTTTAACACTTTTTTTTCTATTGCGGATGTGTTTTCGAGGGGTCTGTGAATACTGAATTTTAGGAACGAATCCTATACGAGTGAAATGGTGATCACTACGTTCATAAGGGAGACAGATTAAAATATAGTTAGGGATAAGAGTTAATGGAGAGTATCTTAGTAGCCTGCGATTCGCTGATGATATTGCCCTGATGAGTAACTCGGGGGTCGAATTACAGCTCGGGATTACCAAACTGGTCACGGAGAGCAGAAGAGTAGGTCTGAAAATTAATATGCACAAAACTGCACAAGTAATGTGCTACAGCCACGGCAGAAGAACAAAAACACCAGTCATGCGTGGAACTGGCAGCACAGTCACAGCGAAAGCTGGGATATCGGCCTTTCACAGCCTTTTTCTAAACACTCATTGGGTAACCGCTGCAAGCACACTTGCTTGGTACCCACTACGGCATTATTAATAATAATGTCTGGGTAATAGACCAGCATTCGTTCTGCAATTTTTCCTCATTCTTCTGAGAAGCGTGGTATACGTTAAACACTTGCAAGGAATTTTGTACCAATCATTCATGCAGTGGCTGTCGACGATGAGGAATTATGCCTGGAGTGGGTATGCGCCACAGTTAATAGGGGAACAAGAACAAGTTTTTGTAATGGGTTGGAGCATTGGACGACCCATTCGTTCCGCTATTCGCATTGTGTGACGACTGGTTGTTCTTTTGGTCTTCTAAAACGCTTTATTGCTCATATTAACGGGATTCCTTTCCCGATACCAAGCCTGCCTAAGGCAAGTTTGCGAACAAGTCCCAAGCGCCGGCGTGGCTAAGTATAGTAGAATGCTGGGCTGGGACGCAGTGGGCCTGGTTTCGAGATCCACTGCGTTCTTGGTGCTAGTTTTTTTTTTCCTTATTTCTGCGATAGTGGTTACGGACACCGGCGGCGGCGGCGGACAACTACGGCGCCGCGCGTGACCTCAGTTTTGATCTCATAACAGCTTTCGCTGTAAACCAGCACTTTCCGATAAGTGAAGAGACGCTGGAAGTTGTAATGGAATATGTCTATATACTTAAGACAGGTCTAGTAACCGTGGAGCTGAACCATAAGAGTGAAATAAATATGGAAGAATAAGGATGGGGTGGATCGCATTCAGCAAGCATACTCAAATCATGAATGGTAATCTGCCACTGACCCTCAAGAGGAAGGCATATATAACAGCTGCATCTTGCCGGTACTGTATACCTACAGAGTAGAAACCTGTAGGCTTGGTTCTGCTTAAATTGAGGACGACACAGTGAGCAATGGAGAGGAAAGTGATAGGCGCAACCTCAAGAGACTAGAGCAGTGTCGGTCAGGGAAGAAACCGGGGTGAAGGATATCATTGTTGAAATCAACAAAAAGAAACGGAAATGGGCGGGGGACGTAACACGTAGGCAGGATAACCGCTGGTCATTAAGGGTAACTGGCCGGATTCCAAGATTAGGCTAACGCGCGAAGGGGAAACAGAATGTTAGGTGGGCCAATGAGATTAAAACTTTTGCAGGTGTAATATGGCAAGAGAAAGCACAAGACCGGGTTGATTGCCGGGTTGTGGAAGAGGTCTTTTCTCTGCAGTGGTTGACGGAATGGTGATGACACTGAGTCGGATACACATAAGAATCGAATATCATTCGGATAGTTTTCGGATAGCAAAACAACCATTCCCTGAACAGTCCTGCATTTTCTATGCAATTTATTTGGAACAAATATTCACAAGCTCTAATGCAGGAACAGTACGATTGCTTGTAAAAGGCGAGAGAGAGAAATATTTTAATGGAGAGCTGGAGAAGTTTGCCTGATTTTTCACCTGACATGCTACTCCAGGTGCCGGGTGATTACTATGATATACATACAGTGATAAAGACATAACACATACAGTCACGCACACGCACTACATTATTTACAACGTTTCGTTGAGGCCTGTTGCCCGTAAAAATGTCAAAAGCGCTTATGTGGAGTCTAACGCACTGGAGCTGTTCTGCCATGGGTCTAAAATATTTTTCAACTCCGTCCCGTTGTATATTTAAGGCCATATTCGGAGACTGTCTCTCTGATGCGTATATTATGCGCTGAGAGAGGACGTGACTGATGTATTTACGACGCTACACTGTACACACAATGATGAGCCTGACAGTCCGACTTTGTTCCTGAAGTAATTCATATATGCAACGTTTAATCGGATGTGGTGTAAATAATTTGGAAGACGAGAAAAGGTGGCACATTTACGCCAACAGAGGTAAGCTCGAATACATCACTGACTGTAGTCATCCACATATTTAGTATAACTGTAGCTTACTAAGTGCACTGTAAATACATGTTCTTTGAGTATTTAACGTGATAATTTGTCATTACTTTTCAAACAAAACTGCGACAATACATTAGTCTGTCGTTGATCACAATTATCATAAATATGATGATTACGAAGGCGCATTAGACAACTGCTTCAGGGATACCGGAATTTCAAGTGTGGTTTGAATACGTCTTAAGAATTCAATAATGAAAGCAGGAAAAATCAATTTTATAAAGAAAAAAGATACATACTTCACTAGATGGAAACAAAACAAAACAAATGAATACTATGAAAAGCAGTTTAAACACTTCAGAAACAAATCAGTCGGGATGTTAAGGAAAGCCAAGAAGCAGTATTACAGTGCTAAAATAGTCCAACAGAGCGGTGACATCAAGCAGGTATGGAAGCTAGTGCGTGAAGTTACGGGAATAGGCGAAAAAAAAGCGCATTGCTCCGGATAATCCTACAACAAATACCGCTGATAACTTCAATAATTTTTTTACCAATGTTGGTAACAACTTTCCTGCTCAATCTCAAGCAGATCCTCTACATTCTTGCCAAAACAAAATATTTGAGGAAGACTTTCAGCTTGCAAGCGTAACCACTGAGGAAATTAGGTCAGAAATCCTAAAACTCCCATGCAATAAAGCCGTTGGTCATGATGGGATTACTACAAAACTACTGAAGGTAAATGTAGACCTTCTTTCGGAGCCTCTTTCCCGCATCATGAATAACTGCCTGCAAAATGGAACTTACCCAAATATCCTAAAGATAGCGAGAGTCGTACCTATTTACAAATCCGGGGATCGAGAAAATCCGAGCAGTTACCGTCCCATCTCGGTGCTCAGCATTGTTAACACGCTTTTTGAAAAGGTAATTAGGTCCCGTCTCTGTCAATTTCTAAGCTCAAACGACATAATCTGCCCTGAACAACATGGTTTCATCACAAATAGGTCAACGAGCACAGCTGTTTTTACACTAGCACAGTTCGTCAACTCAGTACTTCATGATAACGAAATTGCCGTCAGCGTTTTCTTGGATATAAAAAAAGCATTCGATACTGTTTCGCATTCCATTTTATTAAAGAAATTAGAATCTTATTATGGCTTCACCGAGAAGACACTTCGGTTATTTTCTAGTTATCTGGCAGATAGAAAACAATGCGTCGTGTTTGACCGTATATCTTCAGGATTTAGAAAAATAACATGTGGAATACCCCAGGGAACCGTGCTAGGTCCTATGTTGTTTTCACTATACATAAATGACCTACCATCTGCTCTTTCACGCAAAACCATAATGTACGCTGATGACACTGCATTGCTTTTTCGAGGTAACTCTCTGTGCACGCTAAAAGAAGAAATCACGGCAGAGTTGGCACAGATTTCCGCATGGTTCGCCCGCAACAAGCTCGCATTAAATGTAGCCAAAACTAAATATATCATATTTCATTCCAGAAGAAAAAACCTCGATTATAGTCAGCTGGACTTAGAAATTAACGACGCGCCCATTGAGCGCGTTTCCGCGTTTAAATACTTAGGGGTTCTAATAGATGAAAACCTGAATTGGAAAGATGAGGTTAATTACATATCCAAAAAGCTTGCTTTCGCATGCTTCACGCTCATTAAAGCCAAATGTTACTTTCCATATAACGTGCTACGATCATTATACTTCTCTATATTTCACTCTCAACTCAGTTATTGTAGCGAAATATGGGGCTTTACTTATCTAACGTATATAGCACCGATCATACGATTGCAAAAACGCGCCATAAGAATTATTACGGCATCGTCCTCTTGTTGCCCAAGCTCAGATTTGTTTTCATCTACTCAGATACTGCCTTTCACGTCTCAGCGAAATTATAAAACCGCGGTGTTGATAAATTCTATCATTAACACCAATTTTCCACTACCTGTGAGTGCGTTTTCTACACCGACCCGTAACACAAGGCATGCAGGCAACGGCAACTTCAACCTCCCTACTTGTAGGAATGTATATGGCGAACGGTTAATACAATTCACTGGTGCTAAAATCTGGAACACAATTCCACTTGAAATTAAACTTGCCCGCAAATTTAAATTCACTTGTAAAATGCATTTTGTAAGTTTTTCATGTTCTTAACCAAAGTTAAGCTCACGTCCACACTTTTTTACAACTCATATGGCATAGTTCTTTTTCTTTCCTTCTTTTTGTTTCTAGTTCTGAAGTGAGTTCGATTGTATTGATTCTTCAACGCAGTTAATTTTGTGCACAAATTGTGCTAAATATTTTGTGGTATCACTATCTTCTGTATTGTTACAATGTATGCCTTTAGTTCTTTATCACTTGTGTACTAAAAGTATTTGCAGCAATTTAGCATTTATTGTCATGTGTATTTAATTCGATAAAATATACCTTAAAAGCTACCCTGTCATTGAATTTGTGTATAGATTCATAATCATATTAACTGCACCTCTGCTCCTGACATGTAATAAAATAATCATGTAATTGGACCACTGACTAGCCACACAGGCTAATGGTCCAAATACTTTTGTAACCATGTTTTTGTATTACGTTGATTGAATAAACACTGATGATGATGATGATCCCTCGCTGCTTCAGCGTTTTTTTTTTTTTTTTTTTTTTTTTTTTTTTGTGGGGTTTAACGTCCCAAAACCACCATATGATTATGAGAGACGCCGTAGTGGAGGGCTCCGAAAATTTTGACCACCTGGGGTTCTTTAACGTGCGCCCAAATCTGAGTACACGGGCCTACAACATTTCCGCCTCCATCGGAAATGCAGCCGCCGCAGCCGGGAATTGTGCGTTTTGTGTTTTGGGCTCTCGCTGGTGCAAATTATCCGAAATGTATTCGAAACATATCTCGGTATTTCTATTATGCGTTATTCGATTGTAACACAGAAGCGAATAAGGGGCTATCCGTTTCGTTATACGAAATTGTCGGATATTCGCCCGTTTACCGTCCTTTCGTTCACAACGCGAACAAGGTTTGCCATCTAGCGAATGAAGTCAGAAGTAATAAGGCACCCCCCAAAACCGGCGGGCAAGGTTAACGCGGCGGTAAACTTGAATTCGCTCTCCTGGCAGATTTATTCGGAGAAATATTGCACTCGCGTTGAATAAGCCATTCATAACTACGAACGCAACATCTGCACTCTAGTGTAATACAATTTTATTAGAAAGTGCATGTCACAGTGATGTTTGTTAAAATAAAGACACAATTACCCTGTTTTGATGTGAGCTCACACACACACACAAAAAAAGCATCCGTTGTGTTGTAGATGCGCAGTGTCGTAGACAGCGGTGTGTTTCGGGAGATCTAACACACTCCCCGCAATCTGCGTATTTTTAAAGTGCAGATTCCGGAAGGAGCACACACAAAATGTACACACATACAAGCATGCACAGGAACGTTACAAAGGGGGCCAGGACTCCTCTTAAAATGTATCTGGCTATGCCAATGTAAGAGTCAGGGCCATGCCTATGAATTTCTTGCGGGGGTGTTTATTCGTAGAAAGACTAAACGTTTAACTGGTGGTCTATGTGGAGAGGGCTAATTACGGTAAAAAAAATGTGGGACATGTCAAAGCCATTTCAACTCTCCCCTTGCTACGGAGCCGGTGTAGTGCCAGTAGTAGTAGCAGTATTAGCAAGAGTAGTAGTAGTAGTAGTAGTAGCAGTAGTAGTATGCATAGCTGTAGTACCTAATAGGAGGAGGAGGAGTAGCAGTAGTAGTCATAGGCGATCGCAGAATCTTTAATCGGGGGGGGGGGGGGGGGGGTCAGGGGGTAGGCGATGGTTCATCGCAACGTCCTCCACCACCACTTAAATGTGAGGGGTAGATTTTGCTCCCCCTCTTGGGTGACTAGAGGGAGGGGGGGGGATCACCCCTCTGGCCCCGCCCCCGTGGGCACACCCATGCTAATGTCGATTCACCATGTCATATCTCTAGAAAGTTCCCTCGGCTTGCTCTACTTCCCCTAATTTGTGTGAATATTTGTCCAAATGAGTGCTCCTCGGTGACGTTCTTGTTCGATAATTTCGATTTTGTTTTATATAGTTCAGATGCCGTCTTTAAATGCGCCTGGATGTTTACCTTAGCGCTATCATTTGCTGGAAAGTCGCCGTGAGTTCATTTTTGCATTTGTAATTTAGAGCACAAGATTACATGACGACTCGTTATAACGCGTTGCTTTCAACGTTCCCATTTCTCTCCAATTTCACAGTCGTAATTCAATTTAATATTCTTAACTCCTTCAATCATGCATTCGCTAAAAGCGCTGTCATATAAATTAGCTTCGAGTTAAGCTTTTAAAATGCAAAATTTAAATAATTTTCCTTTTGTTCCTATTCGACATCACACTGAACAAGACAGCGGTCTTTAAAGCAAAAGGGTTTCACCGTGAAATTATAGTTTTGTCATGTATGCCCTCTCCAGGCGAGCATGGCTGATGCCCTGAAAATGTGTAGAGCAAACTTCACGACCTGTTCTGAAGCACTCGGCTACGTCTTCCAGGTCGGAATCACTAAGTATTTGACATGACAGCCCAACGCTTTTGTCACAAACCTGATGGTTCTTATATATTCTTCGCTCTCAGTGATCCAATCGAGCATGCATGCTGCCTCTGCAAAAAACAACCACTTTTGGCGCATATATGTAAACGATACGCCATTGAATTATAGTAAATTCGCAAATAGCTATTAGACTTCAGTCGCAAGAAAAGTAGTGTTCCCACTCCATTCCGGAACATTTACAACGAGAAGCATTCAGCCTGCCGATATTCCTTTTGCGAGACTTACAACGGTATAATAACTCAACGTAAAAAGTAGCATCATGCTCCGGATCCCCACCCTCCCATTCAACTTTTGTCTCTTGAAAGGATAACACGTCCGCACCTCGTAAACTTTGCCCTGTTTTGTTTTTTTTTCCCCTCGAGGTCAGACTTCTAACATTGATAGAGACGAAACCTAGAGACAAGTCGCGAACAATCCATGTGCTTTGAAAAAAAAAAGGGAGGGGGGGAAGAGGAGGAGTAAGGCCCGGAGCTTGTTGCTCACTTTGTACGTCTATATTACTGCTAAAGAAATGCAGGAATCAGGGTAAGACAGAAAATTGGCGAAAGGCTGGTTGGTCCATCACTCAAAAGTTGAAAAAACTGCGCGAAGACGGGGTGAAGGAAAGAGACGTGATGAATCTTGACGCAACAATTCATGCAGTTAACGGTGCTATTTACAGTGCTGCTCGGGCCTTTTGTGGACTAAGCACCTTGTAGCGGTTTTCCGCCTGCACTAACAAACCGTTGATCCGTGTACGCATCTTTTGTCAGGGTGGCTTTGAGATCTCTTTTATAGGATAGGAGAAACGCAGCCTTTGTGAACTAAGGCACGGGTGCAGGGGCGTAAGCAAGCAGATTTCTTTTTTTTTTTTTTGAAGGGGGGGGGGCACGGGCCCAGTGTGCAACGCCCCCCCCCCCCTGGCAACGCCACTGTACAGGAGCTGACGGAGTACAGGAGCAATGTACAGGAGCTGACGTCAATGCCTCGGAAGTGCTTTATTATTTGGGGGGGGGGGGGGGGGAAGAGTCATGCCTCTCAACCGGGGCTCTGATGAGAATAGGGTAGCGCTTGGAATGAGCCTTTTGTGAAAAGACGTATACATGGATGATAGGAAACATAGCGCAGGTAACCTAAACGCCAGCTTTATTGGATGTACACACTTCTTTGGTTGATATCTCATGGTGACGGTTGCAAGTCTTCACTTTCGCGATGCCGTAGATGCTGTCGAAGAATTTCCACGGTACTCTCCAATTTGTCAACCCTGCTCCTAAGCGCGTTAACGGTTGAATTCGCGACCGCGTAAGCCTCCACTAGTTCATCGTGTCTTCTGGTCATGTCGGCCAGCTTTTCTCGCGATTCAACGCAGGAACTTTTTGAACAGAGTGATTTTGACGGCACAGCGTTCGGCACGTCTCGTTTTTGCGTAACAGTCCTTCGCCGCGTCGTCCTCCTTGTCCTGGCCGGCCGTGCCTTGGCGCGACTCCGTCGCGTAGGCGGATCGTTGCCATTGGAGGATGGCAACATGTGCACCTCCACCTCTGCCGACGCGAATCCTTCCGGTGCTTCGGTGGGAACGGAACCATCATTCGCTCCAGATGTCGTTGCTGCTCCTGCTGCAAGTTTCGGTGACTTTCTGCCGCGTACGGGCTCTGCAGAAAAGTCAAAAAGAAAGTTTGGCGGCGTGCGATCCTCCGTAGCGCTTGAAGCGAAAGTGTGCAGCTGTCAATTTTTATGAAAGGAAACACGGGAGCGCGTGGCCTCCGCGCTGCGGCGACTGCTTGCTGCGCATTCAAGCGGGGAGCAACCATAGCATCATTTGGCGTCATCTGGTGGTGAGCAAAAGAACTGGTCATTGGGGGCCTCTACCGTAATCCACTTGAAGAGGGAGGGGGTTGCAATCTTTCCGCCAGTTCCATATTGCCAAATGACCGGTCATGTTGCTCGCCACTAGATGACGGGAAAAGAGGCTGTGGTTGATCTCCCTCCCGCTTGAAAGCCGCCTCCGTAGTGCGTATAGGCCACGCGCTTGATTGTGTTCCTCTTCATAAATATTAACAGTGTAGACTTGGTGGCGCGTTCTTGTGAGAGACTGTATTCGAAATGAAGGCGTGTGAGCGAGAGGGAGCTACAAAGTCAAGTGAAAAAGTTTACGGGAATAGAAGCTCATGAAGTAGTTTGCAGGGAATAGCGTGGCCGAAGCAAGGTTCTTTGGTGGAACAAGATTATTTGGTGAAATATGGAAGAGCCATTTGCCCGGCATTGGGCGTGGTCAGACCGACGGCGATTAAAAGTTTTACAAGGAAACCAGCCGCGGTATGCGAGGCGCTGACGTCGCCAGAAGTGGGGTTGTATTGTTCTTTACTGGCGGCTCAGTTAGGCATTCCCATGGTACCTGTGACGGAAAGCAGCGCACACTGCCTTGAGCAAGGAGGTTGACTTTAGATGGAACACGATTACAGAACGGTGACTAGTACATAGGAATGTAAGTAAGTATAGACCTCACATGAACCACACGGATTCACACCTTTACAGTGGGAGAACATTATAAATGTGGCACAAGACAGATAGATAATGGATGTATCAATCCAGAGATATTATCCTGGTCCATCGCCTGGCTGGCTACTCTAGGTGCCGGATGTTGAGTAAGGTACATACAACAATCACGTGTAGTTCGCACAAATAAATCGCGCATATGTGTGTGGCGCAACAAGAACAGTCGCTGCGCACTTGTTCCGCCAATGGCCCCAAATGATTCGACACTTACTATTCCGTGGGAACAGCGTCGGCACAGCGTTAGGCTTTAGCTTTCTCCAGCCATCGGCGCGGTGTTGCTCGAAGCTCTCCTCCAGAAAGTGAATCTGCGTGTTAATAAAAAGCGAAAAAATTACGATTTATGCTACAGAAAGTCATGGACAACGCCCATACGAGTACCACACGAAGAGCCAGCCGACAAGCCCACAGCAACCCAGAGCTTCCCATTGATAAAGGGACCTCTCGGGCACGAGCGATTCGGTAACGAAAATAAATTTTACTTATCGATTCATTGGGTTCCTATGGGTACAGAATAACACTGAGTCAAGCGATCGTCATTTTCCGGGGAGCGATAATGATTAATTTTGACTTAACTCTTCCTAGTAGATGGGCCGTCAAACTAGTCCTTGTAGCGCGCCACGCCGCGGTGGTCTAGTGGCCGAGGTACTCGGCTGATGACCCGCAGGTCGCGGGATCGAATCCCGGCTGCGGCGGCTGCATTTCAGATGGAGGCGGAAATGTTGTAGTAGGCCCGTTTGCTCAGATTTGGGTGCACGTTAAATAACCCCAGGTGGTCGAAATTTCCGGAGCCCTCCCCTACGGCGTCTCTCATAATCATATGTTGGTTTTGTGAGGTTAAACCCAACATATAAATCAATCAATGAAGCTGTCAAAGTCATTATCTATAGAGTATAAATCATTTGACAACATTCTGACCGCTAGAAGAGCGCAGTTTTTGAAACTGGTCAGTCAAGATCAGTTAAATAGTTCATCTCCTTTACTTCTTTACATAGGTGAAGGTAAACCCGAAAACTTTCAGTCCTGACTAAGAAGCATGAAGGCAGAGCGTTTAATAAAAACCAAGGAACTTCCTCGATTGCGGGTGGTTGGATCGCAATCGTATAGTGACGTATCTCTAAATTACGCAACGCTACAGACGGGCCCTTTCCCTAAAATGGGATCAAGCGAAACCAGGTGTCAGCGAGCATGACATACAATTATTTCACAAGGTATCCCTCCTTAAATTTTCCATCCTTCACATGATCACTCGCTTCGTAACGAAACACCTCATCGGCTACAGTCGTCAACGCCATTCATGGGTAAAACAATGACAAGCAACGGCGAAACGCAACGGTGTACTCTGGCAACGTTAAATGAAAAGTGACCTTGATAAATTATCTGTTATGTTGTAATTGTCTTGCTGTAGAAAGTATGTTATTTCCACGGCATAAACAGCTGACTTCCCACAAGACCGCCATCCATAAAATATTAACAATTATAAAACGGTGCATACCAGTAGGCATCATCACCAGCAAACCTCCGAGCGTCTATCATGTATTACAAGATGGCCGCATTTTATGTGCACCCGCGGGCGCCGGGTCCCATGCGCATTATGCCGCCGCCGAAGCGTGTAACTGGTAGACAATTTCGCTACGTTGAAGTGAAACAGTCTTTGAACGTAGGTGCAGAGACGCGACAATTTGAGAACTGAACGGTTTTCGGGCGAACTTGCGCCCGTAAGTCGATATCTGACAAAAAAGAATGTTTGGCGGTGCCGAAACGAAACGCCAGACGGGTTACTTTAACATAACACTCGATGCACTGCAGCGCGTACATCAGCTGATAAAAGAGGGCCCGCTGTTCTGAAAGACGCATCTCGTAGTCGAGATTGAATAACTCTGCTCATAGTCTCCTACGCGCTAGCGACGGAGACGACGCAACAATGCGTAGAAGTGTGGCAGCTTGGGCTAGTTGGTATGACATGACGATAGTTATAGCGCGAGAATAGAATGACGACAACGCAGAGACAAGCGCTCGTGTCCTTCTTGTCTCTGCGGCGTCGTTCTGTTCTCGCGCTATAACTATCGTCAGCAATACAAATGGGCGCGAGAATGGCAGCTGCGCCTGAAAAGCCTGCGCCGCCGGCGGACCCACACAATACTCACCTCGCAAACGCTCGACGCATATGACGGCTGCCACTGATCGCGATTGACGTTGGCGGTCCACTGAAGTCTTCTGTTTGGCTCTCTCGGAAAGCGATACAGCCTCCAACCATTTCTGGAGTGGTTTGAACAGAACGGCACACAACACCCGGGCATTTCGAGGCGTTCAAAACGCAGCGCGGCGGTGGCGCAAGGTCGACACGTGCGGCAGCTTTGGCGGGCAGTGGGGGACGCAAAGGCGGGCCCCCCAAACCGGTTGCGGTTTCAAGGTGCACGTTCGGTCCGGACCCCGTGAGCTGGAACTTTGTTGTCATACATTCGCGTTCCTAGAAGCGGGCGTAAGCGACGGGCGCAGATCAGACCATACATACAATCAGCTAGGCCGACTGAGGGACGAAGGAAGGCTGCCATTGAGCCGCCCTGCGACCCAATGAAGCCCAGACCAGCAGTATAGCTGCGCCACCTCGTGACTCAAGGTCTCACTAAACTGCTGATTGCATTGCCTCCGAGATGGAAACCTACATGAAGGCGTAGTTATTGTTGAGACGAAAAACTGCCCCGAGAGACCACCAACCAAAACAACTCCCTTACAAAACTGTCACAACCGAAGTGTAATACTTGTCATTGTTACCAGCACAGGTGGAGGAAGAAAAGAAAGTACTCCTTTCTCTATCCAAACACATTATTTTAATCGCGTGACTCAAAAGTAGCTATACTTATCATGGTACTTTTAAAAGCGTATTTTCACCGTTAAAAAGCAATAATAATGTTTCAATTAATTTAAATGCTTCTATGAAAGATACAAATGTTAATTGTGCAATTTATTTAGCGTAAAAACTTGCACTACGAGATGGAGAATGCACGCCCGCGCGCCATCTCGGATGCTATAGTGGAAAGCAGCACTTTGTAGCAGATATACTAGATGGCGCTACCTTACTTACAGTCAAGAGCACAATGCTTGAGAGCGTCGAGCGCGCGATTGAGGGTTCGCGGCCGATTTCGCCAATCAGTGTGCCGTGTAAATGTCCTATCGTGCCACGTTCCAACAACTCAACTGCATGTGACACTTTTTTTTTTCGAACTGAAAATGATTGTGCAAACCAAGTAAGAACGGCAAAAAAGAGACGATAAAAGCACTGAGAGTTATCTACGAGCTAGGCCCAACCGAAGTTAGCTTTTCTGTCTTTTCATCGGTGACAAAAGTTTGTGCGCCCTGTAACGTTTGTTTTAATTGAAGCTTTCGGGTGATTTCGCTCACCGCTGGATGTTGCAATCGATAATTTATGCTTTACGGCCTAAGTGCAGCAGCGTTGAGCCGAAAAATAATGTGGCTACTGGTGTCTCGTCATCGCGAGTTGAATAAAATTGGGCGACCCTTATGCTATAGTGTACACTATACTTATGCTTCGTCTTTAAGAGTTGAATGCGATAGCGAAATCCGGTCCATAGTGCGGCCTTTAACCACTATGTGCATACTTATTATGTTTTGTTACACACGCCCACAAACGCACGCGCGAGCGTTTGATGACACACACACACACACACACACACACACACACACACACACACACACACACACACACACACGCGCGCGCGCGCGCGCGCGCGCACGCACACGCACACGCACACAAACACACACACACACACACACACAATGTGTAATCTAAAGCGAGAGTCGCATGGCCTTCAATATACACGCCGTGCGCAAGACATCTCGGAGGTGAGCCATGAAGAGTCTCACAAGGCCTCTCATCAACGCCTCTGGAAAGGCGTGATATGTTTTCCGCTAGATAGACATAGTTGTCCATTTTAAGAGCTGCTTGAAAGTTCCTGTGTGTTTTTAGCGGCGATGGCTGCACTATAGCTGCACTATCCCGGCCGTTTTCGACGTAGTTGGTGTGCTTACCGGTAGCCCTATGGCCACTTTGTAGGCACCCCTAATTATAGACTCGATGGTTTCTTCTTCTGATTTGTTTAACACGTGGAAAGGTAGACTATACGTAACCTTACACAGTACAAGTGCCTGTACTAATCTAATTGTGTCTCCTTCCTTCATGCCCTGTTTGTGGTATGTTATTCTATGGATCATTCGTGCAACTTGTTTCGTGGCTGATTTTAATATGTTTATTGTATGATTCGCTCGTTCATTACTTTGAACCAAGTAACCCAGAATACGTGCGACGGTCACCTCACGTACTTTGACACCTTCAATGTTTATGTCAATGCTTCCGATACTTTTGTATTTTTTTCCATGTACCCTGATAATTTCAGATTTTTCTGGGGCACAGCTGAGCCCGCTTGCCTTCGCAAAGTTTTCAACTGCTGTGTCAGCCTCTTGAAGTGTCTGCTCTTTGTTAGCTAGAGACCCACGCGTTGCCCATGGGGTGATATCATTCGCATAGAGAGTGTATCCTAACTGCGGAACTCCATCCAGAGCTCGCGTGAGTCCTAACATGGCGATATTAAAGAGCAGGGGAGAGAGGATGGCTCCTTGAGGGGTACCTTTGTTTGGCATCTCAAAAGCGTCTGACGTGACTTTTGCTACGCTTATCGAAGCCCGCCTTTCTGTGGGGAATGCCTTGATGTAATTGTAGGTGTTTGTCCCACATCCCATGTTGTTTAATTCTGTTAGGATGGCTTTACGCGAGATATTGTCGAATGCTCCTTTTAAATCAAGGGCTAGTATTAGATGTTCTCCTCCTGTAGGTATATAGCTCAAAACTTCCTCTTCTAATAGGAGAAATGCGTCTTGAGTGGAGAGGCCATTGCGGAAACCCAGCATAGTGGCTGGAAAAAGGCCGTTGTCCTCTATAACGTTTTGGAGCCGATTTCGAATAATCCTTTCGAAAAGCTTTCCCATGCATGACGTGAAAGATATGGGCCTGAGTGCCTGCAGGGATGGCTTCTTCCCGGGTTTCGGTATCGTAATAATTTTGGCTACTTTCCATTCCTCGGGTATCTTCCCTTTGAGCCAATAGTTGTCATTAAAATGGTTTGTCAGTGCCTCTATAACCTTATAGCTGAGGTTCCTTATCATTGCATTTGTGATTTGATCTGAACCAGGGGCAGAATTTCTCTTGGCTGCTTGGGCAGCCGCAAAGACCTCTTCCGTGGTGATTGGGGCGTCGAGTCTCTCGTTTTTCGCACCAGTGTACTGCATTTCAATACTGCAACTATCTGTATTCTCTCCTATGGATCTGCCCTTAAGAGCTTGTATTAACTCCTCCTCTGTGCCAGGAAAATCATGCATTATTCGTTGTACTGTTCTGTTCGAGGCCGATTTTGATTTTTCTGGGTCAAGCATGTTCCT
This sequence comes from Rhipicephalus microplus, assembly GCF_043290135.1. Classification (NCBI taxonomy): domain Eukaryota; kingdom Metazoa; phylum Arthropoda; class Arachnida; order Ixodida; family Ixodidae; genus Rhipicephalus; species Rhipicephalus microplus. The sequence continues at coordinate 19,688,089 of NC_134709.1, forward strand.
TAGGATGGCCCAAGTTTTCGCAATGCTCAGAGTGTCCTGTAGTGAAATGCAGAACTGGATCCATCCCTCAGTTGCAATTTTGTTAGCGTATTGATTTGCCTCCTCTCCTAAAGCAGCGATTTTGCGGAGAAGGTTCCGGTTGAGTCGCTGGTTTTTCCACCTTTTCAGCATACGGCGCCTGCTCTCCCATAGGTGGAGCAGGTGCCTGTCGACTGCAGGAGTCTCTGCTGTTCTTGCGATACGTTTAGATGTTTGTTTGTGAACTGAGATTATGTACTCTGACCATTCCCAATTCGACTCCGGTACAGAGTCGGGTGAGGGATCACGTCGTCTGTATCTTTCCCAGTCAGTGATCACCACGTCTCCTATGACCCTGCGTAGTTTTGGAGTTGAGAGGGAAATACTGATTATGTAGTGATCGCTGCCGAGATTCTCTTTCAGGTTTGTCCCGTTAGCGTCGTTAACATTACGAGGGAATGTCAGATCTGGGAACGTGTCTCGACTTACGCTGTTACCCAGCCTCGTAGGTGTTGTGGGTAGAGTAATTAAGCTCAATCCTAGTTTGGATACGGCGTGTTGTAGCGATCGGGCTATGCCTTGACCCAGCGAGTCATTTGCCACGCCGGATTAGTGCAAAAAGGACAGTCTCGCCACGTCTGGACGGAGGAAGCAACAGAGGCCGGCCCCACGAGACGTCGCCTGCTGATTGACAGCGGCGCCAACGGGATGGAATGTCGCCAAAGAGGGTTTTGGAGCCGCCACTCTATCTCCCGCCTGGGCCAGTCACGCATCGTTGGCGCGTTAAACGGCAGACGACGACGGCGCTGGTCAAAGGGCTCTCCCCAGAGGAATCCACGAACCGGGCACCTCTCAAATGATCGGCGCTTGTTTAATCCATTGTCAAGTAGCCGACCGGCTGACTGCCTATGCCCGCCAGGCATTGTCCCGGAGTACGAGACGTAGTGTCGCCAAGACGCCACCAAGAGGACAACAGGGACGGCGTCTTCCTGGGGGAGACCGCGGCGGCTGCCGCGGATCGCCCCGCTAATTGAGCGAACATAATCGGCGGACTCTTTGAAGTATGCGGCCAGGATTGTGGGCACTCTCGACTCACACACGACGAGGAAGAGCCCTGCGGGCGCCACCAAAGTGCAGTGTTCACGTGGACCTTGCATGCTCGCCCCCCCTCATCTGTGTGTGCGTGATTGGTGGTCGACTCGTAGAGGAGGAGCCCGACAGGGCATAAAACGACGCGGCAGAGTGCTGGACGTCGCTCTAAACCTTGCTCTGAACTATGTAAAGTTTAACCACCACGCTCGTGGTTTGTGAAACCACTAGTTCTTCTCTTCTCTTCTGTCATCTCGACAACTCCATGTAAAGATGTAAATAAACCCGTTAAGTTTGCTCAAAGCTCTCCCCTAGTCCTTGGCTCGACGGAGCGACGGCGATCGGCCCCGCTACCCGCAGACTGCGGTCGCCGCGAAACGCAACAGTGTTCGAGACGTGTTCCTTTAGGGGAATCTCTCGAATAACACCATGTGGTGCTAGGTGCGTTAAAGTCGCCCAATACCACAAGTCGATCTTTCGCCCCTGCAATACCGACGACATTTTTAAGCAGTGCACCAAAGTCCTCGTGTTTCTCTTTGGGAGGGCTGTATATATTTAATATTACGGTTTTCACTTTGCCTCCCTTCAGAGGAAGAAGGGTGATTATCTGATGATTTATCCGCAGACTTTCTATGTGCTCAACCTTTGCTGCAATGCTTTTGCTAACCAGCGTGGCTACGCGGGGATAATTTGGATCTTGCAAACAATAATATCCCTGCAGTTTGACCATCTTGGGCCCAACCTCCTGCAGGAATATTACGTCTGGCTGAATTGGGACCGAGTTATGTAATTTTGGAGTGCTGCGGCGCGCTTGTGAAAAGTGCGACAGTTCCACTGCCAAATCTCTAAATGTTCTACACTTTTTATAATATTTTTGGCCATGCTGCATGGTCGTATCCATGCTGTCGCGGCCCGCTTTGGATGGTTTGTCAATACCTGGGGCGGACATGGAGCGTTTGTTTAGTGCCCTCTGCAAGCTTCCCACAGCGTCGTTAACATACTGCCTCTGAATTTTCAGTTCTTCTACGAGAAACGTTTTCATTTCCGCCAAGAAATCACCTAGAAGTTTATGTAATGTAGCTAGGCTTTCCCTGTTTGCTTGAACCTGCGTCTGCACTCGCTTTACTAGTTCACTGCTTTCTGATTGATTAGCGAACGAGTCTTCGTCTATCGTTTCCGCGCTCGTTTCTGCACTATCCTTCATGTGGGCTAGACGCTCTCGCGCCTCTTTATTGCCCACGGTGGGGCTGCCTATCGACCCTGGGTTTTGTATTTTCTTAATTGCATTTTCTAATTTGATTTCCATTAACTAGATGGCCATTTTATACTCTTTCCGCTCCGCAGCCATTTGACTTCTAAGCTGTTTAATTTCTTGTGTTAATCTTTTGTTCTCCTCTAGAATTTTCCTATACTGTGGGCTATCAGTTGCAGGAACATTGGGAGGCACTGGACTCGCCCAGCTCACCTTGTTTGGTTGGTTGTTTTGTACGTCCTGCGTACTCAGACCAGTGGTTGCTGCCACTGCTTCTTCTTTCCTGGCATGGGCGGAGCTTGTTTCCAAGCTGCTGCTCGGTGTTTTTTTCAAGTTTGGCTTGCCAGGGGCCTCCGCATGCTTGCTAATATTCCGCTGTTGCGGGGTCTTTGATGATGATCTCGATCTTGATCGTGATCTGGAGCTGGATCTAGATGCCTGCCGCGTCTGGAGCGTCGCTTCCTCTCGGTCTGAGCTGAACCAACGAGAAGGTTTCTGCTGGTGTTGCTCAAATTGTGGGAAATCCTTCTAGGCCTAGGTGCACTCTGTTTTTCTTCGAGGCGTCTCCACTCGGGATTTTCGGGGGGCCACATTTTTCAGTTTCTTTTTGCATGATCTGTCTCCTGTAGCGTGCTCTTCACCGCATATGGCGCAGTTCAGGGCACATTCATGTTCTTGAGTAGGATCACACGTCCCACACTTGGAGCACACATTGGCGTTCGGAGTCGGGCACACGTCGGTTCGGTGTCCAGTTGATCGACAAATCTTGCAAACCTGTACGGTAGGCTTGTATGGATAACAGATCGCCTCTGCACCCATAAAATAGACACACCTGGGGAGCACGTCACCCGTAAAAGTTATTATTGCTGACTTCGACGAGCCCATCATTCTGGCTCTCTCTATCTTCACCCCTTGTGTCCATTTTCGTAGGTTTGCCATCAGGTCGGCCTGAGTGGTTCCGGGTGGTAGTCCGTGAACGATGCCTCGCAGCACGTCTTCTGGATCGGCCACGTACGCATTGAAGGGGTGAATCCGTCTTCTGATTTTCAATTGGTTGATCTCTCTCAGCCTGTCAGCCACTTGTTCGTGTGGCGTGGACAATATTATGATGTTCGATCCGGGGTGGACCCGCAGCAAAAAACTTTCTGCTCCAAAGCTGTTCCGGCAGGCCTCTATCACTGCCATAGAGAGCTCGGATCCAAATAGATTTTTCACTGTGAGGCCCTTGTGCGGTATAGATTTTTCACTGTGAGACCCTTGTGCCGTCTCAGGATAACCTTTATGTCTTCCTTTGGAAGGGGCGTCGGTCCTCGGCGTTTTCTGCGCTGGAAATCCCGCTTGACTTGGCTGTCCCGTGCTGCGTCGGCAAGCGGATGGCCTGCTGACTTTTCGTTTTAGATGCAGAGCATCTAATACTCGAGGCTTGTAGTGCGGCACCGTCCGCAAGCTTCCTCCTCCTTCTTCCACCATCTGTGCATCCCTTCCTCCTCTACACACCGCGCGCGCTTCACTCCTCCACCATCTGTGCACCCTTCCTCCTCTACACACCGCGTGCGCTTCTCCTCTTCACGAACATTCGCTAGCTGTATAATGTAGCGCGCATGCGCCGTCACGCTTCGAGAACATCGGCAGCTGACGCGCGCGCATGCGCCGTTGCGCTTCTCCCCCTTCTCGAACATTCGACAGCTGACAGTGCATGCGCCGTCGCGCTGTATATATACTCAAGGTCGGCACTCGCTCGCTCAGTTGCCGCTCGTCGGTTGGTTTGTACGGCGCGTCGACGTCCAAGGTCGCGGTGAAATGAATTCCAACGAATCCACAAACACAATGATCGACGTCCCTTCGACCAGCGCCGCCCTTTCGCATACGTGTGTACGTGTTCACTCATTTAACACCCCCTCCTACAACCACGTTAACCAATTTAGCCATCGACCCAAGTAAGTCGCAATTTAACACCCCATTTCACAACCACGTTAACCAATTTAGCCATCGACCCAAGTAAGTCGCACTTTAACACCCCGTTAACCAATTATATGCTCCGCATCCTCCTCAGTGTTCCCCCGAGGGAAGCTGCGGGCAATTTTTTTCTTTTCTAGTCCCTTCTCGGGTTCTTTCTGGCTTTTTTTAAGGTTATTTTTTCTTCTGCGTGAAAGGACGGTGTGCCAGCCGTCCCCCGTCCAAGTAAGAGCCAGACCCGCGTCGTCATCGTTCTTGTTATCGAGAGACGCGGTGCTGGGCGCTCGCCCGTCGTTACTTGGTTCGTCATTTGACGAGACGCTACTCGCGTCGCTCGGTTGATTCTCCGACACCAGAGATGCGCCGGGAGGGTCTTCGTCAACGTCCATGTAGACGAAGAATTTCTAGGCGTCCTTATGCATGCATGCTCAGTAGAAACAGGGGAATGGGCCGACCCCCGTTTTCCTCTGCGCAAGACGCATAGTCCGAAAAGGAGGTTAAATGGCACTCACCATTGACTTCCAACTCGGCCAGAAAATGTCGGAGAAAGTCGGTCGAATAGTGGTGAGCCAGTCGACGCACCCGTCGCCGCACCGCGCCCGGTTTAGCGTCCCGGCGCCGCCGACCGAAGCCGGTGATACGGTAAGCTGCGTTCGTGCACGTCGTATCTTTAAAGGTTGATCATTTCTCGTGAAGCTGGTCCAGGTCCCAGATTTTGGTGTTCTTCAAGTCCTCGCAACTTCACGGAAAAGATGACGCACTCTTCGAGTAGACTTGAATGAAATTTCCGCCTGAAAGCGTTTCATAAAGCGGAGAGCGATGTGAGCACGTCCTCACCGCCCTACGCCACCTAGCGGATCCCGACAACTTGAGAACTGAACAGTGTTCGGGCGAACTTGTGCCCGTAAGAGGATATCTGACAAAAAAAGAATGTTTGGCGGTGTCGAAACGAAACGCCAGACGGGTTACTATAACATAACACTCGATGCACTGCAGCGTGCACATCAGCTGATAAAACAGGGCCCGCTGTTCTGAAAGACGCATCTCGTAGTCCAGATTGAATAACTCTGCTTATGGCCTCCTACGCACTAGCGATGGAGACGACGCAACAATGCATAGAAGTGTGGCAGCTTGGCCTAGTTCGTATGACATGACGATAGTTATAGCGCGAGAATAGAACGACGACGACGCAGAGACAAGCGCTCGTGTCCTTCGTGTCCTTCTTGTCTCTGCGTCGTCGTTCTGTTCTCGCGCTATAAGTATCGTCAACAATACAAATGGGCGCGAGAATGGCAGCTGCGCCTGAAAGGCCTGCGCCGCCGGCGGGCCCACACAATACTCACCTCGCAAACTCTCGACGCATATGACGGCTGCCACTTGTCGCGACTGACGTTGGCGGTCCACTGAAGTCTTCTATTTGGCTCTCTCGGAAAGCGATACAGCCTCCAACCATTTCTGGAGTGGTTCGAACAGAACGGCACACAGCACCCGGTCATTTCGAGGCGTTCAAAACGCAGCGCGGCGGTGGCGCAAGGTTGACACGTGCGGCAGCTTTGGCGGGCAGTGGGGGACGCAATGGCGTGCCCCACAAGCCGGTTGCGGTTTCAAGGTGCACGTTCGGTCCGGACCCCGTGAGCTGGAACTTCGTTGTCATATATTCGCGTTCCTCGGAGTGGGCGTCAGCGACGGGCGCAGAGCAGACCATACATACAATCAGCTAGGCCAACTGAGGGACGAAGGAAGGCTGCCATTGAGGCGCCCTGACACCAAATGAAGCTCCGACCAACGGTACAGCTACGCCACCCCGTGACTGAAGGTCTCACTAAAATGCTGAATGCATAGCCTCCGGGATGAAAGTTTACATGAATGCGTAGTTATTGTTGATACGAAAAGCTGGCCCGCGAGACCACCAACCAAACAACTCTGTTACAACACTGTCACATCCGAAGTGTAATGGTTGTCATTTTTACCAGCACAGGTGGAGGAAGAATAGAAAGTACTCCTTCCTCTATCCAAACACATTACTTTATTGGCGTGACTCACAATACTTATTATGATACTTTTAAAGCGCATTTTCACCGTTAAAAAACGAGAATAATGTTTCAATTGATTTAAATGCTTTTGCAAAAAATGCAATGGTTATTTATGAAATTTATTTAGCGTAAAAACTTGCACCACGAGAAGCGTGCCCGCGCGCCATCTCGGATGCCATGGTGGAAAGCAGCACTTTATGGCAGGTATACTAGAGGGCGCCACCATACTTACAGTCGAGAGCACACTGCTCGAGAGCGTCGAGCGCGCGATTGAGGGTTCGCGGCCGATTTCGCCAATCAGTGTGCCGTGTAAATGTCCTATCGTGCCATGTTGGAGCAACTCAACTGTATGTGACACTTTTTTTTTTTCGAACTGAAAACGTCATTGCAAACCATGAACAACGGCAAAAAAGAGACGATACAAGCACTAAGAATTATCTACCAGCATACCCAACCGAAGTTTGTTTTTCCGTCTTTTTAACGGTGACCAAAGTCTGTGCGCCCTGTAACGTTTGTTTTAATTGAAGCTTTCGGGTGATGTCGCACTCACCGCTGGATGCTGCAATCGACACTTTGTGCTTTGCGGCTGCGGTTAAGTGCAGCAGCGTCGAGCCAAAAAATAATGTGGCTGCTGGTGTCTTGTCATCGCGAGTCGAATAAAAATGGGGGACCCTTAAGCTTCGCCTTTAAGAGTTGAACGCGATAGCGAAATCCCGCCCATAGTGCGCCCTTCAACCGCTTAGTGCATACTTATTAATGTTTTGTTACACACGCACACAAACGTACGGCCGCGCGAGCGTTTGATGACACACACACACACACACACACACACACACACACACACACACACACACACACACACACACACACAGTTTTTAATCTAAAGCGACAGTCGCATAGCCTCCAAGATACACGCCGTGCGCAAGCCATCTCGGAGGTGAGTCATGAAGAGTCTCAGAATGTTTCACAGATAGGAGCACACTGTTTAGCGTTTGCTGTTTGTTTGATCAACGCCTCTGAAAAGGCGCGATACGTTTTCCGCTAGATAGACATAGTTGTCCATTTTTAAAGCTCCTTGAAAGTTCCTGTGTGTTTTTAGCGGTGATGGCTGCACTATAGCTGCATCATCCCGGCCTTTTAAATGCGAAGCATTTCGTAGCGAACTTCGGCGACTTTGAGCGTATCTGTATTTCTAGCCGCCTACGACATTTAGCTCTCCTGGCCGTTTCGATAAAGGTATCGATACCAAAGTTTGTATAGCATAACATGACTGTATGAAGCACATATTTGACTAGTCAGAACATGAAAAACATGACACGCATATCATGAATGTCATGATTCACATGTCATGGTCCTGTTGCTGCTGCGGTGGTTTCGTTCACATGGCATGTTGCAAAACTGGTACGGTATGATATGATTACATGACGAATACAAGCGACCGACTTTAACATGAAAATCATGACATGCATCTCATGTAACAACATCACTGCATGCCACGCTCATGATGCGCTAGTGGTCGTTTCGTTAGCGTCACATACACGAAATTTGGCATTACGGTACTTGAATGGATGACGAAGGTATGTGACTGGTGCAAACATGATAATCATTACATCCGTGTCATGTAAGAACATGACTACATGTCACGCTCATGATACGCTGGCGGCCGTTTCGCTACCTTCAGTTATACCAAATTCGGTATTACGGGACGTGAATGAATGACGAAGGTGTGATACTGGTGCAAACATGGTAAACATGAGATGCATGTCATGTAACACCGTGACTACATGCAACGCTCATCATGCGCTCACGGCCGTTTCGCTAGCTTCACATGTACCAAACTGGGTATTACGCAACGCGAATGGACGGCATAGGTATATGACACATCCAAACACGATAATTACGACATGCGTGTCATGTAACAACATGACTAAATGCCACACACATGATGCACTCGCGGCCCTTCCGCTGGCATCACATAAGCCAAATTTGGTATTACGTGACGCCAATGGATGACGAAGGTATGTGACCGGTGCAAACATGCTAATCATGAGATGTGTGTCATGTGAGAACATGACTACATGCCGCAGTCAAGGCGCCAATACATTTCGACGTGAGGCGGTGCGCGTGCTCGCCGGTGTTCATTTCGTCGCGTCACGCCGGCGTTGCCACGCCAGGCGCCGGTCCTGCTTATACTCGCAGGTGCGCGCCACGCTGCGTTGCTTTGACGCAGCCGCGCTTCAGCGCCTCCGGCGTCCCTCCGTCACGAAAAGAGGGAGGCGCTGTGTTGTCGGGGTAACGAATCGGTGCGAGATGCAGCATGTCGCATTTCGCGCTGGTGGCCGTCGGGCCGCGCTGACGAACGCTGGTCGCGCTTGGCGTCAGACTATGAGTGCTCGCGTTTTGCTTGCGCAGCGTCGCTGTTCCCAGCGTGCACGCGCGTCAACGCTATACATTGGAGCATGTTGGGCCCTTCATGATGCGGCCGTTTTGCTAGCTCCGCATATACCGAATTTGGTGTTACGTGACGTCAATGAATGACGAAATATATAACCGGTGCAAACATGATAATCCTTACACGCGTGTCACTTAAGGAGCATAACATACCACGCTCATAGAGGGCTCGCGGCCGTTTCGCTAGGTTCACATATACTAAATTTAATATCACGTGACGTGAATAGATGACGATGGTGAACGACACATCCAAACATTATAATCATGACATGGAAGTCATGCACGGCATAATTTACCTCCACCTCGTAACGTTGTGCTGATTTTAAAGTGACATATCAACATTTCTCATTCGTGCTTCGCTTATCATTGATTCCCACTGTACGTGGGATCTGCCAATTTTTTTCGACGTAGTTTGATGGCCTCCCAAATGCGCCTACACATATCGCCGAATGGGCCCGTTTTCGTCGCGACACCTCCTCCCACTACATGGCATTTATGTAGTTTTTTTTCCCGAAGCAGCTGCAAGTAAAATCTTGGCTCTGTTAAACAACAACAACAACAAAAAAAAGACGGTCGCTTTGTGGTAGCACACCAGCTTAACACGCGAACGGTCTGGGTTCGATCCTCGATGGGTCCAGAATATTTATTTTTTATTTAATTTGCTTCTTCTCGATTATTTGCTCACGTATGATTTTTCGCTCACAACCAATGGTGCCGATGCCGACGGCGGAATTTCTGCGACACGAGCTCTCTAAACGCTATCGCGTTAACACAGCGCGACCTCGGCCTACGCATTTTTGCTCATCTGTCGACTGAGTGACCCTTGTGCCAGCGATCGGACAAACCTTACTCGTTATGCAGCTGGTAGGGCGCGCTTTCTAAAAACCACGCAAGAATAGGTGGAAATTTCAAGTCTTCTCAATAGAGTTAGCTGCACAGAATACCCTACACTAACACATGGCTTTACGCATCAAAACACAGCAGATGTTCTCTAACAAAGCACAGCGCGTAGCTAGCTTATAAGTTGGTAGATTGAAACTGATTATTAGCGCCAAATATATACATATATGAAAAATGGCGGGCTTCAACCGATGCATCAGCCTTGAAATCTAAAAAAAAAAAAAAATGGCAGCATATCCACGGAGTGAATGATGGATAGTGGGGCGAAGCATCCGTCCGTCCATTCGTTCTTGGTTCCGTCTATCCATGCGTGCGTCTGTGTGGCCGCCCATGCGTCCATCCGCCCGTCCGTGCGTGCGTCTGTTCGTGCGTCCGCACGTTCATTTGTGCGTCCGTCCCTGCTTTCGTCCATGCATCCGCTCCTCCGTCCGTCCATGCGTCCATCCGTCCGTGCAGTCATCCGTGCGTCCGTCCATGCATTTGTATGTGTGTCCGTTCGTCCACCTATTTCACACTCCAAGTACCACCATCTTGCATCTTTTCATCATATATTCCTCATATAGAAGCACCGCAATCCAGCAGAAATTTTAAGGACTGAGCGAGAGGAGACACACTCACACTTTCTTACGGCTTGCGCTTCGTGTCTACTTCCCACCTTTAACCACCTCGAGTTCACGGTAAATACTAGTCCGCTGTACTAATGGCACTGCGGCCCAATTCTCGCTAAACCTTTCTGAAACGGAGGTTACGCCCAGCGAGTATAACGTAGCAACCTTTTCTTGTATTGTGTGCGTTGTTGAACAATCAAAAATTCGCAGCGTGCGCGTTAACTGAAAGCCGAATTCTCCTGTTTCTCATTCCCCATTAGCAGCCATTGGCATGTACATTGAGCACTATCTTTTATTGTTCAACAACGCACAGAAAAAATCTCTCACCGGCACCACCTTGCAGGTGGAAATGTTACACTTGTTACACACTACTGTAACGACTACGAGTGATGAACGCGTGCCGCTATAAAGAGCTTCGCCCCTAAAAAATGAATCGCACACACATGAAAGCAGTCACACGCACTTTCGAACCAGCCGCCGGTTTTCGGTAATCCCGAGAGCACCAGCATGGCACCAAAAATTCAGGGAGCATTCATTCACACGCGGCATTTCTACAACCCGTTGTCAATTATTCTCTTTTTATTTATTTATTTATTTGGGCATTTTTCACAAAAGTGTCCACGAAGGGGACAGAAGGACAGATCATCCCCTGACTTGGTCCTCTCTTCGTGAGGCACCTCAGCCAAGTACAGCAAAACAGTACATAGAAAATTGAAAGTTATACATACAAATTATTAAAAAAGACGATAATCATTACAACAAGCGCAGAAAATATTGGTTAAATATTCAAACAAAAGTGTTCCTTAGAGATAAATACAAAGTCGTTATCAGCCATATTATCACATAATGAAATACATACAATTTGTGTGTATATGGAAAACAATGATTACAACAAATATATTTCGTACATTACCAATCTTCAGCACGCGCACCCTATAAGTGCATGAGCTTGGATTGTTACATTTGTAGTTTGCTTCTTAAATATTGTAATGCTTTTTGCCTCCCTAGCGTATTCTAATACTTCAGGAATCTTGTTGCAAAGTAAAACAATTTGGTTATCAATTGACTGTATGTCATAGCTAGTCCGACACATCGGCCCCACTAACAGTACGTTGATTTTATGCAAGATCTCTGCTTGAGTATGTATCAGAAAAACTGAAAGCTAGTCTTTATTTTTTGTTTTATAGATAACATGGTTAGTTGTACCTTGTAGCACTCAGGGAATGGTATAACGTTGTGCACACGAAAAAAGGACGTATTTGTGAGGACCGAGGTAGTTGGCAGACGTAGTGCACGTTTTTGCGCCACTAATTCAAGTAAACATGCAAGATGCTCACTGCGCCATAAATCATATTTTTTCGTCAGGAAGTCAGGAAGCACGAACTATACCATTATTTGAAATTCTGCGGAAAAGCGAACAAGTCATGTTCACCATAGAGTTTCCTAAAATTAACTAGAGGGGACTCTGGCGCTGCGACCGTTCAGTGACCACGGGATAATGGGTAGTTCACACATTTGCCTAGTCTTCGTACTTGTGGACGGCGAATCGTACTTGCGGCTTCGTTTATTGCTGTGTTTCGGTTTTGTTTTGAACAAAAAGATTCAACCCTTTTGAACTATGTGACCTGATTTGGAAAGGTAAGTCTAGAAGAATAAGGTGGTGAAGCGCAATCGCCGAACATTTGTTGATTTTTGTTTTGTGGAAAAATAAAAGATCCAAGCCACACGAACACAAACGGAGCCAAAAGCAGGCCAGAAGTACGAAGATTAGACAAATGTGTGTACTACCCATCATTCCCGCGCTCGCTGAAACGCCGTGCGTTGCACCCCCCATAAACACTAGCGCCAGAGTTCCCTTTAGTGTATATTAGGAAACTCTATGATGTTCACCATGTCGACAATGTCGACGCGATGTTGATTTTTGCGTGGCGTGTGTGAAGTCAGTGCTGCACGCGTAGCGGAGCCGTCGTTTTCGACCAATTTGTTTCAGCCGGTGTGAATCGTTCAATTTTAACGCCAAGCTGAAGAAAGCGTAAAGAACTCGATGGCACGCCCAGCTGAAGAAAAAAAACAAATCGTTCGCCGGAGTGCAGACGCTCGCAGAGCAAGCAGCTCGTTGCGTCATAGCTCGCAGAGGGTCAGTGTTGCATAACTCTCACAACACTCGCCTGTCTACTATACAGGGTGTCCCAGGTAACTTTAGCCAGAGTTAAAGAAATATGCCCGCACACGCAATTACGACGTGACCGAATGCATGTTGCTAACCGTTGCCTGGATTTAGACCATTTTTTGTTCTCAAATATTGTTTAGTTAGATCTGTTTAATTAGCTAACTTTTGAAGGAACCAAGATGGATAAAAAATTCAGTGAGGAAGTTGTAGATCGGTTTGCAAAACGTCCGAATAGATAGTTTTGAACTTTATATCTCTCAAGTATTAGTGTTTTCCTGCTAATTACAAATGCCCGCGAAATACAAAAACCACGTGAGTGAGTGAGTGAGTGAGTGAGTGAGTGAGCGAGTGAATGAGTGAACTTTATTTGGTCCGGCAAAACGCGTACCTGGCTAATCCCACGACGGAACCGACAGGTCTAGCCTTCCGGCTCGATCACGGGCACGCTGGACGGCAAGGATTTGATCTTCGAAGACGGGACTTCGCAGGAGCGTGTCCCACTTTTCCTTGTTGAACGTCGGGCCCAGCGACCCGCACTCCCAGAGCACGTGATGCAAGGTAGCAACCTCGCAAATTTCCAGATATATACTATTAAAAAACGCAGGATTAGGGTAAGAGTTGGTTTGCAGTTGTCTGAGCGTGTCCGCCTGCGCTCTGTTTAGCTTGCTATGAGGTGGCGGGAAGAGCCTTCTATATAAATAAAAGAATTTCGTTATGTCATTGTGCGTGCTAGGAGCGTCCCTGTGTCCAGGAGGAAAGGCGCCCGATCCGAGGGTAGCGTTGTCGGTAAAGCCACGCGCAGCTTCGTGGGCAGACTCGTGAAGGTTCAGAGGAACCCCCTCAATTGCCCCGACGTGAGCAGGGCACCAGAAAATGCTGTGTGTAGCGCTGTCACTGTTTGTGGCGCCTCTCAGAATAAGAACTGTGCTTGCCGTGCTACGCGGCCTTTCTGAAATGACCTGACGGCTGCTTTGGAGTCGCTGTACATGCTGTCCTCTGACCGTCTTGCACGGCGAGTGCAATGGCCACTTGTTCGACCACCTCGCGGTCCGTCGTCTGAATCGAGACACAGTTGATCATCTTGCCCTACGTGTCCACATCGGAAACCGCAAAAGCCTTGTCATTTCGGTACTCGGCGGCATCTACGAAGTTTGGCTCGATCTTGTTCTTGGAAATTTGGTAAGATATCGTCGCCACTCTTGCCCGGAGACGACCTGCGTTGTGCACTGGATGGACATTGCGGGGCAGTGGAGCAACGACGAGTTTCTCTCTTATTTCTCTGGGTAATTGTGTGTTGCTGGCTGAATTCTTAGTGGGAGTGAGTCCAAGTTCTTCTAGTATGCGCCTCCCGGCCAGCGTGGTGAAGAGCCGAGCTAGCTGGGCCCGTTCCTGAACCTCGGCTACCTCCTCCATGGTGTTGTGTATGCCGAGCCGAAGGAGCTAGGTCCTCGGTATGCGTTCTGACGGGCAGCCCGGGGGCTCTCTTGACAATTTTTCTTATGAGGGCATTAAGCTTGTCACGCCCTGCTCTGAGCCAGTTGTTCATGGCCATCGTTTAAGTGAACTGACACAGCACAAAGGCGTTCATGAGCCGAAGCAGGTTGTCCTCCTTGAGGCCCCGACATCTGTTCGTGACTCTTCGAAGGAGGCGAAAAGTGTGGTCGGTCTTTGCAGTGATCTTGCGCAACGCAGTGCCGTTGCCGCCACGTGATTCGATAAACGTACCCAGGTCTCTGATGGTGTCGACCCTGGGTATTAGGTCGCCGCTCCGAGTGAACAGGGGAATGTCACTTTCAGAGACCGGCTTCCAATGCTTGGGTCTGCCCCTTTTTTTTCTTTTCGGTAAAGCAGGAGTTCAGGCTTAGTCGGGGAGCACCTGAGTCCGGCAGGTAGGAGGTACTGTTCCTTTACGTCTACCGCCTTCTGCATGACACTTACCACTTGCCCTTCACTACCCACCGGTGCACCAGATTGTAATGTCGTCGGCGTAGATGGTATGGTAGATACCTTCAACTTGGGCCAGTTTCTTCGGAAGGCTGACCATGCAGATGTTGAATAGAGGGGGCGAAATGACCGAGCCTTGTGGTGTAACCCGTGGGCCCAGCAGCACCTCGTCAGGGACATGGTCTCCAATCCGCAGTTTCGCTTTCCTCCCGGTCAAGAACGAACGGACGTAGATATACAGTTTGGGGCCCAGCTCGAGGTCCGCGACAGAAGCCAGGATGTATGAGTGAAGAGCATTGTCAAACGCCTTCTTGAGGTCGAGTCCGAGCAAGGCCCTGGTGTCCCTGGTACTGACGTCAATTATTGGATGCTTGATCATCTTCATGGCGTCCTGCGTCGACAAGCCGACTCGGAAGCCAATCATGTTGTGAGTATAGACGTTGTTGTCTTCCAGACATCGGCATAATCGGTTGAGGACGACGTACTCTGCCACTTTCCCTACGCAGGACATAAGAGAGATGGGTTGGACGTTATCAATATCGGAGTCTTTGCCTGGTTTACGGATCAGGACGGGCGTGGCGGTCATCCATTTTTCTAGGACGCTGCCGTTTCCTCATGTCCCATTGATCTTCTCTGTGAGGTATTCGATTGAACCATCATCAAGATTCAGCAGCATCGTATTGGTGATGCCATCGGGACCCAGCGCGGACTTGCCATCGAGTGCAAAAATGGCTTGCCTTACTTCCGCCACGGACTTCCGCCTGACTTCATCCAATTCCGGACGGGTCGAGCCGACGTACTCGGGAATCTGAACCTCCTCGTCTCCGTGCTTCAGGGGCAGGTACTTCGTCATGAGCTTGGCAGCCAGCTCATCTCCGGAACACGACCTGGTTGCTTCGTGGAGGGCTCTGGTGAGAGTGTGTCTCTGATTCGACCTTGTGTTGCCCTCGTTCAGTAAATGTTTGAGTAAGCCCCAGGACATGCCATTACGCATCTGGCCATTGATCGAGTTAACCTCTTCCCATTGCTGCTTGCAGAGGGTTTTGACAGTGATCTTCGATAGTCATGTTGAGCTCCGAGATTCTTCTCCTTAAGCTTCTGTTGAATCTTTGTGCCTTCCATCGGAGTAGCAGCGCCTGCTTATCTTCAATCAGGCCCCGCTGCGGTGGTCTAGTGGCTAAGGTACTCGGCTGCTGACCCGCAGGTCACGGGTTCAAATCCCGGTTGCAGCGGCTGCATTTCCGATGGAGGCAGAAATGCCATAGGCCCGTGTGCTCAGATTTGGGTGCACGTTAAAGAACCCCAGGTGGTCGAAATTTCCGGAGCCCTCCACTACGGCGTCTCCCATAATCATATGGTGGCTTTGGGACGTTAAACCCTACAAATCAATTAATTAGCTTCAATCAGATGAGCTGCCTTGCTATCCATCATGTCTACCTCCGCGTCGGTGGAAATTTTCTTTGTGGATGACTCCGCGTAGCTCTTGATTCGTTCTCACCAGGCTGCTAAGTCTCCGGCAATGGTGAAATGTCGTTACCACGGACCTCACGAAAATGATCTCAGTCTGTGACGGTGAACTCTTTAAGTTTACTTCGGTTGATGTCGAAACGGGTCTCGAGTACGTAATGGTCGCCGACAAAATCCATTGCGGTGTTATTCCATTCCGCTCCCTCAACATTTTTCACAAACGCCAGATGGGGGTGGTGTCTCGTGTAATACCACGTGACAAACCCGCTCGCGCGTCAGTGCGCACGATGATTCTAGTGCTCCCTAACGTTCCGCGTACGAACGACCCGCTTCCCTCAGCGCTTCATGACAGCGATAATCAGTCACGGCGGTTATCGTTTTTGTGGCCGATAGCAAAACGTGGTCATCGTAAAGCCACAACCATCGTTGCGGTCCTGCCGAGACAGCACAATGGAGCAAATGCTGTGGTGGATACAGTCTGCCAGATTATCTTTGGCCGAACTGTACCGTAGTGGAATACAGATGAACTAGAGGAACTACATTGTAATACAGTGGGATACAATGTACTATAGAGGAGTCTTTGGCTCAACTGTGCCACAGTGAGATACTGTTGGGAACAGTGTACTAGAACATCCTCGGTTAAACTGTACTACAGTGGGATACAGTGGGCTGCAGAATACTATATCTTTGACTAAACTATGCTCCATTGTGATACGGTGGGCTACAGTTGGCCTAACTATAAGTACTACACAGAGGGATACAATGTACTACAGTGTACTGGAATATCTTTTGCTAAACTGTACTACAGTGGCATACAGTAGGATATTGTGCACTATAAAAATTGTAGATATTCTAGTGCCCTATATACACCCATGGCGTCGTCACTTTCTTTTTCGTTTTGGAGCTTTTTCTCACATATATATCAAGCGTATTCTCACGGTGAGTGTGGTCATTTTGAAATTGTTTAATAAGAGTAATGTCTAATATAAAAATCATTTTTTTCTATTTAGTGTCCCTTTAATACGTGTCGCCAGTATGCTTCACAGTAAGTGCGCGTTTCTTCGTTCATCACTCGATGGCCCGCGCCGCCGCCACCGCTCAAGATGGCGTGGCGTCAAATGCGGCTTCCGTGAAGTGCTTCACCAGATGGCTCTTCTCTATCTCCAAGCTGCTCCCTCTGGCAGGCAGTGTATGTACGCACACTCGCGCACTTCCGTCTCAGCTCGTGTTGATGTATGGCCCGTGTTTTTTCATTCGCCGGAATCTGTCGTGAGCGCGATTCCAAGACCGACGCGCGACGCAGGCCTGTCTTTCTTCGTCGCTCGTCACGTCAGTTGAGGGGTCACGTGACACAACGCGAACGGGCGTATAATCTATAGGCTATCGTGGAGCGAAACTTGCGTCGTCGTCAGACGATACGTTTGCGTGGCACATGTCATCAATTTTAGCGTTGTACATACAAGACGCGCGCCACGAGTCTTTGGGGATGAAGTCGAAGCTCAATATTGTTGCGACCGGAGTTTGCGCCACTGGAGATCCTGAATCAAGATGTCGAGGCAGGACGAGGTTGAACATCGTAGAGAGAGTTTATTTACATTATTTACATGGCACGGGCTCTCTGGCCTGAAGCTCTACATTGAAAGCTCTACATTGAAAAAGGCTGTCGATTGAACAAGCTCCGTGAACTACCCTAAGCAGCCCACGAGATTTACTAAAATTAACTAGAGGGGACTCTGTCGCTGCCATCGTTCAGCGACCATGGGAATGATGGGTAGTACACACATTTGCCTAGTCTTCGTACTTGCGGGCGGCGAATCGTACTTGCGGCTCCGCTTATTGCTGTGTTTCGGTTTTGTTTCGAAGAAAAGAACGAACCCTTTGAACTCCGTGACCCGATTTGGAAAGGCAAGTGTAAAAGCTTGAGGTGGTCAAGCGCAACCGCTGAACATTTGCTGTTTTTTTTTTGTTTCGTGAGAAAACAGCTCCAAGCCACACAAACACACATGGAGCCACAAGCAGGCCAGAAGTGTGAAGATTAGACAAATGTGTGTACTACCCATCATTCCTATGCTCGCTGAATCGACGTGCGTTGCAGCTCCCATAGACATTAGCGCCCGAGTTCCCTCTATAGCGTACATTAGGAAACTGCCCCGCCGCGGTGGTCTAGTGGTTAAGGTACTCGGCTGCTGACCCGCAAGTCGCGGGATCAAATCCCGGCTGTGGCGGCTGCATTTCCGGTGGAGGCGGAAATGTTGTAGGCCCGTGTGCTCAGATTTGGGTGCACGTTAAAGAACCCCAGGTGGTCGAAATTTCCGGAGCCCTGCACTACGGCGTCTCTCATAATCATATGGTGGTTTTGGGACGTTAAACCCCACAAATCAATCAACATTAGGAAACTCTATGGCGCCGACCACCCAAGCTTTGCCGAACGGCGATCGCGGTCTAGGCGCCTCCGAGGGGCCATACCTGGACATCTGGCACTGATTTGAGCGTCGGCGGCTCATCAGTCAGAGACGCACAGCGTGGTGGTCCGACGTCCGTAATCGGCGGAAGCTCGGCATTGTGGCTTTTATTACCGGGCCCCGAAGACGCCACGTGTCGCATCTCTGGGCGGACCCGAAGGACAGCGGTGGCCCGTAAAGTAGTTTCGGCCGCGCAGCGCCCAGCACATGGAAACAGAAGGGCGTCTTGGCGCTGCTCTTTGTCTCCACAAAATGAGACGGCTGCCTTTCTTCCGTTCTGGCAGACGCGGCAAAAAGGTGGCCCGCCAAACGCAACAATATAAAAGAGGTGTCATAGGGGATATACTGAGTCGGTTTGTTATATCTCATATTCGTTGCACTCGCAGAGATGAACAATGGTTCTAGGAAATCAACAATCTGGCTCGCACAAAAATCTGGCAACAATCTGGCCCGCTTGAAAATCTGTGCTTCAAACATGCTGTAACCAAGGTAATACTTGCCAAGGTAATACGAACCAAAGTAACCATGCACACTCCTACAGAAATGAGAAAGTACTAAACAAGTTCATTTGACAAAACAGGCCAGCGTTCACATCTATTTGAGGAAGGATACTAAAGAAGAAACAAGAAACGCCGGCCAGCGATGGAATGGCTTTAAAAACTTTGATCTTCGTCTTCTCTTTTTTTTTTTCGCACACTGCGCAGGGCGAAATTTTCCACGTGTAATGTCCATGCACGAAATTGGCTTTTTACATAGGCAGCTTCGGAATCAGAGCGAAAATTTCCGCAACTTGACTACTTTTGACATCAAAAGTGACATCAATATTTTTCGCCTCTGTCGAAGTTTTTTCGTACATTTCGAGTTATAATTTTTAGCGTACGCGGTTGTCAACTGTCTTTCAATATTTATGTTGCTGTTTATGCTCCTTTCGAATGTTTCTTCGCTACAGCCGACACCGACGAGGGTCTTGCGTTTTCTTTTTCGTTTGGAGAATAATACTAAAGTTCACTGAAATATCGTGACCAACATAAGGGGGACGTTTGGTTCGCTATTACTGACTGTTCCTTGTACTAATTTTCACCATAACAAGTTTCTATTTTATATCAATCCTTGGACATTTTCCTGAAGTGTGAAACCCTTTTCAGATATCCACAAGGTGTTGTGCGTACAAACTAAAGCCACACACTTCACCACACCTCACTTTCTTGTGCAAATGTCACTGCCAACGCTTCCCCTGCTCGTACTTCATACTATGTGAACCTTTGGCACTTTCAATCAAAGTTTAGCTTATAGCTATTACAAACAAGAAAATCTATAATGAAAACATTCAAGGTATTTCACCCCTCGACAACGGAACACTGGAATTATTTACCTCTAAAGAAGTTCACGCATTGCGACTTCACGACCTTATGGCTTCAGTTCTTTTATGCTGTGTTATCCCTACTCCTGCAATCGACCTAGCGAGGAGCCGCAGTACGTATAAATAAATAAATAAATAAATAAATAAATAAATAAATAAATAAATAAATAAATAAATAAATAAATAAATAAATAAATAAATAAATAAATAAATACATGACCTAGCGAGGAGCCGCAGTACGTATAAATAAATAAATAAATAAATGAAAATAAATAAACAAACAAACAAAAAAATAAATACATGAAGAAATGACAATGTAAAAAACAAAGAGAACGAGTCACCGCTAATCCCATACTAGTAAAATTCAATTAGAAATTATTCAACCAACATCACTATTTGTTTCGAACGTAAAATTTGCTGATTGCACAAGCTCTATAGTAAACATTCCTTCGTCTTGTAATCAATAGATCGTTGATACTCCCGTGAGACTTATGTATAATAGATCGTTGATACTCCCGTGAGACTTATGATTAAATAAATAAATAAAGAAATGAAAATAAAAAAAAAACAAACAAACAAAAAATACATGAAGAAATGACAATGTAAAAAAACAAAAAGAACGAGTCACCGCTAATCCCGCTTAGCCAAAGCTCGTAGCTCACACTAAAAAATAAATAAAAGCAACGAATTGTAACTTCCAAACGTTGCGTTGCTCACAGTTCAGGAGAAGTTTCTGCAAAAGCGTTTCCTCAGCTTGCAATCATCTACGTATATAATCACTTGTATACTGTTCTCATTCTTTTCCGCAGTCGATCGCCTACGTATACAACGTACACTTGGTGCTGCGAGCTCGTGCGTTCAGCTCGCTTCGGAACTTTCGGAAAAACGGTTGCGCGCGAACACACGTTTCGGGGAACCATCAAGCACAATTTGGATCATTCAGCGCGTACGTGCGGGAACGCGGGGTGGGGTTTGCCGCGTTGGCCGAGAGAAAAAGACTCCCATCACACGCCATGTATAGTTGGCCGTTTTCTTCCTCGAGTCTGCTACACGTCGAACGCCAAAACCTACATTGCTCCTTCACCACTACTACTACTACTACTACTACTACTACTACTACTACTACTACTACTACTACTACTACTACTACTACTACTACTACTACTACTACCATCACCACGAACACCACATTCTCCTACTATTACTACTACTCTACCATCACAACGACCAACTACTACTACTACTACTCTTCCATCACAACGACTATACTATCACGACTACTACTCTACCATCACAACGACCTACTACTACTACTATTACTACTACTACTACTCTACCATCACAACGACCACCAACTAACTACTACTACTACTACTACTACTACTACTACTACTACTACTACTACTACTACTACTACTACTGTCAATCACCTGCGGCACACACCCGCATAACTGTGGTGAATACCCGCCCGGGTTTCGGGTATGTGCCACACTTGTCTGGCGAAACTAGTTTTACGACGTACGCGACGGAATTCTCACGTTCTTCATATTATGACTGCCGCGAGTCATATTCGTCAAACCATCTTACACTCTCGTACTAACTTTGGTTCACCCCAAGATAAGGGGATTATCGCAACAGCATCTAGACGTAGGAGGACAGATAGATAGATAGATAGATAGATAGATAGATAGATAGATAGATAGATAGATAGATAGATAGATAGATAGATAGATGCTAAAAGTGGTTCATTACGCAAAGGAATGCTTCACATTTAATTGAGCATCAGTTATTCTCGCGATTGGCGGACAGCACATCCGTTACTTCTTTGAAGTCACGGTGTGCCGTCTGCTTCGTGCTAGGAAACAGGCGAACATTTTGGGAAACGAAGCGAGCATCGTTCTATTCGTTTTCGTACTGGAATGGAATACTTCATGTACGAATCATCGATTGTCATAGAAACCATCGTGAGGGCGCAAATAAACACAACACACAAGAAGAAACAGAGGACTGTAAACTTTTTTTGAACCAAATGTTGTAACAGAGTGCGGCAAATTGTCTGACCTGTGCTTGTGCAAATAGCTCTTGCAGCTTCTGGTATCCACCACTCAGGCTTCTCTGCATTTCGTGCTAATTGACATGCTGTGACAACTGCTATCTGGCTCAGTAGTTGTACGTGTGCTGTTCGGCTCAACATAGGCGGGCACGCGAGACGGGCAGAGGACTGGGTGCTGTCCCCCCAGCCATATAAGACGGGGGTGGAGCCCCGAAAGCTGCCCCATACATTGACTTAATAGGAAGGTTGGTGGGGGGGGAGGGGCAGTTTATCGCAGGCGTATGCCGCTCGACAAAGTGCGATATGTACGAACTTTATTTGAAAGCTTTTTCACGAAGTACTACATTTAATACTGTAAGCTAGTGCTGCATTTAAAACTTAAGATTCAAATTATATCGTAGGGCGTTAACCTCAGTTAACGTGACAGGGCTGTTTTAAAAATGGTTGCCTTTTTAAATCAAAAGCTGTTCTAATAACATTCAATTATTCAATTCCTGTTCAATTCGGTTCTGAAATTTACTACACGAAACATAGTCCTACTTTTTTGCTTGGCTTAAGTGCTACGCGCAAAAGCTCAAGTAAGCAACTTGATTGATTGATTGATTGATTTGTAGGGTTTAACGTCCCAAAACCACCATATGATTATGAGAGACGCCGTAGTGGAGGGCTCCGGAAATTTTGACCACCTGAGGTTCTTTAACGCGCACCCAAATCTGAGCACACGGGCCTACAACATTTCCGCCTCCATCGGAAATGCAGCCGCCACAGCCGGGATTCGAGCCTGCGACCTGCGGGTCAGCAGCCGAGTACCTTAGCCACTAGACCACCGCGGCGGGGCCAAGTAAGCAACTTGAAAAGGAATGTTTTTCTGTTTCACTTTCGTTTTATGGTGCTTTTGGTATTGAGCTGTTCGAACTACCTCGGGCATCTTGAACTAAAACTCTCAATAAGCTTCGCAAATCAACTAATTGTTTCAGTGGTCACCCTCAGACTGACCGCCGATCGCAACAGTACACGTACTGGCAAAAGAGGGGGGTCAACGTCTTCCATTTCTTTCAGCAAACATACACAGATGGCGCCACGGTCGTGGTTCTCGGACGAAGTTGCCGCTGCGGGCACATGGTGGCGAGGGTGCGTGACGTCGCCGGGCGCTTTCTCAATGCTTTCCCTACTTTCGCGCTGGGTTCTCGGAAATGGCTCCGGCGTTGAACTAAAGAAAAATCCTCCCTGTCGTGCTTTTCTGTGTGCCGAGGAAATGTGCTCCGTCTATGTGTTTTGTTTTTGTGCGTGTGTTGTGAACTGAATTGACCCACGGTGCCGAACCCTGTGCCCCGAGGAGTAGCGTCCGAACCCCAAACCGATCGGTGAGATATTCACGACGGGCGCGCTGTCTTTTACACTCATGCACTTGCTCGCGCCATGGGATGTAGGGGGGTCTCTCGATTAGGCCTAATGTCGATCTCGGCATTTCCTCCGCAGTATATAATAACAGTCGCCCCGGCTTACGTGTGTAATTGCCGGTGATTAAACCAGCCGGCAGTGTTTTGTTGCGGCTCGAGTGTGGGACCCACTGTCATCGCGTCTCGGTCACTCCGTTGACTCTACTGTCGACTTAAATACGGCCTGTCATTGAGATGAGGGGCAGTGCCGATGTTTTTGTCAAGTGTTATCTCCCTGTCAGAGTGTTTTTCGTTGAGCTCACCATTGGTTGTTCTAGTGCCCGTTCGTTTTCCTGAGGCACGCGATGCTCGATCGGAATAAACGTTGCAGATCTGAAGTAGTATACACGGCTCGTAGTGTTTGAGCCCGTTTGTTTTTCTCGATGTGCACCGACTTCGCCGCTCTACCTTGGGACATCGCTCGTGTTTCGTCGCTGTTATTTAACACAACATTAATTAATTATTCCACGTCACTACTGAGATACATCGGTCGTTTGTGTGCGTATATTTTCACGAAGCTAATCGAATTTCTAGTTTCGCTAAGCGAACACTTGCTCGTACATCCACTATGGAGGCGGAACGCTCGCTGTACAGTGATTTCAGAGAATCCGATTCGTAATTTATCGGCAGCGCATCGTTACTACGTCTCCGAATAACCCACGCGGAACGGTGGGGGGCCCCGATCTCCACCAGTTGAACGCTAAACACGGGTAAACAACCCACATTTGCGCGCTCGAATTGTGTCGGTCTGTTCTGCGGCCATTCTTTTGGAACACCTTGCATAGTTAACATTGCTGTGACGTTCCTTGGCGAATCAGTCGTCTTGCCATCCCTTGCACCTTTGCTTTCTCGTTTCCCGACTTGCGCTGAACACTCAGAATTTCCACGACGGGCTTGAAATGGGATGTAAGCATCGTCTAGCTATGCGCTGCGTGCAACATGCTAGCGACGGCGTGCAAGGTGCTCGCACGCCCGATGCAGCCCTTTTTGTGCGGCCAACACAAACGGTGCTTCGGACGTGATGGATGCACCGCAAATGTGGCGGCCGCTCGCTTTGTGTTCCGTGTCCAATTGTCTGCTACAGTATGTCAACGTCGGGGCAGATTCGCGGTCGCACGCCGGGGCCTGAGGCGACATTGTGAAGCGACGAGCGATCGCTCTTGCGTAACGCTTTTCACGGCCGCCGGGCCATTGTTACGTCGCCCCAGGTGGGAAAGACTTTCTTCTTGGATGCTTCTTTGATAGTGCCTTCTCCCACTCTATCCCGAATAGGCCTCGCACGTGCCATTGTGAGTTGTGACACTCTTGATTTGATTCCCAGCGAATGCCATTGTCACCTACTGGACAAGTTGGTTTACGTATCGACTGTCGTGGAATGGTGGCCACTTCAGGGAGCTCTCGAACATGAGGACCGAGATAAACGTTGAAGAGGCCCGTGCTTTTTTTTTTTTTGCTTATGCTTACAGGGAGGGGACGGGTAGAGATGTGAGAGGGTACTTTAGGTTAGGCTACTCAAATGCTCTTAAATACTGTCGTCATCTCAAGTGTCTTGTAAGAAATATCGGTTACATGATACTTCTCATAGAATGACACCTGATAAGAATGCTCGTGGTGGTTTTCGTATCCTATAGTCATCGAATTTTCTAGTGCCGGAGAATACGTGCTGGATGGTACGTCAACAACAGCGCAAAAGACGATACCAAGAAAGAAAAGACAACATTTTACCGAAACGAGGCTTTTGCGCTTTATACGCTCTTAACACTGAACATGGACATATGCTTGTTATCTGGCTGAAAAAGCAGAATTTTCTTTTCATAAACTTGGCTGCAAGCAAAGTGTCATGTATTTCTTGGTCCCATCTTTTGCACTCTTCATCAGGTACCATGCATTTCAACCAACATGCCCAGCTGCAGTCCAACTTGAACAGTACTCAGAACTTGTCTTTGGCATTGCTGTAAATGTCTTTACCTCTTTTTTTGTGTGTGACACTTTTTTACTCAAGCTGCTGCACAAAAAGTTCACCCCAGCCTGCAACTCAAAAGTTACCATGTGCGATTGCCTTTGTTTGCAAGTAGTCTTGGTTTAGAAGAGCATCAATGTACAGCCATGCAAGGTACACAAGTACTGCCAGTGCTGCTGGATTCCACATAATTGACAATCACTCATTTGAACAATTAAAAGAGCAGTTGAGGAGTTGCGCCGCTATGCTTGTGGACATAGGTTTCACTCCCGGCCATGGTGGCTGCATTTTAATGAAGGTGAAAGAAACCTGAGGAGTTCTATGGTAATTTCATATCCCCCAGTGTGGTGCACCCAATATTCATGTTGTTTTGGCACTTAAGCCTCGAGACATTACTATTAAATACAATTACATATAAATTAAGCATGCCAGATCAAGGGAAGTTGTGCCCTTACTACTAGAGTAATCACCTTCCTGAAAGTAGATGTGAAGCTCAAGCACGTGCTTGTAGTCTTCTGTGGCTTGAATGCTAATGTAAAACTTTTATTGCACAACGCCTGTCGGACAATCTGCAGGCATAAGAGAAATAAGCTTGCACCCGGCATTTCATATCCTAGAACAGGAACATATGACGAAGTTATAAATTAAGGGAAGGTACACTTGTAATGCTTAGCCTAGGAGGAAGCTGGGAGAGCACATATGGCCATTTCCTATTGCAGCCTGGCGTTTATGCTGACCGTATGGGGTCCTTTGTTAAGCTCACAAGAACGTTGAGGAAAGTGCATGGGCTTCTTTCTGCATTAGGCTACTTTTAGCACCTCCCATGGCCAAGGCTTCCTGCCTAGACATTGGGATGACTTAATAGTACCATTAAAGTTTGCAGCGCCTGGATTTCTCAGCATGACACCATGGCGATTAGCCTCAATGAGCACGTGTAAGAAAGGCCTCTAAGTAGAAACTACGGAGTGTGCCCGCTGTCTTATGGCTTGGTTCTTAAGTGGTGTAGTGACGTCCCATTTAACTGCTGACATGATCTTACATTCAATCTTTCTTTACTGATTCCTCCGAATTTCTATGCCTTTGTGAGTTTTATGTTCTGAAAGCCATTGAGCCGTGTTATGCTTCATATTGTTTGCTTTTTACACTTGTTATAATTCTCAGCCTAGTCTGTGTCAACTGCCAAATGAAGGCTTTTACCGATGACCTCGTTTGCATGGGCCTTCCATTTCCTGCCTGGAAACTTCATTTCATTGCCCCACTTGACCCACTGCTGACCTTGGCTGCATTTCCTGGTCTTTGGTATCCATTTTATTCCTTTAATTGACCATTGATCTTCTACTGCACATGTTATGTGGTTATAGCAGGTCCTTTTTTTCTTTCACAATGAAAGCGTTACGATATCACTACAAGAGATGATTTATGATATCACAACAAGAGATGATCTTGTGGCGCAGTTCTTAGTGACCGTTGCCAGTGTCCTTAACGGCTCTTGTGCACAAAAAGAGAAAGAGAGAGAAAAAAAGAGGGTTCGAGTGGGATTTGAACCTAGGAACTGTGGGTGGCAGTCGAGTTATTCTATTGCAGGGCAGTGCCTGCACTTGAAACTCTTTCAGAAAAGCACCCCATATCTGCGTTATGTTGGGCAAGAAATCACATTATCTAATTTTATGTTGTGTGCCACAAGAGTAAAATAACATGATGGCAATAGTAGAATAACTGGGAGGTTCAGAACGTCTCACCGATTACAAAGGGTTCGCCATAATTATTCATCAGCCACGTCATCAATAATGTGAACGTTACGCCTTGTAGGCATGTATTGGATACCTCGATTTTTTGCTGAATTATGAATAGTGGCATAATGAATACTTACTTCCCCGCTTTGCAAAATTGTGATTTAGGGTGTTGTGCACACCTTGCAAATGTACTTTGAATAGCTGTCGAAAGAGACATTACTGTCGGCTCTAGAAAGGCCGCTCCTCCAGCTTTTCCTGGAACTGTGGTGTGTGTTCCGGGCAGGCCTGTTATTTTTCTGTTGTTGCTAAACACCAACATGTAAATTAGTCACTCCCATTTGTTCTCTGACCCATTCGGCTGCCTTCCAATCTCTTAAAGTTACCTCCTCTATCATTTTCCGATCCCTTGTGCATTGTGTGGTATTGCAGTTTTCCGGGGGTTTTATTCTTGTTCTCAATGTTTCACTCTTGGAAGTCAGTACTGGCAATATACAGTGGTTGTTCACTCTTCACTTAAGGCACGGTGATGATTTGTGAATTTGGGCCTTTCATGATTGTGCCTGCAAGGATTTGGGAATGCTATTGTGGCGGGAAGGAAAGAGCTAACTTTGTGGGGCCAGTTTCTGTGTTAGCATTGGTAGGTGTTGTAAGTTTTCAAATAAAACATGCCACTTAACGTTGCTGTTATAGATGACAATATGTCAATCAGCAATGTTCTACCCTTTTAAGTATAGCTCTCTTACAATAATAGCATCACAATTCTGTGAGCTCAGTGACCACGACGATGCTAGTCTTTGTGATGGGGAAAATTTTTGTTATTGTGAGCTGGAATCTGCTCTCGAAAATTTTTCACTCTGCTGTATAAATTATCTGTACATGCATTACGAAAGTCTGCCATGGTGGATAAGTGCCCACGGTGCTCGGCCGCTGACACAAAGGTGCCAGGTTTGATGCAAGCCATAGTGATTGCATATTGGTTCAGGCTGTAGAGAGAGGTCTGCGTATTGTGTGACGTCGGTGCACATAAAAAAAACTGCAGATGGTTGAAATTTCTGGAGCTCTCAACTACAGCATCTTCCATAATTATATCATTGTTTTGGGACATGAAACCCAATTTTATTAGATAAATTATGAAGAAAATATGAGTGTTTGGAAGGTAGAGTACATCCAGGTTATTCATTAAAGTTTGATTTAATCAGTATTGATCTATTTGGGAGAGGTTACTGGCATACATTATTAAAACTATTGACTGGGAGTTATGGATGTGTGAATATTAGAAATTTCAAATACCTATTGGAGTAATCTGTGCTGCTTGATTCATACTCTTCTCTAGATTTTGCAATTGTTGGATTTGTTTCCTTTATGTCTCAGGTGCAACACATGCGGTATAGAGACAAGCAGAATGACTGATTTGAGCACTGTTTTGAATGATTCTTTGAAATTGCTGCTGGGAGCAGGAGATCCTTGGTAAACAACACACATTGCACGCAACTCCCCCTCAATAATTGTCTCACAAAATTTACACTCCACAAAAACGGTGCCTGAGTACACCTTTATTGAATACCAGTTTAACTGTATCTGGTAACAATTTTAGTAATGTTGTCCTGGACAATTTCATATATATTTATCATCATCATCATCATCATCAGCCTAACTACGTCCACTGCAGGACGTAGTTAGGCCTCTCCCATGTTTCGCTAGTCAACTCTGTCCTCTGCTTGCTGCTGCCAATTTATACCTACAAACTTCTTAATCTCATCTGTCCACCTAATCTGTCTTCCCCTAACCCACTTGCCTTCTCTGGGAATCCAGTTAGTTACCCTTAATGTAAACCAGCGGTTATCCTGTCTACGTGATACATGCCCGGCCCATGTTCATTTCCTCGTCTTGATTTTAACTGTGATATCCTTAACCCCAGTTCATTCCCTAATTCACTCTGCTCTCTTCTTGTGTCTTAAGGTTACACCTAATATTTCCCTTTCCATTGCACGCTGTGTCGTCCTCAATTTAAGCTGAACCCTCTTTGTAAGTCTCCAGGTTTTTGCTCCATAGCTTAGTAGTACTAAGTACCGGCAAAATGCAGCTGTTATATAAATTCATCTTGCATTATATATATATATATATATATATATATATATATATATATATATATATATATATATATATATATATATATATATATATATATATATTCAAGAGTTTTGACTCTTGGGCCCTTGGGCCAGTCCGTGCACTTTTGTAGTATCCTTGAGCAAAATAAAACCAAAACATAGTACAGACAGGAATAAATGTCATGGTGTCTATAACGTTTCTTCCAGTACTCTCTTCCAGTACTCTGTTTTGTTCTGCCCAGCGATTTCACAATCATACGCCGTTCTAATGAGGGAAAATTCTTGACGCCTAAAAACACCAGAAGAATAACAAAGAGGTGCAGCATTCATGCTGTGGTGTTTTTAGGTGTCTAGACTTTTCCCTCCTTACAATTTATTTAACCCAGCAAAAAGTACGTCCAAGTTACATAAGTAATTCCACTGGACGAACAGTAAATCTATGTACCACAAGATAAAGAGCTGCAGAGAATTTTCGTAATAAGTGCAGAAAGCGATGGAATGTCTCGAATTTCAAGTTTTGCGTGTGCTCTACTGAAGCTTTTCAGTTGAACCGCGTACATCTTTTTGTTGCAACCTATGTTGTCTTGTCTCGCTTGCCACCTGTACTTGGAAATTTCGTGTACCATACTACACTACTTAAGTAATGTGCATGTTTTTGCTGCATTCTCCGTTTCGCTAGTTTAATGGACCAGTGCTGAGTAGTGGGGTTCTCGTAATTTTTGTGGCACGTGTTTTTCCTCTCCGACAGACATATGCAGTGAGAGAAACAGGCAGACATGCACACAGGCAGGCAGACAGACAGATAGGCAAGGAGACATGCAGACAGACAGACAGGTGGGCGCAGAGACAGACAGAAAATGAACTTAATCGATCCTGAGACATTACTATTGACAGCACCCCCAAACGGGGGGGAGCGCTGTCTTTTACGGGTCCACCTATAAGACAGAACACCATGGTGCTCTGTTTTTTCCTGACAACTTCATTTTTAGATGAGCAGTAGAGGGAGCTGGGGCTGGCCAGATTTGTGTGGCACGTACCTGTGCACAGGTTTCGTGCGTGTGGACGGATGTTTCATCTACTAGGCATGTGCACCTTAGATGTAAAATGGCTTATCATTTACAACAGATTAGTAATGTTGGTGCCTTGATTGTGAGTGGTATTACACTTGCATGTTTTGGTGCGAGAAAGCTTGATTTATTCCTACATGAAATATGCAATATGCAAGTTTAGTTCTTTCATTGAGCACACATGCTTCATTTGACACAGGCTTCTTTAGACTGGTACCCTAGATGCCAATATCCAGTCTAATATCATTTATGCATACAGAACATGGGTAAAGAAACACAGACAATATTGACATTCACATCATCACAAGTCAACATTCAGTGCTGTTTTAAAACACACTAGGGTGAATTCTAATAATTCATGCAGTCATTATTTAAACATACTATACTCTACAATGAAAAATATTGAGCTATAAAAAAAAAGGGAAACAACTTTTAATTTCTTGGTGTCACTTCAAGGCTGATAAGCTATTCGATTTTTGGTTGTGTAAGAAACCCCATTTCCTCAAATAAGCTTTATATTGTTCTGATAAAAA
This sequence comes from Rhipicephalus microplus, assembly GCF_043290135.1. Lineage (NCBI taxonomy): Eukaryota > Metazoa > Arthropoda > Arachnida > Ixodida > Ixodidae > Rhipicephalus > Rhipicephalus microplus. The sequence goes on from NC_134709.1 coordinate 19,718,695, forward strand.
GATTTTCATAATGCATGGGTCTCATGTTGAATGCTTTCATTACCTAATCAAAAGTTTTAACGGTAGGCATATTTGACAGAGATCTGTCAGCTGGGTAATTAGTATGGGTTAGTGTTTGTGATGTGTTTTTAAGATGTGGAGTTTTCTGGAAAACACCACAAAATTCGGATTGCCTGGCTTAAGGTTGGCTTTTGCATTTGTTCTTCCCTTGAGATTCCGTTTCCTCTTTTATCTATCTCGTTCCCTTGCTTTACACTAACATTGGTGATCTTCTCTTATTCATTTTTATTTTAGAAGAACAGACTACATTGATTTTACTATAATTAGACATCAGCACACAGTGTTTCTGATGTCACGTGCATAAAGTGTGCAAAGTTTCGGAACTAACTGCATAAGGTTAACATGTAACTATTTCTACAGCTGCCAATTTTGGAGGTGTACCGAGATGCAAGGATGTCTCATCACCTGTTTCCTGATCGCCCTAGACACATATCATATACAGCGATTCGAACAGGACCTTTGTTTACTGTATTTAGATGGAGTCGTTTCACTTGACGAAGTATTAGTGCCATGTCTATCACATAGCAACGAAGGCAGTTGCAGCACTTCTTTCAAGATCTTAGCATTCGTAATGAGTGTTGTGACCTGATTATTGGCCAGTCAACGTCGTACGTGCAAATGCGAATCGTGCACTCTCATTAATTGAAAGCTTGAACTTGTGGGGGGGGAGGAGGGGGGCAAAGATTTGTAGGTGCATCTTTTTATTGTTGTTAATGTGGCCGACTTGAAGGGCCACTGGCAGAAAAATCTGGACTAATCCTGTTTATTTTTGTTTATAAAAACTACAGAAATGTCATGATGCTGTCTTTTGTTGGCTGGTGAATTTGTTTGCTAGGTGATTTTTGTACATTCTTTGGGTGACTACGACAAGCACACTTGCAGGGCGCTCGCTATGTCATAAACAATATTTTTGTGTAGTGTGGAGCCAGCCACTATGCCAGTCTTCGTGATTCCTCGGAGAAGCAGACGCTTAGATAATACTCATGCATGATGCTATTGTAATGGGTTGGGGGCATTCAGCGACTCACAGGTTATGCAATTTGTCTTGTGTGACACGTGTGTGTTCCTTTGTTGTTCTAAAGCGCTTCATTATGCATACACTAATGTGATTTTTTCCGCAACATGAATCGTAACATAGTTCAAAGTTCTGGCATATTTCAGAACAGTTCAGCGAACCGTTAAAAAGAATTTAACATTAATTCACATAGTTTATGTTTCCTTCTCCAAACATGTCTTGATGAAGTGCCATTTGATATTTTTTTCTTATGGGACTGCACAGTACGTGTAAAACGCGCATTCAAGACCGTAATGCAGAACGAACGACTGCTTCAAGTATGCATTTCATGCATATGGCTCTTCATTTAAAGGACAGTTACGAAGAACTTGACTTCAAACCAGACTGGTACCCCATCTTGATTAGGTGTTCATCCTTACCAACCTTTTGAAGAATGTTTCTTGTTTTGTTTTGGTCTGGCTAAGTATATACGTGGGTAAGCCTTTGAACGCATGTGCAGTACTTTGGCAATTATTGTTGCCGAGTATTTGAATGTATCACTATGTCCAAGCAAGTGCTATAATTTTAAATATGCATTATAACAAATTGTTGCCGAGTGTTCGAATGTATGACTGCCTAAGCAAGTGTTTTAATTTTAAATATGCATTATAATAAATACCATGAAAGGAAATAAGAAGTAACGCTGACGTTGCTCAGTAGTAGAATACTGGGCAGGACGCAGGGGACCCGGCTGAGACTCCCAGTCTATTTTCATTGTCTTTAATTTACTTAGTTTTTTTATTGTGCGTGATAATGGTTACAGACACTGGCGCCGGTGGCTGACAACTACCGCGCAAGGACCCTTGCTGTGATTTTATTACAGCGGTCGCTTTAAAATAAAGGGGAACATTTTAACATTAATTTTCTTGTTTAATAATAAAATACAATTGTAAAGTTAATGACACAAGGGTTTTCAGAGTGTAATTTATCTCTCTAAATTAATTTATTGTTTCACTCTAGTATATCTGTAAGTTAACGAGATAAGTGCCAGGAAACTTCACTGCGTGTTCGTTTTTTTTGGGTGACGTCGTCGTACGTGTGTGAGCTCGTGTATCGTTTGCCCCCGACCTGGCAAAACCGTGGCACCTGCCGCAGGGCTGTGCTGGAAGTCTGCCACAGGTGTTGTGGCGTATCGCTTAGGTGGGAAAGAGAGCCCCGCGGTTGCGTTCGTGCCATCGCCCCCCCCCCCCTCCCCCGTCGCTCCATTCAGACACCACTTGCGTGCGTTCCCTCGCTGAGCGGGGATGACGCCAGTTCTGGGTACTGAGGTGGTGACCCCCCTCCCCACTCAGCTGCGCGAACTGCGTTTCTACCGTTATTAGCCTTCGCTCGATTCCCTACGTTTCACGTGTTTGTCGACCACAGGGCCTCCCATTCGCGGGCCTTCTTCTATTGGGGGTGGGAGCTTTTGTGCCGAAATTTGCTCAAAGGGAGCCGCTTCATTCAGTTGGCGGCGCGAGGTTCGTGTAGAATGTGCTTTTTTATTTGTAGCAGATGTAGCGTCCATAGCACGGACGTCGTGGAGTGCGTGGTATGGTGATATGATTTGAAGGAAGCCTAACAACCCGAGCGTGCGGACGCCATATGTACTGTACATAACTGTTTTACCAGAGACATATGGGTGCCGCCATCTTGGGCCGCCATCTTGGGCTGATGTTTTCTGTTTTTTTATTGCGATATCAATTGATAAGGTCATGAAACATCGTATGCTTAATTCAACCGCTTCCATGTATGTGCGTCCAACGTGACACTGTCCGTTTGGTTGTTAAAAAGATGCGGAACAGTCCAACAAGGCTGCACTGAAACTCGTCCGCAAAATAGTCTATGCTTCGCCTAACTTCTGGCAAAGCTTGATCGTTGATGGCTTAGGTGTGACGTCTTGGACGCGGCTTCTGAACGTACTTGCACTCCAAACTTGGGAGTACAGCACTTGTCTCTGTCCCCCCCCCCCTTCCTCTCACTTGTCTGTTGCTGCGCTGATTGTTGAAGGCACTCTAAAGATGGCGACTTTGATGGCGTCAGCACTTTGCGATTGAGCGGCTTTAATTCGATAACGACGCGGCAGGAGCGTTATTGGTCCCTTTGCACGATTCACGAAAGAACCTGCGTGTGATGATGTACTTATAGCGTCAGTGTGACGTCGGGCAACTTCGTTTCCCCCGAGTTTGTGCTCGAACGGCGTCTTCGGAGACGTCAATGCAAGCAATCTATGTGGTGCCAGGTAGTTCAACAAAAAGCAACGTAATATTTGTTCTTGAGTGTGGCCTCGCCTCCTCATTGACACGTTTGCCGTGTTCATGGTGCTTCAAAAGTTTAATAAATAATGTACACAAATACAGTGTACAGTAATTAACAGAATGGCTTGCTTCTAGTGACAGCTGCAGCAACATTACATTTGGTCTCTGCAGCTACGTGTCTCATCATTTTACAGGTTTTGAGCAAGTTGCGTGAGACACTTGGTGTGTGTGTGCGAGCGTCTGCGCGTGTATGCTTTTAGAAAGCGTGATTTTAGATGCGAAGCAGCTTATGACGGAGTTCAGTCCGGTGTGTGGCGTGGCCAACCTTGCTGCGCATGTGCAACAGCTGGCCCAGCACTACCAGGACGCGCTAGCGCTTTCCAGCATGTGTAAGGGGCTGGTTAAGACTGTGGCCTGTCCTCCTAACTCTCTCAGAAATCACCTGATGACGTCGGGGAACGAGATTCTGCATACGCGCGATGAACGAACATGCTCCCCACTCGTGGCGTGGCGGTGAACCCGCGTAGCGTGCTCCAACGAGAGTTCGGGACATGTTACAGCCACAGGTACTACAGTAAATTCATGGTGTGCTCCACTTGCAAGGACGCGTTAACATCGGGCAAAGTACCCGTGATGAGCGCAACTTTAGGTCGACCCATGCGCTGCTTCGCATGCTGCTTGCTCATGGTTCTTTCCTTTAGTGGGAGATGGTGCTCTTTTTATTTTATTTCTCATAACCGTCATAGCACCACAGTTGCAACAATCAGTGTCGTTTTTGCTTTCTTGAACCTAAATTACGTGCTGGTTGATTTCGATATACATACACGTATCGCTTGTATTTTGTTGAGATGCTAAAACATATTCAGTACTCGGCTGCTGACCCGCAAGTCGCGGGATCGAATCCCGGCTGCGGCGGCTGCATTTCCGATGGAGGTGGAAATGTTGTAGACCAGTGTTCTCAGGTTTGGGTGCACGTTAAATAACCCCAGGTGGTTGAAATTTCCGGAGCCCTCCACTGCGGCGTCTCTCATAATCATATCGTGGTTTTGGGGCATTAAACCCCACATATCAATCAATTAGAACACATTCAGTCTTTGTCCCACCATCTTTGCTGTGTTATGTATTTTGGGTACCCACGTGGCAATGACTTTCAATTTCAATAATCAACCAATCAGCCGATCGATCAAGCAGCCTTTTATTCTGGTAAAACACAGTGAACGCCCCAAAACCACCATATGATCATGAGAGACGCCGTAGTGGAGGGCTCCGAAAGTTTTGACCATGGACCTGGGGTTCTTTAACGTGCACCCAAATCTGAGCACACGGGCCTACAACATTTCCGCCTCCATCGGAAATGCAGCCGGGATTCGATCCCGCGAACTGCGGGTCAGCAGCCGAGTGAGTACCTTAGCCACTAGACCACCGCAGTGGGGCAAAACACGGTGAGTCAACGCGGCGTAGGCGAGCAGTCATTTGCGACAGCGCAGAGTCCTGTGTTTTGTTTGTAGCTGTGTAGCCCGGCACACGAGGTCGCGGTGTTGCACTTCCTGTCACCTTTTCCTGCAGCAGTGCAACGCATGCGATGCTGACGGAAAACGAGGCTTCAGGAAAGGGAAGGGATAAACAACACAGCAAGCGGCGAGCGAGGTAATGCCGCTTTACTCTCGTGATACAGCAGTATATTCATGGCGCGTGTTACGCGTGTTTAGACTAGGAAGAACCCCCCCCCCCCTTCCCCTCAAAAAAAAAAAAAAAAAAGTGAAGCAGGAAGGGTCGCTTTCGCGGTCTTGTAGGGTATACCGGTAGAGTATGTACGTTGTTGCGCGTGCTCGGCGTGCATGGCTTCGTTGCGTAGTAAAATATTGCGTTGGTTGTGACGTTGGAAATAGCTGTAGTTCAGGGGTCTAAAACACGTAGCCCGCTGGCACGTGACGCCCCCCCCCCCCCCTGTCCGATGTTTCTTTTTTTTTTGGGGGGGGGGGGGGGGCGAAGCTCCTTATAGCCGAGCTTTGTCGACGTCCGCGTCTGTCAGGCTACACGAAACCGAAACTACTCCGCAACGTAAAACGAAAAAAATCCGCGTAAAAAAAAAAAGACTTGATGTGAGCATCAATCAAGTGTATGATGACACAATACATGATCACCTGCGTCGTCCGTCCGTGTACCGTGCGTGTCTATCCGTCCGTGCGATCGGCCGTCCTTTGGTGAGTGCCTGCGTCCGCTCGTCCGCCCGCCTTTATACTTGTCGGCCTGAACGTAGACATTATGGGCCTTCAGACCTAGTCTCGCCCACTCTTCATCATTCACTCCGTGGAGATGCGTGGGGTTTCTTTTGGCTTCGAGGTGTCATTGCGTAGTGGTGTTCGCATTTATTGTCTCAACTATCGAGATTAATAACGCTTTCCTCAGGTAAGCTACACATACCGTTTACGCGACTACTCTTATGCAAGCGTACATTGTTGGCCTTGCAGTTGCAACATGTTCATAAAGTCAAGTGCAGCGCCGTAATCTCGAAGTTGCAGCAGGGAGATAGCGCTTTTGCGTCTGTTCTCCCTGTCCCGTCTTCGTCATCTCAGTGCCGCGCTTAACTTTATGGACATTTTTGGTAAGGCGGTTCCCTTGGTTTGAACGTAACCGCGGAACAAAAGCTCCATACGTTAGTTCAAATTTTGAGTAACCATCGACGTTTCCCGAGGCCTGACGTCAAGTTTCTTACATAAATTACCAGCATATATGCTGGTAATCAATATCTCATATATGAGATATGGAAAAATCCTGCTTTTAAATGGCAACGTCGGCTCACATTTCGTGAGAATAGCCAGCGCGTACTGGAGCGCTAATGAGCGCCGACAGTGAGCGTTGCGGCAATCAGGAAAACTTTTTCTCAATTAGTAATTACGACATTCTCACTAGAGGAATGACTGTTGCCCTACGGTGAGGTATCGCTGTTGAGAAGGCCGAAGGCAGTGGCAGCGAGAGATGGACATCGACATATGCTTACCGCCCCGCCGCGGTGGTCTAGTGGCTAAGGTACTCGGATGCTGACCCGCAGGTCGCGGGATCGAATCCCGGCTGCGCCGGCTGCATTTCCGATGGAGGCGGAAATGTTGTAGGCCCGCGTGCTCAGATTTGGGTGCACGTTAAAGAACCCCAGGTGGTCGAAATTTCCGGAGCCCTGCACTACGGCGTCTCTCATAATCATATGGTGGTTTTGGGACGTTAAACCCCACATATCTATCTGTCATATGCTTACCCCCGTATTCTAGAACGCCCCTTCACTCAACGCTCCACCTTCACTCAAGAAAGCCGATGGGAGCGCCATCTACAGACAGGGAAAGTCACTGCATATCAGCGATAATTTGCTGCTATTCTTGAGTAGCGCAGCGTCATTTTCGGTCGAGCAGCGGCGCAGTACGCAACTTCGTCAAGTGAAGGGTGAAAGTCGAGTCGAGGAGCGTTTGTGGATGCGGGGGTTAGGCTCCATCACGCGATTCAGTGCTTCGAAGTGAGGCTTTACAGTGTTCGCGAGAAAGCGTATACGAAAAAATGAGCCTCGCGATCCAGTCACCCTAGTTCAGTGCTAGAACGACGAACGTAGAAACCAATATGGCGGTCAAGTCTCCGCTTGGGCAAGCGGAAGAACTCGCGGCTCAAGCCGTGTGCGCCTCTTCTTATTCGAACACGGTTCGGTGTGCGCTCGGTGGATGGCGCCTGTTCGCGTGACGTTTTTGATCCGTGGCGGCGTTTTTCTTGACCGTCGACGTGTGAAGCTCGAACAAACGAGATTGGGGATTTTCCGTTCGCTCGCGCGTACACAAAATAAGGAATGCCCGTCGGTTGTCGTTCCTGTCGGGCTAGTCGGATTTTCTGCCTCGCTGTCGTCGTTCGTTAACAATGCTACGTCGGGCACATCTCATCTGTTGTGTATGCTCCTGGCATTCGCTGTCGTTTGGTTTTCCGTAATGGCTCTCGGGTTATACCGCATTGTTATAATGCACTGCGCTATAACAAGGTCATAAGCTGAACCTTAGCCCTATTGAGTCTATGCTGGCGTCGCCATTGTTAAGCGACGTGAAAAAATAATAATAATAAATAATAATAATAATAAAGATGCTTCCAAAGTCCTGTTTCTTTTTGTTCGTGCCAACCCGGAGGTCGCTGAATGGAATCGTGGTGGTGGTGGTGGTGGTGGGGGGGGGGGGGGGGTATTCGGTCTGTCATCGACATTTTTACAGCCAGTTCTAAAAGATGTTCTCTCTCATACTATTGTGGTTTTGGTACGTAGTTCCAAACAATTATGATAACTCAGTTGCATGAATGTTTTCTTTTTTTTTTTTTAATCCTTATACCCGGACATAACATGAGTAGCGGGTAACTATAACGTTGGCAGTTTGCGCGCGTGCCTCGGAAAGTAAGCAAACGGGGCGTTAATAATTTCTTTGGTTCAATACGCTTTAGCTAACGCCGCAATTTGCGTGAAGTTAAGAGTTATGTACCACGGTGAGCGTGAGGTCTCTCCCTCTTTCTTTTTTTTTTTTTTTCGTATTAACACCGGCCAGAATACGTGATGCGGGAATTTCTCAACAGCTGCTGTACACCGTTATCAGCGCCCCGCGCTTTACGTTTGCGGATAGAATCAGCGGCAAAACAGTCGCCATCCAGTCGAGTCCAGTCTCGGGGACGTCTATACTTTTGCTGCGGCGACCGTGTTACCGTGGCAACGCTGCGACGCGCCCGGGTACGTCGACACCGCTGTTGACCCGACCGCTTTCTTGCGTGCTGCGGCCCGTACCGACTGACGGATGGGCAGCCCTGGTGGCATCATCGAAGTTGAGCCGCAGTCGCTACGCGTACCGCTCCGCACGGTTGGGCCGTCCGGTGGCAACGCGACGTACGTGACTTGGCGAGACCTCATTAGCCAGCCCTCCTTGTATTGCCCCGACGTCATTCCGGCTCTGTTGGGTGTTCTGTTGTATGTGTTTTATACCACCGTCGTTCGTTCTGCTAGTGCTTTATTCTTTTCGGTCGGCCGGCTTTAGTGGGCGTCGCTCGAGTGGATTGCCTTATTGGACGGGGAGGTCGAGTTCTCTTGCCAAACGGACGTTGCCTTTTATGTTTCAGGGGTGTACGTTTCGTGGTTTTGTTCGCTTATCTCGCCCGTTCGTGAAGGGTATTGGCCGTTTGTGCGACTTTGTGAGGCATGGTGAATATAATAAGGGTTGTTGTTGTAACTTCAGAGCCAGGGCATGCTTTTCGAATCCTTTATTCCGGCATGCCAAAGGGCAGCCTCACAACAGCACAACGAACACCGTAACATAGGGCACACGCCCCTATATACAAGTGGCTCCAGGTTACACATGCGCAGTGGCGATCATTCACTTATCACCGCAACTTGACAACTACGACAGGTGTAGCCTATCGCGATATGAACACAACACTCCCTTTCTGACAACTTTAAGTACGGCTACTATAGCCCCAGCGATCAGGCGCCCGGCGTTGTCGGGTGCTTCTCCGGAGCGTAGTCATGTCCGGCTGCGGCATACGCTCCGTGCTCGACTGGTGTTGGGTAATCGGTGGTAGCGTCGTCGTCGAAGTAGTAGGGTCCCGTTCTTCGGGCACATGCGGCAGCTCGAACTCGTCGTCCACAGCTGGCTCTTTCTCCCGTTCCAGACAGGAGTGGCGCAAATGATCGGCATGCACATATCGCACACGATTTCCCACCAACACTAAGTATGTGCATATTGATTTTACCTGCAACACTCTACCCGGTAACCACTTCACAGTCTCTCCACGCACTGATCGTACCAGTACGCACTCATTCATCGCAAAAGAACGAAACACTGCGCGCCGCTTGTCAGCGGATGTTTTCACTTCCTCTGCTTGGTCAGTCAACACACCGTTCACATCTGGTCGTAGCAATGATAAGCGGGTCCTCAGTTTCCGTCGCAGAAACAATTCTGCTGGTGATTTCCCAGTGAAAGTGTGCGGGGTTGCGCGGTACGAGAACAAGAAATTATCTAGGCGATGTTGTAGTGACCTGTTTGTACCTGTCCTTTCGTCATCCATTAACTGCTTCAGGAGAGCCTTCTTAGTTGTTTGCACCGCTCGCTCGGCCGCTCCATTAGATTGCGGATGATACGGTGGGGTGAGCGTATGTTTCACGCCATTCGCTTTCAGGAAAGTTAGAAATTCCGCTGCGCGGAACTGAGGCCCGTTATCAGTAACCACTTCCACAGGTAACCCGTGAGACGCAAACCAGGAACGCACAGCCTCGACTGTTTTCGCAGCCGTGGTCGACTGCATACACTTAACCTCTATCCATTTGGAAAAAGCATCTACTGCAATAAGAAAGATTTGCGATTCTTTTTCCGCAAAATCCAAGTGGACTCGTTGCCACGGGTGTTCACAAACTTTCCATGGAAACAAAGGAACTGGCTGCGCTGCAGGAAGTACTGCCTGACAGATACTACATTTGCGCACCGCCTGTTCAAGGGCATCGTCGATACCCGGCCACCAGACCATTGACCGTGCAACAGCCTTCATTTTTGAGATCCCGAGATGCTGTTCGTGCAAGAGTGCTAGTACTACAGTCTTCAAGCTTTCAGGAACAACAACCCTGTTATTCCAAACAATACAGCCCTCGTCCACCGTGAGCTCAAATCGGCGAACCCAAAACGGTTGCAGTTCCGCACTGACAGTCTTTGGCCAACCTTGCCATATCCTATTTCGCACAACTCGCAGCAAACTGTCACACCCTGTTGCACGCTCAATGTCTTTCGCGGTCAGCGGCAAATCTGACAATGTGGAAAAGTAGCAAATTGTGTCCTCGTCATGCCCCCCCTCCGACAACGGTAGCCGTGACAAAGCATCAGCATGCGATATGGCGGAGCCCGGCTTATGCGTAATTTTGTACCGATAGTCTGCTAGAAATGTCAGCCATCTGTGTACCCTGGCAATTGCCACGGCACCGCAATGTCGGTTTGGGTCGAAAAGAGCCGTCAGTGGTTGGTGATCCGTTAAAACGTTGAATGCCCTGCCATATAGATACTTGTGGAATTTTCTTACTCCAAATACTATGCTCAGTGCCTCTTTCTCTATTTGTCCGTAGTTCCGCTCGGACACTGACAGCGATCTTGAGGCGAAAGCGATAGGCTTCTCTTGGCCGTTCACGACATGCGATAGTACGGCTCCTAGGCCATACTCTGAAGCGTCACACGTGAGCTGAATTTCTTTTGCCACATCATATATTTCCAACACACTTTCATCCGTCAACAACGTTTTACACTTGTTGAACGCGTCGTCACATAGTCGGGACCAGTGCCACTTGGTTTCCTTGCGCAGCAAGCCATGAAGAGGCTCCAGGACTGTAGCTACATTTGGTAAAAATTTTGCGTAAAAATTTACCAGTCCCAAAAATGCCTTTAGTTGCGTGACATTGTCTGGCTTGGGTGCATTCTTTATCGCCCTTACTTTGTCACTGGTAGGGTGCAACCCATTGCCATCAACTTCGTGCCCCAAGTAGGTTACTCTTTTTTTAAACAAGCTGCACTTTTCCGCGTTGACCTTGATACCGTATTCGCTTAGGCGCATGAGTACTTGTTCCACTCTTTCACGACACTGCTCGTAGCTAACTCCCGCTATGATGACATCGTCAAGATAGCAAGCCGTGCCTTGCAAGCCCCTCAGGACTTGGTCCATTACCGCCTGAAATGCGGCTGGTGCACAGGCTACACCATAGGGTAGGCGCCTGTACCGGAAAAGGCCCATATGCGTGTTAATGGTGAGCAGTTCCTGAGCGTGCTCATCTAATTCCAGTTGCAGATACGCCTTACTCAGGTCGAGAACTGAAAACACAGCTCCACCTTGCAACGTGGTGAATATATCTTCAGGCAGCGGTAGAGGGTAATGGTCAACTACCACGAAAGGATTGACGGTGACCCGGTAATCCCCGCACAGTCGAATGCCATTATTCTTTTTCGGCACAACCACCAGTGGGGTGGCCCAAGCACTGTGCCTCACGCGGTACACAATGCCTGCCTTCTCCATATTAAGCAGCTCTTGTTCTACCTGCTCGCGTAACGCGTATGGCACTGGTCTCGCTTTACAAAAAACAGGAGTAGCGCCTTTCTTAAGCACAATACTAGCGTGAAACCCTTTAATGGCCCCGTATCCTGGTTGAAATACCTCGCGGTACTTATCAGTTATCTGTGCTTCTTCCCGTACGTTCTGCACCCGTACCACATTCAGCCAGTCGAGTTTTATTTTCGTTAGCCACTCCCGCCCTAATAATGTTGGCATTCTAGCCCCTGTGCTATCCTTAGCAATCACTAGTGGCAAGCGAACGTGTTGGCTCTGGTACTCTACATCAACATCCATAATACCTTTGACCGTGACAGGCGTGCCATTGTAGGTGACTAGCCTAACATCTGTTTCCCTGAAACTTGCATCGGGAAAATGTTTTAAACATTCTGTTTCACACATTACCGATACGGCTGCGCCTGTATCTAGCTCCATCGAAATCTTTTTTCCGTTTATCAGCAACGGCACCACAATGGCAGGCGTGCCCGACCTACGGTCTGTGTGACACAGTGTCAACAACTCATCACGCGTTGCATCATTAGCCAGGCAATGAATAGGCGCCCTAGTTTTACACATTTTGGCTACATGGCCTTTCTTGTTACATTTAAAACAACGGCTGTTCATGAACGGACAACTTACAGGAGAGTGCCGCCCACCGCAACGATGACACCCCTTAGTCTCTTGTGTACCTGCAGCTGGAGTGGTTTTCGGCATGAAACTCCGTGCGTAGTCCCCAGCGGGTGCTGGCCGTTGTCCAGCTGCCGTTTCCTTGTTCCAGTGAACGTCGCTGTCGACGGGGGTCCCTGTTGCGAGGGTCGCCACCATTTCCCGAGTGCCTCTAGTAGCAGATTCCATGGCTGCTACAATGCTGCAGGTGCGCTCCCAGGTTAATTCTGCATCAGGTGTCGCCAGAAGCCTGCACCGTATGCTGTCGGAACACAATCCCGCGATGAGACGATCTCGCAGGGCTTGCTCAAGAAATGTGCCGAACTCACATGTTGCAGCCAGTTTCTTGAGTCCTACTATGAAGTCGCTGATGCTTTCGTGCGGTTCTTGATTGCGTTGGTTAAAACGGTATCTTTCCGTAACCACGGAGCACTTTGGGGTATAGTGCTTTTTCAGCGTTGCGATGACCACGTCATACGTCTCCTGGGTAGGCGTTTTCGGCAGAAGAAGGCTCCTCAGCGTGACGTATGCCTTCTCCCCGATGGACGTCAATAGCACTTGCAACTTCTTATCCTCTGCGATGTCGTTAGCAGCTGCAAAACACTCAAATCGCTCGAAGAAAACATCGCAGTTGTCACCGTCCGGATCGAACTCTGGAAGCTTTCCGAGCATGGCACCACCCCGAACAGCTGCTGTTTTTCTTGCTGTCTGGATCCCATCCTCGTCGCCAATCATGTTGTAACTTCAGAGCCAGGGCATGCTTTTCGAATCCTTTATTCCGGCATGCCAAAGGGCAGCCTCACAACAGCACAACGAACACCGTAACATAGGGCACACGCCCCTATATACAAGTGGCTCCAGGTTACACATGCGCAGTGGCGATCATTCACTTATCACCGCAACTTGACAACTACGACAGGTGTAGCCTATCGCGATATGAACACAACAGTTGTTAAAACGCATGCGATGTAGTCGTCCGGTAGGAGCGATCACTGTCCGCGGTGTATGGAGGCCTGGTGCTGCCATTCGGAGAGAAAAAGAGCGAGAGAGACTGAGAGCGCTTAGGTATAACACACTTTATAAGTGCCATGGCTTCCTCTGAACTGAGTGTTTGGGCGTACCACTACGCACAGTTACTCGTACGCAGGTCTTAGCGCAGAGGACTCCTGTCCTGGTATGTATGCCACAACTGTCCTGTTAGTAAGAACTTGCTTTATTGTTTTCAATTTTCATTCGCGCTTACAAGAGCACTCATCCTTCTCTTATTAGCGATGTCTACGCATATATAGTTGTAAAGTCGTGGATGCCGTATTGGTATCCTAAGCGTGCAAATACTCAGGAGGGAGAGAAGGCATAGACCATTGTCTGAGAATATTCGTGTCTTCTCTTTCTTTTGTGTTTGAACACCATTTCGCCAATGCACTGCCGCCGAGTCCCGAGCTAAAGCCGTTATCCATCCGTGAATACCGAATACGACTCGCCGGCCGTTTCTCATCAAGAGCTGTATGGTTGGTAGGCTCTCGTCGTTCGCGACGGAGACGAACATCTCGAAAGGAAAGCCGGGAGGGCTTTCGCAAGTGGCGTCATTTAAAGCGACCCCTGCCTTCCGGCGTCTTTCCGACGTCGCGCCACGCCGCGTGCTCTGATGCAAACTGACGGCCGCTCGACGACGACGACGCTTGATGGGTCCGCCGCACGACCTACCAAGCGTGCGCGAAGAGACGCCGTCGCGGATGCGACGTCGAGGGAGACCCATCTTCCTCCCACTATTTCATTTCGGCGCCAGGAGAAGCGGCGTCCACTCCACCCGTATCTCCTTCGCCGGGCGTTTTATGTTGCAGTAGTTATTTGAATGTACGCCACTGCGCCGCCGGCAATGACGCTTGTGCTTGCTGCCTCAACGTTTATAGATACTTTGTGCTGCCTGGCGTTTGTTTTGCTGCGGGCGCTCTGGGGGAGAGGGGAGTGTGCGTGCATGGTGGAGAGGGAGAAGTCGACGTCGTCCGCGGTGCGTGCCTGGCTCCGTCCCTGCGCTGCCTTCAAGGTCGTCCGGTTCACGAAACCCTGCTGGCAGCGAGCGCTCGTGCACTGACGTTCGTGGTGGTGGAGGTGGTGGGGGGGGGATGGTGACGAAGGGGGGGGGGGGGCTGGTAGGTGCCGCCACCTGTGATGAGGGAAAGGAAGCAGGCGAGAAAAGAGCTAGGCGTTTCTTTCCCGTCTGTGTAGCGTCGCTCGTCGCGTCTCTCGGCTCCTGCTGGCGAGTTTTGGATACGATTAACCACATGGCTGGCTGTTTTCTGTTTTCATTCGAAAATTTTCCTAGCGCAACACACGATTAAATTTATAAGTAGACTCGGATTTCCGGGATGTACGCCAGCATCATTCTATGGCTGTGACGAAGAAGTCATGAATCGGGGTCTAGCTGGACGAGCGTCTTCTTTCTTGTCGGGTAGGGATATGCATGCGGAAATTCTACGCAGCGAAGCGCTTCTTTTTGTTTTTCCCATTGTGTTGTCGTGTTGAACTCGCGCGTTGCTTTCCTTACTTTACAAGAACCACTGTCCGGTGTTGTCGATGTATGAAGGCGCGCCGTTCTCTGGTAGCGCTGTCGTATCTGGTTTAGGCCTGGGTATGTCCGTAGCAGCTGCTAGATAATAAGCGCAGACGCTTCAGTTGAGCGATCGGGGCAGGTATCCCCAAACGGACCACGTTGTGGTAGGCGTATGTGAGCGACGGAGTTGAGTGGCCGCCTCCTCAACACCACCTCCTCCCTCATATGGAATTTAGCACCACAAGACAGACGGCACACATAACAAAAATGCTTGTACTCGCTTCCTGTGTGTGTTTTGTTTTGTTTTCGGTGTGCGTTGCCTCTTTCCGTAATCTGAACTCTACATATGTTAATTGTAGGTACGGCAGCTTTAGGAAAAAAAGGACCGAGTGAGCGAGCATAAAGACTTCGCACTATACTCGGCGGCTCCTACGCGACCACCTTCTGCGTAACGACACCATGGTACAGTTGACGAAACCCGAACTACCGGGACCTTCCGTGGACGCCGTCTAGTGGCGTATACGAGCAAGCGAAGAGCACGATCAACCGTCTCTTACAGAAGAGTTGCGTAAAATATATAACGTATGACAGAGCGGGCACATCAGATGCTGCAATTAGTGCTGTCACAGCGTATCACCGCCGTATCCGTGCGGTATCCGTGAAAGGAGGGGGGGGGGGAAGGGGGCTTCTACGAATGTGGGCGTAGTAGTGCTATTGTGGCCCCAGGTCCACCCCTTTTCAGACGCAACTGGCTTTACTTCTCCAGATTTTATTTGGGTGCATATCGAAACTCAAGTGGTAAAGACTTGGCACAAGGGGATCCGTTTTTGGAATCGAGTTTTTCAGTGATATGACACCTAAGTTCGGCCTTTAACTGGAAGAGGGCGTAATGGGTGCGCTTGCCATACTCCCGGCTCTCGTCTCATCGTCGCTTAGAAAGACACCAGTTTGGCTATGTATCGCAGCATTGATGCATTCTATTGTTTCTGCAATTTTCTTTGGCCTTGTCAGTAGAGCGTAAATTTTGTTGATGCAGCCTTAACCGTAGGTCCCGTTATGAAGCCAATGGTTGGCCGCAAATTTCATAGTAGTGAGTGTTAATGATACGTGTTGAGCGATTAGTATTACGCGAACGGCAAGTGAGTTTCCGGACTGAGGGGCCCTTGCGATCGCACCAAAACGTTCACAGTTTGTCTCCTGCGATGACCAGGCGCTTAGCTACACGTTTCTGTATCCTTTAGTTATTGAGTGACCCAACCAGTGACACTTGTGACAAAGCTTTCTCTCTTGACCGTTCTCGCTCGAGCGTTCGTACACGTAGCCACGACACCTTTCCGTACCACTCACGCGAAGACTCGTTATCTCTCTCGCAAACGTTATCTCTATTGCGGCGAGTAAATGACGTCCGCGAAACCTTTTTGCTCCGGGGGTTTTCGCCTGAAATCTCTCTCCGCAAGCGTCTTCGTCGTCATCGTCGCGAGCTATCGGTCACGTCGACCGAGACGCGGCTTTAAAACGAGTGCGACGCGGCTTCAAAGGCGATAACGCTGCTGCGTCCATTTGCCACTAGTGCGTATACTGTGCACTCTGAGGTCATTTGCGGTGCGTTGCTTTCTCGGATGGGATGGGAGTCGGCAACCCGCTATGTTTCGAGAAGAGATTGTCATCGGGATGGCTTGCGCGTACGTGAGCTTCAGGGACAGCGGGGGACAGGGAGGGAGAGAGAGAGATTAGAGGGTCGTACGTACGTGGGCTTTAGAGACAAGGGCATGAGAGGGATAGAATTGGGGGGGGGGGGTGCTGCCTTGAAGTGTATAGTTGAACGAATGGATGCCCTATCCTCTGCACTGACGCTCCGAAAGCTCTGCTTCCGCGAAAACGAGGGAGGGGAAAGCGAAGTGGTTTCGCGCGGGACACACGACCGCTAGGGAAGCAGCGGGTCGCATAGTACCTCCGAAGGTCTCTTAGAGGCTCGTGACACGCCGGCAACCCTTCTCCGAGGAGAAGAAAAGCCGAGCTTAGACGAGCTTCTTCCCGCTGCTGGGGCTTGTCTGATTTGTACTTTTTTCTTTACGAACCCGTGCCTCTGGGGTCATGTGGTGGAACGAGCTGCCGTGCCGAGTCTATGCATCGGATTGCGGTCATATTGTACGTCTGTGCAAATGCGCTAGGAACGCCGGCGATGCGTGCTCTGTGGGCGCAGACGTTTGGTCAAAGCACTTGCGCTCAGATCGGTCTTGAAAGCTTATCCCGGCGTTGTTGCGTTCTGGCCCTTAACACGCCCTAAGAATGCAATAAGTCGTCCCTCCTTGGTTCAGCGCTGTTGAGTACAGTGGATACGTGTCATTATGGCACGTCCGACCAACTGCGCTTCGAATCAATGCGAGATCATTTTAACGAAACGTCGCCGTACCTTACTGCTCTATTATGATAGAGGGAAAGCGCGAGTCACGCGAACGTCCAAATTTGCCATTTATGTGCGATCGCCCGGCATTGCAGCAGCATAGTTGCGATTTGCAGGTCCTTGTGATTAAGCCGGGTCATGACGTAACTTCAGATTTTTCATGAAGCTATTTAACGTGTCTCATTTTACAATGGCTCCCTGTCAGCAAAGGCTTGAGCAGTGTCCCGCTTCAGGGTGGGAGTGGGGGGGGGGGGGGTGAAGGTTCGTTGCTGTGTCTTAAGTCAAGGTATGGGGCTCACATTGCGCCCTCCACCCCCCTAGATGCGGCACCCCCTCCTCCCTGTTATGTCAATGTGTGGGGTGACTAATCCCCTCTTCATACGTGACTAGGGAGGTGCCCCCCCCCCCCCCCTCACCGTGCTTATACCTGTCAAGCTTTAAGTACCTGTTGCCTCTTCGTGCGCTTTCGATAGAAGGGTGAAACTCCATGAGCGGCACACCGTATCTTTTAAAATGTCGCGCCGTGACGTAACCAACCTTCGTGACGTCATTGCGCTTATGTACTCGGAAAGCGTGGGAACCTCCGTCGAAGCCTCGCGCTCGGCGCGCCCCCTGTGGCGTGCTGCCGATTCTGCGAAGTGGATCGCGCCTGCCTCTTTTCCGTTTCCGCGTGCCTGAGGGGCGCCCAGGAAGCTACTTCCGGAACCCTGCCCTCTTCTGTTTTCTGCGTCTAGCAGGCCTTTTTTTTTTGTTCTTTCCGGATTTGTTTCATTCTTTAGCTTCTTTTTCCCCCCCTTTCGTCTTCTTTTTCCTCGTCGCCCCTGACATCGCTTTTCCTCGGCAAGGTCGTCGGCTCGTCGGAGCCCTAGTTTTCCGGATCGTTGACACCTACGGCTTCCTGTTTTACGGCGCCTCAAGATTATTCGCGCCGCTACGGTCTTCTTTCTCTTTTTCACCTCTTTCCCTTCTTAGTTTCACTTTGTTTCTCTTTTTCTCTCTCTCCATCTCTTTCCTTTCCTTCACTTTGTATTCAACAGATGCGAAGAAAACGTGCGCCTTTCCGAGGTTTCCGTGGAGATCTGTGTTTCTTTGCGTGTGGGCTTTGTTAGCCTCCGGATATAAAGGGGAAAGACGATTACACGGGGCTAGCCCGCAGTACCACCCTTAGGTGCAGCGGAATTGCGTGAATTAGTAAGTGAATAAACGGGGCAAGTTTTCCAAATCACGTTTAAGAAAACGCCCAATTAAAAGAAAACTTCTACAAGCTGAGCCAGTCGAGCGCGATCGAAATAACGTACGAGCCCGTGTCATCGAACTCGAAGCACAGTCGATAGACGTTTTTGCCTAAATGTTTCAACCAACCAACCGTTGGGAGAGTTCTTCGTTGTTCACTGGACATAGAACAGTCTGCCACCGCTGCTGCTGATGATGATTGGCCATGTTAATAATAATATTTGGGTTTTATGTCCCGAAACCCACGTTATGAGAGATACCGTAGTGGAGGGTTCCGGGAAAATTTGACCGTCTGGTGTTATCTAATGTGTACTGACATCGCATAGTACACGAGACTTACCTCTTTCTCTCCATTGAAACGCGACTGCCCGGATCGAACCCGCGACCTTACGGTTAGCAGCAGATCACCTTAGCCACTGATGCACCGTAGGGGACGACGATGATCGCCAACGTTATGTGCTCGTGAAGCTCTGAGGGTTCACGCTGCGTTGTCACGTGACATCTAATTTGACCCGTACTTGGGATTTCCCCCTCTTCGGGCGGTGGCACGACAGCTCTGGCTTATCTAATAAAAAACAGGAAGAAATGAGAAGACAAGTATAGCACGACATCGCATATCTCTGCCACTGGAGCTGCTGTTTTCTTATCGGCCAGGACCTTGGCTCCTCTCGGAGGGCACGATATTCACGCGTCGCTGTGCAGACTGGCACGCAAAGCCACTGAACGCTGTAGTGGCGTGGTCAATCAAGCGCTAACCGAGAAGCGCTCGAGACGGGACAGTTGTCGGGCCTGTGGCAAGCGGAACGCGAGACACGGCGAGATAGCGGAGGTTTTCGTAACTCGAGGTGTGATCTCTCTCCGAGGGCCGCGTACGGAAGAAGATAACACACGGAGCGATTGCTGTAATTCGTGCAGAACGAGAGATAAGTGGGGGGTGGGGGGGGCGGTGAAACTTGGAACGGGGCGTTCGTCTTCGGTTACGTGTCGGCGCTGTCGGGCAGCGTTTTGCATTACCTCGCATATCAGAAGACGCCGAGCGACATCGTGGGCCTCTGCCCGCCCACCGCATTGGTCTAGAAGCGATTATAGTGCTCCACTGCGGAGACGAGAAGGTCGCGGGACCGAATCCCGACCGCGTCGGCCGTATTTACATGGAGCCGAAATGCTATTTCGCGCTCAAACGCAAGCGCATAATCACAGCGTGGCCTTCACGTACATCATCCCAGAAAGCCGCACGAGCCCTTCCTTCTACAATTCTTGAGGGCAACGTCACCGTGAGACCGCCTGTGAAACCTGAATTGTGTGTGCGTGTTGTGTGAAAAATGTGTATCGCCTCCTCTCTCTCCCCTTTCTCTCTTATTCCCCTCTCCCCCGTGTAGGGTAGCAAACTGAACTTAGTCTAGTTAACGTCCCTACCTTTCTGATGTTTATGTCTCTCTCTCTTTTCTCCCTTATTCCCCTCTCCCCCGTGTAGGGTAGCAAACTGAACTTAGTCTAGTTAACGTCCCTACCTTTCTGATGTTTCTGTCTCTCTCTCTCTTCCCGGAGAAGGCCGGATTGAAATGCTTAAGTATTGCCGGACACAATACGGCGGTCCGGAACGGTCGCCCCGCCGACAGGTCAAGTGTCCCGTTCGACGAGACATCTAAGTCTTTCGGCTGTAATGAATAAAACTGTGCGCCTCTACCTATCGGTATGCGCGTCGCGTTCAAAGAAACGGTCAGTGAGTTCAATGGACTCGACGAACAACTGCATCCAATCATCCACACGGGTCGCTTTGCGAACGCGCGAGACACGAAGCCAAACGACTTGGAAGGAGCTTTGTCTCCGGGAAAAGCGGGTGAAGCGGAGAAAGCTTACAATGCGGCCGTTCGCAGCGTGTGTCGAGCCTTGCGTGCGCGTATCGCTTCGTGTAGAGCAACAAAAAAACAGCAGCGCAGTTGACGCCATTGGCCCCGGTCGTTATAGAAGAAAGCGGCGCTGCCTCGCAATCGTCTTATACGTAGGCCGAACCGGCTGCCTTTTATAAAGGCAATCGACCTTATCGGCGCCAATCGAACCGGCTCCCGCGCGCCTTATTTATGTCCCGTGTCACCGGATTACGCGTGTTTTCTTGGCCGTGCCCCTCCGGCCGCCCGCGATCATATCCTCCTCCTCCTCTTCCGTCGTCCGGGGAGGGTGTTCTTGGCTTCGATATTTGTGCATCTCTCGTGTAGCGCACACCCAGCCGGCGCGACTTTTCGTCGCGACAACAGGTTGGCAGTGAGAGGTTGATAGCTTGTACGTAACACCCGTCTCCATCGGGGAAATATCCGTGCAGTGCAGCCAGAGCTACGTGGGCCCGTCGTCCGAACAGAAGCGCGAGCCGGCCGCCGCGTGGCTTCGACGGGGGAAGCAACGCTTGCGAAAGAAGTCTGTCGCACCGTTAAGGTGAAATCCTTATAGTCCTCACGAAAAGCGAAATTTGGCCGTTAGCGTCGGCGGCGTTATCTCGGGGATTGCGAGAAGTCGTTATCACGAGGCGACATCGCAGATCGCCGGAAATGTGAGGCGCCATCATAACGTCACTTTGGCTTCGCATACGGTGACGTCACGAGGTGACGTAATCACATGACGTCGACGCATGGTCAAAGTGGGCTGATCACGGAGGCCGTACTAAACGATTAGGTCGGCTGCTGAAAGGTAGCGATGCCTTCGATATTGAAGCCAGTGCAGCTTCTGCGGTCGACGGGACTGGAACAATACGTCGATTGAAAAGAAAATGTCTTTCGCCTTACAGTTGTCTTAGTGTTGTGCATAAGAGGCACTAGGAGTTTATTAGTTTATGTTGTTTTCTTGCAGGGGCGTGTCTGAATTGTATACTGCAGCAAACACGAATAGTATACTGTATAGTGACAGGGAATACAGTAGTACTGAGAGAACAAAACTTGAAATTTATGTTTCAGGCTCCACTGCGCTAACTCGACAGATGGCCGCTCAGGCGATCTGTTTAAAGGTATACTTAACTTGAATAAACCACGTATTTCTATGCGATTTTTCTTGTCTTCAACAGCATGTCTCGAGTCGTCAGCTTGAGGCTTGTAGGGAAGGCTGTCGAAATCGCGCCTTTTCTGTTACTTTTATTCGCTCAGCAGCCATTGTTTGTGCTACAGTCGCTCGCAGCAATGTTGCGAGTCGCTGATTGCCTCGGGAAACTTCGCGTTGGGCGGACCACAATTACGACCTTCTGTTTCTTTACTCGTTCGAGACTGTCACATCCGGCTCGTAGGTTTCGCCACGCTGCACGGATTTATCAATGTGGAGTTCATATGCGTACAGGTGCGGCTGGCATGAGCGTAAAAGAAAAAAAGCGAAAGACCAATCGGCGAGGTCTCGCTCTATCGCCTCGCGTCGAATTCTCGGTAGCGCCATTTCGGAGGGAGTTGGAAGGGAGGACAGGTAGCTGCGAAAAGTCGCGAAACCCTTTCACGAGTTCCGTTTCCTCAGTATACCTTCGTTTACGGATGTTATGTCATTGTGTGTTCTATAGCGTCTTACAAACGGCTTGTCTCTTACCTCGGCTAATATATGTCGCGTAAGAGAAAGAGGCGCATCCGCTCCTCCTCGTTTAATTGAGTGCAGCGTTGCGGACGTAAAGTATACCGGACCACGCTTTGGCGACTAATGAGGGGCTTGTTTGACACCCTTTCGCGTACGTTCGATTAGTCTCACCACGTGAAAGGGCGTCTAACGTTTATAGTGAAAGCTGTCGAACATGGCTGTGCAATTTAATTTTGTTCATATACTGACACAAGTTCAGGTAAAGGAGTACTGGTACGAATTTCACAAATTTTCTTCCTGCTATTTTAGAAAACTCGCAGCGTTGCTTACGCATACGTCTTAGACGATTCTAAGGTGAAAGCAAATTATGTTATTTTTCTTCTCAATCGATGAGTATATGCTTCCTAACCCGCCTCCTAAAGCTTCCTGCACCTAAAGGCCTGGCCACATGTACGCTTTGTAGCGCGTCAGCGCCGCACCCTCTCCCCATAGGTAGAGAGAGAACGTAGATGTGAGCGCCCTTTCTCTCCCTCTCTTTAGGGAGAGGGCACGACAGTGCGTCAAAAAGTCGCGCGTTGACGCGCTGCAGTGCGTACGTGTGGTCAGGTCTTGACGAGGTTTTGCACTGCCTCCGTGATCGACGGCGTGTCAAACGTTGAGCATTTCAGCTGGTTGTACTCGGCTGCTGACCCGCAGGTCGCGGGATCGAATCCCGTCTGCGGCGGCTGCATTCCCGATAATGGCGGTAATGTTGTAGGCCCCTGTGCTCAGATTTGGATGCACACCTTAAAGAACCCCAGGTGGTCAAAATCTCCAGAGCGCTCTACTACGGCGTCTCTCATAATCATATGGCGGTTTTTTGGGACGTTAAACCCCACATATCGATCAAATCACTTCAGCTGGTTTTGCGGTTTCGCATTGCCTCTGTTCCTTTGACGAAGTGACGTGCGGTGACGTCATCATATGACGTCATCCCCCCCCCCCCCCGCCGCATTGGTGACTCAATTTTCGCGTTCGGTTAGGCGACTGGGTTTTTCGCCTTGACAAAAATTGTCTCCTCGAGAACCCTGAAAACAGTGTCGTGATGCGTTGGAACGCTTTAAAAAAAAAGCACCGAATACCGCAGCCTTAGTGAAGCACGTTCGATTGTGACACCGAGGAGAATGTTTCATAGTGACGTGTCAACACTGTCTGACGTACTCGTGAGTCACGCCAGGAAGGCAACTCGTCACGTAATTGCCGCAGCTGTGTTGTCACTTGCAGCTGGGCACATGTAAAGAGCGATGAGTTCATTGCCGACCAGTGACGGCGGTGATTTTGTCGTCGACATTGTTGCCTCGTTGTGGTAGTGTGCATCGCGGAGAAGCGGGCTTTCAGATATGTAGCGCGATGAAAACTACAAAACCTAAGTATTCCTGGCTCCTGTGTACGGAGGGCGTTAACACTGCATACCAAGGATGAATGGATGGATGAAAAACTTTTATTGGGGTCCTGAAGGATTCCACCCCCGTTTTATAGGGGTAGGATCGCGGGCCGCTCCCACGTAGGGACGGGGAGGCCCAGCCTCACCGCCGCATCGTGGGCCTTCTGAACAGCCTTGAGTTGTTGTATGAGAACCGGACTCGTGAGCATTAAATGAAAGGAGTTCTCAGAAAATTCTTCATTTTTTTTCCTTTGTAAAGAGGGGCATCTTCAGAGCATGTGGTTGAAATCACTGCGATTCTGGCAGTCCGGACAAAGTTCTGAAATATCGGAGTAATGACTATAGGTTACGAGGCTATAGGGTATGTTCCCGTCTGAAGCGCGCGAAGAGAGATTGCCCGTGGCCTGGACAACTTTTCGTGTGGCAATGGAAAGGACCTACGGCCTAATTGATGATGCTTCGTGGTCTCGTTGAAGGTAGTCAAAATGTCCCTAAAATGAAGGCTGGGGGCTGACTCCTCTGTCTGAGAAGCATATCAAGGAAATGAGGGAAAAAAAAAAGTGTCTTATTTGCTATCTCTCATAATCCTGTCAGAAGTCGACCGCCTCGGTGGAACAGTGCTACTGTACTCGGCTGCTGACTCGGAAGGGTCGTGGGTTCGATTCCGGCGGTCCCGTTTCGATGGAGGCGAAGTGGTAGAAGCCCGTTCGCTGTGCGATGTTGGCGCACGTTAAAGAACGCCAGACGGTCGAGATTTTCGGAGTCCTTCACTATGGCGTCGCTCGTAATAAGCGCTGGCTTGTCTACTTCATTTTGTCCGTGTTACCGTGCGCGTTGCCCCGCCGCGGTGGTCTAGTGGCTAAGGTACTCGGCTGCTGACCCACAGGTCGCGGGTTCGAATCCCGGCTGCGGCGGCTGCATTTCCGATGGAGGCGGAAATGGTGTAGGCCCGTGTGCTCAGATTTTGGTGCACGTTAAAGATTCTCAGGTGGTCGAAATTTCCGGAGTCCTCCACTACGGTGTCTCTCATAATCATATGGTGGTTTTGCGACGTTAAACCTTACATATCAATAAATAAAATCATGTTATCGTGCGCCTAACGAGAATTAAAAAAAAATCACATTGTGGTTTTGGGATGCAATTTTTTCAGTTATTATTATTATTATTATTATTATTATTATTATTATTATTATTATTATTATTATTATTATTATCTCGTAAGACGTTGTTTAAAATACTTGATGTCTGGGCGAATTCCTAGTCATTCGTTGGACAGTGTGTCATTGAGGATAGATATTCAGTGGGAACGAACGCACATGTGTCGTCAACGGCGTTTTCTTGTTTTTTTTTTCTTTTTGACCTTGTATTACAGAACATTAGTGCCCGGACCACAAAGCGGCTTACGTACATGTAAGCCCTTGCATTCTTTTGCGTTCTCTTTGGGTGCGGATAGAAGTACAAAAGAATGCAAGAGCGTGCGTTGGCAGGCGGCTTGGTCCCCCTGACACTGCAACTATATTGCGTGCGCGCGACGGCTAGTAGCGCAGTCAACACAGGGAGACAAACGTAAACACTGCAAAATGTCCTCGCTGGTACAAAGTGACTCATCCCTATATGCCAAAGCGCAATGGTGAGAATATGAAGTGTACCGTCGTGCAGCCGGGATAGCATATTCGACATGCAAAAAAATAAAAGGTTAAGATCGCTTCGAATATTTCTTGACTATTTGTGTAGCCTATACCCGTCAGATGCACTCGGCGGCCGATGCACCTTATTGTCATGCTATATTGTTGCTGCGCCATGTTACCGAATGAGGTTTCTTTGAATAATGTGAACCGCGTGTAGCGCTTTTTGTAGCTCGCTGACGTTTCGGTTATGAAAGCTGATCAAAACGCATTTGCGCGGGTCTATTGTAGGCCCTCGACAATATCCATCTCTCGGGAATGGCTTCTGAAGAGACGTCGAGTTATATCAAGCCCCCCTCCCCTTTCTTTTTTTTCTCTCTCTCTCTCTCCCTCCAGCACCCCCTTATTTTGGTTCATTTTCTGACCTTGGATGCATGTGAGCGCGTACGAAAAGTCAATATACGGGATGCAAGGTGCATTTATAGCTACATTGAAAGCTATATTGAGCGTGCTTGATATACCGCGCCTGAACTATATATAGCTTGGTGGGCCTCTATGAACTCGAAAGGGCCCATATGGGATGAGTGTGGCTTTTTGCCATTGTTGGCTTCCGTTAAGTGTAGAACCGAAAATTTGAAAGCGAGTGCCACGAAACAAGGTGTTTCACGTGTGTGCGTGACTCCTAAATGTATACGGGCAGTATTCTTCGTGCGCTTCTGTGTGCGTGCGTGAACCTTATTTAAGATGCAAAGTAGATTGACAGGAACAGGTGTTGTGAAAGAATCGCTCTGGCGTTATACTATACTCCGCACCGCTGCATTAATATTTATTTATAGCACGAAACATGGTTCGCTCTTTTGCCACGTGCGTACAACTGTATGTATACGTGCATCCGCTCGACTTGGGAACGGTCACTGACGCAATGGATCGCGCGGGAACCCGCGAGGTGGCGAAAGGTTAGCGAAAGGCGACACTCCGAGCACACGCATACGGTTTCTACTCCTTGCTTTTGTATGTCTTGGTGCTATACCTGTTTCAAGCCTGATGGCGGCTTGGAGTTAGGAAAGCGCTTATATCTTCATCGTGCGGAGCTTTTTTTGCCATCTCTTTTTCGGGTGGGAAACCACGCTTTGATGAGGTAGACGCACACGCATGAAAAACGGTTGGGTTGGCGCGCTGTGTGTTTCCTGACCCTATCAACTGATATAAGGACATGCAAGAAAAAGATCAGAACATTCGTTTAACAGCCAAAGGTGTCTGCGCCCATGTGTCTTTCGTAAAGTCGTTTATGGGAGAGTAGGGTCGACATGGTTGGGGTATGGGGCCATGCGCGCGCATCGTGAAGAAAGGCGCATTGTATGTACCGTAATAACACCTTTTGACGCCGATTATGCAATGGAAGACGTTGAACTTTCACAGACCGGTGCATCTTTTGTGCACTCGTACACTATAGATTACCAAAAGTGACACCGCTGTATCACAAGTGAATTATATAGATGAGCCTTTTCTAAGTTCACTCCTTGTGCATAGTATGCCCCGCCGCGGTGGTCTAGTGGCTAAAGTACTCGTCTGCTGACCCGCAGGTCGCGGGATCAAATGCCGGCTGCGGCGGCTGCGTTTCCGATGGTGGCGGAAATGTTGTAGGCTCGTGTGCTCAGATTTGGGTGAACGTTAAAGAACCCCAGGTGGTCGAAATTTTCGGAGCCCTTCACTACGGCGTCTCTCATAATCATATGGTGGTATTGGGATGCTAAACCCTACATATCAATCAATCAATCAATCACTCAATCAATCAATCGATCAATCAATCAATCAATCAATCAATCAATCAATCAATCAATCAATCAATCAATCAATCAATGTGCATTGTACGCAGTCTCGACGCGAGATGGCTGTCGGGTGTGCCTCGTGCCGGGTTCGCGTTCTGTAGCGGACGGTATCAAAAGCGAGCCTTTTGCTTGGGCTCCTGGGATTGGCTAGCGAGTCGTGATTCCGACCAATCAGGGAGGGTAATAAACCGAAGGATTCGCTACCTGCTCTGTGAACAGTTCCGGGATCGCACGCCTGTTGCTACGACGCCGTCGACAAGAAGCGAAACTTCGCGAGGACGTCGTGGGAATGAAAATTATGCAGCCTCATTGGCTGTGCAAACTTGACGGCAAGCAGAACTAATTTTGCACTCACTTGGTGGCAAGGTCTCCTGCGAAGTCATCGTTTATGCATTTACGTTCTGTTTAGGCGTCAGTGTGTGACCGCGCGCGCGCGCGCGAGGCATGTATTTGCACACGTAAAGCGATATTAGGTACCTTTCTGATAGTTTTCTACATGTTTTAGATGCGACGCGTCGTCAAACGCCGCGTGTAGGAGCGTTCTAAATTGATTCCATTCTTTTTGAGCAGTCATGTCGTAGCAGTCGACGTGGACTACGAGTCTTCAGTGCTGGCTAGGTCACGGATAAGTCGCATGGATAGATGTTACGAGCGTCCCCTCTGAAGCAACGCGGAACCTAGCTGGCGCCGCGGATGTCATTTCATTGAGGTCGTTTTGTTTAACAGTGGCTCACAACGGGTGGCGCCACTAATAAAATCCGAAGCTCCTGTGAACAGAGCATCTTCACAAGCGTTGCACGCCCAACTGGCTGGAACTGTAGGCCGTCAGCTGTGTGCCATCTCGGCCAGACCGTGTACAGGAAAACGCGCCGTTGCGCTCTCTGTTTTACGGAGCTTCGAAGAAGGCCCACACAGGCGGCATCATTGGGATGCCTTCTTCCGCACACTTAACTCGCGCATCTTTCTATGTATTTCCTCGCTTCGAGCGCTGTAGCGCGCTCGTCAAACACGTCTCGGGCCTTCGCGTTGGGCGCCGTACAAATTTTCTACGACCGCTCCCTCCCCCGTCAGTTCTCGTAAACGTTCTACGCAAATGTTTTCCGAATGTGCGTGTTTGTCTAAGCCACATTGCAGCAGCACAGCGTGCGCTGTGTGTGTGTGCGGGGGGGGGGGGGCTATGCGCGAAAAACAAACAACAAGCGGCCGACCCGTTTTCCTCTCATTTCTCGCCTGCTTTTTGTCGCTCTTATAATGACTCCTTAAGCAGAGGCGGCTTGTAGAAAAGAGTTTGCGGAACCCCACTTCGCTTTTTCTGATTGGCCGGTTGAAGGAGGAAGCCATTGAACGCTTCGCGCCTTCTCTTCTTTTTACAACATCGCCTCGTTAGCCTTTTACGAGCGCTAAGACCAATCGCCGTCCTCAAACGGCGTCTCAATCCCCGAACCCGCTCTTTTTTTTTTTTATTAACCTCGACCTTCTTACCGCCTTTATCAATTTGTTTGTTTTTTTAAGTCCTGCAGCATTGGTTTTGCGCGACTAATGACGCCATAAACGAAAGTGGAGGGTTCCGTAGGCCTGCGAAGGTTTGGCGCGAAGGAACTTGCGGAAGCAAGGGGTTTTGTTGTTGGCATTCGGGGAGGGGCCTACTCGATGCGGGGTGGAATGAGGTGCACTCTGGTGTAAAAATAGAGAACTCTCGAGGAGGGGGGAGCGTGGGGTCTTTTGCTCCTGCCGCCGGTTGAACTGAGCAGGTCTATATCCTCGCACCGGTTTATCTGTTTAGTCTATTTCCCTTTTCTCTCTCTCTTTCTTTTTGCTCGTGGTTCTCTTTACCGCGGACACGGGAGATGGGGGGAGAGTGTGCCATTTGCATGCGCAATTTATTGTCACCGCATAACGCCGGCGACGCCTGAAGTAGAAATGCAGTCTGGTAGCTGTGTCGTAAAGAGGGTCTGAAGTGTCGGGGAGTCTAACTTGGCGGGGGCTTCGAGCTGGGAAGAAGCTCCAAAGATATGGCGTCGCGTCTATGCGGTCTCTTTAGCATTCGCTTTTTTTTTTCTAGTCTTTTTTTGTTAGTTCGTCCCGTCTCGTTCGTTTATGAATTGGGCTTGTCCCAAAGTTCAGATGAGAACACTTGGATGCCTCGGTGTCGTACCTGGAGTGTTTTATGAACTCCAAAGAAGCGACATCTGGCGACTTCTGCTGCTCCGCCACGTATACCCGAATGCTGTCCCCATTCTCTATCATTTCTTTTCTCTTATTTTTTTTTGTCGATGACTGTTGCATTTGGGGCTTTTGTTGGCTTTCGTATTGCGTGAGAGCCGTGTGGCTTTTCGCACCTGCGCTTAGCTGGCGCTCGTTTGCCGTTTGACGTTCCAGCTTCGCCATCCTGAAGGCGAAGCCCTATGTCGCGCCGCCTTGCGTCGTGACGCATAAGTTTTCGGGGTGTGTGACAGACGGAAAGCGTGGCAGAAGAAAATTCTTGGTTGCTTCTAGCTTTCCAGCTTCAGTTTCATCTATTGCCTCCCGCATTTTTTAGTCCGCGTTTGTGAGAAGATGCATGCCGGTTGAACGGGACAGAGCAGTTCTATACAGGCAAAGGCTTTAATGAAGCTGGATGTTAGGCCACGTATAATGAAAGGGAGGAATTGCGAGTCCTATCACTAGGTAGGCGGCATGAGAACGTCGTTTTCACTCGAGCTGCATGTGTGCCCCCTTTTCGTGTGCGTGAGTGAACAACTTTATTCACTTCGTGCAGGTTATACCGGGCTGGGTTCCCACCTAGGAGCTGGCTGAGAGACCATGTCTCTCGGCAGCTTCTTTGGCCTGCTGGATCGCCCAGAATTATCTAGTCCTGAGCTGAGCAGCGCGGTCCGCCAACGCTCCCGTGGGTCCCCATTGGAGGCCGCGTCTCTCATTTTGCCAATTAGTGCTGGACACTCCCAGAGAATATGCGCTAATGTGGCCCTATCACTACAATACTTGCACGAATTGGTCATATACAAGTCGGGGTAAATGTGTTTCACAATTATGGGATTATTGTAGGTGACTGTTTGTAATTGCCGCCATTGAACGGACTGGGCCTGGTTAAGCTTGGGGTGAGGCGGGGAGTATTCCCGTCGTTGAAGTGTATATTGTTGGATAATGCTTTTGAATTTGGTAAGTCTATCCCTCCCACTCCCACTCCTCCGCAAGAGAGTCCACTGTACGGTGCATGGTGTCAACCACTGACGCTGCCCGGAACGTGAGACCTCGAGCCACGTCGTGCGCCACCTCGTTAAGATTGACCTCCGTGTGGTCGACGGGTGTGTAGGCGGGAAACCAGAGAAATGCATGCATTTTTTTAGGGTCGTCAGAGCGGGTTTTGCCTGTTCTAAGGACTTCCAGCGCCTTTCTGGTGGCTAAAAACGAACTTGTGCGTAGTGGAAGGCAACGGACGAGTTACGCAATACGGTAGACGAGAAGGAAGACACGGGAAGGCATGCTATGGGCGGGAAACCAGAGAAATGCACGCAATTTTGTCGTCTAAGCGGGTTTTGCCTGTTCCAACGTCTTCCAGCGCCTTTCTTGGGGCTAAAAACGAACTTGTGCTTAGTGGAAGGCAACGGACGAGTTACGCAATACGGTAGACGAGAAGGAAGACGCGGGATGGCGTGCTATCTTCATCGGGAGTTAGTTTATTACGCTGTGCAGTCATTGTGCGTTCAACTGCGCTACCTTGCAACACTGCTCGGTCTTTGTGCAGAGGGTTTGACGTCCCGGTAGTCAACGTCGCCCCCCGTGTTTTTCTTCTTTTTTTCCCCTACCGTTTCTTGCTTTTCAAGTCGGGGCACGACTGGTGCTTTCGGCGTTATGAAAAGGGTCGCCTAACTATAACGCAAGGGGAAAACGTTTTGGTTTTTTATGTCCCTATATAGTATCTGTTAAAACAATCTGTTTCTGCATCTTGGCACATTCATGTCACGCCAGTTGCGACTACAGGATATGGGAAGTTTGGAAAGGACCAGTGCCGGTGGGTACTGTTGTTTGTTTTATTGTGGTCGTTACCGTTCTGTGCGGGCCTTCCCGAAGACTTCGAGTGTTGTGACTGCTTCTAGAAAGGCTATTAAGGTGCTATTTCGCGTTTGATGATGGTTATAGAGTCCCCCTCAAGCGCTAAAATTGATCGCCGGCGTTCCCAGGCTTTTTAGCTACAGGTTTGGGAGCTTCCATGCGCTATGTGTGCAAATTTACAGCATTCAGCCCTTGTAAAAATTCCTGTGTATACCTTAACGACGTCGCAATGATTGCAGCTTGTAACACAAGTGATGCTGAAAATCGTCACGTGATGACGTCACCACGACGTCGTCATGGGACATCGTCGTGTGCTCAGAGGTGGGCCTGATCACGGGGGCATTGCAAAATCAGGTGAGGCGCCGAAAGCTTGTAGTGTTTACGATCTTGGAGGCCGTACAAGACAACCGTAAGTGCCGAAAGCTTTCGGAAAGGTGCGGGAAAGTATCAGTACTCTTATATATACCGAGAAAAAGAATGCTTTTTTTTCCTTCGAGTCGTCTTAGGAGAATCTATAAAAGACCCGGCGAGTTTTTTTTTTTTTTCGTTTGATGCGCGATACTTGTCTTTGTTTTAGCTACGTGTAAATTTTACTACTTGTACTTCAGAAATGTGTAGTTTTTTATGTTTTGTACCTGTTACTACATTGCGTATCTGTTAAGTATATGTTACCCAGTGAGTTATTATCTTTTAG
Source organism: Rhipicephalus microplus (assembly GCF_043290135.1). Classification (NCBI taxonomy): domain Eukaryota; kingdom Metazoa; phylum Arthropoda; class Arachnida; order Ixodida; family Ixodidae; genus Rhipicephalus; species Rhipicephalus microplus. Next base: position 19,750,143 of record NC_134709.1, read on the forward strand.
TTTTATGTGTGATACTTGTCCTCTTTGGTTTGGTTACGTCTAAAATTTTGTACTAGTATGAGAGAAAAGCGTTTCTTTTTTTATTTTGTATCTGTTACTATACGTTCTATTTCTGCATCCACTAAAGCTCCACGGTGTGCTTGGGTGGGGGGGGGGGGGGGGTTTCGTCGTGCCATTTGAAGCGCTGTCACGCGAGAACATACCGGATGCTGGCAGGTGTGGTATTCGTTTCGGTCGTGCTACGCATCGTAACTTGTTAAAAATAGTTGTTTTTCGCTGTCTGTGCAAATGTGTGGCAGTGACGGAGCAGAAACGATAAATTCTGTGCCAGTGACATCACCGTGCGAGGAAAAAAAAATAGGTTGAGAGGTGGCTGCTGGCACGTTTAGTCGCTTTTCAATTTGTGCGTTTTAAGAATTTAAAGCATTTTGCGGTTGTAGACTATTCAAGACTAATAGCCGCCGCCATCTTTGGCTGTTTTTGGATACTGCGACGTGGACTAATAAGGTTGTAAAACATCGTATGCACCGACCTGACCGTTTTCACACGTGTGCGTCTACCGCAACACTGCTCGCTTAGTTGTCAAAGGTGCGAAACACAAAGGTTAGCAGAACAATTAGGCGGTACCGAAACCCCTCCGTAAAATAGTCTATACGTCTCAGATACTGTGCATTGGAGGTGAATCCGTGAAGAGTGACGTTTGCGGCGACATCGTATGACGTATGATTTAAGTTGGTCCACTTATTAAAAACCAGTTTGATCAGTTCAATATAATTTTGCATGCTTTTCTTCATTGTCAAGCGCTACGTCGGTTCCCCTCTATTTTCGAAGCTGACTTTACTCTGCCATATTAAGCACGTAACTGCACTGAGCAAGTCGCAAGCTCCCCGAAGAGTAGTCAGGCGTTGAGCTTGCGCTCTCGGTCTTTTGTGTTTCCTTTTGTATATATGTGTATAGAAACGAAATAAGCTCAGTAAATACTGCTAACATGCTTTGTTTTGACTTGGGTCGACTTTCGCGTGACACACCTGCCGACATCGACGCTATTGTGACGTCATGCGTGCAGTAACAATTTCGACGATTTCGCACAACAATATGGCTAGTTTTGATCACTCGTGCCACTGAAAGATTGAAAATGCTCCCTTCCGCGTCATGAGTGGTGCCACAAAGCGTAGCGATCGTGGAAAACGATATCTTGCGAAAAAGTTTATACCACGTAGTGACGCTGTAATAATACCGTATAAACCGAAACTATACCTTATTATTATTATTATTTTTTAAAATGCCGTAGTTTTTCAGGGTGCACTCGCGTTTACCAATACATTTTATAGGCTGTTGAAGGCTTGGACCTTTACTTGACGCAAAAAAACAAATGACAACTTCTTTTCACCACTTTGTCCCGGTCATTTTTGGCGTTAATGTTGTCCTTTATCTTCAACCCCACTCACAAACACACACAAATACACGCACGTGCCGCTTTCTGTGTTGATCCGCCGTGGTAGTGTATATAGTGCTTACGGTGCACGGCTGCTGCCTCGATGGTCGCGGGTTCGCTCCCAGCCGGAGCGGTCGCGTTTCGATAGTGTCGATGGGCTGTGAATGCCCGGGTACTGCGCGATATGTCAGTGCACGTTAAGAAATGCCAGAGGGTCAAACTTTCCGGAGCCCTCGCACTACGGCGCCTCTCATAATCGTGCCGTGGTTTTGGAACGTTAAACCCCAACGATTGTTAACACCGATATGTGGGGTCTAACGTCCTGCAACCGCGGCCAAGACAGAACGTCCTGTCGAGATGTTCAGGTCATCGACAGCACTTCCTTTCACCTTGTGGGTCTTTTTTTTTTATTGTGATATTTTTAGTTCACCTTTAACATTCCGCTTTGTGGCGTAGACGTGGCAAGAGGGGTCGACAAGGCGTTGAAGCATTGTTTGCAGATGCCTTTAGGGGCCCGATGGTGAATGTATTGATATGTAGGGTTTAACGTCCCAAAGCCCCCATACGATTGTGAGAGACGCCGTAGTGGAGGGCTCCGGAAATTTAGACCACCCGGGGTTCTTTAACGTGCGCCCAAATCTGAGCACACGGGCCTACAAACATTTCCGCCATCATCGGAAATACAGCCGCCGCAGCCGGGATTTGAACCCGGGACCTGCGGGTCAGCAGCCGAGTACCTTAGCCACTAGACCACCGCGGCGGGGCAACAATTGCTAACATTACTTGGGTGGTCGTTTGCAAGTACATTTCACGATCGCGGACGTCAACATCGCACGCCGCTGTCGCTTTCTCACAGCGTCTGCGCACGTGTCAAAAGCTTTGTGTTGCGCACACTGGCGCTGACAAAACTTTTTTGATCGAGTAGTATCAAGCGCGACAAAAACGGCAGGTGGCTGCTGCCGTATAATTCCGTCCGAGCTCGTGACTTGAAAACAGCTCCCATTGCTGCCCGCGGCCACCGAAGCGACCTGTTTTCATCAATTTCGATGCCCCCCCCCCCCACCCCACCCCTTCTTCCTCTCTCGCTGACTATTTTTGCTGCGGCTAAATTGATATTCTCCCCGTCAGTCGTCTGCAGCAGTGTGATACGTGACACGCATTGTTTTACACTGCTAGGGTCGGCGGACGAGCACATCCGTTCGACCAGCTGTCGAAGTTCCGTGCAGCCCCTGCGTACTCCATACGCTCTACTAAGTGTTTGTAATTTGCGGTGCATCTGCATGTGGCGATGAATTTCTCTCGTTTCGTGCCTCTTTTTTTTTCTACTCGCAGCACAATCTTAAATACTAATGCCTGTTGTTGTGAAACCTTAAGTGCCAGAACACCCGCCGTGGTAGTCTGGTGCCTATCGTACACTCGGCCGCTTACCAGAAGGTTGCGGGATCGAAACCCAGCCGCGGAGACCGCATTTCGATGGCGGCAAAGTGCTATAGGGGTCTGTTTGTTTAGGTTCAGGGTCACGTTTGAGAACCTCAGGTCGTCGAAATTTCTGGAGCCCTCGTACTACGGCGTCTCTCATGGCTTTTAGAGCGTAAAGTTCTAAGACGTTCATAAATGAATCGAATGTCCACATTCCAACGCAGGGATGGTCACGTACCTCTGATTCTCTTTCCACAATCTAGGGCCGAAGCTAAGAGGCATCTGGCCCATATGCGCAGCACCTGTAAACTGCCGCGTTGAGCAAAAGCGTACTTAATATGAAAGATTTCCCACGACATCCTAAAATGGGCTCGCGGCCGAGAAATTTTAACTGTCGTCTTTGACACGTAAAACTCTAACAATCATTACTATTATTACGTACCAAAACCACATTGTGATGAGGTACACAGCTCCGGCTGATACTGACCACACGGAACGTGCGATAATGTCGAGGATTCGGGTTGGATTCCCGGTCACGGCGGCAGCGTCGCTATGGGACAAAATGCAGGTACCACGTTTTTAAAGAATGGTGTTGGAGCGGGCTAGTTAGCGCTTGTTCTCGTTGTTCTCTTAGTCCGTTGTTACCCTTTCTTTTTGCGTATCAGCTGTTTTAAACGACGTTTTCTTGGTTTTTTTCCTTAGATTTAGGCGCTCATTAGGTAAACCGAGGTAGTCGAAAACAGTGCATAGTCTGTCTCTGTGGTGGCATTTCATGACGAAGTCGTGGCTTTGTTTCCTAAAACATCAGAAGTATACTTCTTGAACGTGCGCTTATGTCTGAGCATACACGGCCGTGTTTGCATTAGCTACCTCAGTGTGTAAACCGCAGCGTTAAGTACACGGCTGTGTTTGCATTAGCTGGTTCGTCACAGAGGGCACGGCGTTCGCTACTTCTCGTCATGGAAGTTCTTCGAGCGGTGTTCCATGGCGGGCCTGCTCTTTCACCCAATGCAGGGCCCCACTCTTGCGCGTAAGCTGCTGTTTTTTTTTTTTTTTTGCGGGGCTTAAATTATACGCCCTACAAGCCTGCTTTCCCGTTCGCTTTAACGTTGCCGCCTAAGTTACTGCGGAGATCCGCCTTGTGTGTGTGAACTGTGCATTTTGTTTTTGTTCTCTCGTTTCCCCTCCTGGCTCTCCGGTGTCTTTCGCCACGCACTTCCCCTTGCACCTGCTCGCCATTCTGATATGCTTACTTGCGCGCCAGTTGTGTGCAGCACGCTGCAACTCTATGAAGTAGGGCCACTGTTATAAAGGACGTTAAAAGAAAAAGGCTGACCTCTCAGCATTTCTCCAACAGGGATCGGTCAATAATCGATGAAATAGTTAATGCTATGCTTTGATGCGATGCTCGGCTGGGTGACGACCTCGCTCCAATAAAGAATGTGTTTTTTTTTTCTAGTTATGTGGGGCTACGGGAACGTCTTTTACTGAACACTTGAAGCTACGACGGTCTAACGCCTATTGCACATGCCGCCTTCCAAGAGCCCGCTCGTTCATTTGGTATGTAATGCTCGCTGCCGCTTTGTTGGGCACGAATGTTGGTCCCCATTTATGTGCCCCTTCTCACCTCTTCGCGACGTGTCTCTTTTCTGCTGCTGCTGGTGGCCTACGTGTGACCGTCAATAACGACGTGAGTTATCCTGCAAGAATATCGCGACCACCGAACAGTAATGTATGCGGTCTTGAACACTGAATAGTGGGTTTCGATGGCACAGCATCTGCTAGGCAATATACCATTCGCTTTTGTGAACCGACAAACTTATCTGGCGGCTAGCTTCGATGTGCGGTGGGTAATAGTTAAGGTTATACGGTGCTGCAACTTTGGAATTAAGTGGCGTTTCCCCCTTCAAAGGGGGATGAGTATGACCGTGCATCAATACGCGTGTGCTGTATACGTGACGTCACGGCCTGTTGACTGCACCGTGGGCGTCATGATGTGGCATTATTTTTTTAGTCTTGACGTCAATCGATGGTCGTGCTTCTGTCGACTGGCAGGAGCCTCACGTGCCCTCTAGAGCTTTATCACTGTATACACTTAAACAGGTCCCGCTTAAAGTACTAGATATAGCCAGGAAGCCGGATATTCTTCGTCTAGTTTCCTGGGTATAGCCAGCATTTAGCTAGGACCTAATTAAGAGTGGTATGCGTGCCATACAAAGCGTATAGCGCCCTTTCACTATGGAAATATACGAGCGTAACCAACCATGCGTGCGAACCGATGAACATCGCGAAACGAGCACAGCCACGCAGTGTGCGAAAACCGTTCACTTACAAGCAATTTGTGGCTGCGAGCCAGTAACGCGAGAACACTTCGCAGATGCGATGGAGAAGGAAGCTTTGGTCGAAGACGTGCGTCAAGATGAGCGCCGAAGCCACTCGTTAAGTACGCTTGTATATTCACTCCCGCTATGCTTGTATTGACATCAACGAAACATCTGTGCTAGAGCACCAGCGTGGGGAATGCAAAGTTTGTGTTGTCTTATAAACCTTATCAAAACATTACATGTGTGAAGAAGAAGATGTGCCTGCAGCGAGCAGCATCGCCAACGCCCGGCTCTCTCGGCTCGTGCTTCGGTTCGTTGCTGTGCCGATCGCTGGACGGTTCATCACGCTGTCTCGTCGCTGCCTTTAACGGCTAATAAACCTCTTCACATTTGGTGGAAGGTGCTGTTAATCCCCGTTGCTACACCCTGGAGCTGCGAAGCCGCACGCTACCACCTGTCATGACTACCAACGCCACTACATCGACGCCTTCGCTCCAATTCAACTGCCCTGGCCATCCCAGGCTACGGGAGCCGAAGGTCTTCAGCGGTGCGGATGGGACCGACGTAGAAGACTGGCTCGAGCACTACGAACTGGTGAGCGCCAACAATAAGTGGGACGAAGCCGACAAGCTGGGCCACGTGATATTTTATCTCACTGGCGTCGCCGAATTGTGGTTTAATAACCACAAACACAACATCCCCACATGGAGCGTCTTCAAGACGTCATGTGCTGAAGTGTTCGGTCGGCCGGCTGTCCGCAAGCAGAGGGCAGAACAGCGCTTGCGCGTCCGCTCTCAGCAAACTGGCGAGACCTTTACCAGCTACATTGAGGACGTCGTCGACCTTTGCCGACGTGTGAATGACACCATGCCCGAATCTGACAAGGTCAAAAACATCCTGAAGGGCATCGACGACGGCGCATTTCAAATGCTCTTGGCAAGGAATCCGAGCACAGTTTCCGAAGTCGTCAGCTTGTGTCAGAGCTACGACGAGTTGAACAAGCAACGCACTCTGACTCGGCAGCCTCAGCATGGTGGTCAGTCACTGTGCAGTTTTGACACCCTGCCCGACAATTCACCGCTGCTTCAGCAAGTTCGAGCCTTCGTCCGTGAGGGAGTCGCCCGCCAACTTTCCCTAGTGCCCTTCACTCACGTGACCACCACCCGTCTACCTGCCCCGCTTCGCACTGCTATTTCGGAAGAGGTTGCCCAAGCTGTTCCTGTTGCGCACCACGAGCCGCCTCTATCCAGCCTTGCCCACTGCCAGCGTGCCGCGCAGCTGGTAGGCCCTCCTGTCGCCTATCCGCCAGCCGTGCAGCCTGTGGCCGCGCCCCTAACGTATGCAGCGCAGCCTGTGGCTCCTCCTGTCGCCTGCTCGCAAGTGATACAGCCTGTAGCAGCGCCGTTCACATATGCAGACGCTGTGCGTAGGCTTCCGCAACCACCCTATACCTCGCGCTCACAGCCCGCACACCCGGCTGCTTATACTGCACCTTGGGCGGCACCACCAGTAGCCAATTCTTGGAGGACGCGTGATAACCGACCGATATGCTACGCCTGCTTTACTCCCGGACACGTTGCCCGCTACTGCCGCCGTCGACCTCAGACGTTCGGCGACTATGTCCGATCGTCGCAACCCGGCAGCCAACCCTTCGCACAATACGGGCCGGTGTCGTCACCTCGCTATGCCCCTCCTAACGACCCCGACTTCGTGACGCCACGCGCACCCTCTCCTCGTCGGCGATCGCCCTCCCCTATGCGTCGCCGGCCCAGACCTTCTGACCAGGAAAACTAAGCAACGCAGTTCAAGAGGCAAGAACTGCGCCGTTTTCGAACTGTCTAAGCCCTCGCTCCTCTCCTGCTAACGTGGTCGCAGTAACTGTTGAAGGTTATTGTACTTTCGCCCTTGTCGACACTGGCGCCGCTGTTTCTGTTATTGCCGCTAATCTCTGCCGTTTATTACGCAAAGTAACGACGCCGCTTTCGGGACTGTCGCTTCACACCGCAAGCGCACAGCAAGTAACGCCTCTCGCAGCTTGCACTGCAAGAGTCTCCATCGAAGGCATTCTTTACATCGTGGAGTTTATTGTTCTTCCTGTCTGTTCGCATGACGTCATCCTCGGGTGGGACTTCCTATCCCGCCATAATGCCGTCATAGACTGCGCACGCGCCGAAGTTGAGTTTTCACCCTTGTGTGATGTCCCATTACTGGACGCTCCTCATCAGCCGCCGAAGTTGCTCGTTCATGAAGATACCGATATTCCGCCTGGAAATTTCGCCCTTGTTCCCGTTTCATGCAACGCCTACACTGACGCTACAGTTCTTTTTATGCCTTCCGATATCTTCAAATGTCGTCGAGCTTTGCCGCTGCCTTTCGCAACAATTGATCTTGCCGCCGGAAGAAGCAACATGTTCGTAAGCAATCCGCTTTCCACACCTGTCACATTGCTTGCGGGGGAATGTCTCGGCCGCGTGCAGGATCTCGACCCTTCGTTTTTGTTTGATGTCCCGGACGACTACTGCGACCACCCCAAAGCACTGTCGGCACTCGGGGAGTCGTTCGATGATACATTTTCCAGCGCCATCGCCGACACTCTCACTCCCACCGAACATGCCGACCTGCTGAATCTTCTGCGTGAGTTCAGGAGTTCGTTCGATGTGTCGCAACCTCAACTGGGCCGCACATCACAAGTCAAACATCATGTTGACACCGGCCTACACCAGCCACTGCGTCAAAGACCATACCGTGTCTCCGCTGAAGAGCGCCGCGTCATCAACGATCAAGTTGAAGATATGCTTCGTAGAGACGTCATTCGACCATCCCACAGTCCCTGTGCATCTCCCGTCGTCCTGGTGCGTAAGAAAGACGGATCTATCCGATTTTGCGTGGACTATCGTCGTTTGAATAAGATAACCCGCAAGGACGTCTATCCTTTGCCGCGCATTGATGACGCCATTGACACCCTTCACGGAGCGGAATTTTTCTCGTCGCTAGATTTGCGGTCTGGCTACTGGCAGGTCCCAATGGCAGAAGCCGATCGCCAAAAAACGGCATTTATTACACCACACGGACTATATGAACGTCATGCCCTTTGGGCTTTGTAACGCGCCTGCCACGTTTGAGCGTCTTATGGATAATACGCTACGTGGCCTCAAATGGAATATGTGCCTCTGTTACCTCGACGATGTCGTGGTTTTCTCCCACGACTTTCCTACGCACCTCCTTCGCCTCAGGCACGTTTTGAGTTGTCTGACCAACGCTGGTCTGCAGCTTAACCTGAAAAAATGCCGCTTCGCTGCACGCGAGCTCGTCATCCTAGGCCACATCGTGTCCAAGCACGGCGTATTACCAGACCCAGCAAAACTTCGAGCAGTCGCAGAATTTCCCAAGCCGACGACCATGAAAGAACTTCGCAGTTTTGTAGGCCTATGCTCCTATTTCCGGCGCTTTGTTCGAAATTTTGCATCTATCATGTCACCGTTAACCCAGCTTCTTCGCGGTGACGTGAACCTCACCTCCTGGTCCCCTGCGTGTGACGTTGCCTTCACTACTCTGCGCCGTCTGCTCACTTCCCCACCTATTCTTCGCCACTTCGACCCGACGGCTCCTACCGAAGTGCACACCGACGCCAGCGGCGTCGGGCTAGGCGCGGTCCTCGCTCAACGAAAGCCCGGCTATTCAGAATACGTTGTAGCCTACGCTAGCCGCACTCTGACGACAGCCGAAACTAATTACAGCGTGACAGAAAAAGAGTGTTTGGCTCTGGTGTGGGCGCTTGGAAAGTTCCGGCCGTACTTATACGGCCGCCCGTTCGATCTAGTAACTGATCACCACGCGCTTTGCTGGCTCTCCACGTTGAAAGACCCTTCTGGCCGCCTTGCGCGATGGGCACTCCGCATCCAGGAGTACGACATTCGCGTCGTATACCGCTGCGGACGCAAACACTCTGACGCTGATGCCCTGTCCCGCTCACCTTTACCACCAGATCAGACGTGCGGAAACACTTGCCTCCAGACCTTGTCATCGCTAAATCTCGACTCGATTGCCACCGAACAACGTCGTGACCCGTGGATCGCCTCTCTTATCGAATATTTATCTGGCACGCCCAACCTTCCAGTATCTCGATCCCTCCGACGTCAAGCTTTCCATTTCGCCATCCGCGATCAACTTCTTCATCGACGCAACTACGCTCCCGATGGCCGCCGGTGGTTGCTGGTCATTCCACGCACTTTACGATCGCAAGTATGCGCCTCCCTTCACGACGATCCACAATGTGGCCACGCCGGAGTGTTCAAAACATATGAACGCCTTCGCCATCGCTATTACTGGCGCGGCATGTACAATTTTGTACGTAAATTCGTGCAGTGCTGTCCTGACTGCCAGCGACGTAAATCAACACTGCCACGTGCGACTGGCGCATTGCAGCCACTTCCATGCCCTGCCAAGCCATTTGATCGCGTCGGCGTTGACCTCTACGGTCCCCTTCCATTGACACCAGATGGTAATCGGTGGATTATAGTGGCGGTTGACCACCTGACACGCTACGCCGAAACAGCCGCTTTGCCGAGCGCTACAGCTCAGGATGTCGCCTCTTTCATTTTGCAACGCTTTATCCTTCGACATGGTGCACCTCGAGAGCTCCTTAGTGACAGAGGCCGCGCTTTCCTCTCCGAGGTCGTCGAAACTCTGCTTTCGGAATGCCACGTCATTCATCGGAAAACGACAGCATACCACCCGCAGACTAACGGACTAACGGAACGGTTCAACCGCACGCTAGGTGATATGCTCTCAATGTACGTGGCATCTGATCATAGCAACTGGGACCGTGTTCTCCCATACGTCACGTTCGCATATAACACCGCAGTACAAACCACCACGGGATTCTCACCTTTCTTTCTTCTTTACGGACGTGAGCCTTCCCATACAATCGATACCCTACTTCCCTACCGTCCTGATGCTTCCGAGTGTCCACCTATCTCCGATGCTGCTAGACAAGCCGAAGAGTGCCGCCAGCTCGCCCGTACGTTCACGTCGGAAGAGCAACAACGCCAGAAAGAAACCCGTAGCACCTCTCTTCCGGATCCCAGCTACGCCCCAGGGTCTCTTGTGTGGCTTGCCATCCCATACCAAACACCGGGACTCTCCTCGAAACTTGTCCCCCGGTTCGAGGGGCCTTACACCGTTTTGGAGAAAACCTCTCCGGTTAATTTCCTAATTGAACCAGTTTCCCGATCGGACGACATGCGCCGGCGTGCACGTGACATCGTCCATGTTTCCCGACTGAAACCATACCATGAGCCTTTGCCTGAAACTTCTTAAGTCGCCAGGATGGCTCCTTTTTCAGCGGGGGCGATTGTGAAGAAGAAGATGTGCCTGCAGCGAGCAGCATCGCCAACGCCCGGCTCTCTCGGCTCGTGCTTCGGTTCGTTGCTGTGCCGATCGCTGGACGGTTCATCACGCTGTCTCGTCGCTGCCTTTAACGGCTAATAAACCTCTTCACACATGCAGCAGCTTTTTTTTTTTTGTTCAAGCTCAAAGACCATTGACGATCGTGCCACGTCGTTATCACATTAAAACAGGTTAATCTATAAGTGTTTCATGTTACCCTGGCGTTATGAAAACCGCCATATTCGCGTACGCTTAAGGGTGCGTCTTTGACGTCACGTACTAGCTATCCACAGAAAGAGTGGAGTAGGCAAGATACACTGTACTTTGCCTTCGTCTGCGAGAGGCGGCAGAACAGCGTCATCCGTGCGGTGAATATGCGAGTTGACGTCACGTTGGCTAGTCGATATATATTGCGTCTCTGTAATATGATTTACCGGTCGAAAACGGCGTGCCGGTGTGTCCTAGTCAATTCAGTGGTCCCAGTTTCCCGAACCACAGTGTTTTTACATTGTAGTCATTTATACGTTACAGCGTTACCACGGTCAAACGAAGTGCAATGTCAAGTTGAAGGGCAACACGTAGCGGTTACGGGGTTTTCGGGCATAGCTATCTGTCGGCCAGTGAACAGCAGCGCCTTTCCTAGTCGCGCAAGGTCGTGGAAGGTCACGCATGGCACCGCCGGCATTTCGAGCACGAAGCGAGAAGTCAAGAAACTCCTAGATCTCTCTTGTTTCACGTGTCCCCGTGGTGTCAAGCAAGAACATTGCCGCTTATGATCTGTGTAGCCTTTTTCCAGACGTGCGACGAGGTAAGCGAAATTTAGGAATTGAAGAAGCAGAAGAGGAAAAAATGCGCTGTTGGAACCAACTTGAGTTGAGGGAAAACACAGCCTTCCGGAAATTTATCGCCGCCGGCGGGCAACAGGTGGACACGTTTCAGTTCTCAATCGCCGCCGCCGCACTTAATGCATCCCCTCACTTGCCTTCGGTCGAGTGGTGTCTGGTGCGCTTCTCTGCCGGGGAGGACACGGTTGCTTGGTGGACACGTGTTAGCACTTGCTGCAGCTGCCTCGCCGTATGACGCAACACTGCCCCTTAAAGCGTTGAGTGAGTGAGGGAAAAAAAAGTGCGAGAGGTTATAACGCCTGCGCGCTTAACGACTGCCGTGCGTCTTGCGCCGTTTTTTTGGGGGGCGACGTGCGGGGAGCACTTTCGCGCCAAACGATGCGGAAACGACTCCCTTCTCGGGGAGGGGTGTCTCGGAAGGAAAAAACACGTTGCCCTGAGATAGCCTGGCTAAAGTGTTCCAAAGATTCATCGTGGATGAAAGAGAGAGAGAGAGGTGTATGTCACGTGCCTGTTTGTTTATGCGGCGCCCGCCGTATGGAACGCCACTCCGAAGTTCCGAAGTGCATGGCCGCGGAACGGCGGTGAACTGGAAAACTAAAGAAGCGATGCCGTAGAAAGACGGCGACGTTCCGAGAACCACTGAGGACAAGGAAGCGAGAGTGCGTAGACCTCTTACGTGTCGGCGTCCTTCTAACTTCGTGGCGCGCGCGGCATGCAAGGCGAGTCCAGCCGCAGATGACCATGGTTCTTGGCAATGAAGGGAAGGCTTACGGATCCAGTGCGGGCATGCGCCGCCGCTGATGAATATACAGTCCCTCAATTACGCCCGTATTTTCCAAATAAAAATTATGAAAAAAGCACCGTCGCTTTATTTTCTACAGAATGTTGTTTATAAAGAGACGCAGCACACACATTAATGACATATTAATTCTTTTATTCATGCAGTGTCAGTTCGCGTTTTTGCACTTGCGAAAACGTCGCTGGTTTTATGTTACCCTTCGTTATTCAAAATGGCGTCTTCGTCATTGGGTGAGCGCTCATCGCCATCCATCTATTTCGACGATTCACCGAACAAGCTTCTGACGCATTTCACTGGCAAATGGCTGTCTGAGCAGACGCAGCAAATTGCGTGCGGCGTTATTATTCGTACACGGCCGTCATTCGACGCGCGAGCAGAGCCGGACTACTCGGCGGAGGAGAGTATACATGTGCAGTAGCTCCGCCCCCGCCGCGGCTCTGTAGTGATGGCGAAACGCGTTGGCTGTGCCCTCCGATACCCGAAGTTTAGCAGCCGGATCTCGGAGACAATGACACGTCCGCCTGGCTGCCTGCTGAATGAAGGTGGTTATCGGAGCGGGGGGGACTGTTTCCTTGCTCGGCGAGACATATGAGATTTATAGGGGTTCATGAGAGACTTGACTGTTGGTTTCGTTCGGTATATACTGCGAGGCAATATCACCTCTCTCGCTCTTTTATTTTGGTCACTTTTGTTTAGTGTAATTCTGTGCGTCGTTCCCTTTTTAATGGCACAAAAAGGATCACAGATATCAGTTGCAGACAAAACTCACTTTTGTTTGCGATGTTCGCCTCCTCATAAGTGCCGGCATATTATTACCGCGATGTCTTACGCATGTTCCTGTTTGACGAGCATTCTTAATTTCGGCCTAGCATGCAACTTTTTTTTTCATTGAGACAAGATATGTAAGCCTTGTGTGTATGTCTTTGATTTGATTTTCGTTGTGTTCTCATGTTTTTCTGATGAGTGCCGAGTACAGTAAGCTAGTTGTAGCCTAATAAGTTCGAATGTTCGCAGGAGAAAATGTATACGCGTATTGCCTGTAATTATATAATTCGTTTCTGTTTTTGTTTCCCTCAAAGCTGACCTGTACGTTCTCTGGTCACTAGCCACTGGTCACTAGCAACGTAAGGCTATCGGTATAAATATCCTTTGTATCTTTGCTTTCTTCATAAAAAATGAAGTTGTCTTGATTGATTGATTGATCGATTGATTGATTTATTGATTTTTGTCACTCTATCGTGCCGGTTCTCTTACATAGACGTAACACGAAGACAATGTCGACCGAAGTTTCGCAGATATCTCTTGAATTGTCCTAATTGTACTTTTATTTTTTTTCTTTCGATGTTACCTTCCCACCTGTAGCTTGCAAAACGTGACGTATGGGCGGGCTATTGTTTTTTTTGTCGTTTTATTTTTCCGACAGCCCTTGTCTATCCGCGATAGACAAGGGCTGTCGTCATCCTCACTGTCATCTTAGAGCGCTAGCAGGTCCGGAGACTGCGTAAACAGGCAACGTGACAGGGAAATGGGGGCTCGCCTTTGGCGATAATCCGCTGAATAACCCGGCCACCGTCGAGCGCAAAACGATGTAGGCGCGTGAAGTTGTGTACCGACGTCACGGTCTCCGCCATGTTTGTGTGGCAGCACTGTCAGCAGCTTCCTTGGTGACTTCTCTAGCAGTGGTGTTTGTAAGATTACGAATGCGATCGTGGACGTGTCAACTAATGCCCGTGCGACCTTGGGGCCTGTACAGTACGATAGTACTTAAAATACTTTTCTGTGTTGGGCTTCCCTGATTGGCCATTTCGAAATACGTCAGCCCCAGCGCGATCCTTCCCTAAATGGATGGCGCCAATTCCCTATATATTTCCCTCTTGAAAAATGTAGGGACTTGAGGAAGCGCTACGACCCGAAGCAAACGGAATGCTATTCCGCACCGTGCGGTACTTATCGGCCCGCTTCTTAAGGACCCTTTAAGTGAAACAATAAAATAAGTTTTGAATGAAAACACACACTCTGAAAAGTCTAGTGCCTTCGATTTCTGCACCACAGGTTTATTTACAAATACGAGGATCGATGTCAAAAGGTTGATTTAAATTTCCCGCTTAGATTCCCCAGTGTTGGCATCATGTATTCCAAAGCTCATATTTGTATTTTGACCACATCGCTTCAAGAACGTGTTCTGTGACTTGGTATGCTAAATCTCTGACTACTTCAAAAGGCATTGCACCTCATTTTCAGGGATTATGGGCTACCTAAAGGCCGTTGTAGACGCCGTCCAAGTCTATGACGTCACATCCACTGGTGTTGGAACTTAAATGTGGCATGACGATAGTTATAGCGCGAGAACAAAACGACGACACAGAGACAAGAAGGACACGAAGGCGTCGCCACCCGCATTTTCTTGCCTACCGAGCGTATTCTCGCTGAAAGCGTATATTGATTTTGGCATTGGGAAAATAATTTTGCTTATATGAGAGAAAATGTTTTTTCTCTCTTTTAGTGCTTCAAAAAAAAAAAATACAGATGCTGTTGTTGATCTGTTAACAAAGACACATGTGGCCTTTTGAGGAATGTCTCTGTCGTAGCATGCCAAGGCACCGATTTGAATCGACTTCAAGGCCACCCATTAACCGCGGATCACAGTTTCGGGAAATGGCTGTCGCACGGCCAAACAAGGGCATTTCGAAAGTGCGCTTTCGTAGCGCTGAAAAGCTGACGATAGTTATAGCTCGAGAACAAAACGACGACACAGAGACAAGAGGGACGCGAAGGCCACTGTGCCGTCGTTTTCTTCTCGCGCTATAACTATCTCCATGCCATACCAACTAGCCCAAGCTGCCACACGACCTCGGGCGTGAGGGCTTGGCATGTTGTAGGCTGAAAGAGGTGACGGGAAATGGCGAATCAGAAACGAGAAGAGCTGTTGAACAGAACACGTTTTGTGCGCGCTGGACGTAAACGAAACCGTCCGCGTCGCCTGTGGGGAAAAAAAAAAAAAAACAAGCGTGCTCGAAACCCTCTACTTCTGTTGGGCCTGTCGTCTACGCGCGAGAAAAGCGTCACAGGCGGCGCTAGTGGTGTGTAACACTTAGAAGGCGGGGGTGGGTACTCACACTCTCCTCCTATCGGTCATCACTCTCCGACCCGGCCGTTGCTCTAGTCTGACGGAGTCTTTAGGAAATCGACGGCAGCTGGCCCTCGCCGACTCGGCTGGCGGTGTCGTTTGACTTTCAACCTTCGAGTAGTGTTTTTCTTTCTTCCTTCTTTCCTTGTCTTGAAGCTGTGTGTTTTGAAAAAGTGGTCAACGATTTACAGTACTAGATACTCTACTAAGGGAAAGCTGAAAGCCGTCCCTTGGGCCTCACACTAGGGGCCAGGGGTGATTTCCTGTTTTTGAGAAAGGGAACTTTATTGTACACTTAACTTGTACATACACGAACGAAACATCTAAAGCAAGTAAGGACAGTGTATACATCTTACAAATGAGCATCAAAATGTAATTGATCACTGTTTTTGTTCAGAAAAGAAATTATTATCACGAACATCAGTAACACTCAACAGAACATTTTCTTCTTGGACATACACTAACGATGATGACAAAACAGACGTCATTTACATGAACATGGATATGAGATGACGTTGAAAGAACGTGTACATTCGATGGTTCACACAACCACAAAAAAATATTTCAAGGTAAACAAGAGACACAAATAAAACAGGAATATGTACATTTTGTATATTTACATGTTGGCATGCCATTTCTTCCGGCGCATCGACACATCAGCCTACCACTGTACATTTTGCATACTTACATGTTGGCATGCCATTTCTGCCGGCGCATCGACACATCAGCCTACCAATACCAGGCCGGCCTAAAGACAAGTTTACTGTTTAGAAAAAGTTTATTCTATCATGAGAAGCAACAAACCTATGGAACGAGCGTCTATACAACAAGCGCAATAACAAACAAATGACAAAGCACAAAATACAGAACACATTTCAACAAATGTGTCCGTAGGCTGTCCCTAACTCATGTCTGTTTTTTTTTTGAAAAATTGGTTAACGATTTAGAGTACTTGGTACTCTACTGTGGGAGAGCTGAAAGCCGTCCCTTGACGAGAGGATTAGAATGTGAGTATTAATGTGAGGATTAGAAAAAATTTATTTACAGTATGTCCAGAACACAAAGCCTTCATACCATTCCAGTAACAGGGCGCATACACTCCGGCACATCTATATTTCACGACTAACATCACTACGTTACAGTGAAGACATTTGCTCTAATATACATGATTATGTTGGCATACATGTACACAAGAATTCAATGTGATATCACGATACAAGGGTATAACGATACAATAGATCCAAATGAAACACAATTTGTAACAAATGAAATCATATATAACAACTCAACGGGCGCTGCCTAGCACCAAGTCGGCCGAAAAATGAGTTGTATCCTTTCGTGTTCCACCTTGACGAAAGGGCATGACCAATGCCGCAGAAACTTTTGCTCTCCGAGGAAGAAAAGCTCCTCGGAGAGGAACGCGAGGATCTCTCGTCTCATTCTCCCCAGTATCGGCCACAAGGCACGCCGGCGGCAATTGGCAGCTACGGCCTCACGTCGGTTTCTCCAAAGGCTGAACAGCTTCGCAACTATCAACAGAGCGGAGAAGCAGCTACTCGGAAATCGGCCGTTGGACACGAAAGTTCGCACACCCTGTCCCGGTCCACATCCTGTACTGTTGAGTGAAATAATTTGCGGCCGGTAACGTTAAACATCCGGCGCTAGTGAATATATGGCAATGCGACCCTCAAAGGTGCGCTGGTCACATGCGCATTCGTGTCCGTCATTGCCCAATAAATGACGATCTCTCGGTCGTGGGCTTATCGGCGATCAGCAGTTTTCCGATACGCCAGTCAGATATCTTATCGAGATCACCCGTCATCTCACGTTCTCACATTTCATTGTCGCCTGCAGAACCGTAAGTACTGCTCTCTAAGAGCGTGAAGGTCTATTGCCCGGCATGGAGGAAGTTAACGTTCAGGAGAGAACATTGCGCAATGCGATAGAAGGAAGGAAGGAAGGAATGTGTCGCTTGCCCCACTTGCCAGAAGGGAAAAGGCTTCTGAAGCTTTCCTTATAAGAATCAGTTCAGAGTGGCGCACTTTTTGTACTGCGTTGATTTCTGAGCTCTCCTCAAATGTCAAACAGGAATCGCCTCCTCCCTCGGAAGAGAAATTTTTCTTTGGGGACCTCGAGCTACAAACAACAAGGAAGAGTCAAGTGTCAACGTCTCCTCGTAGCACAGCAGCGCCACATCGCAGCACTGACATCTTCTACGCTTAGCTTCCGCGACGCCTCCTCGATTCGCTCTGCTAAATTTCTCCGAGAATCCTCTAATAGGCGTCGCATGACCGACGCGCTTTGATGCCAGAAGAAGGCTGCAGTTTCCGCGTACGGCACTTCCTTCGCTTTGCAGAAGCACTCCTCTTTGCCATGGTTGTTGTACCTGCTTTCTTTTTCTTTCTTTTTTTGTCTTTCTTTGAGAAGAAAAGCGCGATAGAAATAAATGACCACCCCGTCACTAGCGTGCCTTCTCGTTAGTACGAGCAGGCATCGGTCAGTTGGTTCCGAAAGTGCACAATCAACAAACCGTTCCATATTACCGACTTTTCTACTTTTTCTACACATTCTTTCATTTGTTTTGTATGCTTTTTTCGAGCCACATCTTCCCGGACATCGCTTAATCTTCGGGTTCCCTATGTCCAGTTCTTTTTTTGGCGGCTTTCCACGTTAGGTGGCCTTGCAGAGATCAGCACTTTGATCGCCATCTTTTCTTCCCTGTTTCCCACTTCATTTTTTTTTTTTCTGACTGCCTAAGCTTTTCATACGCTTTCTGCTGCACTATCCTGTTTCGCGCAGCGAAATCTCTGTCGCGTCGTCTAATAGAGAAATGGTACCCGAAGGCAGTGAAGTTGTTAATTTCCACAATAAAGTTTCTATCCATACCCAAAGGCGATGTGCCTGCGCTGACCGCATCTGATCTCTTTCGCATGCGTAGTGGCATCCAGATTAGCGGGTGAGCAACAGTCATCACTTGAATACTGTGTCACTTTTATCCTTTCACCCATCTCCCTCTCCAGTGTCTACCTCTGATCTCTCTGATTTGATCGATATGTGGGGTTTAACGTCCCAAAACCACTATATGATTGTGGGAGACGCTGTAGTGGGGGGCTCCGCAAATTTGGACCACCTGGGGTTCTAAAACATGCACCCAAAATCTGAGCACATGGGCCTACATTTCCGCCTCCATAGGAAACGCAGCCGCCGCAGCCGGGATTCGATCCCGCCACCTGCGGGTCAGCAGCCGAGTACCTTAGCCACTAGTCCACCGCGGCGGGGCTACCTCTGATAGAGTGCCTCGATGCGCGCGCCCCTGCTTAGAGTGGTGTCAGCCTTTGTAAGGGCAGGTGCCGCCTCCTCGGCCTTAGCGGCGGCATGGCCGCCATTTTGACTCCACTCAGTCACTTCTGCGTGTTCGCTGCGCCCGAATAATTGTGCTGGCGCTCGCTAGCGTCACCGTAGCGGGTATTGCGTGCCGCAGGGCAATAATCATTGCAGAAGCTCTGGAAGCTGTATCGTTTCCTAAGAGACCCGAAATGAAGGCCTTTTCAACAGTGAAAATAAAACATGACAAGTGGCATCCGACAAACAGATCATCCATTCACAGCGTAAGGCCCCGCCGCGGTGGTCTAGTGGCTAAGGTACTCGGCTGCTGACCCGCAGGTCGCGGGTTCGAATCCCGGCGTCGGCGGCTGCATTTCCGATGGAGGCGGAAATGTTGTAGGCCTGTGTGCTCAGATTTGGGTGCACGTTAAAGAACCCCAGGTGGTCAAAATTTCCGGAGCCTTCCACTACGGCGTATCTCATAATCATATGGTGGTTTTGGGACGTTAAACCCCACATATCAATCAATCAATCACGGCGTAAGTTTCCAGCCGGTATTCCGCATGCATAATTTGTACCGGCACCAATTTAGTGTAAGCAACAGACACGCTGACGGCTGTATGCTTGATTCTCGTGTGCATGAATCGCGTATTTCACTTCGTAAACATTGCTTGCTGCTCTTGGTTGGTACTGTATCTGCCCTTCATTCTTGGTTTCACTATATGTGCGATGAGAACTTTATCATTAAATATATATTACACGTGTTTCTTTGCAGATGATATCCTTGTTTTTTTTTTTCGTAATATTCATTTGTGGGAATAAAGCTTTGCGCAGCGGTGGTGTCGTACCCAATGAAGTTTGAAGAGTGTGCGTACGTTACGGAATCACCATATAATCACGAGAGACGCGGTATACATTGGAGGACTTCGGAAATTTTGAACAGGTGTTTTTATGTAACTTGCACCTAAGTTTAAGAACTCCGGCATTTCATCTCCATCGAAGTGGGGCCACTGCGGCCGGAATTCGATTACCGACCGTTCGAGCGCCCAAACCATTACAAAGCCACACAGGTTCTTTCTTTCTACGATCTTTTCCTCGGTTTAGGTACGCCTTCTATGCTGGTGTGATGACCCTTGTAAGAATGTGTGCAGTTCAAATTTTTTTCATTGTTCCTGTACTTCAAGTTTTCTTTTCATCCTGTCTCGAATCATTACGCAATTGATGTTGTTTTTTAATCATTTACGACCACTGCGAAGCTACTAGTGACAGTACTCAGTGAATTCTGCCATGGAGCGTATAATTTGAATTGCTTCTGGCAGCGCTGCATTAATGCACAAAAATAAATTATTTCTACACTGGATGATAATAGGGGAAACGGCAGGCGTGTACACACGCACACACACACACCATCAGTATTTAAACTCTTTCAGCACGCATTATTATTTAAGTAAATAATTTATTTATTAATACTGTGAGCTATCAGGGATCATACGCAAGTGCTTATGCAAACTGTACTCGCGAAGCGTCCATACAAAGAAGATGCATAAAGACAAGACGGGGCACCGCTGTGTAGAATGAACACGCTATGTCGCAAAAAAACAAAAAAAAAACAAGTCAAGTTGTGCGATGAGAAGATCGTGGAGAAATAGTTAATGCAATAAGAAAGGCGTCCGCCTCAGTGGTACCGTGGGCACGGTGCTCGGTTGCTGACGCGAGGCTCACGCTTTCGATCTAGGCCACGGCGGTCTCATTTTGAATAACGTAAAACACCAGAGGACACCCATGTACTGTGTCAGTGCAGGCAAAAAAAAAAAAAAAACTGATTGTCAAAATTGCTGCAGTCCTGCAATCAGGCGTCATTTTAGAACGTAAAAGCCTCAGATAATAATTAACACTAACAAAGAAAGCATATAAACGACACCACCGATATAGATTTCCCTCTGAATCCCCTCTGTGGTAACCGGCGTAGGGATTTGTTTTCAACATGAAAGAGTCAGCGTCTGCCTCTAGCGCATAAATCATGCGCAAGCCATCAGCTTACATGAAATATGCGCCCCCTGCATGCATTCAGGCAAAATTAACTCTAAAAGATGTCCAAGCTTCAATAAGAAGAAAAGCTCGCTAGCTTGCACATGTTTCCGGGCGTATCAGGGCACCACACGAGCGTTGCGTAGCGGGCTTCGCATACGGTCGAGTTGTGGTGAGGAGGCACAATGGCGGCGGTCGTAGCAGACGACGCGGCTGTCCTCACCCTCAGCGGAGCGCGCGGGCATCAAGGCACCCTAACCTCTGATCTCTCTAGGCGCCCCCTTGCTGAACGGGCAGAAGCTCCACGGAAATATTGCTCGATTTTAGTGGCGACGGATAGGGCGATGCCTCCGTGCCTTTTTAGAGATGCTGCCGGCTCTCGATACTGATGGGCTAAATGCGAACTTCACTATAGAGAACCAGCGACATGTACAGCTTTGCTTTTTTTCGTCGAAATGGTCAAAATAAGAAAACGGAAACGCGTGAGCAGCAACGTGGATGGATCGAAACCGTTTCCTTTCTTTACGGCTTCAACACTCGATCGAGATGAGCTTGTGTTTGTTTCCTTCGTGTTTTAGGGGCGAAGCTCCTTACACAGTGGACTGTTCGTCTCATGTTTGTGGACTAAACGAGAGCCATCGCTCGTTTATTCCGTAGAATGTCCGCTGGATGGCGGTACTTCTGTATGATGAATATATGATGAAAATATGCAAGATGGTGGTACTTGAAGTGTTCACTAGATGGACGGATGGATGGTTGGATGGATGCACAGACAGACGGACGGACGGACAGACGGACGGATAGACAGACGGACGGACGGACGGACGGACTCAGGGAAGCACGGACGGTCGGACAGACGGATGCTCGCACGGACGGACGCACTAAAGCATGGGCGGATGGATGGATGGATGGATGGATGCTCGTACGGACGGAATGATGGACGCTTCGCCCCACTCATCATCATTCGCTCCGTGGATATGCTGTGATTTCTTTTTTTTTTTCGTGGAGGTGTAAGCTCACCCTTTTTATGCCGTCTTTCTTTGAGTGCTTTGCGCCTTTCGGAGTGACGATGATTGATTGATATGTGGAGTTTAATGTCCCAGGACACCGCCATATGATTATGGCAGACGTCGTAGTGGAGGACTCCGGAAATTTCGACCACCTGGGGTTCCTTAACGTGCACCGATATCTGAGCACACGGGCCTACAGCATCATTTTGGAGCGAGAAAAAGTATCTGAGCGATGTTTTGCTGTAAATGTGCGAGTAGTGCGCGAATATTGTCGTTTACTACATCCGGTCAGGTCCCTGATAGCCATAGTTAGTAATGTCTATGCGTAAAGTATAAGTGCACTGCACAAGGAGACTGCAGGACAGAAGTCGTGAAGCTTGACGAAGCTTTGATCCCCTGAAAAGAAAGCACCATTGGTGACAAGCAACAATGATCCAATGATAAGTTCCATTCTCATAAGGTCACCCACATATTTACGATAAATGTAACTACACAGAGTACATATATTAATTGTTGGGTGTTGGCTAACGACGAGAAGCATGAAAGCCTGACAAGCCAACACTTCGCCGATATTATCCAATACACTAGCCATCTGACACAGTTGCATAGTGCTAGACAACACAAAGCAATGATCGTATCTTGCAAGTCAACATTGTACCTTCACGCAGCAGGCTTCGACGGCGTGTGTGCCGTTTCACCAGGGGAAAAAAAAAAATCGCGATGGCTCTTGATATCTAAGCATTTCGTTCTGGCGATACCGGTTGCCCCGTCCGAAACGGCAGAGGGCAGCACAAGAAAGTGGAAAAAGGTGAACTCGGTCGAAGTTGACCCTTTTCCATTCGGTACCTCCTAAAGTTCGTGCACTCGCCCCGCCGCGGTGGTCTAATGGCTAAGGTACTCGGCTGCTGACTCGCAGGTCGCGGGTTCGCATCCCGGCTGTGGCATCTGCGTTTCCGATGGAGGCGGAAATGTTGTAAGCCCGTGTGTTCAGATTTGGGTGCACGTTAAAGAACCCCAGATGGTCGAAATTTCCAGAGCCCTCCACTACGGCGTCTGTCATAATCATAGGGTGGTTTTGGGACGTTAAACCCCGCATATCAATCAATCAATCAATCAATCAATCAATCAATCAATCAATCAATCAATCAATCAATCAAAGTTTGTGCACTCAAGCAACTCGAAGAACAAGCAAACACGTACTACGTAAAGGCCTGGCCACACGGTTGACGTCGCAGCGCGTGGCTTTTTGACGTGCCGTCGCATCCTCTCCGTATCAACAGAGAAGGTGCACTGCTACGCGAAGTTGCGTGTCCTCTCTCTTCATAGAGAGAGGGTGCGACACCGCGTGAAAAAGGTGCGCGCCGACGTGCGGAGACATGTGGTCAGGCCTATACACTCCTGGACGCCTCGACTTGGAAGTTGCCGCCGGTGTTGTTTGCTTTCTGTACGTCTTGTAGCAGCTGCCAGTCTTGACCCAATTTGTTTGGGCCGGGACACACATTTCTCTTTCGCTATCCTCTCCATCTGTTTGCCGCGTGGGATGGGGATTCCGTTGGCGACGCACCGATTCTGTGCCGAAGACAAAAACGTTGCACTCTCGCCTTATTGCGGGGTAAGCCTTTCCCCAGGGACAGACTCCGGCGTTACAGCGACGGTGGCTGCCGACGACGGCCTTGGGACGATCGATCTTTCGTCGTCGCAATCGTAACCGGAGAAGTGGTCCAGGACCGGTCGGGGACGCGATCTTCGAATTAGGACGGACCGACTTCTTTTCATTTGTTAACCTCGCGTGTTTGTTCTTTCGCTACTCGGGCGCTCTTAGATGCCACTCTTTCTAGCCATTTCGTCTTCGTCTTGCGTACATCCGCGGCATTATTACGGCTACTTCGATCTGTTCTTTTGCCTGTTCCCGCTATGTCGGATCTCTTGATTTATAGTCACTCTTTTCCGTTCGTGCCAAATAAGTATTGAAAGTCACTATGCTTACAGGAAAAAGACAGGATAGAAGAGAACGCGAATGGTGCCTCTTCGTCGCGGACTGCAGATTGCGACTACAGTTGGTCGCTGATAATGCGTGGAAAATGTTGGTGTCTCAGCTCGAGGCGTTCCATTTCTGATTCGGCACTGGACATCGCATCGGAAATTTACACGTGGTTTGCGAAGATTCCTTAACCTCCTTCCCACTTGTGTAGGGTAGCAGACGGGTGCGCTTCTGGTCAACCTCCTTGCCTCTGCCGTTTCTCATCTCTCTTTCTCTTTCTTTCTCCGAGAACGAACAAACTCAAAAAGAACGTAGTCCGCCTTCTATGGTATAGGTACTGGTTTCGATTCCCAGTACCAGCGGTTGCAATGACTGTTTTTTCTAATGGTTGTAGAAGCACCGGACCTGATACTCGGTATAGTGTTGGGCGATGAGGTGTACTCGTCTTGAAGACTGCCTTCAAGGCGAAACCCTTAGATGCCTCATCAAGCACGAAAAGGGACCGCCGGCGTGAACTTTAGTGATGCGAAACGGCATCACGACGTCGCAGGTTGCCAAAATCGGTGACATCATGATGCCACTATGACGTAGCATGATTCTACGTCACGTGTTGTCATCACATCACAACGGCGCTTGACCAAAGGGGAGCCGATCCCGAAGCCACTGCGAAACCACTAAGCTTTCGACGCTCTGATCCCGGATCCTTTCCTGTCAAGGAAAGGATGAGTGCAATCGACGACATAAAAGAAGAAGGCTTTCGGCTTCAATTCGCATTAGCCAGACGCATGTGGCTATTTTCTATCTTCTATTTCACTTTCCTTCCTTCCACGATATTGAGCCGTGTCATTTATACGCGTTGCAGAAATTAGTACACTTAAAAAAAATCGAGGAAAAAGGGCGTGTTTTTGTTCCACAACATCGTTATCTATCTTACGTTCCTTTCCTTGCACTATCGCCGCGCGCCTGGCAATTTCAGGTCACGACGACATTCGCGCTATCAGCGTGACATATCTTTCTCGATAGGAAAGTGGCCGGCGCCAAGTTTTTAAGAAAGGAACGCAAGCAAACTGGATGATGATTATCGGTGTGGGCAAAGAGACACCATTTTTTTACTCGATCTTTTTTTTTTAATTGAACAAATTTCCTATAACTTCACACCACTCTGCATTAGTCCAACTAACAATCGTACACCCAAAGCTCTTAGTATCGGTCCGGCCTGCTTCGTTTAAGATTCGTGAAGAGATACAGAACGCAAAATTGAGGGCGCATGCAAGATTAAGAATAGTACACGCCATGTCTTCCTGTGAAATCTTATCATCATTATTCACACTGAGGCCGCTTGTTCTAATGATCTCCGATGGGAATCGGACACGCCCGGACCTTGTAACTATGATAGCATTGCGCCGTTCTGTCTTGGCTAACTAACTGGCTGCCTACCAAGAATGCGTCAGGCTTGGCTAAAGAAAACTATCTGTAGGTGCGCGTGTCTCTTACACCGTTGGCTTCCGTGCCAAACTATTCTGTGAGCGCTGCAGAAGCGGGCAGTCAGTCTTGTGAGGTCGTTTTCGAAATGCGGCTCGCGTAATCTTTTCGGAACGGTGTGAGTGGCCGAACGCGCGAGAGAACAGGTCCAGAGCGTGTTACATGCATTCTTTAAAAGCGTTTGCCGATGGTTGCATGGTCCGATTGCAATGTCCTCGTGGCAACTGCGAAGAGTTACTTTGTCGAGAGTTACTTTTGTTTTTGGAGCTGTTGTTCTACCGCTTGGCAGACTACACGGATTACTGATTCGTTCACCTGCTTCACGATATGCAATTGTATGCAGGCCATGACGTCAAAGACTGCGTGTGACAGACGTTACTGTTTCTTGCATCCCACACGTTGTGCTTACTGTTTTCGAGTGCATAGATGTCGTGGTAAGATGCCTTTTTAAAACCTAATGATAAATAAATGATGATGATGATGAATAAATTTTATTTCCTTATCCGACATGTTTGTGGTCTGGGCTAGACCGCACAAGGAGGTACCGAGAGACCTTGTCTCTCATGCCGAATTGAAAAAAAAAAAAACTTAATAATCGAACATGTCATGCTTGTGGTTGTGACTGCTGCGCGCCAGTCCTTCAAGTTCTGCTACGCTATGAATCCCGAAACCACGCCGCCATGTTTTGTTTCGTTTCCGGGTTAGCTCCCTTTATGATTGATATGTGGTTTTCTGCGCGTTGCCACATACATGATGTGAACTGAGGGGTTCCAGCATGTTTCAAACGTATTTTCTTTCTTCTTGTGCTCGCGTTTTAAACATGCTGCAACCCCTACCCTTCATTTGATTCTATTTAGACCCAATGACAGACACTTAGGAGCTCCTCGATGCTTAGAAGCAGACACCACAGTTATTACTCGTTGTAACAGCTCACAAAATCATTTTCGCAGATAATCTTTGAGTTCCAATTTGACGCCGATGTTACGTTCGTGCTGCCACTGAGCGTGAGTGTCGAAATTTAATTTAGCATTGTGGAATTCGCGCTCTTACTGTTGCTGGACCTTGCTGGGCAAGGAACACGTTATGGTGGTCATGTTATGATGCCTCCCGGTTAACCCAAGGGCTGCGGGATCGAATCCCTGCTGTGGCCGGAATGCTAAGGGCCCGTGTGCTTAGATTTATGTTCACGTTGCAGAAAAGATAAAGTGCC
The DNA here is from genome assembly GCF_043290135.1 of Rhipicephalus microplus. Classification (NCBI taxonomy): domain Eukaryota; kingdom Metazoa; phylum Arthropoda; class Arachnida; order Ixodida; family Ixodidae; genus Rhipicephalus; species Rhipicephalus microplus. The sequence continues at coordinate 19,776,518 of NC_134709.1, forward strand.
CGTGAAGTATAATAACTAAGTGGAAAAGATGAAGTATCACATACGCCAAAGAACCACGGTTGATCCCATTTTCTGGAGCCAACCACGACGGCGTCTCTCATAATGATATCATTGTTTTCGGAACTTTGAGCCCCAACGGTTATTGTTCATGGTGAGCTTGAAATGGGTCCCTGCGGGGCCCTGCTTCCGCTATTTCCTGCCTGCCTGCCATCCGAAACCTGACCCTGTCCATGTTTCTCTGATTTTCAGGGTCCGACGGCCCAGCGATACACCGCGGGCGCTGCCAGCCGACCTAGGTGAGGCTGCTTCAGCGAACCGCAAGATCCCGCGCCGGCTGCTGTGGGACCAACCTCTTTCGTAAGTTAGCGATCTTGTTTCGTCGTGATCAGTATTTTCTTCGCTCGTAAGGTTTGATGCAGACGCTGTCACTGTACTCGCTACGCTGGGCAGAGGCAATTGCTCTCTGTCGTTCAAGCTCGCCCAGACCACAGGCAGGTATCGCCTGCAACCATACTGGAATGTCGTGCCGAAAAGTCATCGGAAAGGAAGAGTGAATGCAGTGATTGAATATGTAAGAACGGTGGACTTGGACTAACTACTGTAGACTGATACTGCCGCCGTATACCGCAAAAAGGGTGACAAACTGTGACACACCGCGAAAGGCAAGACTGGACTATGAGTGTGCGTGCGTGTGCTGCCGAATGTGCGGTGTTTATCTCTCTGCCCTCTCTGCTCTTTATCTTTCATCTTCCCCATCCCCCTCACGTGCGCAGGGTAGCAAACCGGCTGCCTATAGCCTGGTTAACCTCCCTGCCGTTCTTTTCCTCCTATTTTCCTTCCTTGTCTCTACTTTGTTTAGTTTTCGAACTTTACCGTTGTTTAGTGTAACGCAGCATACTGGTTTTTTCAAGGCGGGTAACATCCCTGCCCTTCCTCTCTCTCCTGTTTTCCTTCCGGTAACCTATATGGATACGCGTCTACGTTGCATTAGGCGATATATTAACTTCCAACTACACTCTTGGGAGGCACAGCGCATTCAAAAGCGGCGATGTGCCATGTATTGCGTGCACGTTCAATGGAAAAGTGACGGTGATTTCCGCCTCTCAATATTTGACAACAGGCGTATAACGGCGAGTGATCTCTCAGCTAACAGGCAAGTCGGATTCTCCTCCTAAACGGTGTTATAGAATGACTCGTACGCCTTGAACGAGAATGACAGAAATCGTATCTAGTTTATAGGAATTCGCGATAAAAGACGGTATACGCCTTTTCGGTCGGGGTCAAAACATAGCAATAGCAGCAGCACGTGTTGCGTCCCATGAAACTTCCGCTTACTTCAATTATCACTCTCTAACGCTGAAACATAAAGCTTGTTTTTTCTAGTTGTGACAGTGTAAGGAAGAGAAAAAAAAAAACTTTTCCCGCTTTTCGGTAAAAGAAAGGCGCCTAAAGTTAATAACTGATTCTTATGATGTTGCGCGTAGCTTAGAAAAAAAAAATGTATTTGAATAATTTCGCCAGACAAAGGCGAGAAAAGTGTTGAAAAATGAGCGGGCTACTCGCTAAAGTATTCGTTCCCTGCCAATGTTTCTAGGCTGCGCTGGTGCTGGAAGGCGCCCAGCAATTCTGCTTGTAAACAGTGTCTGCAGGCGTCTATAAATACGGGACACAAGAGGAAAGTCAGAACAACACAAACGACGACTGTGTTGGACTTCTCCCTCGTGCCCGTGTTTGCTGGCGTATCGTCTTTTGTCACGAATTCTTTTAATAAACTGTGCAATCAGTACCGATTCCGCCGCAGACAAGTTGGATTGTGAGAGTGGATTGCGTTTGGGGCGCTGTTGGACCCGTGCTAGTGTTCGACTACACGCCATTTTGAACACGTCCCCACTTTCTCCTTCTTCCTCCGTGTTGTTTCAGTGTAGGAGTGGTGCAGAAGAAAAAGGCAGGGGGGGGGGGGAACAGCCTCCCCCTATAGTCACTATAGAGGGGGAGCGCATTGTCAACCCCTTTGATACAATAGGGAGGGGGAGGCGTTACGACTAGGGGGAAGGAGAGGGCAAAGCCAGCCACATGCATTGACATATGGGGACGGGGGGGGGGGGGGGGCGAGGAACCTACGCAGCTCCCCCTCCTCCCTTCTGATGGGAACCCCGCGCACGTCTGTGTTGTACTGTGTCTTCCACCACAGCTGCAGTGGCAGGCGTGCGCTATAGCGGAAACACTTCGTTTGCTATCGCGTCTCTTGTAAGTCGCCGTATGGGGCCCTGTTACTCTCGACAGGGGCATGTCTAACTTGAGACTTCGTGGAAGGCTAATAGGTCGTTAGGCAAAGCTGGCTTGTCAACGCAACTGCTCTATTCGCTGTACTGCTAGTGTCGGCTTGATTGATGGCTGCGCGGTCTACCTACTTCACGGTTGACGCACGACGCTGTTTAACGAGGAGCATGCTTAGAGAAAACATGCGCGCTTAGGCAATTTGATCGAGCGGACGGGCGTCTGTCCAGATAAAACGCCGGGATATGTTTCATACGACGCTGCGTGTAGAGGCGGACTGGGTACACGTTTATACTTGCGCGAATCTTCGTAGTGAGCGCTTAGGAAAAGGGAACAAGCCCCGGTATTTTACACGTTGCATGAATCAATGGATCTATACGTTGACAGACAGATGATAGAGATGTTAACCTACCCTTATTCTTTCTTACTATATATATATATTTCGCTTTCGTTGCGCGTTTGGTTAGTTATGTGCAGTAATTAGAAGTGTAGGAAAGGGAACGCCAATTTATAATTATCGCAGTTTTTCGTCGGAAGTGGTAGCTTTCTGTCATATCAGAAAGGTTGTAGCGTAGAAATAAATCTTCGAAAACTATTAAGGTTCAAACATGTGGCCCGCGCCTTCACACGGAATAAAATTTTCAAATTTTGCTGAACAGTAGTCGCATTACTTTTTCGCGTAATCGAATTGAATAGAGCTTCCTTCGAGTAAGCTACGGAGATAGGAATGGTCTCAGGCGTTTTTCCTTTCTTTCTTTCTTTCTTTCTTTCTTTCTTTCTTTCTTTCTTTCTTTCTTTCTTTCTTTCTTTCTTTCTTTCTTTTATTTCTTTCTTTCTTTCTTTCTTTCTTTCTTTGGTCAGGCGCCCCACGCAGGAACTATAAGTTGAAAAATCACCACCTAAGAACGACTGTATATATTTCAGAATCGGCGTCCAGGTTTTAGGGATGCTGTTAAACAGTGTCGAGATGTTTCTCGAAACATTACCTCACGTTTCCACCAGAAGTGACCTGCATATGAGGTATGGCAAATGCGTTCTTTGACGTGTCTGTTTTTAGTAAATTCCGCTCAAGCTCCCTCTCTCATTTGTGCGAATGCTGCTGCTGTTTGATAGCAACTGCGTTGTGTGTGTGTGTACGCTTCTCAGTTGATAGGGAGGCGATGGCCGGATTCACCGCCTTACTCTTCGCGCACTCGACGCACTCGCAAGCTTGTAGCAGTACGTCCGCCACACCCCTTCCGCGCTGTATGAACCGCTATTTCTACTCTCATTCCCGAGAAAAAAAGGGGTGTGGTGTGGTTTCCTCGGATGCAGCGCACTCTCGCGTCCTTTTGCAGTGCCGCCTGTTTACTTTAAAAAAACAGCCTGGTCGTCGTTCGTGTACAGCCTGGCCTGCCTGCGGTGCGCGCACTACGAGCGGACGTTTCGGATAACCCTTTCCGCTCTCCGCCCGTGACTCTCTGCAGTATCGCTCGGCGGCGCATGCAATGAACGCGCGTTGCGGTGTTTCTGTGTGCGAGAAGAGGAGAGAAGGAAAGCTGCAGTGCATCCTGTTTACTCAGCGTGACGTCACGGACCTTCGACCTCGCCCCCGCCGCGATTGTATCTTGCCTTCGACCTTTAGACCGACCGAGTGCGCACATTACGTTTCAGCGCGTTCATTTCGTTCTACGCACGTCTGATCGCTGTGATGTTACTTTGTTTCTTTTACCGTTGCAGGGTACGGACGGGTGGAGACCGCGAGTATGAGACATTATGTAGGCTTTCGCCCACAGCAGGGTGAAAGCACGGATGTTAACCAGACAGCAGTATGGTTGGCTACTCTACGCGGGAGTAAAAGGGAAAGGCAGCTGAAAATTGAGAGAGTTATAGAAAGTGAGATTATCAATACGTCGACTGAGAAGGAAGGAAGGTGACTTTCGCCTCTTAGTGCACAGGGGAATCCTGTGGAATTTTTCTTTGTCGTCAGCTTGAAGTAGCTTTTGGCACTCGTTTCGCGTGCTTATAGGTACGGTGGAGTTGAACGTTTATAAAGGCCCACAAGTTTACGCTCGGCGCTGCATTTAGTGCGCGTGGGCTTCGGCTGAGCGCCATTTTGTGAAAACGAAAAAAAAAAAAAAGCTGGCAGGAGTAACTCGGTGTATCTCTCGTTAGTCGCGGGCGCCTGAGAATACGTTGCCCGTGAATGAAGATAGTTATAGCGCGAGAAAAAAACGACGACACAGAAACAAGAACACGAAAGACACGAGCGTGTCTTTCGTGTCCTTCTTGTCTCTGTGTCGTCGTTTTGTTCTCGCGCTATAACTATCCTCATGCCATACCAACTAGCCCAAGCTGCCACACTTCCGTGATGAAGCCAGCCCAGCAATTTTCAGAGTGCCCAACTGCAGGATGCAAGCGCTTCTCGCAGCTGATCCTATACTTCGCGCCGACCACTCTCCCAAAGCATGCGCGAGTTCTTCTGCCTGTGTTCGCTTGCGCCTTCTGCCTGTTCCTCTGAAGTACAACGTTGTTCCATTGCGGTCTTGAGCCTGGGTTGAGAACTGCTACGCGATCCTGGCCGGGCCAGCGTTTCGTATAAGCACGCCGCACGCACCACTCGTCATGCGGGGCGTGCGTTCTGCACCTTGGTTGTGGTCCCGACTTCTCTCGTCGCTTTCGAGGTGTCGGCCGTATATTCCGCTCTGGAGCGCCCATTTGTCAGCCGGGGCGCGCGTTGCGGCGTCCTCGGTCGACGCGTGGTGGAATTTTTTCACTCGGAGCACGCCAGCTTGCTCGCTTGGCTGGTGAGACGGGCACCCCGCACTTTATCCGTTGCCACTCTCTACGTCTTCGTGAAGCTCTTCCGAGAAGAATGTTGTGTGATGTGCTGAGAAAGAAAGAAAGAAAGGAAGGAAGGAAGGAAGGAAGGAAGGAAGGAAGGAAGGAAGGAAGGAAGGAAGGAAGGAAGGAAGGAAGGAAGGAAGGAAGGAAGGAAGGAAGGAAGGAAGGAGTAATGGCTGCAGATGGGCTAACGGCAAGGTTTACATCATGACCTGAATGTTGGTATGTGTGGTATCTTGATAAAGAGTGCTTCAACTTTGTCTTGTTATCGTGCCTCTAACTTTCTCTTAATTTCGAGGGGCGGGGGGGGGGGGGGGGGGGCTCGAATTTATCTTACAGCTTTGGTGCCTCGCGGGCCGTACTTGTGGTATTTTCCCCGTCAAGGAAGTAAGAAAGAAATAATCATGTAGGCCTGTGGTAAAAAAAAAAAATACTGACAGGTGCCTCGGCAAAGTGTTCCCGCGTGGCTTTAAGATAGCTTTCCGTTTGACTCACGTACGTATACGCCACATGCGTAGAGATAGTTGCACGTTGGACGCGTACACGTTCGTACGAGCATGCACTTCTAATACATGGGCAAGGAAAAGGGCATCGCACAATCACTGGCTACGCGTATGGTTTGTTTATTAGTAATAAGCTAAAAAATACAGATGTGGAAGGAAAATGGCATCGCGCAATAACTGGCTACGCGTATGGTTTGTTTATTAGTAATAAACATACAATACGCGTAGCCAGTGATTATGCAATGCCATTTTCCTTCCACATCTGTATTTTTCAGCTTGCACACGGTGCCGGAGGACAACCGTGTCTGGCGAATAAAATTTTTTTATCGGCTCGTAAATGGTAATTATAACATCAGCACATCGCATTATTTTTTTCTTTTTCGACAGGTTATGAAACAAGGCAACGACATGCTTGAACCATAGCTCCCTTTATCACAAGGAATAACCATTTTAAGTATTCTTTTACTTTTTCCCGGACTATAACGGGCTGGAATAATCCTAATACCTGGGTAGTTTCTCAGAAGTCTTTAGCCATGTTTGAAAAAACATCTGAATATGTTACGAATTTCTTTGTGTTATTTCATTCGTTCGCTACCAGTGTCTTTTTTCCTCCTTTTGATTTCTTAAAAAAGTTTGATGAAAGCCTGCAGTTTATGTGCGCTAAATTGTTTGTATTTTTTATGTATAACCACCCGGCTAAGACCTGGGAACAGATCGCAGTATCTATAAATAAATAAATAAATAAATAAATAAATAAATAAATAAATAAATAAATAAATAAATAAATAATACACGGACACGCGCAACACATGCTGACTTGTGAGAGAGGGATCGTCGTCTCTCCTCCTCCTGTTCTCCTCCCATCTTCAAATGAAAATCTTGGCTACGTCCATGGAAGCGTACTCTACTTGTACACGTGCACACAGACTCGCGCAACTGTAATAAACGAGCATCTAGTAAAGATTTGTGTGGAACGGGTGTGTCTGGGAGAGAGAGACAGAGCGGCGTGCAGCCCGGTCCCAGCATTGCGTATATACACGCTCGTGTGTGTGTTTGTGTGTATGGATGCTGCCTTTCTGGCCGCTTCGCCAGTTATGCGGAGATGAATGTGCCAGCCGCCTGTGCGTGCCTTTGAGGGAGTAAGAAACGAGCGCTGTCCTATACGCGTGTTCGAGCGAGGCGCGCCTCACGCCTCTACTACCCTCTCCTTTTTCCTGTCCCCCTCAAGAGGGGGCCTGGTTTTGTGACGATGCGGGCGGGCCTGCAGCAGTATCTCTACTGAAACGTTCCGTATACGAGTCCAATAATTCCATATGTTTCCATAAATAATGCAGATGTTTCCCATATATTTCCCATATGTTTCCGTAAGATTCTTACGGAAACATACGGAATTATTGGACATCGCATACGGAACGTTTCAGTAGGGATCGGGCGCGTGTTTTCTCGAGGTGCCGAGTTTCGCGCGCCACTACTGCGGTTAAATGCGCGCCACTATGGTTAATTAGTAATTTCGCATCAACCCAATTAAAGCAAAGAAAAAAAAACATTCTCGATCAGAATGTATGTTTTTAGTCTCTCCTGCTTGCTTCTTCTCATTTCTCATTGCCTTAACTTTTATCCGTGGGAGAGCTGGTTTTTGAAACCGCTGTGTTGCAGTGGCACGTTGTAGTAGCAAAACAGAAAAAAAAAGCCTGATGTTGTGGTTTAACAAGATGTTTAGCCCGTGGTTTCTCGAAAAAATGCGATGGAATAAATATTCTACCCAATAAATTTTTTTGTCGGCTTGTGTTTCTTTTGACTTAATTTCACTCACTCACTCACTCGCCTCAAGACTTCTAACCCCTCACCCCTCAAACCAACCCTCCTTAACCTTATTTTCAAAAATTAACCCGGACACAAAGCTTACCACGCACATTTCATATCTCACAATGTGAATCAGAATCAGCCTCGGCTTGTTATGACGTCAGTAAGGGGGGGGAGGGGGAGTATTGACAGGTGGCGCATTATATTCAGCACTCCTGTCAGCAAATTAAAACCGCGTGACTATAAACGCTGCCAACAGTCCCCCTCAATTACATCGTGAATTACGCGACATAGAAGGCGATCTACACAAAAAGCCGGTACTGCGCAGAAGCTGCCCCCCCCCCCCACGCGCGCGCACTAACGCACGCATGCACACTTTTGGTACAATCAATCAAACGCACACATGCGTTAGCATCCACCTGTCGCCGTGACGCAAAGCAAAACAGGTCTGGTCGCAATGTGAAGCGACTCGCCGAATTGCAGTAGGTTCTGGAGCGCTTCGAAAAAGGAATAACAAAGTCTTACAACAACTGAGGATGTTCAAATATTGCGTGACGAAAGAAGACGGAAACGAATCAGGTGGGGAAGATAAATATGCCTCGTGCCTCCTTCCTAACCGCTCGTTAGCTGTGTTGCGCGATTCCGTGTGCCCGCCCAGAGGCAGGTGTCGAGGGCGCACCGCGCGCACACTTTTTTCTGGCGTTTCCAGCACGCGACACTGTTGCGAAGTTTTCACTGGTGTGGGTCCGTGTGTACGCGTGAGCGATGCGCTTGGACCCTCGGCAAGACAACCCGGCGCACGGGCCGGACCGCATTTAGATCTACGCTCCGTTTTTATCTTCAGCCTGCCCGTTTCGCAGAAAACTTGGAACGACCCCATCGTCGTCATTGAACGATCGATTCTCTCGTTGGGAGTTCTCTCTGGTGTAGCTTCTGTGATGGGATAGAAGGAGCATGGTAGAGCGCCCGTCGAAGTTTGCAATGTTTTTTTTCTTTTTGATTATACAGCAGCGGTCAGAAGCATGTTGGTTTCTTCTTTGGTGCTCATCAATCACCTGGGAGGCTGTCGACTGACTGACTTACTGACTGACGCAATGTAAAAAAAAACGACGCTGAAATAAAGAAATACATCACGTAAACCAAAGAAGCCAACAGCAGTAGGTGAACAGGTAGAAGGATATAAACAAAAGAAGACACGTCGTTGTGAAATTTTAAGCCTACTCGCTTTTTGCAAGTCTCCACGGTTTTAGCGTGCCCCTTGTGTCACATATTCTATAGTTGCTTAAAAAAAACGCGGTAAGTTAACAAAGTACGGGAAGAGGCTTGACGGACGGGACGAATAAGGCCGGCCTCTGAGGCGCACCCCGTTCGACCCGGTTGAACGACTTTCATTTTTGGCGCGCCGCGTCAGCGCCTTTTTGCCGCTAGGAGCGCGCCTGCGGCACTCGAAAGAGTTCCGAACTCGGAGGAGCTTGCGTGTTGCGTAAGGGAGCAGTGTGCACGCACACAAGCGCCGTGCTTGTCGCTGCTCGTGTCACGCCTTGTCGTTCTTAGCGACCGGAAAAAGACGCAGGGACGTCGCCCGTCTTCTACGCGTCTCCTCGAGGGATGTGTTGATCTGCGCAGTCGCAGCTTTTCGTGTGGGGTCGCCTCTATAGGCTGGTGCACACCGGAGACTAGCAGCGGTCGCGCGACCATTTGCGACTGGTCGCAAACTGTCGCGAAAGGTCGCAAACGGTCGCAAAGCGACTGCTTTGTCTAGTCGCTTCCTGACCGATCTTTCAGTCGCGCGACTGCAGTCGCAAAGCTGCTCGAACCAATCAGCGATGCTCATTTTTGTTTTCTTGTTTTTTTTAACGTTGTGCGAGAACGGACGAAAACAATAAATGCGGTGAGCTCGGTTCGCTTCGTTCACTCAGCTGGCGGTGATCAGCTGATCGGCGCCGGTCTCCAGAGTTCTCGCTGATAACGAGATCCGGACGTGACTCTCCAGTTTTGCGACTTCCGGTCGCTCGCATGCAGCCTCTGCCGGTGTGAACACCAGTCGCTTTTTAGTCGCCACACCGGCGACCGCTGCAAGTCGCCGGTGTGCACCAATCTTATGTCGTGTAATTCGCGATGTAAGGGGGGGGGGGAGACTGTTAGCAGTGTTACAAGTCGCGCGGTACTTCATTTGTGGACAGACGTGCTGGATATAATGCGCCCATTGTTGACACCCCCTTCCCACCCTCACTGACGTCATAACGGGCCGCAGCTGGTTTCTGATACACGTCGTGAGGTGTGAAATGTGCGTGGGAAGATTCATGCCCGGGTTAATTTTTGAACATATAATAGTTGTTAAGGAAGGTTGAATTGAGAAGCGAGGGGTTAGAAGTTTTGCGGCGATTGCGATTTACCTAGTTGGCCGTGGTCCTCCCTTGTGGAATGCGGATGATAGCTCTACATTTGAACACAGACGAAAATTTGGCTTGTTGGCGCGCAATCTTAGTAGGTAATAACGTAATACGATACAGACATTCGCGTACGAGTATGTCACGTTTCTTCTCCCAGTGATCCAGCGACTCACACATCATACTGCAATCGTAATAAGCACCCGTATCCGAAGATTTCGATAGTGTGTGCTGTTATGCCAGCGAGTCCTCGTCAAACGTCCGTGCCTCTGAAAAAGGCAATCTGGGTCAAGGCCAGCCCGCAGTCCGCCTGACGCGAACATCTCAACGGCGTGAACACGCGCGGCGCCTCTTTGGCCCACGTGCACTGAGTCAGCGGCGCACGTGACAGCGAGCCGGCGTCCTCGTGTCTGGTGGTCTGACGCATGGCGCGGCGACCCCATTGGAGGAATCTGCCCTGACGACCAGCGGCGCTTCTGATTGGACATTTTGGTTGGACCCGGCGTAAATAAAAGAAGCCCTGCGGCGCGTCGCGATCGGCGGTCCTATGAGAGAGGAGTCCCCATGTCGGAGAGCCGACATGTGTGTGAGTCGGCGGTCTTAGGCGAAAAGTTGACCTATGTATTAGAGAGGAGAGCTCGGCTCTTCGAGTCTCTGTCGGCCCCAGTGCCGAAATTGTAACGCCTCTGTATATATGCTGTACATAAACCTTGTTTAACTCACCGTCGTCTCGTCCGCTCGTCTTATCAGCTCTGCGCAGAAGCAGTCGCGAGCTGATAAACATACGCTACCAAACGGCTGGTGACCTTCCCGGCGGAGTTGGAAGCAGTGGCGCCTTCGGGACCGTGTTGGCGTCGCCGTCTTTCGTAACAGTGGAGGTCAGCGGTGGGATTCGGAGGTGGCTTCGGCGGGATCGGTCCGTCGTTCGCAACAGTGGTTGGCAGCTGCGGGATCGGCCGGCGTCAGCGACATCGATGCGGTGAGTGCCTGATGTTTTCCCCTCAGTTCACCAGACTACTCTAGCTCAGGTTGTAGTAGTTTAGAGAAGGGCTGTGTGAAGCATTAGAGTGAGCTTTGATCGTTTCAAGCAAAGTCGAAGTGCTTTGAAACCAAAGTTAATGCGGAGGGGGTAAACGCGGGAGAGTGAAAAGTTGCTTGCGCGTCTTGCTAGTTGACTTATAGTGGGTACGGCAAGTAAATTGTTAACAGGGGCAAACAGCAAGAGGCTCGTGTGAACGATGGAGAACCTTAAAGTGAAGGAACTCATCGAAATTTGTGAGGAACTCGGCATTACTTTGGGCCGTGCGAAACGAAAGCGAGCGATCCTTGAGATCATGAAGGATGAGGGAGTGTCGGCTGAGGAAGTCGATGAGGCCTGGGTGGATATCAAAGCACGCCGCGAGGAGGCTGAAAAGCGAGAAGCTCGCGAACGTGAAGAAGCTGAAAGGCGAGAAGCTCGCGAACGTGAAGAAAGGCGAGAAGCTCGCGAACGTGAAGAAGCTGAAAGGCGAGAACGTCGCGAGCGTGAGGAGGCCGAGAGACAGGGGCGCCTCGAGATGAAACGAATAGAATTGGCAATCCTACAGTGTTCGCAGGCGCCTAGCGCAGCTTCTCCGATGATTCAGGTCAGCGGTATTAGAATTCGGGATCAACTGCCACCGTTCGTAGTAGGCGAGGACATGGCGAAGTATCTCGTCAAGTTTGAACACGTCTGTGAGCGAAATGCTTTGGAGCAGTCTCTTTGGGCGCGGAACCTGCTAGCTCTTCTTCCCGGCGAAGTGTCCGACGCGATAACTTGCTTGTCGAGGGAAGCGTTTGAGAGCTATGACGAGGTTAAAGAAGTGCTCTTGAGACGTTATAAGTTGTCACCCGAGGCTTTCAGGCAAAGGTTCCGGTATGCTGAAAAGGGGAATGAGTCACACGTTGACTTCGCGTTTCGTCTTAAAGCCGATTTGATTGAATGGCTCAAGGGCGAAGGTGTTTATGACGACCGCGATAAAGTGGTGGAATGCGTTGCATTGGAGCAATTCTACCGCTGCATCCAGGAGGATGTCAAACTTTGGCTGCAGGACAGACTTGGGGACGTACAGCTAAACAAGGCAGCAGAGTTAGCTGAGGAGTATTATACTCGCCGAAAGTTGCACAGCAGGGCAGTGCGCGTTGAAAAGGATGAGAGAAAAGAGGGCTTTTCAAGGAAACCTGATCAACGGAAACCCGTTCCGCACCGTAATTTCAAAAAGGACCCGTCTCTTACGAAGGACAGTGTAGGGGAAGGGCAAACAGAAGCGGAGAAATCGAGTGAGGTTTCTACCACACAGGCATTTGAATCGGAAAACAAACGGAAGCCGCTAATCTGCTACAACTGTAAAAAGGAAGGGCACATCGCGAGAAACTGTCAGGAAAAGTTTGCCTTCGCAACGATCCGAGAATCAGAAAAAAACATTCGGTTGTTGGAGCCGTACCTCCAAGAAATTAGTGTGAATGGGAAAGCGTGTCGAGCACTTAGAGACTCCGCGGCAACCATGGATGTTGTCCATCCTTCATTGGTGTCTCCGGATGACTTCACAGGAGAATGCGCGTGGATCAGGCAGGTCGCCGAGGAGCAGAGTGTTCGCTTACCAATCGCCACGGTTGTCATTAAAGGCCCGTTCGGTGAGCTTCGCACTGAAGCGGCTGTGTCTGCCGCGCTAAATGATCGTTTTCCTTATCTTTTCTCCAACAACTCAGAGCAGCTTCTCAAAGAGCAGGGCAAATCGTTCTTCCCCAACTTAGCGTGCATGGCTCTCACGCGATCGCAAGCGCGGAAGCTATCGCGGCAGCTTGATCTGGTTCAATGCGGTGAACTCTCAAGTGACCTTGTCGGCGGGTCGACGGAACCCCAGAAAGGAAAGTTTCCGCATGAGTCATGTGAGCAGTCACGCGAGCTGCCCGTCGCCGAACCGACCGGCGCGGTTTCCGTAGAAAGGGGAGACGACATGGCGCCATTGAGTCAGAGCGAGAGGGTTGCAACGCTCTCGCCTGTAGCGGAAAGTTGGAGCGAGCTGCCGAGAGTTGATCGAGAGACGCTCATTCGAGAGCAGCGTGCGGATCTCTCGATTGAAGCGCTAGTGGAAAGCCAGGTTGAAACGCTAGTGGAAAGCCAGATTGAAGCGCTAGTGGAAAGCCAAATTGAAGCGCTAGTGGAAAGCCAGAAAAACGTGGCACAAGTGCTGTCGAAGGAGCACTGCGAGAAATCGGTGAAGAAGCGTGCTTTTGAAGTTGATAATCAGGTAATGCTGCTGCAGCCGTCCAAAAGGAACAAGCTTGAGGTTCATTGGGAAGGGCCTGCCAAAGTAATATCGAAGCTTTCTGATACCAATTATGAAGTGAAATTAGGAAGGCGGCCGAACAAAATTTACCACAGTAACTTGATGAAACCATACGTTCAACGTCAAGCGGTCGTAAATCTGCTGTTGAATGCTGCAGAGGAAGAGGGAGAAGAAATTTTGAATTCTAGTGATGTAATCGAAAGGGGATCGAAAGTAATCCGGGAGCAGATAAACCTAGAGCCTAGCTTAAGTGAAGGAGGACCTGAGAAAGAGGACCTGAGAAAGATTGGTTCCGAGTTTGAAGACGTGTTTTCGGACCGCCCCGGAAACACGAGGGTGATCGAACACGATATCGAGCTAAGCGGTGAGGAGTCAATCCGTAGCAAGCCGTATCGTTGTTCCCCTGTGCAACGTCGAAAGTGTGAGCCGCTCTTGGTGCCGCATAGGTATCGTCGCCTAAAAGTGGCCGGTTACTGAAGTGGAGCATGTTGCTCCACAGCGCAACTTTGACGTTCGCTACAAAAAAGGAAGGCTAAACGCTAATGCAGACGCATTGAGCCGTGCGTTTAGTTAGTACCTTCTCAACCTTTCGGTTTCTCGCTGGCGATTCGGGGCAAAATTTTGACCTCATCCCGACCTGGGCTGAGCGCTCTCGTTCAGAGTGATCTCAAGGGGCCAACTTTGTGGTATTCTAATTCGTTACGTTGTTGTACGTGGGAAAAAAAATTGAGTTGTCATTTTAAGAGTCTTGTGTCCCACATGTGCCTCTTGATGTAGAGGGAACAAAATTCCGATAGACACGTAGATAGGTATATGTTGTACTATACTTTGTCTGGTGTTCTGTTGGGTGACCGAGGGCACTTGCTTGTGTCGTGTGTTGTCTGTTGTCGATCCGTTCTTGGCAAGTTGCAGAACCATCGACAAGTGCTGAAACCGAAGATGGTCAGAAGAGACGAGTGAAGCTGGTCGACAAGTTGTGGCGACAAGCCAGTGGAGCTGGGATCCGTCGTCAAAAATGGGACGTGTTCCCGGAACAGTCTGGAGCTGTATTCTCCCCATGGCCCTGGAGGCGAACCTGGAGGGACCTGGCGAACGAGCGCACCTGACATCCGAGCCCCGTGGAAGCAGCTCGTCTTTCCGGTGCATTATCTGGCGGCGGGGGTGCTGTTATGCCAGCGAGTCCTCGTCAAACGTCCGTGCCTCTGAAAAAGGCAATCTGGGTCAAGGCCAGCCCGCAGTCCGCCTGACGCGAACATCTCAACGGCGTGAACACGCGCGGCGCCTCTTTGGCCCACGTGCATTGAGTCAGCGGCGCACGTGACAGCGAGCCGGCGTCCTCGTGTCTGGTGGTCTGATGCATGGCGCGGCGACCCCATTGGAGGAATCTGCCCTGACGACCAGCGGCGCTTCTGATTGGACATTTTGGTTGGACCCGGTGTAAATAAAAGAAGCCCTGCGGCGCCTCGCGATCGGCGGTCCTATGAGAGAGGAGTCCCCATGTCGGAGAGCCGACATGTGTGTGAGTCGGCGGTCTTAGGCGAAAAGTTGACCTATGTATTAGAGAGGAAAGCTCGGCTCTTCGAGTCTCTGTCGGCCCCAGTGCCGAAATTGTAATGCCTCTGTATATATGCTGTACATAAACCTTGTTTAACTCACCGTCGTCTCGTCCGCTCGTCTTATCAGCTCTGCGCAGAAGCAGTCGCGAGCTGATAAACATACGCTACCAAACGGCTGGTGACCTTCCCGGCGGAGTTGGAAGCAGTGGCGCCTTCGGGACCGTGTTGGCGTCGCCGTCTTTCGTAACAGTGGAGGTCAGCGGTGGGATTCGGAGGTGGCTTCGGCGGGATCGGTCCGTCTTTCGCAACAGTGGTGGCTTCGGCGGGATCGGGCCGTCTTGCGCAACAGTGCTGTACTGACGATAACGTCTGTCCCCGTGGTGGCTTATTCTTATAGTTTCATAAATTGTATACCCTGGAGGGTAATCTTGTGCCTGTTGTGTGTTGGAACTGCAACGCGTGATTGACGTTTACGCTAGCGTGGGACTAATGGGTTCGTGTGCGTATTTGCCTGTCCAGATATGAAATCTGGTTATTGATTCAGAAGGCCAGGCCTCGAGTGTTCAGAATCTATATGGTGTGCCTTTTCGCGGAAAGGTCGTTTTGGGACATATAAAACATACAGACATTAAGAGTGTCCATGTAATGTTTACCTCTCACAGATTGTTGGTGGGCCAGTTGGTACATACTTGACGTGAAACAGCAGACCTAGATTGGACAGCAAGTTACGAGAAGCAGACATAGCGCTGTGTATGCCTTTCTCCTAAAACTTCATGCCTTGTTCAAGCGCGCGGTTTCACGTTCAGTGATTGATTGATTGATTGATTGATTGATTGATATGTGTGGTTTGGCGTCTCAAAACCACCATATGATTATGAGAGACGCCGTAGTGGAGGGCTCCGGAAATTTCGACCACCTGGGGTTCTTTATAACGTGCAGCCAAATTTGAGCACACGGGCCTACAACATTTCCGCCTCCATCGGAAATGCAGCCGCCGCAGCCATCACGTTCAGTGTCTAGCTCCCTCGTGTTCACGGGGTCATATGAGCGCGTGTTAACGATTGCCATCGTGCAGTACTGACCTGCCGTAACCCTCCCTTTATAGCGCAGCATCCTCTCTACCTTCTTTATTGAGATAATAGTAGCAGATGATCGTCGTTTAGTAGTTTGTAAGGGAAAGCATTGCAGCAACGTTCCATTCATGCTTCGACGCTCTTTGCGCCACCTTTTTCTGACGATATCCCAACTTTCCGCTACCGTATACGTATCCTTAACCTGACCCTTTTGTTGAGCCTCGCGAGTTGTGGTCGTCTCTTTTGCGTGTGCCTCGCAGTGTATACCGCGTATTTCACAAGAGCGCCAATTTTCATCACGTCGTTCTTCGTCGTTCGCGATTTCGTTCACGGCGGCGCGCTTGAACACTATATGGCTGCTAGCGTTCCAGCGTGACCGTGGTTCGTTAATGCTATTGTGTGACCGCCGGAACGGGAAAATCAGTGAGCGCGTATACAGCTTTTGTCGATGACGGCACCGTTATGCGAGGCCTTATTCAGCGCGTTCGCTCGCTTTATCAGAATGCAGCTTCTAAACTGAAGCGTTTTTTGTTTGAGAGGTTCTTTCATTCCTCACATTATCGTACCAACTACTTCGCATACGGGTGTCTTATTTCAAACTGTGCGCAATTTTTTTTTTTTTTGCGGGCCTCTATGCTGAAACACGTGCTAGTTACGAATGAAAAAAAAAAAAAAAAACAAGAGAGGCTTTGTGTATAGGCAGACCGTGAATAGTTCCAGGATAGGCAACTTTCAGTCTCGCAAACGGCTGCACAATGCCGTTCTTGCATGCCAGCGCTATGTGCATTGTGGATAGAATTTTTTATAGTACCTCGTACTTGTAAGTTCTATATAAAACGCGAATCACATCCTCGCTATTGAATAAATGTAAACACCGTGTTAGCCAGTAAGCTGATCAAATTTATTTCGAACGGTTCTAATTTCCTCGTATCACGCAACGTGCGGACTAACGAAAAAAAAAAATTAGATAGTTCCATTCTTCGTATTTGGTGTGTGATTACCCGTTGCCGGTACGTCAGTGTTTGACAATGGGGCTAAAAAAAATGTGCAGATTCGAGTGTTACCTGTGAAAGGCAGTGGTAGGACGAAGACAAAGGAGGAATATGAAACAGGACATGCGCTGTGTCCCTTTTAAACATCATTATGAACAAAGAACGACTTGTCCGCCACCTATGTGTTATTTGAGTGTTTCGTTTATCAGGCTTGTTACATACGGTCAACCGACAAACTGGCGAGACGCAGTTAGACTTTACGGAACCGGTAGATAGCTAGGCTCCTCCATTGATAGGAAAAAAAAAAGTGCGCAATGAAAACTTAAGTGGCGATGTCTTCTTCATGTTGCGACACCAGCTTCGTATCATCTTGGCGGTGTCTGCCGGAGTATCCCTTCGTCTATCGGCAATAATTGCGTGCATTGTGTTCTGGGAGACCCATAGTGTTAATAATATCTGTGGTTTAGCATCCCGAAACCACATTGTGATGATGGGAGACGCCGTAGTGAAGGGCTCTGGAAATTTCGACCACCCGAGGTTCTTTAACGTGCGTCTAAATTTCAATACACGGACCCTCAGTGCGCCTCCCTAGATAATGCAGCCACTGTAGCTGGGATTTGATCCCGCGACCTTAAGGTTAATTTGTCGAGCGCCATAGACCCAGTCTTGACAAATTGAGTTTAGGGAAATGACTCTGTAATTCTGATCAAGTTATGTAAAAGAAAAAAGGGGGACTTCGAAATTCGTGACGTCACTCTGACGTTCGCGTACTCAAGTTTTCAAATCAATCGTTGACCTTTCTTCAGATTTGGGTGCACGTTAAAGAACCCCTGCAGGTGGTCGGAATTTCCGGAGCCTTCCACATACGGCGCCTCTCACAATCACGTGGTGGTTTCGGGACGTTAAACCCCCACGTATCAATCAATCGTTACCTTTCTGGTGTAGTGAAGGCTCCTGCCATTGCTCGGCTGCTAACCCGAAAGGTCGCGGGCGCGATCCCGGCCGTGGCGGTCGCATTTCGACGGAGGCTTAATAGTAGAGGCCCGTGTATACTTCGCGTTAAAGAAGACCAGATGTTCTTGTTATTCTCCCAGTTTTTGTTGCTCAGTTGCACCGCCGTTGCTGCTCACTTGAATTCTATACCTACGCTTTCCGAATTTCTTTATTGTGTTTCGTTCATGTACCTTGAATTTCTTGTTATTCAAGCTTTCTGCATATCGGTAAACATTCGCGTATTACATTTGTTTGAGTGTCAGTGACCAGGCACGCTTTGTCACGATGTTGTGTTATTTTCTGTGTATTCCATGTTATTGATGACCGCCCTATTACTCTTTGAAGTTTGTACCCCCCTTACTCAGTGCTCTCATTGAGCTTGTAAGGTATCATAAATAAATAAATAAATTTCCGGAGTCCTCCAGTACGGCGTCTTTCATAATCACGTCGCCGTTTTCGGACGTAAAACCGCAGATAATTATCATTGTTATTATTGCCGTTACGGGTCTATCCAACGGTCGGGAGATAAAAAACAAAGAAACAAACAAACGAACGACGCCCTTCCTGAGAGCTCGCGTTGATCACGTAAACGCACTACTAGCACGCACTCCGTGTATAGTGCCGCGCAAGCGGCGTGCGGTAATAATCCCGATTGCCCATGCACCGTCTCGCATGTATTGCCCTATATGCCCGTCTCCGTTCGTGGCGCGTATACACATAGAGGCGGCACGCACCTTAACGGCGTGGTGCTGTCGAAGACTCTCTTTTACGACGACGACGCGACTGTTATGCTCGGTCGCGTAAGAGATATATATATATATATATATATATATATATAAAGATGCAAGGAAAGGCAGGGAGGTTAACCAGACGCACATCCGGTTTGCTACCCTGCACTGGGGAAGGGATAAAGGGGAGAAAAGAGGTTGCAGAAAGATGAGAGACCGCCGGTCGATCCCATTAGGCTGATGGAAGACGCGTTCGAACCAGCGTGTACCGTGTTTACGTGTGTACGAGCTACGCTCTGTTGGCATCCGCTTGATTTTTATCTCCTAACGCATTTATTTGTAGTTTATTTAACTTACATAACAGGGGGATGTTCGCGTTCGAGTAGTGGGCGCATTCGTCTGCGTTAACTTCGTGCTTCGCGCGGAAAAGTTTGAAATCTCGGTACATAATATAGTGCGCTGCGTGTGGTTTAAAAGAAATTTCTCAATATTTATCCCCAAGCGAGGAACCACTACAGACCGCTGACGAACTGAGCACTTATAACGAAATTCTTCTTAATCGCTGTAAGCTGGGCCCTAAGACTTACCCGAGAGCGCATAAGAACTTTTCAAAAAGCGAGGAAGTTATGTGGAGAAGTACAGCTGACTGGGTGAGTTGGTGCGGGATAAAATTATATTGCTTTAGCACAGCTCAGTTTGAGCGTGAAGGAAAGATACTATACAGTCAAGAAGGAAAAAAAAAAAAACAGATGACAGTGTGACGCTCACACTGTCGTCTGTTTTTTTTTTTTCCTTCTTGACTGTATAGTATCTTTCCTTCATGCTCATAGGCTGCGGTAAAGCAATATCATTTTATGAGGAGAAAGTTACAAACAGGGACATTTCCGAACCCACAATTGTTGAGCAATTGGCATTCTTCGTTGTATAGCCCTCGGTGTACGCATTGCGATGGTAGAGCGGACTTGGTTCACATGGTTTGGAGCTGTCCTAATTTTAATGAGCCAGACAGATACAAGAGAATCCTGGGAGTCCCTGCTACTCAACGAAGAGGGAAATGCTCAATGGCAAGTCATCGGTCTCGCCCTGACCGCCGCCACGTCCCAAGGGATCCCGGTCGACGGTTAGGGAGGATGAGTGTGGGTTTAGGCTGACGCTTCTATCCCGTCATCTATTTGACGGATGCCAATAAAGTTATCTATCTATCTATCTATCTATCTATCTATCTATCTATCTATCTATCTATCTATCTATCTATCTATCTATCTATCTATCTATCTATCTATCTATCTATCTATCTATCTATCTATCTATCTATCTATCTATCTATCTATCTATCTATCTATTTCTCTCTCTCTCTCTCTCTCTCTCTCTCTCTCTCTCTGTCAATATTTATATGTGTGGTAAAGAAAAAAAGAAGGAAAAAATATGAGAAAGAAAGAAGGAAGGGACAAGTTTTCCGACTTGTGTTTCTACACTGCCTTAGAGCTAATTGTTTTTTTTTAGTTAAGTGTCTCGGAAGTATTCGAAGCCAGTGTGCTTAGATTTGAAGTGCGCGTTAAAAAAACCTTGGGTGGTTGGGATTCCCAGAGCTCTAAACTGCGCTGTCTCTCATAATCATATGGTGGGTTTGGGACGTTAAACTCCAATAATTATGACTATCAGCGACTGTTTGTTCTGCCTTTTTGCGTTGACCAGTTTTTAAATTTCCTTCACCGTAAATAGCGCCACGAAAGGGACAAGTCACAATTGTGTGCGTGTCTATGTGTCTGTGTGTGTTTTGTGTGGCGAGCAATTAGTACGGGGACGGCGTTCCTAATTACGGCCAGCACGTCGTGTTGCAACCCCACTATTCCTCATGCGTATAATTTGGACAATGAGACGCCGTTTGGGCGCGTGGTCGGGGCGGTAATTGTAAATTATGTCGCACGGAGAACGCATTATGCGGTATACTTCGTTCAGAAAAACCACGACAGGTAGGCCTACCTTCGTGTTGCCTCTGTGCCGCAGCCTTTATTAGGCAACGCCGAACGAACAAGCCTGTCGTTAAGCTCAACGGATTCGTAATAGTTAGCGCTCCGCAATGCCGACGTCATGCGACAACGGTCGGTTCATGAATATTCATGCGCCAGTTGTTTGGAACAAAGAGTAAGTGGGTCACGGTGAGACCTGCTGGAGCGACGGCATCACGTATACAGTTACGCAGCGTCAACGTCGTTTGGTTTCGTACAATGTGCACCGTCGCTGTGCGTGTCGAGTTGGTTAACGTTTAACGCGAATTTATTACGCTAATCTAGCGCGGACTCCCCCCCCCCCCCCCCCTCCCTCGGTCTTCTTATCTTTCTCACGCTCGCGCACACAAACCATCCATCTGCTTTTATAAAGGGCACTATAGTGGCTTGTTGCTGTGCGCTGTCGTGCGCTAACTAAGGAAAACAACGGACCAAAACGACACCGGTACAATAAAGAGCCGAGACGGAACGTCCTTCGGTCGACGAAAACAGAGTCGGGAAGATTTACACCAGTGGCGCCAGCGGTGTGCCCATTCGCGTCGTCTGGATTCGTTGTTTGGCTAAATGCGTGCAGCGCCGCCGGACCGAAAGGCTCGATTTTTAAAGTCAACTGGCTTTCCTTGGGATACTGTTGTCCTTCGACGCCATTTTCAATTACATTCTTGCGCGCAGAAGCCTAGAGATGCGTATATCGATGCACTGTGTTTTATTTGACGCTTTAACGACTCCTCTGGTTCCCAGCGCATACAGCTCCCGGCATTCCCGCAGTCAACTTCAATGAGGTAGCACACTGCGAGGCTCGAGGTGTCATACTCGCCGAGCAGCTGACCAAAGAGTGACTTCTATCGGTCGGGGGAACGTGGCGGAGGAGATGTGGAGAGAGAAAAAGATCGATTGACTACATTTAGTGATATAATCAAATACTAT
The DNA here is from genome assembly GCF_043290135.1 of Rhipicephalus microplus. NCBI lineage: Eukaryota > Metazoa > Arthropoda > Arachnida > Ixodida > Ixodidae > Rhipicephalus > Rhipicephalus microplus. Next base: position 19,797,900 of record NC_134709.1, read on the forward strand.
CAAATGCAGAGGCGAATTTATTCCCCTCACGCTAAACTCAACGGAGCAGAGTCCGTTGCTTGGAGGCGATTACAGACAGAAAGTTACCACAATACCGTGCAAATAAAGACTTTTATACCCTGCCATATACGAGAGCGACAAGTGCAAGCTATGCAAGTCTAGTAGAGCCGCCCTCCAACACATGTTGTGGGGATGTCCCAAATATCAAGATCATATGGCGGTCTCTTCGGAAGATCTGCCAGGTGCAGTGGTCGGCCATGCGCTCAAAGCTCATGGACCAACCTCGGGCCGTTCAGCGAGCCCTGGAGGCAGCGCGGGAGCAACAGCTCCAAGCGACCATCCAGGCTGGCCCGGGCCTTCCATTCGCCGGATTTAAATAAAGTCATTTCATCATCATCGTAAAATGCTTGCGCGTTCTTTTTCTTCTGATAACGATCAGCGGATGACCCTTCTCAGCCTGATATATCTGAAAACAAACGTGTTTATTCGCAATGAGATATATAGAGACTTGCCATTGATGATTGATTGATTGAGTGATTGATCAGGGTACGATGCTGAAAAAATTCTGATAACAGTAGTAGATACGCGTCCTCGCGTACCTCTTTTGCCAGAACTACGCGTATCCAATCAGTTAGTCATAATGTTGTATGTACACCGTATGCTTAGCTCGATTGCGTTGTGTTTCTCTGAACATTCGGTAGGTGCTAAGAGAGGGAACTACGGTATTGGAACGCGCAAGTCGGAGCGTCCTTCGCAGTCTAGTATCCCGTCTCTGATACATCTTCAAAGCCAAACGAGGTGCAGAGAGGCGGCGATCCAAATGATTGACAGAGATGTTCCGGGAAGGATGGAGGCTTGAGCCGATGAAAAATAAACGTATACCTTTCGACAAGTGGGATACGCTGCTCCCAGCGACATTCCATGCTGGCAATTTCTCTTTACGCGAAGGGCCGATATGTAATGAAAGCACCTATGTAGTCCGATACAACGTTTAGAAGTCTAGCGGCATTTCCTCCGCAATGGTGGATTTACAAGAGCCTGCTCCTATGGGCGCCCACTCTAGTGTGACGTCATGAGCCTGCCTTTGGAGAACATTGTCGAATGAATCATCGGGGCGATTCACTTCAGTCGCGGAGGAAATCGGCTGCCGCGCTTTAGTAATTAAGTTGTATCCGACTGTAGCAATTTTGTAGACGTTCTACGGCGTGTCTGGAGTTTCTGCGCTCAATGGTTCTCCCCTGCAAGCGTATAGACTAATAACTGTTCACTTTTAATCACCCATCGCTTCGATAACGGTTCATTTCAGGGTATAGAGAAAAAAAAATAAACCACTATATGAGAATTCGTTGCTGGTAGGTTCTTCCGTAAATGTGCCAAGCTTCTTTTTACAACAACAACAACAACAACAATAATAATAATAATAATAATAATAATAATAATAATAATAATAATAATAATAATAATAATAATAATAATAATAATAATAATTTATTTACCATCTTTGTGAAATATAGATGGAGGATTGTAGCTTGACTAGCCTACAACCCTTTTAGTGAGGCAATATGATATATATATATATTACTCCTGCACTTTTACATAATTATACAAACACGAAGCCGCACTCACGGATATATACATACAGGGGCATACTAGTGTTTTAACATATGTTGTCACTTTTTTGTGTATTTGTTAGTAATAAGAATGCGCTGGACTACTTGCAGCGCTGGTAGCTCAGAAATACTTGTCACAAACCACGCTGCACGGTTTAAAAAAAAACCTCGTTCATCTCTTCCTCTTCAGTAGGCACGCGCTGCGACTACTTCTGTATGAACGGCGCTTAAATGCGCACAAGGCGTCGCGCCTGCTGCTCGGTGACGGTTAAATTCTCTCCCGTGTGAAACAGACGCGCCCGTGGGAGAGTGTAAAAATTACTTCCTCTTTCTGCCATGGAACCGCGACGGGTCTTTCCGTGGGAGAGTGTGAAAATTACTTCCTCTTTCTGGCGTAGTATATAGGTGAGCCGCGATGTGCCAGCGAGTCTTTTCGAGTGCTTCACGCCGGGAGACTTCGCTGCGTCTTCGAGAGAGAGTCTTCGTGCGTGCCGCTGTTATTGCAGCAGCTGAAGTGACCTTGCTTGTCTGTCCGTCCGCACGGTGCACGGTCGTCCCACATTTCGGAGGCCAAGGTCTTTCGTACCTTGGGTGGTAGACAATATCGGAGGTCACGCATGTGGTCCGCCTTATAGACCCTTGATGACTTCCGGTTATGTCTGCGGGTGTGCCTGAATAGCATAGGTGGGCAAGAAGAGCGTTAGAAAATAGCCCGCTGATTTTCTGCACTTTCCTTTCGTCATTTGGCAAAATATATTCATATAAATGTTCCTTTGAGATACATAAAAAGTACAGGACATTGCATTGAACATTACACACGTTCTTTTTATCTGAAAAACTAATAACACGCTTTTCTTACCCTTGAAAAAAAAACGTAAAAACGTCCTTTAAGTTTCGACGTTACGAGCTGGTAAATAAGGTAACCGGAAGTTTTTTTTTTTTTTTTTTTGGGAGGGGGGCACAACGGTTGCGATCTTGAAACCGTCTATACATTTGTTAACAACTACATGAATTGACTGGTCTCCAGCCGACATATGACAATAGTTAGCCGAAATAAGCAGCCACTCAGCCATCAGCTTACGAGAACTGAAATTCGGACTAATTTGTAAGAATTCGTACACTAGCAAATGGTACCTTAGACATTGGACGCAAGGAGATCTGGTGGCAGTTCTTTCTTGTTTACCTCTTTATTCCTTTACTTGTTCAAGTATGTATCACCAGCCATCGTTTACCTGATATTAGCTGGCACAATTCAATGTTAGCTATTTGAAGACCTTGGTGATAGTGTGCGAGTAATTGCGGTTGAAGAAATAGGTCAAGAATATTCGCCATAATTGGTTGGTGTGCAGCTGGACTGTAACTAAGAAGACGTTCTTGAAAATTACATGGCGTGATTCCGGCCGCGGCCACTACCGCAGCCTCTGCAACTCGCCACGCGAGAACGTCGTGCTGCCAGAGCCGATCGCGGAGCCGATCTCGGAGGCCGTGCTCCAGCATTGCAGTTGCTCTAACTATTACGCAACCGTTGAGAATACACGGAGCTGTGTAACTCTCGGACTAATGGCGGCTGGTGATTGTTTACGGTGCTTAAGCTGTCTATGTTAATCCTTGACATATCAAAGTTTCCGGGTCCTACAAGCCAGTTCTGGCGACTAAGTTATTGCCGCATTACCAGCATAGTAGTTCAAATGTTTAAGCACTCTTATTTCACAATCTCTTTTGAGCTGCTTGAAGCCACGAAGGGAGAAGTCTTGTCAAGTGCGTGTACACGATCTGCCAAACCGAAATCAAAAGTGAATTTCGGGTTGGGAGCCTGTAAATTCCATTCACTGGATTTGCAGTTAAGACCCTAAAACCAACTGCCAAAGGGATAGCCATCGCAAGCAATGTCTACAACTACTCTCTCTTTTTTTTTCCTTTTCAATAAAAGGAGGAAACATTCGCACAATAAAATCATGATTTTGCTAAGAGTGTGTTCTCTGAAGAGCACCATTACAAATTACGGCTCTTGGGGGTATGATTTTTCCATTTTTAAGTGTAACTGTTTAAATACAAAAGAGAGAGAGGGGGGGACCTAGTTGACTACCCCTATTTAGGAAGTAAAAGGGCGGTGGAAAGAATAGTGAGGGAAAGCCAATGAAAGCACCATAGAGCTGTTATGTCAGTGTCAGATCATCAACATGCTGACAAGTTTCCGATGGAGGCGGAAATGTTGTAGGCCCGTGTACTCAGATTTGGGTGCACGTTAAAGAACCTCAGGTGGTCAAAATTTCCGGAGCCCTTCACTACGGCGTCTCTCATAATCAAATGGTGGTTTTGGGACGTTAAACCCCACAAATCAATCAACATGCTGACAAAACAATACATCCAATCAGCAGTCACACTGTGTTCATGCAGATAAGTAAATTGGTAAAACGAAAACACGCAGAAAATTTATAACCGCCTGTTTACTGTGGAATATATTCTCGCAGCGTGTAAGTACCGTTGTTTGGAAACGATATTACAGCCAAGGGTTCCTTTGAAGTGTTTCTTCAAGGCCACAGGGAGCAGAGCACATTCACGAGAAAAAAAAAAAAAACTGCGGAGGAACCTCCCGGAATGCTGCGTTCGGCGATACGATGACCTTTCAGTGGCAGGCCAGGCTGTTGTACAGCGCTTTCTATGTGTTGAGCTATTTGCGTGTAGCGGAGCAGGCGAATGCCGCCGCCTATTACGTACGGTTCGCACTTCCTTCGGAGAGAGAGCCGCAGCCTTTGATCTGGTTTCGCCGTACGTTTATCGATGCTTCTTTGAAGAGAAGGCAAAATGGCAAGTAACTCCTATAGTGGCCGGCTAACTTGTGTAGCGCAAGTATGCTGCGAAGTAAGCAGCGCGTCACGACTTGCTGACGCTGCGCTGCGTGCTAGAAGAATCCCTTTGAAAGGTGGGCAATGTGGGAAGACTGCGTGGGACCGTGAGTGAGTAAGTGAGAGAGGGAGGGGAAGGAGGGAGGGAGAAATGGAGGGAGTGTGTGCGTGCGTGCGTGCGTGCGTGTGTGTGTGTGTGTGTGTGTGTGTGTGTGTGTGTGTGTGTGTGAGAGAGACAGAGAGAGCGCTTTCGGAAATAAATAATGCAGAAGCATTGGAAAGAACGCGCGGGAAAGAACGTAGTGCGGTGTTGCGTTAGTGTAGCGCCAATGTGTGTCTTAATTTTTGTTTCGTGCTTGTATCAGCTTAGTTAAGCAGTGAGGCTTGTTCGCTTGAGTGATTGTTTGAGCTAACTAGACCCACCGGGTACGAGCTCATCTAGAAACGTTGTTGTTGACGAGTGGCATCGCAGAAAACCTTTTTTGTCTTCATCTCTGCCGGGGCAGTGTACGACCACAAAGTGTACCACCACCTTGCGCGCGCGCGCGCACACACACACACACACACACACACACACACACACACACACACACACACACACACACACACACACACACACACACACACACACACACGCACACACACGCACACACACACACACACACACACACACTCACACACACACTCACACACACACACACACACACACACACACACACACACACACACACACACACACACACACACGCACACACACGCACACACACACACACACACACACGCACGCACACGCGCACACACACACACACACACACACACACGCACGCACGCACGCATGCACTGTTATTGATATATTGACACTGTTGTTTTTGTTGACAACCCCGCAACTGAATTGAAATTGCGTAAAATCACTGTAGTCAGAACCTAGCTTCACCTAGGGGAAACCCAGAAACGACCTGAAAGCAACCTAGAAACAACCGTCATCACCTAGCTATGTAAGGACAACTTAGAAGCAACCAGATTAGCCTTTAGAATTGTACAGTTTCACGGGCTGGGTTCCCATTCTTAGACAGCATCGTAGACAGCTTAGGAGACAGCGCCGAGCCCATGCTGTCCGAAAAACGGAACACGCCTTGACGTCTTATACGCGACGAGGCGCCACATCGCGTCGAGAAAGAAAGCTAGAATAAACAAACCTAATTGTTGTATTTCCTAGCTTATTTCGTGTTGAAATCTAAATAAATTCAACGTTACTCAAATTGAACGTCTGGAGAAGCGTTTGCTTGCGTGCAGACGACCATTGCGGCGAGATCCGATCGATCTGGGCGATTCGCTGAGCCGTCATTTTGCTTGGGCAGCAAAGTATACCCTGCATCGTATATGTGTATACGATGCGGTCTTCTCGGAGCTGTCTGTTGTGTCGGCTACGTGAGAATTGGAACGCTACTTTAGATGGCCGCCGTCCATTTAGCTGTCTATTAAGCCGTCTCTGGTGAGTATTGGAACACACCCACGGTTTCAATTGAAAGCTTGCGAAGGTTTGTGCAAGCTTTGCCTTTTATTTTTTTCGATTCGCTGAAGCAGTCGATCAGGAACCGCGTTCGCAAGCCTCAGTGCGCCTTCTGAAAACGTGGTACTTGCGTACATGCAGCCCCTGACAATCACACACTTAACACGTTTGCGTTTAAGCGTGCATCTTCGAGGCTCACTGCGAAAGCGACGCCTGATTACTTCGGTGCAGGCGAAGCGCTTTGTTTTCATCAGCCTGTATACACGATCCACCTCTTGGCGTCTCGCTCCAGCGTTGTCCTCCGCCATTTTTTCTTACACCGCTCCACAGTTTCGGTATTCCTCCTCCTCACTTTGGTCTTTTAAAGTTTGCAGCGACATGTGTTTAAAATAAGTCGTGCTGATGTGTTTGAGAAAGCCTGAGCTTAGATGGTGTAGTGAACTTTTAATTTTATCATGGACACCTTTGCTTGTTCTCACGTTCTTTATTTGCCCCGTGATTGCTTGCCTTTCTTCCGTCCTAAGTCTTTCCTCAGCTTTACACTTCCTGTATTTCTCGTTTTTTTTTCACCGTTTCCGTTTGATCTCTTGCTCCGCCGCTCGCCTTTAATGGGAGTTCGTTGCGTACCTAATTCGACAAAGAAAGCCTTAGGGATGGACTTATTTTTGTAATCTTGTTTGTTTGCCTGTTTGGAGCGAGACATAAAAGATTAGCAGCAAGACCCAGTGAAAGCGAGGGGCCCTGCTGCGATAATGCAATAAACATGTTCATGAAGTAGCAGCTCGAGCACCGGTTCACTCGTAATTAGAGCTCGTTAGCGTAACACCTTCGAGCTTCTTTGAAGTAGCCTTAAGTGCCCGAAAAAATGTTCAGACCTTTGCGAGCGCAAACATAGCCGAAGAATAATGTGAAGTGGAGGTGGAGTGACGCCGGACGAAATGTGCATTCCTTGAGGCACGCGAAATTGAACTAGGTTGTTACGATCGACACTTGGAACTTGGAGGCTTGCTTCAGACGTGGTTTGTTCCAGCTGTATAATTCTTACGTTTACAAAACAACATACAGCCGCCCCAGGGAAATGCATCAACTCGGAAGACAGAGTATGAGATAGTTTTCGTGTTCCAGTTGATTTAGGGGACCGCTTAAGGTGCCCTGCAAATTTGGGCTCTATCTTCGTGGTCCTAGCTTTTTGTACGAGCTGTACCTATCTGCATAGGATTTCTTAATATACACTAGAGGGAACTCTGGCGCTAGTGTCTATGGGAGTTGAAACGCACGGCGCTTCAGCGAGCCTAAGAATGATGGATAGTTCACTTATTTGTCTAATCTTCGTACTTCTGGCCTGCTTTGGGTTCCGTGTGTGTTCGTGTGGCTTGGAACTGTTTTCTCACGAAACAAAAATCTGCAAATGTTCTGCTGATGCGCTTCACCACCTTATTCTTTTACGCTTACCTTTCCGAATCGGGTCACCAAGTTCAAAAGGGTTGAATCTTTCTTTCAAAACAAAACTGCAGAAACACAGCAAGTACGATTCACCGCCTGGAAGTACGAAGATTAAGCAAATGTGTATACTACCAATCATTTCCATGGTCGCTGAACAATCGCAGCGCCAGAGTGCCCACTAGTTAATTTTAGGACGCTCTATGCCTATCTGTACTGCCAACCTCGGTGAGGGTAACTAACCAACCTCCCTGCTTTCCTCTTCTCTTTATTTTCTCTTTCAAGGTCAGTCGGTCATCAAACGCTACGATTGGCGCCGTGGCGCAAGATTCTTCCGGTGTTTCATCACCGCATGATCGCACCATATCCGCGCCCCGTTCGCTGTACGTTCGATCGCGCGTCTTTGGGACTGCGACGTTTCCTGTGGCGCGTATGGACAGGTGCCTCCTTAAGCGGATTGTCCGGCAACTTTTAAAAAAAGACAGTGGCTATCCTTGCACATCCGGGTGCGCAGTCGAGCGAGGCTTTGCGTCCTGTTGCAATTAGTGAAGCGCTTAGCGCTTATAAGCTTTCTCGCTATTAGCAGTGAGCTTATCTCGCTAAGCCGAATCGGCTACGGAGTACCGGAAGGAAGACGCCTGACTTGCTCTGTTGTACGTGCGCGCGTGGGTATTTCGAGAGCGGGGGGGGGGGGGGGAGGAGCTATAGAGAGCTTGTCTGCCTCGCTTGTACATCTCTCTCCCGGATCGGGAGAGAGATGTTCCTCTACCTAAGTTTAGGCGCCTGACTTGGATTCGCTTGACCGTGTACGGCGCTGGAGAAGTGGATCGTTTAGAACTACTAACTCGGCGGCTTATCCTCCGGTCTACAACATTGCTAGGATTAGTTGCTAAGGAACGCAATATCCAATTTAGGTTTTTTTTTCGCTTTGGAGACTTTTTGTTTGGACCTTTACGTGCAAGTTTGTGGAAACTTTCTCTAGGTATGACGTTTATTTAGTGGGCGATGATATAAATGTAATTGGGGGATCGTTATGTGTTGCAGAACGAAGAAAGTTCGCCTTTAGCTTTTATTGTGTTGTGTTGTAACGTTGTTGAGATGGGGGTGAACGCTGCAATTGTGCACAGCAAAACTACGAACGCCCGCGCAGGAAGAGCAGTGGTAAACACAGTCGTTTCTCATCGAAAATCCGAACAGCGTTTTTCATGCTCTGGCTATATTACGCTCTGGCTATTAACTCTCGTGGTCATTAACATGGCTCGGCAAACTCACTCATCACACCGTCTCACTCAGACTCAGATCGGGCCGTGAGTATCAGTCTGAGCGAACCCGAGTGAGTGAAATTTTGATGAGTGTGTGTACGAGTGAGTCCGGTTGGGAAAAAATTGTAATGAGTCTGACAAGTGAGTTCGTTTGGGGAAAATATATTTCTTGAGTTAGCCGAAGTGAGCCCCACTTTTTATTGCCGACCTGCGGTCCTATCCGCCCGTCTTTAGAATAACCATAGTCACTTGCTCCGTCACTCTGTGGGAGAGCTTTGTGTGCTGCCAACTTCGACCGTGGCACGGCGCCACCGGTGCTAAGGGAGGCGTGCTCGTCGAGGCCAGAGGGGCGATGGCGAGGTGCGTGTTGTGTTGGCGAAGTATTTATCGTGAGGGTGTGGTGCTGTGTGTGCCTGCTACGGTACTCGAACGCGACGAATAGTTAGCGGCAGCTCTTGGAAAACGATGCTAAAGACGTGCTGTGTGTCGCACTGTCGCTCCGGCTGAGGAGGCGCTCGTTGAAGCCAGCGATACGACGGCGCCGTGTGTTGGCTTTGCTGGCGTCGTGTTTTTTTTTTTTTTTCTATTACATGCCCTGCACACGGGTGTTCCGTTTAAGAGCGGACCCGTCTGTATACGTTCGAGAGCCTCGCCGCACCGACAGAAACGCCGCGCGGTATCAGTGACCGCGCGACACGACTTGCTTTCGAAGCGAGCGCGAGGAGCGCCCGAGTTGCGGTCTTGCACGTGTATAACGTACACGTTACGCGCTGTATACATACTACCCTTCTGTGTTCGCAACTTTTTTTAGGGGCGAAGCTCCTTAGGGCGTGGGCTGTGCGTCCCCTGTAGCCTGTATGTAGCCACCTCTAGTTTAGTTCTTGCAGTGTTCTCTAGATGGCGGTACTGTCCCCTGTATGTAGCCACCTCTAGTTTAGTTCTTGCAGTGTTCACTAGATGGCGGTACCGTGTCCTGTATGTAGCCACCTCTCGTTTAGTTCTTGTAGTGTTTACCAGATGGTGGTACTTGTAGCTGATGATGAAAAGATGCAAGATGTTATAAACTAGAAAGCGGTACTTGTAGTTGATGAAAGACGCGAGATCTTATAAAATAGGAATGATGTCACATATGGCGCGTGTCATTGGTTGAAGGCAATCGTTCGATTTAGTGCGGCGACGTACGCTAGGGGGAGCGATGTAATAAAATCTAGTGGGCAAAATGTACAGACGATTCATGGTTTACCAGGTTTACCTCCGGAGCTTCGCCCACTCATCATCATTCACTTCGTGGATATGGCGGAATTTTTTTTTACCACTGTTTAGTTTAGTCTCGTCTCGGTTTCGTCTCGCCGTCGCGTCGCCTTCTCACTCGGCGGTGTACAGCCGGTGATTCAAGCAGTGTAAACACGCCGAGCGGCGCCGGCCACGGCTGATAGGACGACAGGAACGACGCTGCAGCAGCAGCAGCGGCGCCATGGCGGAGTGTCTGTGTGCGTGTGGCGGTGGCATCAGCTCCGACTTTGCAAGACGGGATGTGCCGGTGTTTGCCGTGGCGCTCCACCCGTCTCCGACACTCCGCGCGGGGTTGACGGTCTCTCGAGGAGGAACCGCGCCCTCGTAGTTCCGAACGCTTTCGCTCCCGTGTTGATACACGTCCTTGCATGGCGAGAGCGTATTCGTCCGTATCGGTTGTGGAGAAAGTGCATGCACTTGAAACGCCGCTGTCACACCTTTCTTGCTTCCTATGTCCCCCTCATCTCCAAGAGCTCGTGTAAGAGTGTCATCCTTATCCAGGACAACAGGGCCCTCGAAGTGTTATCGAAACGTGCGTGACGTCCCTTCTTTGCCGGCCGCCGCCGGCGGGACTTCAGCTGACGAATGCGACCGCAATCCCGAGTGGAGATAAGAGAGTCGTTTGGTTGGCGGCTGGTGCGGGCTGTATAAAAATTGGAACGTTTACAGTCGTCAGTTTGCTCTTTCGAAACGGGAGGCACTAAAGATAAACGCCGGAAGTTTCCACTCGTAGAACGCCGTTATGGTCGCGATACACTGGGCCAGTTGGCCGTGGTTCAATGCAGGACAGCACAAGAACGGACAACACCAGAGATGCAAATTAAATGCTTTCTAACAAGCTAAGCCTTGTTCCTGAGAATACGTATATAAGGAAAAAGGGCGGAAATCTAGGGACTGCACAAGACCTTCAGCACTTGTTTGTGTCGATATTTCATATCCGATGTTTTGTCTTTGCTCTGTTCCGCTATTAACCCTCTCAGAACTGTATTTCTTATGCCTATCGAGCTTAACACTACATGCGAATTTTTGAGTTTTGCGAGTGCTGTTGAATAGAGGGTTAACAACGGCCTTTTATTTCGCAAGTCTGGTAGACAGCTGTGATAACTGCGGGGTGGGAAAGTTTCGACAAATGAAGTACATCGAGTTGGATGTATGCATCGTAGACCCACGGGAATCTGGGTGGGTAATATGAGGTGAAAAGCAGCAGCTTACGAACAATAGCGCACAGTGCATTGGAAACGAGGCCTACAAGTCACAGCATTGGTCAAAAGTGATACGTGACATTCGCTATCGATGCAACTTCGTCGCCAGAGTTGTAGTGCTCGGTTAACGGCGTTGGAGAAAAAGCGTACGAAAAGTCTCATTAAGTGCAGCGGAAAGCCAGTAAAGCTTGTTCGAATACATCCAGTCACTGACTTCTCTCTCTTTCTTGGCCCCTTTAAAATGTAGTTCCTTGACCCCCTTATCAAACGGCGTTCCCTGACCTTGACATCTGGCGACAGTGGAGAGGAGAAAAGTCGACACGCATGCGCACGTGAGCAGGAATACGGCAAGGGTGTGTAGAGGGGAGGGGGCACACAACTTTAGGGGCTCATCTTTGAGCATGGAAAAGCGACAGCGCTCCTCTCTTTTCAAAGGCCACCATGCCCACGATACGGTTATTTTATTGTGCCTCTTGTGGGCTTCCCGTGTGAGCGCATGTGTGTACCCACTCACATTTGCGACTCTACGCGTGCGATATCATTGTTGATGCTTAACGTTCTGTCTGGAAGCTCACTTCAGCGGAAGCCTGCAAGGTTGAGAAAGGTCCTGCGAGTTTCGCAGTGCTGTCTCTCTCTCTCTCTCTTCTTTTTTTTTTTTTTGCTAACCGCCCAGGGGTGTCGTTTTCCGACGCCTGTACGTGCGATTACTTTCAGCTTACGATTTATGCTTTATCGTTTTCTTGGTACCTGTCGCTGCGAGTAGGCGAATTCTTTTCGCAACCACGGAGATAACATTGATATGGCGGCGGAAAATATTAAAATGAAAAACTTATAACGCTTACGCCTCTCTTACCGCTACAATAACGGAGCAGAAACCTGGCTGCTTACCAAAGCAGCTCAACTTAAAATGAGGACCACGCAGCGAACCATGGAAAGGAAAATCGATGTTGTAACACTAGGTCAAGGAACAAACAGGTGCTAGACACATTAATCGAAATGAAGAAGAAATGGGCAGGATTGGAGCATGTAGCATCTAGACAGGATAACAGGTCAATAGTGGTTACTGACTGTGTTCGAAGAGAAGGCAAACGCGCGAAGGGGAGAGAGAAGTTCGCGTGGGCAGATGAGACTAAACAAGTCGGCGGGTATAACGTGACCGTGGAAAGCACAAAACTGCGTCGATTGACGAAGCAATAAAGTTGACTTTGCAAACCTGCAGTTAATGCAGCCATGATGATGATGATGATGACGATGATGATGATGACAAGCTTTACTTTAATGCAGCCATGATGATGGCAAGTTTATAAAGTGTGCGAGCTGATATAATAGTCCAACACTGCCGGAACCCACCACATTTCAGGTGTGGGTGGCTTCGAGCGGCTGAGGGTGATCGGTCAGTGACTAAATGAATCTGGTGGCTCCTGCCTACTATGTCATTTGCCAATATTTGGTGTTGTGCTGTTTCTGTAACGTGTAGCCGTTGGCTTGTTATGCTATGCTACCCATGATAACATGAGCTGCCGAGATAGGTTGTTCTCTTGAGAAACTGTTAATGTTTGGGTATTGTCGGCTTGTGTACCTGACGTTGGACAGGCCTCTGCGAACGCTTGTAGCATTGACGCGTACCTTCATGTGGGCAAAAGACTCGTGCTGTCTGAATCGTTTCTGCTGTCTTACTGTTCTCACATATTTTTTTTTTCCACAGTGAGGATGGGTGGCGAATCGGATGATCTAGTGGAGCTGTTGAGCTTCGCTGTTGACCCGATGGTCGCGGGATCGACTCCCGGCTGCTGCGGCTGCATTTGACAGATGCAAAATGCTTTAAGCCCGTGCGCTTAGGTTTCGACGCATGTTTAAGAACACCAGACAATTTTCAGGAGCCTTCCACTATGGCGTCTCCTATTTTCATATCGTTGTTTCGTTACGTAAAGCCACAATCATAATTTTACCTTTCTATTTTCAAAAGAAACATATTTAACGCATGCACAAAAAAAAAAAAACATTCGTGCGTGTAGATCCAATAACACTTTGAGTGACGGGTTTAGTATAAGGAGAGTCAGCTGGTTAAGTCGGGATTTAATGTCCGCTGTATGCCGCATCTCACCAGAGCCTACGACATAGATGTTTATCGGCCGTGCGCGTTTTGTTTTCTTTCCTTCGTGTCCGTTTGTTCGGGGAGCTGACGGGCGCCGAAAATAGACCTATCCGTAGAGTCTGCAGTCTTGCTCTCGTATTTCCTCAGTCCCAGCAGTGGTTGACGAGCTTGTCGCCGACCAGATACGAGGTGACCGTGACACGTCAGGAGGCTCCATGCGATAAACTCTGTAAAAACCCCGGAGGTGTCGGTTCCCCTCTTGTGGTGGTCAGTTTCAAGCGAGCTTGTGACAGGGAAGACGACCCACGCACTCGTGCTCTGTGGCACGTTTCGTGCATCCTGCCGAGTGATGCAGATGACCTGCGGTATTTCGTCGAGTGGCGTTGATCTGTTGTCAACGCAGCTGCCCGTTCGAAACCGCTGACAGTCCTCTTGTTGAAATTTGCAGATCAACATTTACCGGGAAAGATGCTGTTGATGTTGATCGTCGTCGTTGGGTCAATGTTCTGAAAGCTCTAAACATTTTTTTTTTTCGTCGCGAGACCGAACCGGACAAGTCTTTTGTTTCATCGCCGTCTTCAGCTTCGTCATCAACAACTCCGCGAAGGCACCATGTTAATGTTAAGAGTACAACGCACGCAGTTTCATACTCGGAGGTCAAATACGTTACAGTGGGGTCATCAGATTGAAATGGAACACAGCAATGTGATCACGCTGCTTTTACGTCGTCAGAGTCGTTATGTTGTAACGTTAATACCAGTATACGTCAATAACCAGCGTCCACGTTGTCACGTGCAGAAGAACTATCACTGTGCTGAAGTGGCGGCGTTAATCCCTGACCGCACGTACGAGAGACGGCATGCAACTTCGCGTAACCACTCGCACTCTTTCTTCTTAGGGAGAGGGTGTGACGTTACGTCAGAAAGCCATGCGCTGCAACGCGTACGTGTGGGCAGGGCTGTAGGAGGGAGAGAGAGAGAGAGAGAGAGAGAGAGAGAAAACTATTTGGGAGGCGCGCTGCGGGCTTCTCCTTCTGCAATGCTAGCGCCGTGCCGTGTCCCTTAATGCACTGCAAGATGTCTTAGGACGCTGCTGCTATACACGGCCGACGTCCGATAAGCGGTTCATGCCGTTTCAATATCGCGGGCATTTATTTCTCTGGTGTTGTCGTCGGCTCCTTAACTGCGAGGGTGCGTGTGCTTGCTTGTGTGTGAAAGCATGCAGTTGTTGTTGAGGGGTCCGCCGGTTTCGGCGATCGTCTCGGATAAGAGCAGGTCGTTGTTCTCTTGCTCCCGCCTTGGTATGCTTGTTAGACGCTAAGAGGGGCCCAAACTGCCGCATTATCGGCAGGGAGGAATCGAAAGAAACCGGCATATATATGATGGCGTATCCGGAAAGCCTGGCTACCACCTTACCGCAGTTTCTCCCTCCCCTCTCCCAATGTGAGACAGACATACGCGCGTGCGCGCACACACCTTCTGATCAGGTGCTTTGCCTTTCTTTCTCTTTTGGTGTATCGCGGTCTCTTGACTGTCTTCTACGAATAGGCATCGCTAACTAATTAACGGAAGATTAAAGTGAAGAACGTTATTTGACGTACGATTTCACAATCCCAAAAGCACCACTCACACCGGGAGACGACGCTTGAACCACTGAGCCACCGAGAGGTACCTCTTTCTACGTTCAAACGACAAACTATTCGCATATACCACTTACCGCTGGTGGCGGGCATCTCGGGGGGGGGGGAGGGGGGAGGAGGGGCTATCGTGTTTTCAGCATTATCAGCAAGATGGCGCAGTGAGCGCGCGGCCGCTCTCATCGCTCCCGCGTACTTTGGCCCGCGTAGAGAATAAGGGGGTGTACGCCTGATTGCGCTCCCTTGTCTTGCAGTAGGGAGAATCATACGTCTTGGCTAGCCGTTGGGTTTTGTCGGAATGATTCTGTTGTAGTCACCGGGCGCACAAAGGTCACTGCAATCGTCGCATGGCCTCTGTTTGCGAAAAGGGCGTGCGTTTCAGACATTGCGAAGTAACAACTGAGACACTTATTCGCGTTCATCTGTACCTGTGAGTACGTTTCGTGCGTCATTTGTGCGTGAGGGACGCGGGGCACGTTTCGATCTGCTTGCCATTCTGCGCCTGACCTTCCAATTTGTTGCTATCACATTCATTGCTTCGCCTTTGCGACAAAGCTGCGACTTTTTGTTTAAACAGGGCATTAAGTGTTTAATTGTAAACGTTGTTAGTTTCCTCTCGTTCTGTGCGTGTTGTTTTCGTGGGTCATTTGTGCATGAGCAGCGCGCTGCGCCTTTCAATCGGCTTGCCGTTCTCAGCGTTGCATTCCAAGTTGTTGCTGTCGCATTCATTGGTTCACCCTTGCGTCGAAACTTTGACTTTTGGAAAGCCGGGAAAATCGAGCTTCACGCCGAAAAGCGGCGAAGGCCTTCTTGTGGGACCCGCCTCGTCGCATGATTGTGAGATTCCAGTGGGTGTGTTTTTACTTCCGTTCCTCACTTTTTCTTATTCGCTCTTCCTTTTATATCTCCTCCTCTCCAGTGCAGGGTCGCAAACCAGACACTTGCTTTCTGGTTAACTTTCCTACCTTTCTTAATACCATCTCTCTCTCTCTCTCTCTCTCTCTCTCTCTCTTTAGAACATTTCACCGAGCCAGTGTCGCTAAAGTATGAAAAATATATCTTGATATTTTTTGACGTCACGTGCGAAGATTTCGACCCAAAGTTTTAAAATTATACTTCAGCCTTTATATTCTCCGCTAATAATGAACTTATGTTAGTGAAACTTATGGCACCAGAGTTCTCAGAGTGTACTTTGTCTATTTTAACCGATTCATTGTTTCCCTTTATATAGCGCTCAGCTTTAGTAGTATATCTTAGTTATTTATTTCTTTACGACGACTCTCCGCTTGTATAAAATTAAGGCAGTCTATGAGCGCAGAGAGTTGTACGCTTTCGCGTAAAATCACTCTTAGCGCCGTCCGTCGTCCTTCCGTCCATCGTTCGTCCTGTCAGATGTAGGGGTAGCGAGCCGCACCTGTTCCGGCCATCCCCCGTGCCTTTCCCCCTTTTCCTGTTGCTGTTACAGGTTTTCTTTGTGTCCAAGTCCTTCGTATATGTGTAGAGATGGTCGGAACTAATCCCCGCTGCAGCGTTTCCCATCGCACGCGCCGAAGCGTGCTCCATTAGGCATCACACTATTACCGGATCGTCCGAGAACGAATCAATCGTTCTGACGTGACTGTCACGTGCGTTGCTGCTTCGTTACTGGGAGCGATCGTTTGGCGTGGGCGCCCTAATAGCCTGCCGATGCGCTTTCGTGCTTGCGAAAGGGGCGGCGCCACGCTTACTATGTCTGGCGCCGTCGTGAGCGGCCACCGCAGCATGCGGTTTCTTTCTTTCTTTCTTTCTTTCTTTCTTTCTTTCTTTCTTTCTTTCTTTCTTTCTTTCTTTCTTTCTTTCTTTCTTTCTTTCTTTCTTTCTTTGTGAGTGACTGGTTTTCACATGGTTCCCCTTAATACCGGCGCCCGCATGCTTACGGTACAGTTGTTACACAGTCGAGGCTGCCTGTATCTGTCTATACCTCTACGCTACTTCTATTCTTGTCGTTGCTGTGTCTGCATACGCGTGCAGTGTCGTGCTCGGGGCTCTTAACTGCGCCGCCGTTTAACCGGTCGCTCACACCGCGGCGTCGCTGTGGCGAAGGTGCGGCCCCCCGGTTCTTTGGGCCCTGCCGGGATCAGATAAGCGCGGCCCAATTTGGGTGATGTTCTCTGTGCCGGCGTGTCTGGTGCATTGTTTTCTGCGGTGCCATCAGGCTCGCTGACGAAGAAGAAGCACGAACGAATTTGATTTCGCAGCGAGCAGTCTTCAACTAATGCATGAAAAGCGAGCCGCCACGAAGTCCGTTATGTGTGTAGGCTTTTCTAATCGCGATAACCTTTATATAGATTTGCCATATGGGCCAACGGTGGTCCTTGAACTGGTATAGCGCATTACGGGGAAGAAGAAACGGCCGAGCAGACCGACACAAGAGGACAGAGCGCTAACTTCCAACTGAGCTTTATTGTCAAACTGCATCAAATATGTAGACCGGCGCAAGCATACATCCCCGTAATGCGCTATACCAGTTCAAGTACGACGAACCAACTCGCCCAATCTTCAACACTCGTGGCCAACGGTGGTCACTGCCGGAGGACGGGTAACCTTTGTATAGACGAGCCATATGACCCAACGGCGGTCTCTGCTGGAGGACGGGTCCTACTAGCACTATCTAAGTATGGTGTGAGCTATGCAGTGCCCCCTGGTCGAGTCACAGTGTCCGCGTCAGAACGGCCGTTGGCGTCCCAACAAAGTGGATGCGCGTTAGGCTGTGGCATTTTTTTTAAAAACATGCGCTGCGACTATCTATGAGTGTCTACACGGACAAATTTCGCGCCCTTCGGTTCGTTTTTTTTTTTTTTCTAGAGCGGTTCACTTTTTTTGGAACGTTTTGTCGCTGCCCCCACCGACCACTGCAGTTGTGTTTGGCGTGCCGCCCGGTTCTTGTCATTGTTTATTGTGCTTTTTTTCTTGTGTTTGTTTCTCTAGTCCCCCTGAATTCCTTCTTCTTTTGAGTATATATGTCAAGTTTTTTTTTTAGGGACGACCCGGGGTGCGGGGCGGAGTTATTTCTAGCCTCGATTAGCTTCGGTCGAAACCGACTAAATATGGACCGGCGCCGTTGAAACTTGGCCTCATATACATATACTCTGTATCGCCCCGTTGGCCGGCGTCGGACCTTTCTGTTCGCGTCAACAGTTGCCGAGTTGAAATCGGTGACGCTGGTTTCGGCGCTGGCGCTGTAAAAGTGCTTTATCGTACCGTTACCGTAGTCTTCGTGTGTCTAGTAGACGCTATGCCCACAGGCGTGCTTACAAGGGTTTGGAGCCCCTTCCCTCCCCCACACTTTGACATAAGAGGGAGGGGTCCCCTGCCACTCGAAGTGGATGTGGGGTAGTGTGCAAAGTCATCCCCATGTATTGCCCTAATAGAGAGATGGAGGCGCTGCGACGAACCTTTGCGCCCCTCCCCCCATTTGTCTATAGGTGTGCTTGTCTATAGGTGTGCGCAAAAGCATAACCGTAATGCGGGCTTTGCGGGGCGATGGTGTACACATGGTGGGACGCTTTTTAAGAAGACAACGCATGAAGGATTGCGGCGCTGCCGTACTTTTACACCAGTTGCGACCACAGTGAACTGAGTCACGGCGGTAAGTTGGGCCAGTTGGTTAGGATCCATCGTGAACTTTCTTACAGCGCAACACCAGAAAAAAATACAGGACAGGGAAGGAGTAGAACAGAATTTCCGTCTTTTCTTTCTGTTCTACTCCTTCCCTGTCCTGTATTTTTTTCTGGTGTTGCGCTGTAAGAAAGTTCACGATGGAACTAAGTCACTGCGGTATAAAGTTGTTTCGAAAGAGTCGAATTGTTTACATCTATTACCTGGTTAGTGCGCTCATGAGGCTCTGTATGTTTCTCGCTGACGTCCTCGCGACTTTTCGGGCACTTTAATAGAGTCTGAAAGCTGCGCTAATAGTTCAGTGTTTGCTTGCTTTTTCTCTGCACCGCCAGGTGTCGCCACCCGTCCGGCCGTTTGTGCTTTCGGCTAAAGTATCCCTCGAACGCTAAATAAATTGTGGATAAACTAAAAATGTATTGTTTGTTTTGCGCTAGTTTGTGCGTCGTGTGCAGATGGAAATATCTAAACATTTAATGTAACAATCTGCAGTGGTGGCGTGGTACTTGCAACACTTCGCGACCAATGTACCTGAAGGCCCGACATTGAAGTTTTTTTTTATTGGCCCTGGTTGTTTTTAACGACTCTTTGCACCGTCGCACAGTATTACTTACCCATATTTTTCCCGGCTCGCCGTACCACCCCCGTGGCCATTAAATTATGCTTCAACGCAAACGTTTCTGCGCCTTTTCTTCTGGTGCCTTAATGCCGTGCATCGTAATGTCACCTGCTGTTTACGTGTCACGGCAGTTGCGAAGCTGCTCGTGACCAAGCAGTATGGCTTTAAGAAGGCGCTTCGGGCCCGCTGGCTTCTATCCCACTCGGCGTGCGGGGAGTTTCGTGAAGTGGGACGTATCTCTTGACTAACATAACAGCTGGCAGTTTGCGCGGTTACGTAAGCTCTTTTCGGAGAGATTCAGTCTGTAAGTGTCGTCTCACGCTTAAGACACTTACGCGACGTAACTTGATGGGACAACGGAAGAGTCCACCGTAGCTGTCGTTGAGACAGTTCCAGACATCGCGGCTGAGTTAGAGAGGGAAGCGCGAGAAGATAAAAAAAAAATAGAAAAAAAAGGTCTCATCCTTCGAGCTGCCGCAATATCAAAGGACTGTCTCTCTTTCTTCACACGTCGTTTCGAGTGTCTGTGATGAGTCCTCCCTCCACGCGACAGTGCCATCAACGGCGTTATGCAATTCCGTAGTCGTAAGACGATTGCGCTATCACCATCGCCATGGCCAGCCGCTAAATGGTCGCGGTAGTTTATCTCTATCTCAGTTTACTCTCAAGTAAAAAAACAACAAAAACTGTGGATGAATGTGAGAGGAGCGTGTTTGCGTTACTAATTGTTACATTTGTTTATCTTGATATACAGGACTGTACCATAGTTTCAAACTGTATGCCGAACGGTGATCTAACATTAGCCATTGTAAGCCGAAGTTTCAGTGGCTGGTCTGGTATGATGTCAGTTAAAATGGTAAGCCTTCGCGCTGATGGCTTTAGACAATTATACACTCCTTTCTGTTTTATTAGATTTTTTTCAGCATTGCTCATTCAAAAGCATCGCAAGCTTTTTATCACGGTTTGTTTTTGTGTGTGTGATGTCGGCACACCACAGTTTATGAAGAGGTGTCTTCCCTCGTGGTAAGCATTTACCGTTCACGTTTTCTGACGTCACTTCACCTTCCGTCTTTGCCTTCCCATGCGTATATCCCTGTACAACAGTCCGCAGATGGGTGCAGTGAGGTTGCCAACTCTTCAAAGAAGTCGAAAAAAGAAAAAAAAAGGGGGGGGGGGGTGTACTTCAACATACGGAGCCAGCGCATTCGGTTTTCTTCGGTGCGGTAATACGAGATAGATCCAATATTTCTTTATTGCCTGTTCTTGAAGTGACACTTCGGCTGGCTTCGTGCTCTTGCAACATTTGCTCCTGCATGGATTAATGTACTACTAGACGTTGTCGCACTTATCGCGAAAGATCGTAGCGTCCTCTTGCCGCCTGCAACACTGCTTTGTGTGTGCGATTCGTGCGAACTTAGCGTTTGTTGGGTGCCCTTTGGGCCACAAAACTGGGTGGTCTGGAACGAATCCGGGACATAAGGCTGCCCAAACCTGTACGATCTGGGACTCGCGACGCTTTCTAAACAGTCGTCGGTGAGTTGAATAAACTTTATTTGCCCAACGGTTGTTGCTGTGCCCGGGGCTAGGCTACCAGCGACACATCGTTCGAGGAACATCTTTTGAGGTCCTCGGCGACGGCCCTGGCCCGCTGGACGGCCCACACCTGGTCTTCGAGGGCTTCGCTGAGAAGGGGGGCTTGCCATCGCTCAGCAAGGCGCCCCGCCCCATTTTGGTGGTGACAGTTCCGCAAAATCGAGAACAGTTGGTAACCCTATAGTGTACATGTCTAAACGTGGCGTCTTGCACGTAACAAAAACGGGCTATCGAGTTCACTCTGAAGCTGCAATCTGGTCCATACCCGTGTGTTTAAAGAATCCTGCTATAGCTCAAACTTATTCGCGCTAGCGCCTCCTTGCAGTGCAAAGATAAAAAAAAAAGCATTGCGCGAACGCCGCTCTACTTTTCTTCCTTCCTCTCTTTCTCTTTCTAGAGGAGCCTGGCGAAGAAACACTGTCACGTCTCGTTAGTGTGCTGTGACCTGCCACTTACTCTTCTAAAATAAATTTATTATGTTAGGTTAGCGTCGTGTTTGATATCTGATACTGTGTATATCTAACGTTGGCAATCATAGAAAAAGTAAAATCGGAGGCGGAAATTCTGTAGGCCCCCCGTTAGCTCAGATTTGGGCACATATTGAAAAACCTTTCACCTCTACAGTCTACCGCTCTACCAACTGAGCTATCGACGGAACTGAAAAACCCTAGGTGGTCGAAATTTCCGGAGCCCTCCACTATGGCGTCTCTCATAATCGTATAGGGGTTTTGGGACGTTAAACCCCACAAATCAAAAGAAGTAAATTTAGTTTACAAACGTTCCCAGTGTTGCCGCTGTCATCCTGTCTCAGGCCACAAATTGAGCGCCACACGACAAGTTTTTTTTTGTTTTATTGTGTAACATTTTTGTTATTGTTTTCTTAACCCACCTCTGGGGTGATTGGCCAACCGAACTGTCTATAATGTCGACATCTCTGCTTTTCTTCTCTCGTTTCTCATTATGTGATTTGTGCGCGCAGCGGTAGTCCACCGATAATATATTAACGCTGCTTTTGTGTACACTTTTCGCGCGTTACGCCAACTTATGTTTCAGTCATACGTACCGTATCTAATTCTTTCATTTCGTTGATTGATTGATTGATATGTGGGGTTTAACGTCCCAAAACCACTATATGATTATGAGAGACGCCGTAGTGGAGGGCTCCGGAAATTTCGACCACCTGGGGTTCTTTAACGTGCACCCAAATCTGAGCACACGGGCCTAGAACATTTCCGCCTCCATCGGAAATGCAGCCGCCGCAGCCGGGATTTGAACCCGCGACCTGCGGGTCAGCAGCCGAGTACCTTAGCCACTAGACCACCGCGGCGGGGCTCTTTCATTTCGTCGCAAGAGCGAGCTGAGAAGCCGCGGCGGAACAAGTTCCGTGCATTTTCCGGGTGGCGTGTCAGACCGAATAGCACGCTTCCGCGCCGGTGCACCGTACTAAACGGGGGAAAAAAAAAAGGGGGGGGGGGGGGGGGCTCGGCGTCCAGACACGTGCCCGATCGGCGGCGGCGCTCCAATTTGACGCACCGCTGCAGCCGCTGCCGCCGGCGACAGTCTATTTTTGTGCCTCTCTGGGTGGCGGGCGACGGTGCAGTCTCGGCAGCGATCGATCGATCGCGGGGCATGGCACAACAACGCGGTAGAGGTACACAGATGGGCAGAGTAGTGACGTACATAGATGGGAGAATACGTCGCGCAGACTGTGCCTCTACTGGCTCTCTTACTCCATCGCTATTTTGTTTCGCTTTGTGGTCGCGCGTATATGTATAATTGCGTGACGGTAAACGCCTTAGCATTTTTCCTTGTATATCTCTACCCCCCCCCCCTCTATATTATTCCTCCAGCTAGCTCCCCTTTCCTGTCACGGCTCTCTTGCATCTTCCATCATGTTCGCCATCTATCGTCGTCATCATCCATGCCTTCACCTCTATGCCTGCTTCCTGGCATTTTCTCTCTTAAAGAGGAGTCTTTCTTGGGATACGTGAATGCAGAAATTTTGATCTATCTATCTATCTATCTATCTATCTATCTATCTATCTATCTATCTATCTATCTATCTATCTATCTATCTATCTATCTATCTATCTATCTATCTATCTATCTATCTATCTATCTATCTATCTATCTATCTATCTATCTATCTATCTATCTATCTATCTATCTATCTATCTATCTATCTATCTATCTATCTATCTATCTATCTATCTATCTATCTATCTATCTATCTATCTATCTATCTATCTATCTATGTGTCTGTCTGTCTGTCACGTGAAACGATTGAGCCACCCGGCCCAAGTTTAAAAGCACTCGCTGAACGCCCGGCCACCTTGAACTGGTGGCTACTTTCGCGCCTGTTAACATAATCGATCAAAAAGCAAATATTACGTTTATCTGAGGTGCAACGTCAACACGTAAGTCTTACGCGGTGTGTTGCTTTACTAGGAAATATATACATGCGTAATTCTAAAGGCCCTGTGTACGTTGAAATTAATTTTGTCTCTCTCTCTCTCTCCTTTTAGATATCATTGTGAAAGAAGTCTGGGGCCTGAGCTGCGCAACGAAAAAAAAAGTGAGTTTACGTGACATGTTACTTTTCATGTGTCGTTTTCAAGAGAGTGTAAGATAGAATAGAATAAAATAGAATGAAGTAGAGTAGAATATTTTTTCTATTTCAAGAAATACAAATGCGCTGGCGGATATCATCGCCTAAAAGCTTTTGTCAAACAGCTTGACTGGGTCGATAAGTCGTTTCGTGAACCGCTGTCATAAGTGCGTTTTGCGAAATGAGCCAGCATGGTGGGCGGGGTCCGTCGATACGTTTTTCTCGCGTCCCCACGAAGGGCTTGAATATATAGGCAACCTGCCGTCGACCTCGGTTTTTCGTTTGAACTTCTGTACGGTGCGCCGCATGCACTATCGGATTAAGTTCTACACTCGAGCAACATTTTAGCGAAGTTTACATATTACACGAAAATATGTTTCTTCCATATGAAAACTCATTCCAAGCGTCAATTTCTAGCACTGTGTCTATTACGCGACTGCTTTACATTTATTTGTTATAACCGTTATTTAGTTATGTCCGGGGTTTTATATCGGGGTTTGAGTGTAGTGGCCACGTGGTCTTCTCTCATTTTGTTGAAATACACGGATAAACGTTTTCGGTAGGCGGGACGTCGCTCTATGCCATGACAGATGCCAAAATTTTCCCCCAGGACCGAGAACAGAGCCGCAAAGGTATTGAACGCTTTGTGGTCGAGAAAGGGACGTTATTTCAGTTGCAGTATTAACGAAATTATCCTTCACCAATGCCAGTAAAACGCAAAAAAGAACATTGGTCGTGCTGTTTCCGACTGATCGTCTCCATACTCCACGTGCATCCATTTGCATTGCGTCTGTTTATATTGCACGTAGATTGTGTTATATATCATAGATAGATAGATAGATAGATAGTCATTTACCAGCCTATTTTCGGCCGTTACACATAGTTTATTGATTGCGAATTGCCAAAACATGTGTTTCCATATCGTCCAGCCAAGATTCACCTTACGCACACACACACACACACACACACACACACACACACACACACACACATATATATATATATATATATATATATATATATATATATATATATATATATATATATATATATATATATATATATATATATATATATATAATGCACGAACTGTCGGGGCTTATGCTCGCTGGGTCTGGCCGTATATGACGTTTGGGTTCCGCAGTGCGGGGCTCTATGGGCAAGCAAGAAGGGCTTGATCGATGGCTTTATATGCATGCAAATCCACCGAGCTTTCCATTGCACCCGCGCCGTTGCGTATTGGCATTCGCATTGAGTTTTTATGGCATTACTGTGCAGCACAGCGCAGTCGCTGCCGTTCTGCGTCTGCTCAATCGTTTGAAACCGGTGCATGGGGATATCCACGTCAAGGAACGGAGGAATTTACTTGTACACCATAAAAGTATTGCATTTCATGGAATATCCGTGGAAGGCCAGGCTCGTCCTCGATGACCTGGAAGACCAGCGACAACTCGTCGCCAGGGCCAAGAGGGCAGTCGAAGCCAGAGGGTTTCTGGACTAGGAACCCTCCCACCTTAGGGTGACACCGGGCCTCGCTCGGAATACTGTTTTCTAAATAAACGTTTCTTTCTTTCTTTCTTTCTTTCTTTCTTTCTTTCTTTCTTTCTTTCTTTCTTTCTTTCTTTCTTTCTTTCTTTCTTTCTTTCTTTGTTTCTTTCTTTCTTTCTTTCTTTCTCTCTCTCTCTCTCTCTCTCTCTCTTTCGTGGAATATCGGAAGGCGTTGTACGAGCTGTGACAGCGCTGTACGTGTGCGACATGATGCGGGGATTTGTTTAACCACCTCTCTGTATAGAAACGTGCTTGGAAAATACCTGCGCGTTAGATTACCAGTTCGCTACCGAATTCTTCACCCGTGTGCTACAATTGCGTATTACTACATATGGAAGGTGATATACAATTGCATATTACTACATATCTAAGGTGATGCAGTTACGTATACCCGGTCACTGCGGCAGTGCCTCATAGGAGCCGCATGTACCACTGAGGGCATGCTTTCTACCTATATTCTGTAAGCGGCAATTGTCCTCCGAAGGCGGCAAGTGGCATTACTGGGGTGAGATTGCGGTCTACGTCATTTCGGAGACGGCGATTCCTCATATGGCAGGAATGTAAAGCTTGTTCGCATAGTCGGTCACTTTTGTCGCACCCGAATTACGATTTGATGTGTTTGCATGTTGGATACCTTTCGACAGGAAAAAAAAAATAAAATAAAAACGTCGCTGATAGCTGCGCTGTGAGTGGGAGTACAAAGGCAGATGTGATAGCCTCGGCAGTGGCTTTTTTTTTGGGTGGGGTGGGGGTGGGAAGGGGATCACGTCTATTGAGCGCCGCCTAAGGAGGATAATGTCGGCGCCCAGGGAGCCGGCCGTGTCAAAGTATATTCTGTATATCGAAACAATGGCGTGTATTGAACTTTTTTTTTATTTTGGATTGGATGAACTGATACTTTGATTGAATGATCGACAGCGGCCGTGTTAGTGAGGTGGCTCAACGTGACTCTAGAAAAAAGAAAACTGTTTGTCGCTTACCCCTGCTCCCACTGCAGTTTCTGTCCGGTGTATTTTTTGTTTGTCTCTAGTGACAGAAAATGTATAAACCGGAAGTGAGTAGAGAGGTCAATGAGAAGTGATGAAGGACGGAAGTTGGAGTCACAAACCGAAATGCTGCACCCAATAGTCAAGCGATGGTCTGCAAGCGGAATTCAGGTTGCGACGTTAAACGATATAGAAACCTACGTGAGAGCGCAACAAAACAGGACATACGAGAAGGAACAGACGATAGAGTGCGCCTATTCTCGTCGGTTCCTTCTCGTGTGTCCCGTTTAGTTGCGCTTTCACGATTGTTTCTATGTCGAAACACCAATTCGCCCGACAGCCAACTTTTTTAATGTTAAAACGAGATGTCGAGTTGGAGAGGGAAGTATGACAGTTGTGCCAGAGAAGTTAGAAATGACTGAGGTGTGATGTACGAAGCAAATGCTTGGCGTGATGTGTTTGCCTGTAAATTGGGAACGACATTGAAAAAAATAAATGGTCATTTTTTTAACATGAAAGTGTTTTATGCCGGGGTGCACCCCGGTTACGCTGACGTACTTCCGTTACGGAAGTGACGTTGAAGAATATATGCTAAGAGATGTGTTTGCCTGTAAATCGGAAATGACATTGAAAAAAAATGGTAATTTTTTAACATGAAAGTGTTTTATGCCAGGGTGCACTCCGATGTTCCGCTGACGTACTTCCGTTACAGAAGTGACGTTAACAAATATACTGAGATTCCACAGAAGAAAAAGAAAACAGAAGGCAATCAGTTATCGCTCGGAATCGAACCCGCGACCTCTTGAATCTCAGTGGTTAACGCTTACCACTACGTCACGAAACGTACGTTGTTTGGAAAACTAATGGCAAGCCATTTATATAAATCATACGCCGTTTGGAAGTCCTCAGAGCTTCGAAACTCTAGCGCGGTTTCATTATCAGTGGCGAGATGGCGCGACGGGCTCGCGTCGGGCGAGCGCTGAAGGTCGTTGCCGCCTCCAGGAAGTATACCACCGGCAAGGAGCGTGGTCTGCCCTGCGCGCGCCTTTCGCTCGGAGGATTTCAAGCTGGACGGTTGTGCCCTCGCGATCTCCGACTTCAGCGTAGCTCCCGCCGACTGGTTCGCCCTCCGCGGTCTCCTGATGCCGTGCAGCTCTCGCATTGTGGCACCCCGCCCTTGGACTGCTTCGACCGGATCTCCACTTTCCTATCTCCTTCTTTTTTCCTCTCGCTGGCTGGCGGCTTCTTATCCATCTATTTTCCTTCTATTCTTTTTATTCCTTCTCTCTATATCTTTTATTCCCCATATCCCATTCCTCTGCTGACCTGTTGAGGTGTCCTCGTAAGGAGAGACAGTTACGGGTCGGCACCTTTCTTTTCTTTTCTTCTGATATAACCACAATCTCTCTCTGCGCGCGCCATTATCGGATTCGTAGTGCGGGAGATTCGCACGGTGCGGGGCCGCGTTTACAAAAGGACAAAACAGCGCGTTGCTGACACACGTCGCAGGAAGAATTGCGACAGTTCGCCCTTGTTCTCCGTATACTTCACCCGCGTTTCGTGCGTCTTTCTCTCTGTTAGACCAGCGCTCTTTAAGTGTCGCGCTGTGACAGTTGTTAGTCCGCGCTCGTCATGTGTATGCTAATTTCGTGCGTGCTTTCGACTTGAAGGCCAACTCCGGCGATTTTTCGACCATGTCGAGGTAATGGCGTTTCTATGTTCCTGAGATACTCTTGTCAAGAGACCAATATGTGAAATGCTCAGGAAATTTGAAAATAATATTTAATAAGCAAGAAGGTGCAAAACCGAAACCAGACCAGGCGCTCTGACTGCGTATGACGTATTATTTGGTAAGAACCGGATGCCGTATACAGGTCCCGCCGGCGCGTAGTATGAAAACTGTGAAAGCCAGACCATCGAAGTGCCGGCCAAACACCACGGAGGAAGGAAGAAAGCTCTCCCGTGCTGCGCCCGTGCCAAACACCACTGCCATTGCCTTGTGGCCAGCACGATAAACGCTGTAGTTGTCAAAGTAGCTATGCCATCGGCTGCTTCACTTCCGTTGACAAGCCAAACATGACGTCACACAGGCAGTGTTGCCAATAATTCTGGCAAGCAAGGTGAGCTTTTCGAGGCAATCTTCAAAATTCATTTGCAAAAAATCAGCGCATCTCTGAAGAGCCCGTGATTTGGCATAAATGACGGAAGTGTGCAATGGAACGTACCCAGCGAATTAATGGATTGAGATCCATTGACCCTCGGAAAATCGCCGGAGTTGGCCTTTAAGGTAGGCGCTGCAAGTTTCGAGATGCTTGCCGTTATTAACGTCACTTTAATTTGTTGCTGTTGCTGAAGCAATGCACAATAAATGCCCAACTACCTCTGTGAAGACATGTTTCGGTTTCCTGTTATACCGATTCCTATATAGGGGGATCAGCCACGTTTTTTTTAATTTTTTTTGTAGTGTGCAGCGTTTCGCACTATGCGGCTACCACGCTTAATGGTGTTCGCTGAATGGATTAATGTCCACTGTGTCGAAATGCATTAGTTGACCCCGTATGTGTGCTTATAGTAAACTACCCATCGATTTTCTTGCTTTGGAGCCACAGATGTCGGTGATAAGCCACCCAGATGGCTGTTGGCGCTTCGCTTTCGCGACGTGCAGAGGAGGATTTTTCTGGTTGCCAGGTTGAAGCCGGCGTTGTCCCACCGGGATGGCCGAAATGTGTTTACGCCTCATTCGAAGGGAGAGGACAATGAACTGTTAATGTACACGATGGAGGTGATCGGCGATGTGTGTGTCGAAAGCGCTCCCAAATGAGGATTCTATTGTCTTTGTCCCGAACGGATAGGGAATACTGCTGTACGCGATGTGTCGTTTCCCCGGGGAAAAGCGAGGGCGTATTGAAGCTTCTCTCTTTTATTTCTCGTTTTCTGTTTTATCTGTGCGGATCGAAGTTTTATTGGGGACGTCTGAGCGAAAGCAACACTGCTCGAGGCACACAAATCGGTCTATGTGCCCCGTCGACAATAGAGCGGCGTCATCTCTCTCTCAACGTGAACGTTTTTTTTTTGTTTTCAAGTTCCACCAAGAACGTGCCGTTGCCATTTCCGTCACGGAAATGACGTCAGTAATAGAGCACGCTCGTTTTTTCAGCAGTCATAGGAAATGTCTTTAATTCACTTCTGGTCTTCAGTTCACTTCTTGTTGTAGCCCAAGGAAGCTGCCTGATAAGAAGTTCGGTACCGATAATAAAGCTGACTCGACGTTCAAAACGAATTCGAATTAAGCACGGAATGGCGTTGGCAGACCGAGGCACCATCGTTGTCTCCTTAACCCACCCCACCCGTACTGGTTCAATGTTGCATGTGCGTATATGCACGCACACGTGCTAGAACGTACATGCGTTGTTAGCGCATGTATTAACATTTCCATTAACACATGCATCAACATGCATAGATGTTGGTTGAAGCTCCTCCTCACTAGTTTGTCACTAAACTTGTGTGCTCAAGTTCGCTCTTCTATATCTCGCGCGCAGTTATTTTGATATTCATACCAACCTTCAAACGTTGTGACGTGTGCGCGGAAGTTACGTTCTTCGATTTCGTAGCTGTTTTTTGCTGTTTTCTTGATTTACAACTAAGATGACAAATAGCTGCTATTACGCGCACCCTGCAAATTAACCAGTTCGTGATGAAGCGACACTCACTTGGACTCTTCAACGAGGCTTAATTACCCACGCTTTCGCGAGTGTGAGGGAGCGAGATGACAGCAACAGCATGGCTTTACTACCGCAAGCCGCAGCCCCTTCCCTTGCCTCCCTTCCGCGTTGTCATGACGACGCACACGCATATATATATATATATATATATATATATATATATATATATATATATATATATATATATATATATATATATATATATATATATATATATATATATATACGATATTGTTTTTCGCATGCTCGTAATGCAAAGAGATGGATTCTGCTTCACTTACGAAGGACACTATGCTTGTTGTGTTGTGTGCCCGTCGTGAGGCGCTTGTGTTGTCTCCATCTGCGCGAGCGGCATCTGTCAGGACGTCGTTCATTTCCGAGTAATTTAGTGGCAGCTTGTCGCAGACACTTGAGTGAGGCATTCGTATATCCCTGGGGATCCTTTAATGACCCTTTCACGCATTTCGCGAGCCTGTTTGCGAAGACGCTTGAAAAAGAAAAAAAAAGCTCGTTAGCGGCCGAGACTGACGTTAAAAAGCAGATGAGGTGGAAGTTGTTTTTTTGTTTTTGGTTGTCAGATTGTGTGTGGTTCAAAGGTTCAGTTCTGCGTTCCGGCATCATTTAATTGCAGTCACTTTCTGTGTTCCTCATCGCGTGCTCGTTTTCTGTATTTGTTCGCTCCTTCGTTTAGTCACTCACTTCTTTTATTTATTTGTTCGTTTGGTGGCTCGCTTACTCATTCACTCACTCACTCACTCACTCACTCACTCACTCACTCACTCACTCACTCACTGAGCTTTTTTGCATTCCCATTCACAATGCCAGTCATTGTCTCTCGCCCCAACTTACTCGCTCACATTCACCCAATTTCTCGTACACTGTAAAAAAAAATGTCTCGGTACACAGCAAAAGCTGCTGGTAAATCGTTGCCGGAGGCATTCTGTAAATGAGTAACAGCAGGCTCCGTATCACGAAGTCTCTGTTATACATTTTTCCGTATTCTCTTTCACATCATATCTGTATTCCTGAACACAGCAGATCTGTTATTTCAAACACAGCAAATCTGTTAACCCAAACACAGCAAATCTGTCAACCCAAACACAGCAAATCTGTCAACCCAAACACAGCAAATCTGTTAACCCAAACACAGCAAATCTGTTATTCCAAATACAGCAGATCTGTTATTCCAAACACAGCAAATCTGTTATCCCAAACACAGCAAATCTGTTATCTCAAACACATCATGACTCTGTTTGTAGGAATACAGAATTTGCTGTATTTAGAGGAGGAATAAACGGAGATCGCTGTAGAGCAGTCTGGCTGTAAATTATTCCGTTATTATTAATGAAAACAGAAGCTTCAGTAAAACACCTGGTTTCGTTTAATGGCTTTTCTGTGCTTGACTAAGGTTTTGTGTAGTTTCTTTGCCTTGAAGGAAAGAGTTGTTTCACTGAGCATAAAATAAACTTAGTTTTGGTAGTAACTTAATTTGTGAAAAACTAACACAAGCTTTTGTTGACCAGTACTGTCGAAAAGCCGATGTTTTACGGGATGGAATGGAATGTTTATGTGGCTGCCTGTAGATTCTCATGATTGAGTTTTATGTCCAATTTTATGTACTGTTTCAACCTACACTAATGCAGTCTTTATGTACTGTGTGTGTGTAAACCACCCCTGCTGCTGCATACCAAATAAATAATAATGCAACATTAACAAAACACAGATGAATTTATTTACATATAATACATGTGCTGTAGCTTGCTACATCACCATTCTTCATCACTTCAGCATGTTTATGCCTGAAAAGAATGTGAAAAACAAGTGATCAAATGAATGCAAGAAGCAACTTACACACACTTTATAATGCCTTCTCTGTGTATGTATATGGCCCTTGATACAAAAAGTAGGGGCACGTGGTAGAGCAAAATGTGAAAAAAAAATCGCTTTGTTTTCTTTGCAATTTGGGGAGGGGTGTCCCTTTGTGCATCCACATTCGTGCTTTTCATAAACAGCATTTTTGGTGGCTCAAAACCAGTTTTTCCAAAAGGAAGTAGCCAGTGAAAACACACTCTAGTGCAAGCCCCTTGCATTCGCTCTATGCTTACGGCCTAATTTTCTGACGTACAAAAGTCAAAATGCTTGTCTAGAGTCAGCTGTGTATAGAAGATTGTCGGGTAACTTCTAAAGCAGTCCGAAGACACTGTGCACCTTTGTATTCACAATCCGCCTTCAGAATACATAGGTTGGAACACTTTCAGCTCCTAGCATCATTACACCTTGCATTTGCCGTGCTTGTCGATAACCTTAGATGCTGGGGGTAAAGAAGGTTCTGAGGAAGTGTAAATTTCGTTGAAGCCCGTACAGTTTTCTTGTTAATGTGAATAAATCCCTGTGACGTACTGAGGTGCTGAACCAGCAAGCTCTTTATTGTTAAACCTCCCAGCCTTTTCAGCATCTTTCGAGGTGAATCACGTATATACATGGGGACAACGGGTATGCTCTAATGGACATGGACTAATATTTCTGATGCAACTGAATAACAATGTGTGAGAACGACTCAGTGTAAGTGTTGAGTTAATGGGAATTGAGTCACAGAATCTTTCCTTTCTTTGTTTAGGGTGAGAGTCCTAGAAATGGCGACATTGAATATTTTTTTTGCATTTAATAATGGTAGTATCACACGAGCCTCTATTCTGAGATAGGATTGAAGCTTGGCCAAACTACAATGAATTTGCTGGAAATCGTTGACCACACTTGACGATACGTTGCAGATAGAGCTGAATGACATCTCACAAAAAAAAAAAAACAAGACAAGCATTGCGAGAGGCTCCACGGCGAAAAATTGACTTTGGCAGTGATTACCAAGCTTGTAACTACTAAACAAAATAATTGAACAGTGTTTCTGACAGTGCGATCACTTTTCACCTGTTTTTGAACTTTATTCCATATCTCAAAACAGTTTTTTATTACTTAGCTACCATTATTTCCCATGTATTTTAAGATAACCAGTTGATTATTTTTTTTGTATACAGCTACTGAAGCAAAATAGAAGCTATGCACTTTACCGTTATTGTGTTACAAATTTTCATAGATGCCAATTAACTCAAAAGTCAAGCTCTAGTGGTAAAAAATTCACAAAAATTCTATATTATGAAGTTAAAAGAGCAAAAAGTTTGGAAGAAAATGATGTATGGATTATATGAATATCCCTTTTAGTCACTGAGAAAACTACCTAAAATCAGCAAAAATGCACAGGATGTATAGGGCCTGCCCGGCGCTCCTGAGAAGTTTCCCACTGGCTCTGATCATGCTCAGAATGAGCAGTTACATTTTCAGAAATATTTGTTGCTATTGTATAGCAGAATGCACGGGTGAATACCTATACTGATTTTCAACTTTGCATTCTGCTGTTAAGCTCTATGTGCCACATATAGCTACAAATTATGGCTGAACTTTCTTAATATAGATTTACCAGCGCAAAAAAAGACGGCACATATTTTAATCATGAACCAACTCGCCCAAGCAGCAGCTTTAGTGAAATTTTTTAAGCACTGTTTATTGATCACAGAATGTTTTTTTTCACTATGCTGAGGTGGGAGGGGGGGGGGGTTGAGGATCCTGTAAAAAAACTGAAAGAGCTTGACCTGAACTAAGAAACATCATGTGAATATACACTACACTTATTCGTAGCCAGGCGGTGGCACACCGGGCCCGTGCCTCTCCCCTCCTTCCCCCCAAACTTTTTTCTCCATGAAATACTTAGCGCAAAATTACCATTTGCCTGCCCAGACCTCTGGTTCAGATCAAAAAGGGCCCCCTCCCCCTAAAAAGTTCTGTGTATGCCCTTGGTTTAGATGAATGAATTTCCAAACCCTGTTTAACATAAGCATCAGTGAGATTAGATAGATATATGGGGTTTAATGTCCTAAAACCACATATGGTTATGAGAAACGCTGTAGTGGAGGGCTCCGGAAATTTCGACCACCTGGGGTTCTTTAACGAAGCATCAGTGAGATTGATAACTAGGATAAAATTAAGGCCAAACCTTCCATTTTTCTCTTTTCACAACATACTATATGTCCTTGGCACAATTCACAGTATATAGAAATCTCAATTGAGAGTGCATTTTCATGTGCTGGCTCTTGTGAAATAATAGCAGTATATTTTGACTACACTCCGAAGGACAAAAAAAAAGAAAACGCCAGGCTCATAATACTTACAAACAAATTAAATTGAAAATGCAAAGCCACAATCAAGATAATATTCAGCTCTAATAACCGGATATCATCAGAAAATGTGTATGATTCATGCTCACACTTTCACTGATTGAAACGCAGCTTCTGGGCCAACTTCATTATCTTTGTGTGCACACTTGTGCGAGACTTCTGGCCACCTTCGCACCTGCTGCCCTTTTTCGTGTTGGAGCCCTTTAAGGTTATCAAGGTGTGGTTCAAATGAAACATATGAGAAGAGCACAAGGATGGGTACAGACTCGTCAATGGGCTTCATTTAGAACACGTATGGTTACACGCTACAGTCTGCAAATTCCTCATCTATGCATCATAGACTTGCATTAATTCTTGTACAATCTGAGCCAAATACGCTGGCCCAATCATTTTCCTCCTGAAAAAAAAAAAGAAGACCTCAGCAAGCTTAGGAGCCAATTGGTCAAGGCTGCATCTCCGAATTTCATTCTTGCCAGTAATGGCTGTCATAGTTTCTGACAAGTAATCAATGGACTTTCACTGAAGTCAGAGGCAGATAAGACCCTTGTCAGGAATCAACAACTTGTGTTCCCTGCGCCGTTCATATATATATTGGCCTGTTTGATTGATGTAAACATTCCTCCTGGTTTGATAAGCAACTAACAAACTAAAAGGTGTGGCACTTAGTGCAATTTTACACACCCTACTAGTGGTTTGTACGCTCCCAAAATTTTTCCAAGGCTTCCTTTGAAAAAATGTGCAATGGCCTTTTTCAGTCTTCGAATACGCACAATCATAAAATAAGTCTTCACATGCTCGTGGTAAATATGTTCAGAATGTATGATCTGATGTTAAAGTTGGGTTAATATTAAAGCACAGCATTTTGTCTGGTGAGCTAGTTTGTGGGTGAAGGTTACTCTTCTGTGCCGTTCAAGGTAAATGCTAAGACCCCGCATTGCCTCTATGAGGTGTGCAAGATTGCACTAAGTGCCACCCCACTG
The DNA here is from genome assembly GCF_043290135.1 of Rhipicephalus microplus. NCBI lineage: Eukaryota > Metazoa > Arthropoda > Arachnida > Ixodida > Ixodidae > Rhipicephalus > Rhipicephalus microplus. The sequence continues at coordinate 19,832,730 of NC_134709.1, forward strand.
AGTTCGACGTGCGCTCGTCAAGTAGGATAACGAAGTCACTCAGACATGGAGGAATGTTAACATTGGTCATACAGGTCAATGTATAAATGAATGATGTAGGGAACACCAGCCCTTGATAAAGACCAGACAAGGTTCTCACCTGCCCAACTTAAATGCATACGAATTGTTTACTTTTAGTAAACCATGGCAGACTTTACTGGCAAAGACAAGAATTGAGATGCAGTTGTGACCCAATGGCACTTGAGCTTGCCTAGGCTTTTTTCCTAATGAACAAAAGCAATGATTGTGTCTGTGATACTTCACTCAGACTATCAGAATGAACGCAGGTTCCCTGCATGAGTGTACTGAATAAAACCCAGTTGCAGGTCTGCCCTCATCTTCCACTCTTCTCCTCCGACAACATCTGTTATTTAAGTGTATAAGTATCTACTGCACCTTGTAGCTGGAGTTAGGCTCACACTCATGTTGTAAAATGTCATCAATTTACTTGACCTCCTCGCACAACAATCAACACATAATGATATCGACAAGGGAACTCACCCAGTGCAATGATTGTAGGCGTTGATGGCAACTCGGCAAGCTTTTCAGTGATGCTTGTTCCCTCCTGGATGAGCAAAAATATCCCATGTACACAAAAGCACAAAGAGATATGTACAGTTGCGGCCATTCCAATATATAAATCAGAGATGCGATCCCTGCAATTCCGTTTTCCACCATGGTTCCTGGTCTATTGCAGGCTGTGTGCACCAAGTACAAATTACCTACCTAGGAGCCTTGAAACTTGGAACAATTTTAGAGCAAAGTAGAATGGATAGCGAGCACGCAAAAAAACCTGCTCACATTTTGATTCATTTTTCTCTTTGGATTACAGCAACATCATAGACAACTCTGAATGATTGCAGGTCAATATATCAATGTTAGTGGTGATAGTATTGCTTAAAATTATTTTGCATGTGCGACAGCAAGGGACAAAGTGAGCAACATCTTGCAACAACTCTGGCCTATTCCCATTCTTAGTGCCCTCCTCACTGCGTCGTAATGAGGCACTACAGCCAAAGTGACGAGAAACATTGTTCTGCAGTGCATTGCAAAAAACTAATGCTTTGTGCATGTGGAGCACTCTGATTGCACACAAACACTTTTTTTCCCATTGAGCCTGAAAAAGGCTAGTAAACCAAGTTTGTGCACTGTGGTTCACCATGCGTGCACCATGCCCCAACACAGTTTTTGTTGCATGAAGTCTCACTTTTCACAGCGCTACGTTCCTTCTCATTCACTCTGTGAACTTTATAGTCGGATGCTTGGGGACTTCACTCCCTATCCTAGTGGCTCTGATGAAACAATGGCACCTGCCCGCACTAACTGTTGGCTCAAGGGCAGTGTATTTTTTTTTTCAGAACATTTTTGTGACTACGACACAATGCGGATAACCAAAGTAAGTTCCACAAAAAAATTGAAAATTGCCTTTTTTTTACACTATCTTCAAATGCTGATACTTGTGACAAAGCGCGTGTTCCGGTGTAATTTTAATGAATAATGCTGCTGTACAAAGCCACCAAAATTACCTTAAAATGAAGCACAAAGGCAAAAGATATGCAAAGCTACACTATCCTCCTTTTAACTTGTGTCCAGCAATTCATGAATTAGGTATTTTTGGATGTTTAGCATATTTGTTCTGTCAAAAAATTTTGCTGCAGCGGTCACTAAATTCTCATACGGTAGCATTGCACTTGTTCTTTATGGGAAGAAAATACATCGATTAAGAAGTGTAAAAAAGTTAAGTCTGCTCAAAGTTCAGAAATTGTGAAATTAGAAGAAAACTGATTTCAGCAGTCAAAGTTTAATTTTCCTTTATACAAAAGCAGCTTTTTTCACAAAATTCAACTGAAAAAGCTATTGTTTTGTGCTAAAAACCTGCACAGCATTCAGTCCATCCCAGATATATTGAACTCGAAGGGGATCGCGATATATGTAGTTCAATATATCGATGAGTCGAAACACAAAATATGTGTATTTAAGGCATAAATTAGAGCATCTCAGACCTAAAAACAGTTTTTTGAAATCCTAACAAGCACTTAAAGAATGATTCTCTCACAATATGATAAAGAACAAGGCCTGAACATCTACTTTTGCAAGTTATCGCACTTCATTTCACTTGAAAATAGTCTGTAAACTTTTCTCTCTTTTTGCGTGCCACCAAGTTTCAGTTGTCCTCAATATCACTGGACCCTTCCAAGTAAGCAAATTCAGCTCATTCGGCCACAACAGCGCTGAGTGGCACTGAATGCCAATGTAAGCTCCGTAGAGCGTTGGTGGCGAAAGCAATAATTCCACGGCACCGTCAACATTGGGCATCATCTCGGCATCCATGCAGTCAGAACCAGCGACGTCGTCTTCTGCTCCAATGAAGCCGCTCGCTGTCCGAGATGGTGCCCGAAAACACTAACAAGGCATAGAATTTACTGAGGCATTGTACGCCCTTGACAGCAGTCATGACGCACTCAAAGTCGTCACCTGGCACAAAGCCCGCAAAGAAACAGTTCACGACTGTGCTTTACTTGAGGTCGCTCCTAGCACCAGCCATGATTTTTATCGCTACGAGCGTATCAATGTGTAGCGCCGACTTCCAAATGATGATTTATCAGTAACGAGGCGAGAAGTACACAGGTCCACAAGCCACAAAAGGCGATGCTGCCCACAAACGAGCAAGCTCCCACCGTCAGCATGTTGGTGATAGCGATGTCACTTGTGGCTTTGTCATTTTGTAACCGACAGCTGTTGCTTTGGTGCGGAAAGCTAGAAAAAAGCGTAGCCTCCGAAATGAGCGTTCTAAAACCGGAAGCACCAAAATACCTCATGAAGTTGCACATCTCGAAGGCCACGCTTTTCAGTCCCACATGCCATCATACACGATTGAATGCGAACATCGCAATGAGATCACTAAACTTCCTTAAGTCATTCCACTTCGTTTTGGTGCCCTCGGTCATCACCATGCCCCCACGTTAAAACCTGCAGATCGCACATCAAGCATACCGGTGCACTCACAAGTGCTGTGCAACGAGCTAGATCAGCAAGATGGAGTTTCAATGTTTCACTTTTCAGCACCCCCTTTTAGTCACTTGCACGCGAAAAGGGATCGGAACTTGTCGAATTGTGGCTATAAATGATCATTATTTGTTAGGAAAAATGCAATTTGTGGGCTTTAGCGTGGCTCAGAGTTCAATTTAGCGGATGTTCTGCTGTGCGTGAGTTCGATAGATGTGTACAGCAGTCCCGTATTTTTGCATGGGAAATTCAAGGGGATCTCTCAACTTTTTGATATAGCCAATAATTCGATATATCATAGTTTGATATACCCGGGATCGACTGTATTCTATAAAATCTAGAACCTAAAGCTGTTCTCAACAAACCAATACATCACTTTCTGAAAAGATGTTACTGTCCAGTTTTGTACTAACATAATGCAACAAAGTGAAACTTACTTCAAATACTTGGTAAAGGTAGTTCTTGTCTTCCTTAAAATGCGCGCAGAGGAATGGTAGCACAGCTACCTGGACTGCTTTTTCTCTTTGTCCTTCGTCTCTCACGCGCACCACCAGTTCCATAGTATGTTTCGTCGGCGCCTCCTCCATCATCTGAAATAATGCAGGCGCACAGGCCGCCATCCTCTCCTGGAAGATTTCCTGCAATTATTCCAAAAATCAAAGTAAATAACAGTTACTTGATAATAGATGAATTCATCTGTAGAGATATTAAAGTGAAAACTGATTGAAATGTAGAACTATATTACCACCCTACAATTGAGTGCAACAGCTGTGACACGCCAAAAAAAGAAGACAAAAAACAGACTGGTGGGGAATACCACCCTGAAACTACTGCACCAGCTTACTAGAACATGTTGTTGGCTAGTAGGTTCAGGCTGAAGAAAGGTAGGGACGTAAACCACATAGACAAGAAAAAAAGAAGTGGACGAGATAGAGCATTGATTGCAACAGATTTTGTTTGCAAAATAAAAAAGGCTCCTTTTGTTTTTGTAAACACCAAAGCATATGAGCAGGAAAATGGCGTGCACTCCACGATTATGACATCACTATAAAAAAAAAAAGGGGTTCAGCGGCAAATCGCTGTCACAACCAGACTCCCTTTCACAGTTATCTCCAACATCAGCAGGGGGTGTGCTACTGTGCTCTTGATCTGAACTGGATTCAATTTCAGGTACTTCCGTGCACTGTGTTGCAGTTTTGCCCCGGTGATACCTTGAAACATGTGTTCTGAAGGAACCTGCTGACCTCAGCACACTACCACAACCCACAAAAGGACACATAACAGCATCAATTCCACTCTCCAGATGGGCAGCTATGTGACCAAGAAGCTCCGTGCGAGTAGGCACACTCGCCCCGCATGACAACACAGAGCAGACAAACGCATCATCAGTCTGTTTGCTGCATCGCTTCTTGTGATGTCTGAAGACGTGACTTCTTAGGCTCTGATAGTTTTTAAACAAAGCTCCACAAGGCTCACAAGGGCAAAGGGCACCGCCCAACACACTGCTGTGATAGTGGTAGTGCTCGAAGTAGTCGGTCAATGTTGAAAATGTCTGTGCGCAATGCCGGCAAGTGGGCATTCTTCATTGATGTTATGGCTGCAATGAAGGTAGAGCACTTATTTTGCTAAATTACATTCACTGGCTTGTGCACTTTTTCAGACCGCCCAATTTTATAATAAAAACACTGCTACAATGGTAATAATACCTTACAGTCTACAATAGTAGAATCATTCCAATATCTGGTTAGCATGTCAGGTTATGTTCAATTTCATATGAACATTAGCCAATGCTTTTTAAGCAGTCCTCTATATAAGAGCACAGTGAATATAAATATTCTTGACCTGCTACAAATGTTTAAACTAAGTTGAAGCAGGCGGCGCAAGGAAAAGAAATAATGACGGAGACTGTAACATTAACTGCACAAATTCTACAGAAAACTGCACCCATACTTGCGCAACTTGGGTCTCTTAAAAGGCTATTCCTGAATGTGCAGTCAAAAGTGAGCTTAGCATATGCTCCAACATTACACATGTTCACAACTTAAGTAATGCTATCCATTATATCGCTAATGTTGACAACAGATGTTCATATCTTGCACATATGTGAAAGCAGCTTCAGCCTCTCAAGTGCAGCCAGGTCCAATATTGAATACAATTACTTTAAAATTTTAGCTTGAAACATAATTACTTTAAACAATTACTTAAAGCTTTTTGTGATATATTGACTAATCAAACAGTTGATACCAAGTATGAATTGCACCGTAGCCTGCCAGTAGTACGCGCAAGAGATGGAAATGGGTGGCTTCAAGATAGGGCACCCAAAACTTCGCATATGCGATCGCTTGATTCTGTTGCCATACACCAACTTCTTGGGTACACACAAGGACTCCCATGCTGGATTAGCTGCAGTTAAGCAGTAGTATGGCTAAGTGACGTGCAAATTCGCAATGTTGTCGGGTGTAAGCAATGTGTCGTGCAATTCCAAAGAAATGAACTGCTGAGCACGCAAATCAATAGACACAACAGAACATGCATGCGAAATGCGAGCGCCAATCGTACCTCACGGCTGTCACTCAAATTCCGCCAAGTACGGCAAAATAAGTTTACACACAGCCAAGTGACAGTTGCTGCCCCTGTCGTCTCCTACACCTATTTTTGTAGTAATGGACGTATGACTTGCAAGCGATGCAGGCATGGAAAACACGAGTGCTTTGTCTGCGCTCGATAAGACGACAAAGACACGTACACGCCTGGTGTGTACGTGACAGCAGACTCCTGCTGATCCGGCTTACAAGTGCACCTTATAACAGCCATGTGCATGGGCACCGAGGAGATCACTAATGAGTGCGTGCACAAACTGACCTGTGACATCCTCAAACTACAAAGATGCAACTCAACAGCAGGCTTCACCACAATAATACAATTAAGTGACACTAACAAAGGAAAAATGCCGTTATTGCTGAGTGCAAGCAATGCTTCATATAATTCCGAAGAATTAAACTGTTCACTGTACTGCTTCCTGCATGCGCAACTCAATAAAGGTGCAACACAGCGTGCGAGCACTATGGTCGTACCTCATAGCCGACACTAAAAATCCACAAAATGCACTGAAATATGCCTACGCACAGTAATGTTACCGTTGCTACCCCTACTGTTTTCTGTGCCTAATTTAGTAATAAGGTATGTATGAGCGATGCAAGCATGGCAAACACGTGTTTCATTATTCACCTTATAATAGCGACAGACATGTTACATGCCTAGCTCGTATGAGCTGTGGCATGCGAGTGCACCTTATAACTGTTTATAAGATAGGTAATGATCGATAACGGTGAAATAAATGCCTACCTGATTGTGATGTGTGCCAGGTGATGGACTTCGCAGGAAGGTGAGAGAGCTCTGACAATAGCCGCCTGCCTTGACCACGTAGGGTGCCAGAGACCACTGAGCTGAACAAGTGAAGAGTGCGCCAAAAAACTTGACAAGTGAGGAACCAAACAAATGAACTGCTAGCACTACTTGGTCCTGAGCACGTAAATCAATAACAAGATGCAACACAACCTGCATGCAAAATGCGAGCACCAATCGTACCTCACGGCTGTCACTCAGATTCCGCCAAATATGGCAAAATAAGTTTACACACAGCCAAGTGATAGTTCCTGCCCCTGTCGTCTCCTACACCTATTTTTGTAGTAATGAACGTATGACTTGCAAGCGGTGCAGGCATGGAAAACACGTGTGCTTTGTCTGTTGCACTCAAAGGTGGTGTGGTGTCCATGTCGAACGCGGACAGCATCATGGGCACTTCGGCATTGGGGTCACTAGTAGCCGGCGTTGCGCCCGCGCCAGTGTTGGGTCGGCGCGGGTGCTTTGTTAGGCCTAGCCTTGAACGTACCCCGGGCGCGTCCTCGTTGTGGGGTTTTTTTCGCTTCTGTGCTTTAAGTCCCGAAGATTTTGGTTGCAAAAGAGTCTTAGCAGCTTTACTGACCTTGCGCACAGGAATCTTGGAGGCAGGAAGAGAAGTTCCGGGGCAATCCGGCGTTTTTGTGGGAGCAGATGCAGCCGTGACTGATGTACACGACGCTCGTAGCGCCCTCTTAGGCTACGAAGGGAGGCGCTCAGCTGAAACGGCACCGGCGGGTGGTGCGGCTTTTAATCGAACTCGCGACGCTCCCTTTGGGGCAAACTGACTACTTTAGCGCCTGCCTACAATTTGTTTTTGTATTCTAGCCGACACCACGATGCACCGATGCTATCTTGCACCCATTCTATTGGGCAGTGATGGCCGGACACACCGCAGCAGTCGTGTTATTTTGTGTGACCATCAACGCATTTTTTTTTCTTTTGGCCTGTTGTGGTTGGGAAGAGCTATGGTGGTGCAAAAAATTTATCGGTTATTCAGGAAAAGTGGTGTAAAGGGAAATAGTTCTGAAGAATCGATGTTCTCGTCGCAGGTAGTGAGAACCATTCAACAACCGATGAATTCTTCGGTGACGAAGTGAAGTCGCCGTCGGTGTTCACCGAGTAGACTCATGAATTCATAAAAAGAACAAACGTTTCCCCGAGCCTTCCAAATTTTATTATTGGGCTTGAGCTTGCATGGTAGGCTTGACGGTGCGAAACAGCGTGAAAACAACGAGTTCATACAAAGAAACAGCAAACCGCACCCTTTTAAAATACACTTCATTACTGTGTTTCATTGACTGCGTGTTAATTGGTGTGCCAACTATACAACGCAGCTACGATTATAGGATTGCTCTCACTAAACAAGTCAAGGCTTGCAAGCACGAAAAAAAAAAGGAACGAAAATAGGAGAACATGTACACTGTCTCTTCTTCTGTGTGTCGTGCATTCTCACGATGTGACGAAAAAAAAAAAAAAACGTAAACTATTATGCACACCATCAAGATTCACATATATGCAGGGATTCTTGGACGGGTATGTTTTTTTTTCACTATCTTTTGTCAATAAAGTCTCATAGACGCAGTACAAGTACCTGTTCGCTTTCAATCTTGCAAGATTGAAAACGAAGTGCAGCGCCTTTCGACGATATATATATATATATATATATATATATATATATATATATATATATATATATATATATATATATATATATATATATATATATATATATATATATATATATATATCGGAAGCGAAAAAGCACGACGTACGCCGAAACACCTTTACTAATTACAAATGTTTCGGCTGATGGGCCAGCCTTCGTCAGTGTGACCACACTAACGAAGGCTGGCCCACCATATCGTCTCGCTTTATAACTTTTTATGGCAACCCGACTTCGCTACTAATAGTAAATTTAGCTTCCCTTGCGGTGAAGTATCATAATGCTGTAATTATCCTCTTCCTTAATCGGTAAAAACTCTGAAACGTTCTCTTTTTCTTTTTTACCGCTGCTATCCTTCTCCGCCTCTCCGAATATATATATGTATCCGTATACTGGCACTTTCCAGTGATCCTGCATGCAGCTCTTTTTCTCCATTGTGAGTTAATGAACAGTTTCTCTTCCTCATTCTCTCGTATTTCTTAGTCTATCTTCGAACCCAATGTTGCTCTAAGCTTAATTTCCTCATCAAAGCCTGCCCAGTTATCACACTTTCCGTCTTCGTTTTCTGACTTTCCATGAGCGTACAATGCGAATCTGCGCATTCCTTACACACTGTGGGACGCCTCATCTTAGTCGGCGACTGCAGCGTTGCCGCTGTATGTATACGTTAGCCACCCGCCACGATAGCTCTCTCAAGGCATTGTCCATGGCTATCGCTTAATTTTCTGTTCTAGTTCACTGTATCATTGTCGAACGGGGGGAATGGTCAAAGTTCAGCCAGTATGTCGCCGACAGCTCTCTCAAGGCATTGCCCATGGCTGTCGCTTAACTTTCTGTTCTAGTTCACTGTATCATTGTCGAACGGGGGGAATGGTCAAAGTTCAGCCAGTATGTCGCCGTGCACACAAATCACGGAAGCGTGTTCTTGAAGTACAGAAGACATACGTTTTTCTGGTGTTTTACGGAAGGAGCGAAAGAACGGAAACATCGACTGCTGCTTTACGGCAACTCCTGCTGTTTCCCATAAACCGCAGCACAGTTTGTGCTTTAAACGTCCAGTCTCGCTATTTTTCAGGAAACAGATGTTACTCTGTAGTTTCTACGGTCTGCTCCGACGTTAAAACACGGATATTTTTTACAGTGTACTTCCGATCGCTCATTAACCTTATATACATGCTCGCCTAACTCGCTCACTAATTTATGAACGCACAATGACGATGTGGAAGCAGTCGCCTCACGTGACTTTCAGGGGAGGAGGAGTCGCTGATTGCCTCACCGGACACTACTCCCTTCCCTGCTCCAGTTATAGCGACTGGTTAAAGGCAGTCATGTAGAACTGGTTATTGCGTTAGTTTGCGCGCACGTTTGATACGCGTCTTTTTTTGCGGCTTTCGATATTTCGATCGCACGAACCTCGAGGAACCGCACGGTTAGCCGACAATTAGCCTCTCGAACAGCCGCAATTGAAGCTTACTTGATTGGCCCTGTTAGATATTGAACTCGCGATCGATGGCGTTGATTGTTTAATCGACGAGCGCTAGCTGGTCGACTTCACGACCGTCACGTCTTGCGGATTATCATTGCGGGTTCATGTCAGTTCCAAGTCGCCTTTATCTTGGTTATTTCAATGTCTCCCGGCTTTGTAATAAAATTAACGTAATTAGTACGTCGCTAGCAGCCGTGATTAGCTAACCGACTCATTCTGCGTCGGAGCGAAGCTGGGCGGCAGCCCTAATAAGCCAAACTATTGTGAGAGCGTTTCTATTGTTCGCATCCGAGTAATCGGGATTACATAATTTGCGTGCACGTTAAAGAACCCTATAGATGGTCGCAATTTCCGGATCCCTCCAGTACTCCACTACGGCGTCTCTCGTAGTCACATGGTGGTTATGGGACGTTAAACCTCAACAACTACATATATATATATATATATATATATATATATATATATATATATATATATATATATATATATATATATATATATATATATATATATATATATATATCTGGGGCATCACGACGACGGCGTAAATCAGCTGAGAGTGTCCATATATCGCAATAATAAATTTTCTTGGTGAAGCGTATTTTGAAGGCGGGCCCTGAAGGTTCCTATAAGAAAACGTCATAATCGCTGGACTATAATCCTATGCTTGCGGAATATTAATTTATTCTGCGAGCATATAAAGACATAGTACAGACAATGGTAACACAATTGATATGCAGGACACTCGGCGGGCGTTTTGTTCGAATATTTTCTTGGAGTTGAGATGTAAACACGTGAACCGGGTGCTTATTGTCAAACCGCGGCACGCAAGGCATTCGTTGGAATTGCCTGTGCCGGCAGGTTACGTGATGTCGCCCTAAAATAAATGATGTGTTTGAAAGTGGCGCGTTTGAAATCTATCGGTGTAGGTACGGGACCTCACCTTGACCTGTGAGTGATGTAGTCAAACGGATACACTATACTCTGCCTGAATTATAGACTGTACTCATGCGTGAAAATTTCGGTGTATTCGCTGACTAAATAGTGACCGTTTACTGATCACAAGTAAAGCTAACCTCTTAGTGAGAACGGTAAAGTGCAGGTTGGTGAAATTCGTCGCTTGGTTAATGAGTAAATAGTACTTACTAACTCGAACAGGTAGTCAGTTTCGTAGGGGTGACCGCCATCAACCGCGCCGAGTAATAAATGCCGGTTCTTTTACCGAATTGCCACGATAAACACACATCACACCGGCATGCCTACAGAGGCGCGAGCGGACCACAAACGAGAACACTGAATCACACACCAGAGGCGTTGGCAGAATTTTTTTTTTCGGGGGCATGGGGCACCTCTTTGATTTCGGAGCGAGAGAGAGGCGCCACCCATTTAGAGTTCGGGGGGGGGGGGGGGAGGGGGGCACATCTTTGATTTAGGAGTGAGAGAGGGGGGCCACCCATTTAGAGTTGGAAGTTGGAATGTTTTGCCCTGTATGCCAAGCTGAAGAAACGTTCCGGGGGGGGGGGGGGGGGCATGGTTTTAGTGGCATGCCACTGGCGTACGCGAATCATAGATAACCTTGCACGGCTTTGTAGGTACCTATAGCTAATATATATATATATATATATATATATATATATATATATATATATATATATATATATATATATATATATATATATATATATATATATATATATATGAGAAAGCCTCTCCGGATAACAACGGCAAAATTTACGAGTGGTTGGTTAGTACACAGATGTCGTGAAGGTAGTAAAGTTTGCTCTAAACTTAGTAAGTATATATACGTTTACTAACTGTTTACTCATTTGGTAGATGCCCGTGTACTGTGCGAAGTTATGCCCATGTTAAAGAACAGCGGTTGGCCGAAACTGCTGGAACCCTCCTCGTGTACGTCGTCTCTCATAATCATATTTCGGGTTTGGGACGTTAAACACCAGATATTTTATTATAAATGTTCCCTATTTTTTTTCTTTAGAATGCAGCCTTTCACGTCTTCGAACACCTGCACGCTTCATCGCGAAATCATGCCACCGTAAATGCTGTATCGCATCACTTGTAAGGCGCGTAGATGCTGCACCGTGGAAACTGGATCCCTTCTTCGCGCCGACGACTCATCTGGTCCCTCTTCGCAAGGCGCGATTACTTCGGCGCGCACCGCATTCAGTCTTTCTCGCCGCGTCCTCGCGCTTTATAACGCTCGTGCTCGTGGATTCCCTGCAAAAAAAAAAAAAAAAAAGGAATGGCTGTTTTTTTCGGCGAATCCGTGGGCGATGCGTATATAGTTGGCCTCGCCCTTCGGCATGCAACGCGATGAGATTCCGTAGCATATTCCTACGACTTCTCCGCAAGTGGTGATTCTTCATCTGATTTCCACTTTTTTTTTTCGTTTTTGTTGCCCGTACATTGTCTTATTTCGCGAGGGCGAAAAATGGTCACGTATCTGCGCGCCTGGCTGCAGATTTCGGCGAAAGACTATGGGCTTCTGGTGGCCTTTTTTTAGTGCGTAGCGGTGCATTCTCAGCGCAGCCTAGAGAACACTAGGGTCTTTAGAGTTACGTATATGTGTGTTTTCTGGTAAAGGAACACACCACGTAATGCTTACGTGTTGATGTGGCGCCTTAGGTATGCGTTATATTTGCTTTTTGATGGACGGTGTTCGAAAGTACGAGCGCACCCACCAATTCATTATGGCGGGACGTTCAGCGAGTGCTAAAATTTTGGCCGGGTGTCTGAATCGTTTCGTGTGATGATGGATGGACGGACGGACGGACGGGCAGGCAGGCAGGCAGGCAGGCAGGCAGGCAGGCAGGCAGGCAGGCAGGCAGGCAGGCAGGCAGGCAGGCAGGCGGGCGGGCGGGCGGGCGGGCGGGCGGGCGGGCGGGCGGGCGGGCGGGCGGACGGACGGACGGACAGACAGACAGACAGACAGACAGACAGACAGACAGACAGACAGACAGACAGACAGACAGACAGACAGACAGACAGACAGACAGACAGACAGACAGACAGACAGACAGACAGACAGACAGACAGACAGACAGACAGACAGACAGACAGACAGACGTTTCATTGAGGCTTTCGTGACAAGAACATAAAATGAAGTGCTTCCCCCGTATCACAAACCAGGGTGTCTGGCGACCGGGAAAACCGGGAAAACCCGGAAATGTCAGGGAATATTTAGCCACCGGGAAAAGTCAGGGAATTGTCAGGGAATTCGTCAATCAAGCGAGACAAGTCAGGGAAAACTGTCTTGGGGCCTGCCCACAACACTAATAATAGGCTTAATCCAATAAAACGTATAACAGGCTTAATCCAATAAAAAAAAATAACTGAATACAGCTTGCACCAATATCTGCTTTTGTAAAAAAAAAAAACACCATATAGATGGATAGGTAAAAAACTTTTCCGTTCAAGTGGCACAACAGACTATCGTCTTAGGAAAAAAAATATCATTGGCTGCCGCTGTAATTTGAGATCATGAAAAGGAGTGTTTGGAAAGCATCGCTCACGCGGAAATACGTGCCGCGTGCTCGGTTGGCACGTGATGCTGAAGATGAAATTTCAGTCTAGCTCAGTTCGAGGAAACAATACTGCGAATTGCAGTTGCTGACGAAAAATGGGAGGGGGGAAATTGCCGAGGGAACCATCGTGTCAGGCTTATAGTGACGCCAAAGTGTGCCATTACGATAACCGTGTTTTTAAAATCATCTGCTCATTCCTGATTACTTGCTAACTAGCTGCTGTTGTAGTAGCTACTTAACAAAAAGCGGAAAGATCAGCAACAATTGGTGCATAAATGGCTGATCACAGAACGTTTCAGTCTAAGCGCTCAGCCAAACATGTTGAATCATTCGGCTTTGTGTAGTTACGACTTCATTGCGTTCGAAGATATTATCGCATGCTATGGCGTTTTCCCACACGGTTATGTAAATAAAGAAAACATACGTAGGGCACGTCTAAACCCACAAAGCAGAGCATGACTGTTCTTGGTTTCGTTGGGTGAAAGTACCGACTGTTTAGGGAAATGAAGTTCCCAACGCATCCTGGTTCAACGAAGCCGCTACATCTTGTCTCCTACAGGGCGTGCTTCCGGCAGTGCTGCAGTGAACTTTTGGCTCTTTAATGTTTCGCTAAATATATGTGCTTGTTAAAACGCCCTCAGCATGTCTTACCCCCGTATTCTAGAACTTTCTTTCACTGAACGCTTCGCCTTCACTTGAGAAAGCCGACCGGTGCGCCATCTATGGGCACAGAATGTCACTGCATATCAGCGATACTCTGCTGCGATTCTTGAGAAGCGCAGCGTCATTTTCAGCCGAGTGGTGGCGCAGTGCTCAACTTTGTCAAGTGAAGGGTGAAAGTTGAGTGGAGGAGAGCGTATTTAAATACGGCGGTAAGAGTAGGAGCTTGTTGGCTGACTGCATCTAGTGAGTATCATTTCATTGATGCTGAACGTTCGTTATACCAATAGGTTGCACTCTGGTAGCGTTGAAGAGCATATGAAGGTTACTTGGCTGTTTTACTTACAATTGTCTCACTTATTTCGTTATATCGATATTCTACTACAATTTGAGCAAGCGAGATATGTAGCACACTTTGTCCAAAATGCTCTTGCGCTCTGCAGTCTGGCTCTGCCTTAAAGTTGGCATGTATGCAGTCTGTATGTATTAGATTTACTTGCTGTGTTCAATCGTTTGCTTGGGAGTTTATTAGTGTTCTCTATATCTTGGTTTAGCTCTTAGTTCTCACCACGTTTAATTCCTATAGTTTTAAATTTTAAGGCTGCCTCCATATGCGTTCGGAGGCCCGTTCGGTCTCTTCTTTAGGGGATGACAGTCGAACAGGCTTTGAAATTAGCGCTTTTTAGTGTTTGTCTTCGTTCTCGCCGCTGCTCTTAATTGACAATGCGTCGTCTTCTCCATTGGTTCCAGAGACCGTGTACATACGGGCTCGGATAGTGGCCCCGTTGTGTCGTTGTGCGGGTAATGCTTCGAGGTGTCGTTTGAATATGCCAAGATTCACATAATTCTTTTTAGTCTTATTTCACCCACACGAACAGATTTTTCCTCAAATATGTTTACCTTTGTAACGCGGTTGTACTGCCTTACGGGCAAACCCGAGACATCTACTGCACTTCGTGGTGCCATGGTTCTCAAGAGCTCTGGTCCGCGCATGCCTTTTGTTTTTTTTTTAAGTACACTGGTTTGCGTGGGAGGCAGCAGTATTCTGGGAACATACCGGCACCGACTCCGTTTACCATCTTCTTGGCTGCGCCGTGTGTGCACCTTGCTTCTCGGGGAAACGGAACGCCACCATCATCGCGCTGGGCGCCACGCATGCCTGACGAGATGGACGTTGCCGAAGTTGCAGGTGGTTGCAGCCCCGTTTCGTTTCGCTTTGTTTAGAAAGTCCCTCGATCCTCTCTTTCACAGACGGCCATGAACGGTATACCCCGTTGCATCACTGAAGTGGAGTTCGTTGCGGTGTATGTCTGGCTCCTTGCAGTCACGATTCGGCTCTTGCGAGCTCTCCGGCCGCTGGTTGGGGTGGTGGTGGTATGCATGCCAATCCAGGGACGGTCGTTGCGAAAACGGGAGAAGATAATAGGTGACCGTGCGTGCTTTTTTTTCGATGGGGAGCGAGGCGGGAGCTGCCTTGGGGAGGGGGGGCTCGTGCCGGGAGATAGATGACGGGGCGAAAAAAAAAAATGTGTGCAGGAAGGATGGGTGAGCATGCAGGGAGTTTCTAACGGGGAATGCTATCTCGAGGCGAACGGAGCGCTGGCTGGAAAGTGGAGTGAAAGAGAGGGAGAATGGAGGACAGGTTTTTGGCGGGAACGCGAAAACATCCGCGACATTCGTCATGTCAGGTGGGCATCGCTCTTGTCTAAAAGCCAAGTGCCTACCCCCCCCCCTTACCCACCCTCGCCTTCGCGCTTCTTCAGTTGTTTGTTGCGTCCGTATCTGAGTAGCATGTTCCTCTATTACACAAAACTGGTCTCTGTTTTCTTTTTGCACATACTTTTTCGGGCTTGAGAACGTGGCTCGCCTTTTTTTTTTTTTCAAACGTCGTTTTCACAGTTAGTCAGGGTGGTCTGTCTAAGGGTAAGGGGGGGTTTGCGGGGTTGGGGCGTATCGATGACGTGGGTGGAGTGCAAACCGACCGCAAGGTTATGAGGGAGGCTTTGCGTGTGGGAGAAATAAAAGGTTGTACTAACACTTCGAAAAAAAAAAGAGAGAGAAACAACGAAAAAAGTTTTTATTGTTCGTCTAACGCCGCCCGCAATTCAGCGAGCCACCGTGCTTTGCATGGAATCTAATGTTTCTTTTAAGAGAGCGTTGGTCAAGTCGCTTGTCTTTAATATCTTTTTTATCCGCGGTGATTAAGCCCGGAATTACTTTTTTTTTTGGAACACGGTAAGCATGAAATGTATATGCGCGGTGTTTTATCTATCGTTGAACAGCACTCTGTTGTTCATCTGTCGGTGTGTTTCTTTACTATCGTTTTCCGTTGGTTACGTATCTATGCCAGCTCATACGCTTGAAACCGTTTTCCTCCGTGCCGCGTCGCTCGTGTGTGTGTGTGTGTGTGTGTGTGTGTGTGTGTGTGTGTGTGTGTGTGTGTGTGTGTGTGTGTGTGTGTGTGTGTGTGTGTGTGTGTGTGTGTGTGTGTGTGTGTGTGTGTGTGTGTGTGTGTGTGTGTGTGTGTGTGTGTGTGTGTGTGTGTGAAAGAGATAGAGAGAAAAAGAGTGGACATTTCTTTAGGCTCCTGATTTGCATATGTAATAACATTACTTACTAATGTCACTGGGCTCCCCGCCGTGTTCGCGCATCGCGTGGTCCATCCCAACGGCTCTTGCGCCATTTAAAGGAGTATATATACTGACATCAAATTCACTCATGTCAAGATTTTTGTGTCAACGAGTAGCTATCGACCCCCTTCTAGCGATTCGCGACTTAAACCGCATCTGAATGAATATTTGTAATATAGTATTTGTGATGTTGATTAATATATTCACTATCAAACGCGGCTCAAAACCGGTAAAAAGCGCGCCAAATTGTAGTGCTGGCAGCGCTACCTCGCGGCCACGTCGAGGCCGCTGCACGGTGGTGCCGCGTTCACAAAAAATGGTGACGTCACACTGGCAGTTTTTCTGCTAAGGGCGCATACACAACCAGTTCAGCTGTGTCTCTGTCTCCAACATCGTCGTCCTCGCCGTCGGCGCGGTCAGCATCGGCAAGTGATGATGACAGTGACCTGGAATTTTGTATCGCCGCGATTCGCGACGATCCTTGCTTGACAAGCTCCGCGTTATATGCAGTGTATTTATCAGTCCAGGCTGCACTGTCAGAGCTCGGGAACACCAACCACGCAGCTCATGTCGCAGAAGTTTGGCGAGTGAGTCGCTGCTTTCAGCTGCAGCAGGGTACGCGGTAGGAATAGCCCCGGCCTCGAGAAGAGGCCTCGTACTGCCAGTGAATCCCAGCTGATTCGCCAACATTTGATTTAACCTGTAGCAGCTCACCGCAAACTGAAGGGAGCAAATGCGGCTGTTCTTCACAGGCGTCGAGTCCCTCTGTCCAACGGCGCGTACACAAAGTCAACCCAGTGGCTGCGTTGAGGTTCGTGGCTTGGAAAGGCAGTGAAACGCCACGCACTTTCCGCTTTTTCCGCGCCTCGACGTGCAGGTTCTCACTACGCAGCAGTTCCCCAATATTCTGGCACTTATTGCCGCTCTGAGTGATCGTACTCGCACTCAGTGGAGCCCAGTGCAAATCAGCCGATGCTACGCGATGAATCGCACGCACGCTTCAACGCAGCAAGGAGAGCCAGAGCACGACTGGGAGTTGGCTCCAGACACGCTCAGAGATCGTCGACGTCATCGTTACTTGCGTATCGTCACTCAGGACGGTATTTGTGGAATGTATCACCCCGAACACGTAGCACTAGTGTCGATGTCGCAGGGAAGCCTATTTTTCGTTTTTTTCTCTTTAGCTTTTCTACGCTGTTTGACGACTAAATAAAATAACTTCGACGCGACAGAAGCCATTCAAATTTGGCCAAGAAGACCTATGCATACCAAGTGATCGAATGATGGGCGCATCTCGATCTTGAAATTTAATGTCGGTGCTTCTTTACGAAAAGTATCGTCAGTGTCAGCGCTTTACATTGCATCGTTCGTTGAGAGCGGTCTCTGGTTGTCTTCCCTGACTCAATCCTCTCTATATATGCCTGGCGTGAGTCGTCCTCAGTTTGGTGTAACGCATAGTTACAGTGTTTTTCGCGCTCCCAGATTACGAAATGGGCGCCTGCTAGTACCTCTGAGCTTCAGTGATACAGTGTGGCCCTTTTGTGTTGGCTGGAATAACTTCCCACGCTCGTACAGTATCAAGTTTGGCTGATCTAAAAGCCAACTAATGCAACGTCGGTAGCTAGTTTGACGCACTGTTGGGGGCGTGGTTCCTATTACTTGGCTTACTGGAGTAAGTTTACATATCGTTGCCTCTCCATTAATTTGGTGCGTAGTAATGCTATAGAATCGCGTGAGCTCCTTTCGTGTAGTTCGCAAGTGCTATTTCATCGCGCTTCAGAAGTATCGCTTCTTTGTCGTGCAGTGATGTAGTAGTCCCAATGATGTAGTTATGTAGTCTTTCTTGTCTAGATTCCCAGATAGAAGGCAGACGGGTGAGAAGGAGACAGGCAGATAGGCGGGCATGATGAGATCCCGAAGTTTGCTGGCACGAAGTGGCAGCAGAAAAGCACATGACCGGTCTGAGTCGATTGACGGAACGAGGTAGAGGCCTTTGCGCTGCAATCAGGATGATGATAATGATGATGGTGGTGTTATAGTTAAACGAATAGCTTTGTGAAAACCATCGGGCTTCGTAGCAGTTAGCATGCGACTTTACGCGAATATGCTAGCTAAGTCACATGCACCACCAACATCGTAATTATATCGAACATCGTCATAACCATCTCTAGTATCTTCTTCATCATTACCTCGATTTGTTTATTACTACATGCACAACCCTCTCTGCTTAGGTACTACTACTACTACTACTACTACTACTACTACTACTACTACTACTACTACTACTACTACCACTACTACTGCCGCTGCTGCTGCGACGACGACACAGGCAGTGGCGTAGCCAAGGAAATGGCACACCGCCACCCCCCCACCCCACCCCATCCGAATTGTTTTTCACCATGGCGCATAGTGACCGTTTCTAGGAAGTCCTCTCCCCGCCTACGCCCCTGGACACAGGGTAGACTAGCACGGCCTCGCTCTAAAAGTTAGAGAGATATATCTTGGAAGTATACTTTTTTTTACTAGATTGATTCGATTGATAAGTATCGTAGCGAATAGGTAGCGAAGAGAATTTCTCGTTTTGTACAAGACAAATGTTTTGCGTATCTGTTTGGGTTCGGTGTCCATCTTCCATTTTTATTGAAGGAAAAAAAAGAAAAAAAAAAGAAAACTGAAAACATTGCGATCCTGTCAATGCCAACTCTCGGCGTGCTCCCTTCCTGTTTCTCGTATTGTGATAGGTACTTTTTCACACGCAAAAAAAAGGGGGAAAAGATCATAATAATTTTTCTATCGACGACACGTCTGTGTTATTATGTGCGTTTTGTGGCGCCCAAGAGACTCACCGCTCCTTTCTCATCCCTGCCATAACAACGGATGCTGCGAAGGCATTGCCTCGAAACCTTACGCTGCTAGCGATAAATAAATAAATAAATAAATAAATAAATAAATAAATACGGGGCAAGCAAGGGGTGATGGAAAGTGCGCTTCAGAAAGCGAAAGCGGGTCGCCACGACGCCGGCTGTTTTCAATCCTTATCCCTATCGTTGTCCGTAAACAAGACTGTATACGACGCTCGCCCGCTTTTGCCCCAAAAAGCTCGCCTATTCTCCCCTGACACGAGCACAGTGTACGCCTGTCTGTCAAAGGGGCAGCAGCTCGGCGCCTGGTCTGGAAAAAAAAAAGGGGGGGGGGCTGCGTGGCTGCGACCGATAGGACGCGTTTGTTGCTCGCTTTTTTTTTGTGTTCGCTGGGGCGACGCCCGTTGTTGAATGCTCTCAAGCTGTGCTGCTTGCTGCTGCCTCCGCGGTGTGTGTGCATGCGTGAAGCCATACATAGCTGCGCGCATGCATGGAGAATACGGTGGCTGTCCGGTGAGCCAAGGTAAAACACGACGGGGAGCCGGCGCCCTCTCGTTCGTCGTGGCTTATCTACCTGTGGCGTCGGTTACAATGGAGGGGGGGGGGGTGGAGGGGGGGTATAAAGAAAAAAAATATGGGATATGGAAAGAGGAAGTTTAAAGCCTCAAGAGACGAGGTAACTCGAATCGCGTCGCGAGGTGGAAGGCACGCCAGGTATTTCGTGGAGTTACTGTAATGCTACCTTTAGGTAGCATATACAGTGATCTAAAGGCACCTAAAGGTGCCTTAAGGTAGCATGCAGTGCCTATGGGTAGCATATACAGTAACTCTATGGGATCTCGGTGGACTACTGTCGGAAGGCTGGGGTTCGTTGAAAAGCCGGGCGTTCGAGGAAAAAAAGACAAATAAACAAGAAGGCGCTACAATTTTCCCCATATTCTGTCGAATGTCTTAACGTACTTCTTTGTTGCTACCTGTGTGCAGTAGTGAGCCTAAATTGCCGTATGTGTTCGTACTTGCATATTCGCCGCCACTTTACCAAAGTTGACGAAAACGATGGCACATGCGCTGTTAAACCAATCTGACCCCTTGAAGTGGATTCAAGCAAAGTGCACTTTTGCTTTAGGAGAATTTGCAAAAGAGGAGGGACGTGGGAGGTCGTTTTTAGTCCCCCCCCCCCCCCGAATAGCCGGTCTGGTTTAAATAAATAACCCGTTAGTGGCTAATTGCAGTGATGGAAGTGCTGCTCCGTGATGCTTCAAAGTGCAATATTTGTTAGTAACTGCTCTAAACCTGCTCCGAAAGGATGTTGGCAAACTAAAAAGAATGAAGTTGAACCATGGGGACCATCCCGTTAGCATGAGCGAAACTAAACGGAAGCTGTATACACTACTCAGTTGCATAATTCCAGAAAAATTCCAGGGGGTGACACATATCAGGCCATGGTGTCCAATTCATATTGTTAATGTGGGTTGTATTTTCACTTATATAAGAATTGAATCACGCTTTCAAATCAAATTTAAAAAAAACGAGCATGGGGTCCGAGCTCGAGCAATTGCATTGTTCTATTCAGAATAGTCTCTTCTTTTCATCTTTTTTTCTAATTGCATAGCGTACACAGCTGAGGGGCATTGAACACATGTACGCATGAAGATAAAATGCCTTTTAAAAAGTTTATTACGCTATACCTAACTGTTAACTCAATTATATCACGTGCTAAAGCTAAATCTCAAGTCGGACACTTGCAAAACATGTCATCCCTAGCCTGAACACGAGGTCCTGACTCCTTTGACCCCCCCCCTCCCCCACGATTTACGCCCTTGATTCTACTATACTGCTTGTATACTAGCATGCAGCATGCGAAATAATAAATATAAATATTTTTTAGATGATTAAGTGATGTTTTAGACTTCAGGAGTCGTTAGGAACATGCATCTGCTCCGAAGACACTAAAAGCTGCTCCAAAGCACCATTTTTTTTTTGTGCTCCAGAATCTGCTTCAAAAACCAAAATGTCGCTTCCATCACTGTCATTGTGTTATGGGTTATCGGGTCACTTATGGCCTGTACTGCCTATATTGACAGCTGACAGTTGAATCTCGCTGATTAAAAACAAAGTAACGCGGCTCGCACTAACTCTTGCAAGTCCGGTTCACAGCAGAGATGGTGGGTACGCAGCTGGCGAAAATTTGGAAAGAAGGAAGTTGGGAAAGGGGGGGGGGGTCTCTGGTTTTTTTTTTTTTCGTGCCCACCCGTGTTGCCGCCCCTGGACTGCCAGGTGGTTACGCAATTTAGCCTGCAGTCTGCCGCTGCGGCGTGCCTCAAAATCATATGTTGGTTTCAGCACGTAAAAACCTCCAGAAATATATATTCGGTTTACATCTACACAAGTACACCTAAATCTGTGCGCATTTCTATGTATAGATTATTCCGCCAATAGTAGTCCCAATAGAGCTTTATCGCGTGTCTGCTTATGGGTGCGCCTTGAATACAGCATTCTCGTACACCATTCGCAGGTACACGCATGCTGCCTAGCGTATAGTAAACAACGACTATGCCTTCGCAAGGAACTCAACAAATTAGATGATCAACCTCTGTCGGAGCAGGGAATTCTGCAGTATCGACAGGATGCGACTTCACAGAAAGAGGGCCCTGAAAGCGCTACTACACTTTTTGCGATCGACCGGCCTTACTGAACGGTTGTAGCTAGGACGCCTTTCCTGTGTGTGTTTTCGTTTTCTTATGAGTGTGCGTGTGTGTGTTTTTTTTTCTATATATACTCCCTTTTTCTTGCCCCTACTTCCCCGCCCCCAGCGCTGAGTAGCAAACCAGATGCCAATATCTGGTTAACCTCCCGGCCTTTTCTCTCTCTCTCTCTCTCTCTCTCTCTCTCTCTCTCTCTCTCTCTCTCTCTCTCTCTCTCTCTCTCTCTCTCTCTCTCTCTTAAGCTCCCGAGCGATTTGAGCGTTCGCATGTTCGCGAGTGGTTTGTCAGTCGCCGGCCTTCCTTTTTCGGTCGTGCGAATCTGCATTCGCGCGGCTTTCGATTTTTGCGTTGCCCGGAACGACCTTATACACCGAGTGGGAACCATGGCCTCATCTCGCAACGGGCCGCAGCTTCGATCGATCGGTTGCGTGATGATCCGTCGTACATTTCGTGGCTTTCTTCTCTTTCTTCCTTTCCACCTTTTATTCCCCCATCGCGCTTGTGTGCCCCGTTTTGGCCGCCATGCGAAAACAAAACGACGCACTTAGGCCCTCATGTATACAGGGCTGGTATGGGCAGCACGTTTACCGTGGTGCTGATATGAATCCTATACCATTCAACAACAGCCAGGATACCACCTCATGATGTTGTTTAGGTTGCGTCGTTGTGTATGGAGGTTGTTGTTCCATTAGAGCGTTTCGTTTCTTACTGTTTTTAGCGGCGAAGTTCTTTTACGTATAAAGGCTTGGCCGTGATGGTTTGTTGTAGATGATGACCACGGACAACGACTGCCATCGCTTGTGCAGTATACGACGTCTCGATATGTTCTACAGTGCATTTCGTGTGATTGGAAACAACCAGCAACACCCCGGGGAATGTGCCCAGACCTCGTCGGTGCCAACTTCAGGCTACATCAGATAGCGCGAAGCAGTAATAATGAAGGAAAAAAAAAACGAAATTCACAACTAAACACAACATGCCGTGTTATGAGCAATACATTTTGTATATATAGCTGCACTCCGCTTTGTCACTAATTTGCTTACGTGAGTAGTCAATGACGATGATGATTTACGGTAACCTCGAATGGTCCCACTGCTTCGTCCGCTTATCATTGTTCACTTCGTTGATATGCCGTGATTTCTTTGAAGGCTTAAATCATAGACGCCTCATCAGCCTCGGAAAAAGTGACCGCAGTCGTCAACACCGAGTGATGCGATAGTCACTCGACAGAGTCGCGTGGTGACGGGGGCTGGTATATCGGAGGCAGTGCTGCAAAATCACGTGAAGTTCAGAAAACTGCTGTATGCTCCCGATCTCGGAGGAAGTACAATACCAAGCTTTCAAGGGCGGGAAGCTTTCGAGGGAGGAGGTGTACATATCACCGTAATATAGACTACGAAGAAGAATAACAAGAAGAAGAAGAAGAAGAAGAAGAAAATCAGCCAGGCCCGCTTGGTGGACACTGACGAAACAGCAAAGCTGATTCGCGTGCTGTATGGGGTGTACTGAAGTAATAATGAAGTGTATGAATGGAGTGGAGAGCAGTTTGGGGAGTCGTGAATAGTACGAGTGGTGGCGCATATCTGTATATAGTTGGGTATGCCCACTTGCTGTCTGTAATTGATTCCCAGTATGCAGTCTGAGATCTACGACGGACACCGCACATGAAAAGCTCGACCAAGAACAGCTTACAGTTGTTCGAAGAAAGAGAGAGAGAGAAAAAATGGGTTTATTAAAAAAATCACTCAATCACGTCAGGCATTGCCCGTCGCCCCTATAAGAAGGCCTTGAAGCCTGTCTAGGCGAATGCTTAAGGGCTTTCTCGCTTACACTATCGTGCAGCCATCTTTTATTAATTGATGCAGCCTAATCCTTCCGGTCGGCTTTACTTTGCTTGTCGGTCTGTCTAGGTTAGAACAGGTTTAATAGGTATTAAGTTGACTAGGACAAACAGTCTGCGCCTTCGCCGCGACAGAGCAGCCGCCATGTCCGAAAACAACAAGAACAACGACAACTAAGTGGCATCATAATTAGAAAAGGTGCTAAAGTGCGAGTGATGGCGGGTCTGTCGCTCTGAAGTCTCCGCGAAAGTTTACATTGGCTCCAGGCCACCTTGACAGCTTGGATGTAGGAGCCAGTGTGTGTGACCTTGACGTGTTTCTAACGTGTGGTCCGAGATCGATGGGGCTTCTCCGTTGCAATGATGAAGATACAACAGCTTTTGTTTTTCCTCACTGCCGCTTGCGCAACGATAGTGGCGCGCTCACACAGTTGCACAAGGAGCGATTAAAACAACATGCTTGCGTCGCATGCATAGCCCCTTTATGTCGCTCGTTGCTCGCACAGGTTTACATTGTAGTTTAGTCTTCTGTCGCGTGCCTCACCCCCTCCCCCCACCCCTTTTTTTCCCCCTATAGGTACCTCGACGCTCTAGAGACCTAGCTAATGTAGAGATTTCGCAGTACCATGGCCCCGCCACGGTGGTCTAGTGGTTAAGGTACTCGGCTGCTGACCCGCAGGTCGCGGGATCAAATCCCGGCTGCGGCGGCTGCATTTCCGATGGAGGCGGAAATGTTGTAGGCCCGCGTGCTCAGATTTGGGTGCACGTTAAAGAACCCCAGGTGGTCTAAATTTCCGGAGCCCTCCACTACGGCGTCTCTCATAATCATATGGTGGTTTTGGGACGTTAAACCCCACAAATCAATCAATCAATCGCAGTACCATGTTCTGCTTTACAGCGAAAACTGTTACGAGATCACAACACGCGTGTCACTTGCGGCGCCGTAGTTGTCCGCTGCCGCCGGTGTCAGTAACCAGTATCACACGAAATAAGACAAAAACAAAGTAAACGAAAAACACCAAGGTCACACTGGGATCCGAACCCGGGTCTGCCGCCGCGTGCCTGCCCTATATTCCACCGATGAGCCACGCCGGTTCTTGAAACTCGTTTCCATACTGACCCTGGCTTGATCTCGATAAAGTAATCGCGTTAATATGAGTAATAAAGCGTAGAAACATCAAAGGAGCTGCCAGACGTCACAAAATTTGAATTGCGTTACGTGTGGGCCGTCTGCAAAGGCTTCTTCTTGATCACCTTTTTAACTGTGCCGCATATGTTCACTTCAGACATAATTCTTCATTGTTGTCAGCCATTGCATAAAACAAATTGCACAGCACTCCCAGCAAGTGTGTAGCGAATGCCACGCTTCTCCGAAGAAGGACGAAGGACAGCATAGTGAATGCGTATACCTTCTACACAAAAAGTATGATTATTCATGGCCTAGAGGGTACCCAGCAAGTATTCTTGTAGCAGTTACCCAAAGAGCTTTAGAAAAAGGCTCTGAAAGGCCGCTCTTCCGGCTTTCTCTTTGACTTCGCTGCGCGTTTCGCGCAGGCCTGACAGTTTTTTTTTCTATGTTCATTTCTATTATCGACAATCTATGCTGTGGCTCTGAATGTCGGTGCTTTTACAACGGTCGTATATTTCTCACCAGAGTGTGTTACCCCCCATTACTATAAAAGGTCCCGAGGAGCATTCGCGAAATTCAAAGCGGGCATCTTGTGACACCTCCTTTCTTTGGTCAGCTGTTTTTAAGCCGCAGGCTCCGGAATTCGACCACCTATGGAGAAGGTGAAAGCTGCACTCCGTAGGATGCGGCGTTTTTAACCCTCGGCCGGTCCTGAGGAAACCCCAGTGCTCTCGTTTCTAAACAGGCGTCGCAGCGGGTGGTGTCTCAGTGTCGTTCGCTTCTTTCGCACGATAGTGTGACAGTTTAGGACGGATATATATATATTGGTACACTCCTTTTTTTCCGGTGCTTTAGGGGTGCTCATCGATTTTCGTCACCGCAGGGGCGGCACAGCCTATAGTCATCGATGTCCGTTGCAAACCGGGTGCGCGTTTGTTGTCGTTCAAAATGCCGCGCAGATTGTCGTATGCGCGCTTTGCATGCGATGGAAAGAAGGAAGGAAGGAAGGCCAAGCGGTCACCGAGTCCTGTCCAGCCACGCGTAGGGTAAACGCGGATCGCAGCCTTTATCAGCGGGGACCTCCAGTCGAACTTCCTCTGGCACTCCCTTCCTGAAGCAAGCTGTGCTCGTTGGACTCCCCGCCGTGTACGCCTCCTCCTGGCCACAAGGGGCCGGAAGCCGACCCGCTTTGCCTTTGGGTCGGCGGCCGTTTCTCAAGTGAAACCGAGGTCCTACAGTAAAAACGTTCGTTTTAATACGTGTTGTTTTGTTTTTCTTAATTGTTATTGTGTCAGAGTGTGCACAGCAGAGGACTGGAATGTCTGCTGGGAGCGGACACCTGTCGATGTCTTGTCTGTCGATGGCTTGGGTAACCCATCAGGTATTCCCTTCACTCAGCCACGTAAGCTGTGATGTGGGTCGTCTTGTATTTCCGTGCTGTATACTGCGGTGGACGCCGATGGCTTTAGTTTGTAACGTTGGGTGCTATCGTCCGGGCATGTTAAGTGAATCGCATCAACTTTTTAAGCGAGCGTCTCAGTCAACAAGCAGAGACGTTACGTAAACGAACGCGTCACGAATTTGTTGAAACGCTGCGCCCGCTTGTCCCTACGCTTGATACGAACTGCATACTATTTGGTTGCTCGAGCGGATGTACTAGCCTCGGCTCGAGTTGCTGGGCACTGCTGCGCGGGAACGTGCATCGAGGCGTCAGGAATACGCCCTCTGGCGTCCGGGGCGCGCCTGTTTTGGAGATGCGTTCCTCGGGCCAGCTGGAAAATAGAGAGAGAAAAAAAAAGTGATGGTCATCGCCGTGGGGGGTTTTCCTTTCCTTTTGCGCCCAATGCGAATAGGCTGGATAGCTTTCACGGTACTACTGGGAGGACAGCAGTCTTGAAGGCTAGAAGAAATAGAAAGTGGGGCAGAAAAGGGAAGGGATGTTAGCCGGAGGGCGTACTGGTGCGTTGCTTTGGAGAAAAAGGGAGCCCGGGACTGGCTCCAAGGTTGAACGATGGTCGGCTCTTTCTCTCTTTCTTTCTTTCTTTCTTTCTTTCTTTCTTTCTTTCTTTCTTTCTTTCTTTCTTTCTTTCTTGCTTTCTCTCTTTCTTTCTTTCTTTCTTTCTTTCTTTCTTTCTTTCTTTCTTCCAAACTTCCGAAACACGGCCTCTTCTTCGTTTGCCCACTGTGTTTCCTGACGCTCTTCGTCGCCTTTGCTTTCAGAGAGCAGGCCGTCGCCCCACTTTCGTTAGGGACCGTACTTTCTTGTCGGGACCCTCGCACGTGTGTCGCGTTTTTCTTTTTGTTGTTGTTGTTTCGGTTTGAGTAGGGAAACGGGAGATGGACAGCAGGGGCGCAGGCGTGCTTGTGGTCCGCAGCGAGTGGTTTTTGTGGGTCGGTGGGGTGATCGTTCGGTGCTGCGAAGGACAAAGGCCAAAGTGTGACGGGAAGGCCGGACGGTGAAATCGCTTCAGGCTCGTTTCGTGGCGATTGTCATCTCTGTAAAAAAGGTACGGGAGAGCGAAACAACGGAGCAGCTGCTGTGTCCTTCCCCGGTGCCCGGCGCCGTGTTTCGTAGGTTTCTTCTCGCGTTTTCTTTCGCCTCTTTCTTTTTTCCACCCCCCTCCCCCATTTGACATAGGTACCTGTGAATCTACGAGTGTTTTTGTCACTTGACGTAGCTCGCGGGCGAAATGCTTCTAAGCTCGTGCTCGCATTTTTTTTTTCGGGCTCGCCGCGAGGTGTACCTCATTTAATGATAACTGCGGAAACGTGCCGATCGGTGTCCTTCTTACTGAGTGCCCAAGTTTCTCGAAAGCACTTATAAGCACTTGCAAGTCAGCTGGCCGAAGAACGTTCCGAGCTCATGGACAAAGGTTTTCGCTTCCACTTTTCTAAGTGCACATTCTACCTCAACGTGTTGCGGCGCGGTTTCTTATCCCTGAACGCCTCTAGCTTATTTTCTTTTTTTTTAGTTTCTGTAAAGGCTGTGATACTTGTTACTTTTCGTCCGTATACGGTTACGCTAGTTAAAAGCTAAAAGCTTTTCATCATGCATCATCGTTGGAACACCTCCTCATTGTCAGCTTCTTACGTAGCGAAGAAAACAAAAAACAAATATTTTCGCGCACAATCGTTGCTCGGATACGAACCCAGGTCCTTTGGGTAACGGAATGTTATGGCATGGCTTTGATTCAAACTCCCATATCTGTGGCTAGAGCGCATGCCCAGAGCCCACAACAAACGCTACTGCAGAGGAAGGACTACCTGTCACACCTTCGCGAGACAGCCGCGTGCTTGCGAAGATGCTGCGCGAAGATGCCGAAGGCTCGTTGATGGCAAGAAAAGTTGATGGTGCTTGTTATTGGAAATTTTGGGTTTTGGACGGGTGGTTCTTCTGTGGTGAGAGAGGTGCATAAGGCGCCTGTCGATCCTAACGCCGGTCCGTGCTTTGCTGTCTGGTCTGTTGTGCTCCGATCGTTCTTGCTGCCTTAATGAAAAAAAAAATAGAAGCCCTTTCCTTATCGACAAAATGGCGGATAACCTAGCTTGGCGTACGCCTCCCTGAGCTTTCTTTCCATCGCATTGCGCAGTGCTTCCTCCAAAATGTTTCCGTCCTTCGTGATGGGAAGTGGATCTTTACCTATGTTGTCGTTGTTGTTGTTGTCGTTGTTGTTGTTGTTGTTGTTGTTGTTGTTGTTGTTGTTGTTGTTGTTGTTGGCTACAGGGACGGCCATGCGTGAAACTTTGAAATGTAAGCAATGAAGTGAGGCCACGTGTAATGAGACAATTGCCCTCCGAAAAAAGGTGAGGTTTGCACATCAGAAACGGCTGTCCGCCATCAAACCCACGATCGAGAGCGCGTCGTTTTTTTTTTTTTTAACAATGGCGCTCGTAAATGGTCTCGTTTGTGTCGAATTTCTCTGCACAAGTCAAGTCAAAATCCTTGACGCTGTGGCGCATACCCATGCTGGGGGATCGGCCAAGAACCGGAAAGTTTTCAAATCACCGCACACTATAAACTCCACCGTAAGATTTGTCCAGAGGCAGCTAAACAGCTGAGCAAAAAGGAAGAAATTATGTGGCGAAAATTGCAAACCGCGGTGTTTCCAAACCCTCACCTGTACAGTAAATGGCACCCGGAAGTGTTCAACTCCAGATGTGCGCACTGCAACAGCACTGCGGGTTTAGTGCACATGGTGTGGACCTGCCCGTCCTACAATGATCCAAGTAGAAACGTAGAATCCCGGGAGGCCTTATTACACAGCCGTGACGCCGAAGAACAGCGTCAAGTCATCGGTCTCGCTCTGACCGCCGCCGAGTCCCAAGGGATTCCGGCTGATGGCTAGGGGGATGATTGGGGGCAGAGGCCGAAGCCTCCTCCCCCGTCATTCTAGACGGGTGCAATAAACGTTATTTCTCTCTCTCTCTCTCTCTTCCTCTGCACAAGTCAAGTCAAGATCCTTGACGATGTGGCGCATACCCATGCTTGGGGATTGGCCAAGAACCGGATAGTTTTAATGAATTTCTTTCTTAATAACAGGTTAAGATTAATCTATTTGCACTCGCCTTTGATCGCCGGGCTTCTCGCGAACTTTGTCGTTGTCGTCGCCGCCGAAATATTTAACTCATCAAAGCTTCCCTTAAAAGAGAAAAAAAAACAACGAGTTACAACCGCGCTGTTGGAGTTGCTTCATTCAAAAAAGGAAGAAGCAGAAGGGAAAAAAGAAGTCGAGTCAGTCTTCTCTTTGCGGTGGTTTGTTACCGAGGGTGGGCACTAACGTCTCACGAATGCGGTGAACGGAAACCATATATACGCGTGCTCAGTTGCCGTTGTTGTTTGCATGCGACGAAACGCAGCGCGCGAGAACGACAAAAAGCGAATGCATAGTGAAAACGCATGCGGCTGCCATTCTAGGGCTTCGGGGCACTACTAAGTATTCTGCGGCGGCGTAAGGAAAGCGTAAGTTTAGTTTGCAGCGTGACCGTCGAGAAACCGACACGATAGCGCGCCTGTAATCACTTTTCTTTTTGTTTTCCTTCTCAGCGTGTCGAAACCACTATATCGTTATTAGGCGCCACGCTGAGGTGGGGAGCGGTGGGGGGGGGGGGGGGGGGGGGGGTATGTAAATTTTGACCACTTTGAATCTTTTTGACGCGCACATAGATCCTGCAGCACGTGGGTGTTCTTGCGTTTTCATCGTCAGCTGTCTCGTTTCCACTCCGAGACGTAGGTCTCTCCCAATGACCTACAAATTAAAGCCGGGCGAGCAGCGGCGTCCATTTGTGTCCTGAAATGGGAAAACCACCCTTCACATTAGCCCCTCCTTATGTGTCTTCTATTTCGTCAATAAATGTTGTATCATCATCATCATCATCATCATCATCAACAACAACAACAACCCACACTCTCCTACGCGAGCTGATTTTAACCCTTCGTAATGACACCGATGGGGCTGGGATTCGACCCTGCATCCTTGAGCTTCGCAGCGCAACCATCATGCTTATGAGCGACTACAGTGGGTGCAAGAAACTTTGGTTTTTGTTTTTCTTTTTCAAACGCATAAACCGCCTACGTATTTGAACAGCGGGGTGCCGTTTGTACGAATGTGCCATTATGAACCACCCTTTCTTGAATTCGACACCAATGCTCGTCTCTCTCTCTCTTTGTGGTACAGGGGCCGCGCCTTTATGCTTTCTTCTTTCTGTCGCCGCGCTGAGCCGTTGTGAACACCCAATATATTTGGCAGCACGACACTTTTCTTTTTTTTTCGAGGCGCTTAGGGTCTGCGCGCCGACAACGAACGCACGCTCAGCCGCCTGGGGCGCCTCGTTCGCTACCCTATACAGTCACCGCGTCGCCCTCTCCCACTTTCTTTATCCCATCCTTAAAGGCGTTGGACTGCGCGGCCACCAGCATGCATGACCGAAGTGGTTAGGCTGTATATGCGCTGCCTATTCGCGTCTCAGTGACTGAATTCGCATATTTGGTCGTTAGAGTATAGCTGCTTTACTTTAGGAGAAAACATCGTGGTTTGCGGGCGTTCGCTCCTACGAATAATTCTTGCTCGCTTTTATTAAGGCGAAATCCTTAGATGTCCCGCTAAACGCGAAAAATTACCGTCGCGGTCCACACTATCGGCGCAAAAATATCACGTGACGACAAAAATTTGATCACCTCATGGTGACGTGATGATGACGTCGTCACACGATGATGGTCTTATGGCGTAGGCCGATCTCGAGAGAGAAAGCGAGAAGACGAAAAACTGGGAGGTTAACCAGACGAGCGTGTGGTTTGCTACCTTGCATATGGGATAAATGAATGGGGATTAAATACAGAATGAGAGCACTGCAGTTACACAGAAGTACAGTCAGTCAGTCACTGAGGCTGGAGATTCTCTGACCAACATGTCTTCAGCGTTCAGACATGCGACTGGGAAATTGCGGCCGTGGAAAGGGTCGTGGGCGATCCATGGGGACTCCATTGAAGCGCTGAAAAACACTGGATTGAGAACTTCCAGCAGTTTCAGGGCAGTTTGGGCTGTTGGTGTACTTACTTAGGTAATTCAAAAGCATAAATATGGTGTGTAAGAGTGATAGTAGCGTCGCAGGGATGGCCTGGTCTTTTTTCAGGGGTGGAGTGGAGAACCATGCAGCGCTGTCGTTTACTCGGTCAGTGTTGGCTTGGTCTGCTGTGACCGTTCGATTCGCTGTGAATCGCGCAGTGGCTTTGACTGTGGTTGTGGTCCTGGCTGTGGCTCTGGCTGCAGCTTTGGTAATGCCGGCCAAGTGTGCATGTGCTCTGGTGAGGTCCTGTCCTCCGAAATTGTCGTGGACACGTACGGTCTAGGAAGCAAACGAGGCCGTGTCACCTGTGAAACTAAACGTGTCACAGAGTCCCTTGAACCAATACGGCGTCCGGAAGTGCTGCATTCCGACCACAGCAACAGCTTCCCGACGAGGCGACTGGTCTCGCACCATCTGCTTAAGGATGCCGTTTTCTTTCTGTATCTCGGGGCAGGCATTAGAAGAACCGTAGTGGGACCACCCGCGGCAATTTGGGTATTTGAGTATACCGTGGCGGCGCTGGAGTCTGCAGCGTGTGGCTCGGCGCAGCGCGCGAGCAAGTTATCGTGCTCAGACACACGGCGCTCACGTGTCAAAACCTCAAAGATTTTTTTGATATTGAAGCGGATGAATTGTCTTACAGTATGGCGAAAACGGCCTATACCTTGACATGCGAGGGCAGAGATTCGCCCTTGAATGATTTAGTTTGATACAGCGAGATGTGCCTATGCGAAACGCATGTATGATATCGATGTCATCACAAGACTGGTCAAGTCTGTGTTTCAAACAGAGATGTCGACATCAAATATGATACCAGTAGTGGAACCACTGCTCATTGTGATTTGCTACGAGCAGACTTTTATGCACGGAGGAAGGAAAAACACAGGCGGGAGCATGATGTCACTCACCTAGCCTTGGCAAGCCAACCCGCTTTGAAGCCATCAAAGTCGGCCCAACACGTGAACTTTTGCCGTGAGATCACGCAATAAACGAGAATTGCCGACACCCAGGAGAACGGCGCCCGGTAGCTTTTAATCGAAATGCGCTGGTTCGGTGCAGACTGGCCGGCTCACGCAGGTGTTTCAAAGACGGAACAGCACCGAGAGTACTAAAAGGTATACCGCAAGCTCTGAAGTTTTGATCACGCCCAAAAGGTGGGCTTCACTTGCGTGATGCAATGCTCCCTCCATGCTTTTATGCAATCAAATTCCGAAGTCACTGCAAACCCACGTGACATGCCGTAAGATGTTGATTTCTCTGATCACGGATGCCGTACAACGCAACGTTGGGAGTGGAAATCTTTCGGGTGGTACGAGTACAATCGACCGTCAATAACAAGGCGATTTACGCCTGCCAGTCTTTTTATAGGCAAATGCAGAAGTGAGTGCGTTACTTCAAAACAATGTCCACGTGCCTATCGTTAACGTTCCGCGCTGTGCTGCATGTTTCACTCTTCTTATATCCACGCCGATAACGACTCAGGTTCACTAAATCCGTTCCCTGGGTTTAGTCTCTGGCTAACTGCGTATCCTTCGAATGCTTCCATCCGTTAGTCAAAGCCAGTGGAGCGTGCTGCGTGGATGGATCCAGCTTCTTCCGGAGCAATGGAGATGTATAAGGCGCACGGCGCCGCTTTCTTTTTGTTTCTTTTTTTTTCATTTCATGATTGTTGAGGCGATCGATCGACACGGCTGTCGCCCCTCCTTTTCGATATGCCGTCTGGCACGCGTTTCGCAAGACGCATCAGCGTGTGTTTTCTCCTCTTCACAGTCTGAGCGTCACGTTTGAACGCGCGTGAACCCCTGGCTTTGTAAAAGCATCGCTCCTCGTTTCGCGCCCCTGCCAAAAGTCACGGGTAGTTGGAAGCCATAGAACGGTGTCTTGCAGACGAACAATAGAAGGCACGCGGGCGCGAACGGGTCTCGCCTAATTCTGCGCGTTTGCCCTCTTATCTACGATGCCCCGTATGTATGTATGTATGTATGTATGTATGTATGTATGTATGTATGTATGTATGTATGTATGTATGTATGTATGTATGTATGTATGTATGTATGTATGTATGTATGTATGTATGTATGTATGTATTCATGTATGTATAAATGCATGCATGCGCGCGCGCGTGTGTGTGTGTGTGTGTGCCAGCGACCGAGCGAGCTTTGTGTAGGATGGAGAGCCCACATAAACTATAAATAGACCCATAAAGCAGTCAGCAATAAGACAAAGCGATAGCTTTCACTTGCAACAATCAACGTTGAGAAAACTGGGTATCTGAGTTTGACGGGACACATTTTGTCATGAGACGTGCTTGTCGCACTGCGCGGGTGATGACGCAGCTGTGCTGCCATGCCGTCACAAGCTTGCTACAGCAGGGACGAAATCTATAAATGGCATATCGTTTTTCTATACCGTATAATAGTTCAAATTTGCCGAAAATTTCGCGTTTCCTAATATTTCGTCGACATCTTTTACTTTCATCTCTAAATAATGGCCAGTGCGTCGCTGACTTTTGCTGACCGCAACGCTATTGACCAATGTATTAGTGTAGCAATTTATCGACATGTTCATTTATTTTGCTATTTTTACGTCTCTCATGTGATCCAGATCATAAGTGACCCTTCCTTAT
Organism: Rhipicephalus microplus; assembly: GCF_043290135.1. Lineage (NCBI taxonomy): Eukaryota > Metazoa > Arthropoda > Arachnida > Ixodida > Ixodidae > Rhipicephalus > Rhipicephalus microplus. The sequence continues at coordinate 19,866,883 of NC_134709.1, forward strand.
ATATTTTTTTTCAGCGCAGGAAGAGAGTAGACCGCGATATATTTGCCGCATGACTGATGTCCGGCCCATACCGTATTTACTTGTATACAAGCAACGCTGGTTCGTCGTGTTCGTTACTTAGCGAAATGGTGTGCGTTGTGAGCAGTTAAAAGGGTTGGCTAGCACTCCTGAAGTGTAGAACTGCATGGTGCTGGCTACATAATGCTTAATATACGTTGCGGGTGCCATGTGTAGATAAATAACAGTATCTCAAACATGCTCACATCATCACTTATTTACTATATTACGCCATCAGACGTATCCTCAGTATAAAAAGCATATATATATATATATATATATATATATATATATATATATATATATATATATATATATATATATATATATATATATATATATATATATATTAGCGCCGCTTTTTTTGCTGTTACACAGATTTTGTACGATTATCTTACACAGCGATTCCTTGGGCACGATTGCTCTTTTTTGTTTTACTCCAACTCGTAGCACTCTCTCTCTCTCTCTCTCTCTCTCTCGAAAACCGAGATTGAACGTTACGGCCATTTTAAGGACGCACGTAAAGGTTGCTTATATAAATGTTGCTTTGCGTACTATAGACACTGATTTCATCGTATAGCGTGCTTTCAGTTTCTCCGAAGAACAAAGGGGGGGCTTCCTGATAGCTAACACCGCTGGGATTGTGGTCGGAGAGAGGATGCTTTGACTGCGAGTGTGGCGGATTAGATTTGAACTTCAGGAAAGGGCATGAGATTGAATGGCGGAGGATCGAAGTGGAAGAGCTATGTGCGGGGCCGGGACCACCACCGCGACTCAGCTCGAGAGGTCGGTGCAAATGGCGCTCCCAGTCGTTGCGTAATAGGCGTACCTGCGACCGTAGCGTCGGCGTCTCCCGCATCCTTCTTGCGGGGTCGAAATGACTTCTCCCGGGCTGCTCCGCGTACACCCCTCCCCGAACATTTGTAACGGGTCCTCCATCCTCGCAACTATACGTTGCGGAGGAGTACCGCCGAGATTCGAGATGATTCGTTTTTGCCCCCTCGTGCGTAGACGAAAGCGGATTGAACATAAACGACAGCGGGAGAAGGAAAGGAGAAGGGCGTAGGTTGTGTGTACGGAATTCTAGATGGTGGCGTTAAAGGGAGGGGGGGGGGGGGCACTTGCAAGAGAAAGGAATTGGTCCTGTCTGCATGCTATCTTGCTCTACACGGAGGCCGTACGAAGGGATGTTAATCCTGGTACGACCGAGGCAGGAAACGTTTAGAAATGTTGGAACAGAAAGAAAACTGTGCAGTGGTGGTGCCGACTCACGGTCATTGTCAAGCGCGCAGCAATCGAGTGGGCTTGTTGTCATCGCTGGAATTTGAACGCTATGCTGCACCAAACCGGCGGCGCGCGTGCTGCTGCAGTGAGCGTTCGCGTGAAGAGAATAGGTTAGTGAATATCGGGAGGAGCTAAGTGCAAGGCGGTTTATGAGATGCGCGTCACGAGAAAATTAGCATGTCGCATACCTAATTCGCCGTTCCAAAGTCGATGCCGCTTGTCATGTAATGAAGTTCACGGTCGCTTTGGTACATGCCGTTCACGTAATGAAGTGGAGGCTACACGGCGAAGCTTGAATTCGGCAACTTGGTTGGCTCTGGTCTGGTCTCTTGGTCCCTCTGATTAGTATAACCTGCGTCCCCGCGTATGTTCAACTTTATTTCTGATGTTTTTTTTCTTTCTTTTCAATGATTGTACAGTGTTAACGACATGCAGGTATAAGTTGTGTGTGACAATAATGGTGCCACGGGCGTAAAACAATCGGCGGCTTTATACAGGCGGGGCTATTCTGGTCCCCCTAGGAAGCAGTGGCTAGCTAGCCATGGGTGGGCACACCGGGCTCGTGCCCCCCCCCCCCCCCCCCGCTGTGACTATTCAAAATGTATATTTTTGCCATAATGTATCATCATCATCATCGTCAGCCTGACTACGTCCACTGCAGGACAAATGCCTCTCCCATGTTCCGCCAGTCAACCCGGTCCTGTGCTTGCTGCTGCCAATTTATACCCGCAAACTTCTTAATCTCATCTGCCCACCTAACCTTCTGTCTCCCCCTAACCCGCTTGCCTTCTCTGGGAATCCAATTAGCTATCCTTAATGACCAGCGGTTATCCTGTCTACGTGCTACACGCCCGGCCCATGACCATTTCCTCTTCTAGACCTCTCACATGCCATAACGCATACAGAGTTCAAAATAGCCATTTACAGCCTGGCCCCCCTTCATATTCATAAGGTGCCCCCCCCCCCCCCCCCCAAAAAAAAATTATTTCTGCCTACGCCCCAGCCAGGAAGCGTTGTCATGACAAACCTGGCCGGCAGTTGATTTACTCGAGTGACTATTTCAATGCTGTAACCCTCACCTTGTAACGACACTTAAGCCTATCTCTCGCAGGAAACGTAAAATAATACCAGTTCCTTGCGAATCACCCGTGCACCTTCTGAAAACACTCTTTGCAGAACATTCGTGGGGAAACGTTTTTGTGTTCTTTCGTGCTTTTACTGGCGATATTGTCAGTGTAAGAAAAACGGGTAATGACGTGAGCTTTAGAAATTCCAAATCTGTTATCTCAACGCGTACCCCGAGCCGCGGTCGTTTCGACAGCGCTGCGTCTTTTTAACGAAATGCGTGGTTTGGCAGAAAACTGAGAAGATAGGTGAAGGAGGTGGAGGACAGGTCAAAAAGGCTGTCTACCCATGTTGAAATGAGAGCTGCACATTTTCCCGTCTTGAATTTTATTCTATTTCTTTTTTTTTAATCGCCACGGCTCGCTTTGTTCTTCCGTTGGCGAGACACGTACGGTCGTTCGTTTCGGTGGCACCCCCCGATTTCCACGCAGCGAAGAAGAGGAGAGAGCTTTCTGGCTCGGCTCTCGGAGGGTGGCTTAATGGACGCCGGATGATTTCGCGCGATGAAGAGGCGCGCCGAGGGGAGAGCGAATTGAAAGCGACGATGAAGGAGCGGAATGCGCTACGTTGGGCCCCACGTGAGGAGGGGAACAACGAAATTGCGCGGTTACCAGGCCACCTACGAGTCCGCTCGCGTCAATCTCTCTCTCTCTCTCTGTGTCCCTCTACCCCGCTACCCACTGCTTTTCCGGGTTTCGCCCCCCCCCCCCCCCCGCATTTTTTTTTTGTCATTTTGCTAAGTAATGGACGCTTCTTGTTCTGCTGTCAGGTTCCCGTTTTCTCGCTCTTGCTTGCTTTTTCCACTCTCTTTCTTTCTCTCTTTCTTTCTTTCTTTCTTTCTTTCTTTCTTTCTTTCTTTCTTCCTCTCTTTCTTTCTTATTTCGCTACACTTTTTTTTCTTCAGTGCTGGCGGTTCCATCTCTTACTTGGTTCTTTTTACTTCTTTTGAAAGGTAGTGGACGCTTCTCGTTCTGCCACGAGACTCCGTTTTCTCCGTCTTTCCTGCTGTCATGTCCTCTCCCTTTTTGTTCATCCCTTCATCTCTCTCTCTCTCTTCCACACACCCGTACACGCTTTTAAATTTTCCAAATTGCCCGTCGTTGTGCACGCCGCCCGCCAATCGGATTTACGCGGCAGTCATCTCCTCCCCTTTTCCTCGTCGTTTTCGTACCTTCGTAACTGTCCTCTAGCTGGCTTTGTGTCGCTGCCACCCCCCCCCCCCCTTCTGCTTTGGTTACTTTTCCCGATGGTCTTCTTCTGTGGCAGGAGTGCGGCCGGAGGTCGGGGTCGCTCACCACTCGCGGGTTCGCCAGGGGTCACGTCTCTCTCTTCGAGAGGGGGGACGCGACTGTTCAGCGGGTCACTCGTCCCGCGAAAGAGAATGACCCGTTACATATATATACCTATCCGTACGTGACTGCGCACGATCTATTACGCGCCTATAGCGCGCTATTTATTCACTGCCTTTTCTTCTAGTATAGACAATACCATCCGGGTAAGAGTTACAACATCGAGTGCTTTATTGTTATTGCGCTTGCTATATAGAAGACAAACAGTTTATTTCCATTGTGGCGTCCCAGCGTGTCATTACTTTTATCTTCCGTCCGCGATTCCAACTCTCGCTGATTCAGTTTTAGGGCACAGTGGCTCTTTTTCGGGGGTAATTCTTTGGCCTTGCGCGTGTTTGTAAACTTTGTGGGATGAAAATTTACCGCGCGCGATGGAAAAAGCTGATGTGCGCCGGGGATGGGGTGAGCACTTTCCTTCCTCGTGAATCACCCTGTCGACGCAGCTCTATAATGTTGGATTCCAATGGCGGAGTCGGAGCAAGTTTTTCTGCTCCTTTCAGAGCAAGTGTGTTCCAATGACAGAGTGAGAGCGAGAGTCAAAAGTTCCAATGAGAGAGCCGGAGGGGATTCAGAGCGGGAGTCCCTCCGTGGAGCAGGAAAAACTGCTCCGCCGAAATCGCTGGAGTGGACCGGAACTCAGCGTGACGCATTTCCTTTAACACGTTTGCCTGCTTGGGGGCGCGGCTGGCGTGGCGCGAGATGTGTTGATAATGGCGGACGGCATGGACGGCTCGGCTACCTCGGCAAAGCGTGCGGCAATGCTTCTGCTACTCGGTAGCGACAGCAGACATCGTGGACAATAGCTGTTGCACGCTTGGCCTGATATCCATTCCACACAGGTGAATAGCGCTGAACAAGCCGACGAACGATGCGGCGATGCTGGTAAACCACGTGGGAAGCAGACAGCGGAAAGACCACGCGCAAGGTATCCCGGGTAACGCGGCAGCTTCCGCCTTTCTCCAGCAGAGCGGGTTGTGTTCCGATGGCGGATTTGGAGGATTTGCTCTACGCCAGAGTCGAGTGCTCGCTCGCGAAGTCGGTCGGCTGCACCGACTCCGCCATTGGAATTCAACATAAGTTAAGCGTCCAGATCTTCGCCGAACGCTGCCCGGTGGCGTCTTGGATGAACGCTTCTCTGGAATCGCGAGCTCGCATCATTTGGAAGCAGCTCACGCAAGGGGCATTTTGTGCCGTGGTGAATTAAGGCACCCTTAAAAGAACGTGTATGTTGGAACCCGAAGAAGAAGAAGAAGCTGCGGTTGAACCGGTGTGTGTTTTATACAACGTTATTGGGGTTGGAGCTGTAGTGGTAGTCGCGCTAGACCATTAACAACCGCCATTTGCGAGCTTCATGTTTATGGGGCAACCGGTGACATAACTACACTGTAAGCAAAAACTACCCGAGTTTGGGGTTTTCTCGGCTCACGACCCCTGAAAACTATCTCGCGTTTAATATTACTGCTTCGTGTGTGAGTAAATGGTGGTACATGACATAGTTTTTACCACCACCTCTGAGATACGTAGTCAAAGGATGTCAAAAGTTTTACCTCGTGGGGAGTTTTCTGTCACGTGATTCTTAACCTGCGTTTCACAGTTTGTTACCACGCGACTGCAAGCTGCTTTGGGGACTTTTGCCCCATACCACCCCCCACCTCCCACCCCCCCCGCGTGACGCTCCCAGTAAATCGTGAAGGTATGCGAGGACCGCAGATGTTTTTTTTTTTTCTAAGTTTGGAATGGCATCGTCGCGCCTTATGACTTGCCTCGAGTCCACGCACTTTCACTGGAACTGGGAGCAGCATAAGCATGACGAGCGAGTAAAGCATTCTGTGAACGAACAAAAATAAAAAAAGGACCCGCTCCAAGAAAACAAAAAACAAAAAACCTGTTGGAATGTTGTCCTGCATATTTGCGCAAATCGTTGGCTCTTTCAGTGTGGCGGCCCTGGAGACAGACGGTGTAAGAAGCTCGGGATTTATGTGTTTGGTTGAGTTTATTGATTTCACGGGTTTCTTACATCATCGAGCGACCGTGTGCTTCCGAGCGCGAGCCTCAGCATCTGTACGTCGCGGATACCTCGCTTTTGTGCCGAATGGCGAAGAGCTGCCAGCGGTAAGAAAATCAAGCTGGGTGTCATCGTCCGTGGTTGCTTCCTGGAGAGTGACCAGTTACAACTTCGTAGCGGTAAACAAGAGGCTTCACTATCGTCGGCAACGAGTCGGTCAGTGGCCAGTGTGAGTGCGTCGCCGGGGCAGGTAAAAGAATCTTGGCTTAGATATTGTTCCACAGAATACTATGTCTGATGGAGTAAAGTGCAGCCCGAATTGTCCACCCCATGCGTCAACTGTTGTCAAACATGTAGCGCGAAGGCGAGGGCCAATACGAGCCAGATGGAACCAACAAGCGGCTGCTGGTGTGTCTTGCGTGTCTTGTGTAGCATTCGGTGACAAGCACCAGCTGTCATGTCCCGCAAACAGATAACAAAAAAGGGCAGCGAAAAATACGAGGACGCACTACAGCTATATGTGCGAATGTACATACGCGGTCGAGACAAAAGGCACCTCTACGGTGGAATGCCCCAAGATGTGACCCAGCCTTGCATTAGCCTCTTGATCATCGCATTGGCGCATTTAACGCGAATTGAAGAAAAAGCTGCGTTTATAGGTAAAGCGACCGCAGTCAAGAAGCGCCGCGTACGGGCCGAGTGTGGTGACGTCACGGAGGAGTGCGGGGGGGGGGGGGGGGGGCTTCAGTAGTCTAGGTGGCGTCGAGAAAACCCGGGAGGTGGACCGTCTCTTTCATTGGAAGTACGTGCATGCATCACCCCGTGCCCTCAAGACTCCGCATATAGCGGACACGTGTTCATTTGTGTCCGAAATGACGACGAAATTCGCACAGGGGATGTATTCTGTGATCGCCAGCTGTCTTTCAGCGCGTAGCCGTGCTCCTCGAAAAGGCCTAGTATACGCCGTCGGTGAGAAGCTTGTATACAGGCATCCACCGCTCTTCTACGCCCGTTGTCATGAATACGTGCTGCTGCTGTGTTTGTGCACCGCCGCTCGATGAAAATCAATGAGCTGCCGTGGTTTGTGTGTACATAAGTATATTTGATGGACTTGTGCATCAGCAGTGCTAACACGGGTGCGACCAAGAGGCTGGTGTGCCAGCTAATTATTGGATAATCAAGAAGGTGAGATCGGGTCGGTTTATAATAAAAGGCCGGTCTGACTCCTAGTGACCTGCAGCGCGCCTTAAGTTTACGTTTGCACTTTTAACCGTTATTGTTAATCGATACAAACAGCTCCCCTACCGGCACTTCACAGCAGGTCAAAAAGGCATGCCTATATATACCGGATTGTCTAAGTACAGCCGAGAAACGGGTGCAGTCTGTTCAAGTGGTGTTTAATTCTGCATTTGTTGTGTGTGGATGTATGTTAATCCATCTGTCATCAATTCTTCCGTCATTTTAAATTTAATAAATTTGTCGCCTCTTTAGGTGAATGTACCCTTAACTTTTATTTTTTTTACTACCTGAAATAACTCCCAGAAATCACCTCAAAAACCTTGTGAAGGCAGTAAAATTTTACTCTCTCTATACTCACTCAAAACCTCAGTGGGGTAAGTAATTACTACCCTTCCTATGTTCAAAAACTCAGCACGAGAGTAAGTTTTTACTTCGACTGGTAAGTGGTAAAACAAAAGCCAGAAAAGGCAGTGCGCTAGAAGACAAGTGGTTTACCCAGTTTTTGAGGTTATTTCAGGTTATTATCGTTTAGTTTGTACTCGCGGAAACTCTGGAAGGCTTTTGCAGTTCATTCTTCTCTCCTTGAGGGTTTCTCGTTTCATTTCTCCTGCTGGAGCAAATGAGTCGGCGCCGCCCACACGAGGGGCCTGTTCTTCTTTACGTACATCGAATATATTGTTTAAACCAAAGTGGCAAGCAGTGGGCGAGTAATACTTAAATCGGAAAACGCGACAGCACGTCATGATAATCGATTGATAATTGATTGATTGATATGTGGGGTTTAACGTCCCAAAACCACCATATGATTATGAGAGACGCCGTAGTGGAGGGCTCCGCAAATTTCGACCACGGGGGGTTCTTTAACGTGCACCCAAATCTGAGCACACGGGCCTACAACATTTCCGCCTCCATCGGAAATGCAGCCGCCGCAGCCGGGATTCGAACCCGCGACCTGCGGGTCAGCAGCCGAGTACCTTAGCCACTAGACCACCACGGCGGGGCGTCATGATAGTCGGGCAACTGCAGACTGCAAGGACGGATGGATGCATTGATATGGCTGGACCCTTTCGATCGGGCGGTGGCTAGCGCCACCAATCCGTAACCAAGAGAATGGTTCAGCAGCGCCGCCTGTGCATGTCCGCGATTATCACCGGCAAAGCGCCGATCGCGGAGGCCACGGTGTACGCACCGGAGGACACCGACGGCGAAGCGTCACCGTTGTGAAAACGCGCCAAGCGTCCGAACGCGCTCGTTTGCACGCCGGGGGAAATGCGCAAATGTCACCTTCTGCATGTAGGAGGCCGTGCCATCGCTACTGTTAAGAGCACAAGAGGTCCGGAGATGAAATGCAATAACGGTAGCTTGCATAGTTATTACTTGCCCTCTTCCCCTGTTTATGTGCCTCGTGTCTTGCTCTGCTTTTGTTCAGAGATAGTCGACAGTGCTCGCTTCACAGTACGTTTAAGTAGAGGGACGATTAAAAAAAAGAGAAACGGTCGTTTTATTGCAGACGCAATAAATATGATTGAGTAAATAAAACGCAGGCATCGCGTTCTCCAAGTCTGCTTGCATTGTGCAAGGTATCTTAAAATGTGTCGTTGATGTCGCCGTTAGGTCTGTGTCCCTCTCTTACCTTGTGGCACCATGCGTGTCCGATAAGACAGTCGGCGTACTCTATAAATAAGCGGCGAAGAAACAGCGCTATAGCTTGTGCGAGGCATTCCTGGCCGCCTGCCATCTATGCAGTATAGCGTGGACTCTCGGCGCGCATTGTGTGCGTAATGCGCAGGACTCTCGACGCGCATTGTGATGCGTGTGTGCGTAATGCGCAGCAGAGAATGATCGCATGACGTACCTGCGTCCCATTAGATTGAGGTAACATCGATAAACGTCGACGAAAATAACGGGAGCTTGAAGTTTGGAGAGCAAGGAATCTGGGTAGACAAATGAGTACTAATTTGTTGCACTTGTTCGCTATATCTGGGAGCCTCTCCCTGTTCATCCGTGGCCATGCACTCAACTTGCAGCTCTTGTTTAGCATTCTACCCGCCATTTCTAATGGAATTCTCCCCCCCCCCCCTATAAAAAAAGGATTGCTGGTAAAACTCTATCGCATGTATATTTTGGGCATTGGTTACGTACTTACTTCTTCCTCACATGTGTATCATCATCATCATCCTCGTCATCATCATTCTTTTTCTCTGTCCTCATCGTCACCGTGGTTCATTATCATCATCATCATCGTGCGTACGCGCGCTCTGCCCGTTGCCTTTCGAGGCCATGCGTCTAATAAACATTTTCTGAACGTAGACGTAATAGCTCCTGCAGTACAGCGATGTTGTATATTGATTTCGTACGTGGCTTAGTAATACCGAAATTTCAGTTCTGTACGTTTTTCTGCCGCATCAGTGCATCTGTATGACGAAACCTTTTGCTGTTCTGTCATTTTCAGGAGCGCTGATGCAGATCGAAAAAAGTGGGGCAAGGGTCTAAGGCGTCACGACAGTCCCCACGGAAACAGTGAGTAGCTCTTCTGCCTTGTTAGTGTGCGTTCGCCGTTGGCCTGGACGAACAAGCGTGTGCAGTGGTCGCGTGGCAGTGTGCCAGGCATTGGAGAAAAGCGCCCGGAGATGGTTTCCATATAGTGTACTTCGCCTCAGTACAGTTCCGTGCAACGTGGGCTCGCGAGTTCTGCAATAGCACATTCTTGCGTGAGACGACATTGAACAAAGCGTTATTGCGGTTGTGTCTCTGTAGACAGGTTTGGCAATGGGGACCTGCAACGTTTTGTCGTCTGCCTTCTGTAGCGCTGGGGAATGTGTAGTGCTCAATACTGAGTTCAGCGCAAGAGATATTTATCAAGAACTGCGTGCACAGTAACTGCAGTAATTAGTCTCAGAACTTCAAAACCCCCCCGCAGATGGCGAGAAAGAACATTTTCCCCGTTTCATTTTGCCACTGACGCCATTGGTTGGCTCCAATCGCCCGGAAGTCTCAACTCATGCATAGCATAATTAGTGTATATGGCTGTATCTTGTTACCTGTAGTTCAAGAAATGCTGCGATTTTACCTCAAGGTAAAACACAACGTAAACCTAAAGGTAAACACATTTACCTAAAGGTAAACACTTTTTACCTAAAGGTAAACACAACAAAGTTACTGCATGTGCAGTAACTTTGTTGGTGACCGTTGCGCATCGTACTCTGCGACGTTTTAGAATTGTTTTCAAATTTTCGCTACCTAGGTTGCAGGAGTCCCTTCATATATCTAAGGAAGTATAGAAGGTGCTTTCGTAATTTGTAGCACACATTAGCGTGGCCTGCAAGCCACTGGAATCACCCGCCCGTTGTCGCCGCTACCACGTGATGAAACGTCACTTCCGGTCTCAAAAAAAAAAAAAAAGCCGTCGCTAGTCGCTGTCGTCCGAAGTCAAAGTGGTTTTTCCGTTGGAATAGCATTATAACAGCTTCGTTTCCGGCGTCGCCACTCGGGGAACGACATCGGCACATTGGACAGTTTCAAAGGAAGCGAAGACTGCACTGCACGCTTAATTTGCTTCGCAGAGCCCCTTTAACCGAGGATCGGGACGCTCGTAGCTTTCGCACCTGCTGCACCGAACTGATGAAACGGAGTGTATAAACCGGCCACGGAAAAGCGTTGAAGCGAACGGTTGTGTAATAAATTGTTTCGAAAGGAAGGCCGAATGGAAAGTTAACGGGAGATTAGAAGTGGTGAAAGTGCACCTTGTACTTTGGCATGCAGCGCTGATAAGCCTTCGTCGGCTTAACTAACGCTCGAGAAAAAAACTAGCTCCGTTTATTTTGTATTGGGGGTGTAGCAACGGAATGGGAGACTGTGGCGACGTGTAAGTCCGGATTTGTTTCCGTCTCTGCTTTCGCAAGGCCCTTATAGCCATTGTCTGCGACGTTGGTGGCTGTAAACTGGATAACTACTAATAATTAAAATAAAAGAACCCAGTGACATGCGTCACAATTGCTTCCCCCCGTTGCCGTTTTAAGTGGGAAAATAATCGTTATTGTTGGGATCATATAATCACCATCGTCATGACGACGGCGACGGTTGGACGCAGTAATTACCGTTGTAATGCTGCCGCTTATACGGGCTTAACAGATTTATGACCATCCTTAGAAATAAAGAAAGGAAGAATTCAACTAAAACTAAATGAACAGTGTTACGATATACGCATATGCATGAAAATGGTTGGGTTGGTGCGAACGGTGTTTGATGCCGTTATTAATTCACATGGTGACATACAAAAACAAGAAAGCATCGGCTTAACAGCCCAACATAGCGGCGCCCTGATGTTTTACGGAAAATAGTCTATAAGAAGCACTGCAACAGATTCATTCAGTAAAGGACATATATGTTAATGAAATCAGCCACAAAAGTGTTCTCCAACAATTGCATGCCACTGTATTGTCAATATAGATACAATCTATGGAAAACAACTATTAGCCAAGCAAGCTATGGGGTACATGATGTGCAGTGTTTAAACATTAGTGTAGTAGTTACGATAATAATATAGTTTAAGTGGAAAAGAAGGCTAGTTGCCGGAAATGAAAACCGAACCTTCTGCCTTCAAGTAAACCTTGCGTACAGCGGCGTCCATCCTCCTGTCAACTTTTCAGCTATTTCCGTGAATTTAAAGTTGTAAACCCCAGCACTCTTCGTAACCATGCATGGCCTCGTTGTCTGTCTGGTTTCATTGGCTAGTGCCTAAAGTCCCTAGATTTTTTTTCCTGTTAAAAGAGAAAAAAAAAACAAATCTAGGGACTTTAGTTGTGCCTAACAAAAATGGCGAGTCCTTGGTTCACTTCCTTGCTGCTGAGACTTGAGAGTTTCATCACTTTTAGCTTTATTCAGTACGGCCATGTATAGGCAGTTCTCGAACTTCCTTGACCGGCATTAGACTCACGGCCGCGTCGAGGAGACTACCGCAGTGCGATGTAATACCGAATAGTCTATAGTTTTCCTCGGCGCAGGTGGTTTTGGCTCGGCGCCCGCGCAATTTGCCTGCGAGCGCGTAAACACAGCGCGTCCGTCATTGTTGTATTTCAGTCGCGAGAAAGAAAAAAAAAACGTAGTAGGAAGAAGAAAGTGGAATGGTGAAGCCAAGGTATAAAACCTTACGTAAACAGGAGGAAGCGAGTCTAGGGGGGGGGGGGGGGGACGACGGCCTACGTTGCGCGTTTCTCGGGACTGAGGCTGTGTCCTTTCTTGCTTTTTCTTTTTGATGCTTTCTCCTCTAACGAGTTAAACGGTTCGCCGAACAGATGCTCTCTTGTGTGTTGCAGCGTGAGCTCTGACTGGCTTTGGCGGCCACTTCGCTCTATTGCCTCCAACACTTCGGGCCTAGAAGCCAGCCTCCGGCTGAGGTCCTCTAATGCTATATTATATCGTACTATTATATTACTACACTTCACTATATTACAGACGAGTTGCATACATACCAGCGAAATTGTGAAAAGCTCCGAAATGTTCATAACACTCCGGGCTAAGCCGCCACTTTGCTTAAAAAACAAACAAAACACGCAAGAACGTTCTGCTCTTGCGAGTGAAAATAAGTATGAACGTGAGACAGATGTTTCATTTCGATGCAAACATTTTGTGGGATCCGGGCGGTATGCATGCCGGCCAAACGCATGGGGTGGCCCACGCGCCGGCTGTTGGCTGTTTCCTTTACATATACGCACAGAGAGCGCTGCAAGAAATTCATTTTTGCAACTTTTCTGCAATATAATACGCTACTATTCAGTGGTAATTTTATTGAGACAACTAGAGATTCGGATCTACTAATTTACGCATACATACACAAAATTTCTTTCATTTTAGCGACGCTTGCGTGATGCTTTATTCCCGTCATGAATAATAATAATAATAATAATAATAATAATAATAATAATAATAATAATAATAATAATAATGGTTCGGTTTGTGCAACCACGATTTGATTACGAGGGACGGTATTATAGTGTAGGGCTTTGGTAATATTGACCATCGTTGCGACTCGGGAGCGTTGGCCGGCGTAAACACTATAGTGAGCATCGTGCCTGGAACAATCATCAGGACAAATTGAAGAGAGAAAATACATTATCTACGACACACACACACACACACACACACACACACACACACACACACACACACACACACACACACACACACACACACACACACACACACACATATATATATATATATATATATATATATATATATATATATATATATATATATATATATATATATATATATATATATATATATATATATATATATATATATATATATATATATGGCTCCGGTCACTGCGAACAGACGCCGGCTCTCTTCGGTGAACTCGACTAAATTGCCAGGTTGCGGTCCACTCCCACTTTATTCTTTTCACGTGGTGGCCGGGATTCCGCCGATCCCGGAGCTCTGGTAATAGCACGAAGAAAGGCACACCTGTGCCTCGCATTGTCATTGTTTAGTACACGACCTACAGTACTCCTGATTCACCCAGATGTCCCCTCTCCAGCGCCCATGGTTTAGTTGTTACGTTCTGCCGCTATAGAGACTTGACCTGCATGAGCGGTGTATTTGTACGTGTTTGCTGACGTCAGCTTCAGCGTGTAGTCATAATTCGGCCAACATAGCGCTCATCTTGTTCAACGATTATGCGTAAGTATAAAATAAATATAAAACAAGTATACTAGACGTGATGTGGAAATTACTTGTAATTGAATGAATTCGACACCACGTATAGGCTGTCCTACACTATAAAGGCAAGTCTACGGCTGCTCACGTTAGTCAACCACTGTGCAATAAAAACTAAACCGCACTGATTAGCTTACTCGTCTAGCCGTCTAAGTTTGCGGAAACAGTCACATACATGCCGGCAATCCATCACAGAATACGAGCGTTCTTACTCCAGCACCGTCCAAACAACCGCGAGTAGCAGACGAACAGGTTGTATGTAGCATCACCAACGGCAAGCGGTTGAACGATAGGGGCCCGCAAGCGCTTCCATAGGAACCTTGCTATATCTGGGCAGTTCAGGAGTGTACAGTAGGTCAAGGTAGAACCCTTTTCAAGCAATCCCAGAGCGCCCACGGGGCGCGCGGAGCACTGTGGGTAAAGTGTGTAGACCGAGCGAGCCGGCTGTTAATTCGGTTCCCGGCTATAGAGTGGCACCATAGAGTTTCTCAAAATTAACTAGAGGGCACTCCGACGCTGCGATCGTTCAGCGAGCATGGGAATGATGGGTAGTACACACATTTGCCTAGTCTTCGTACTTGCGGGCGGCGAATTGTACTTGCGGCTTCGTTTATTGCTGTGTTTCGGTTTTGTTTTCAAAGAAAGATTCAACCCTTTTGAACTTCGTGACCCAATTTGGAAGGGTAATTTGAAAAAAAAAAAAACTAGGGTGGTGAAGCGCCATCGCTGAACATTTGCTGATTTTTGTTTCGTGAGAAAACACCTTCAAGCCACACGAACACACACGGAGCCAAAAGCAGGCCAGAAGTACGAAGTTTAGACAAGTGTGTGTACTACCCATCATTCCCCTGCTCGCTGAAGCGCCGTGTGTTGCAGCTCCCGTAGACACTAGCGCCAGAGTTCCCTCTAGTAAGTATTGTGGGAAACTCTATGCCCGGCTATAGAGTGCCACGATGCGCGCTATAGTTCCCGGCTGCACATTTGGTGCCGCGGGAGTGGTGAGATCTAAAGAACACATCGCCGCTTCTCGAGTTTTCTTAACGTCTTAAACATTGCGCACATGCGAACTCACGGGCACGTTGTCTACACGCATGAAATGCGAAATGATTAGCGCGGTGCAGGTATACTGTCGAGTGGATGTAGAAGTTTGACAGCATACGAATCGTCACGTGCCGATACCGCCAAATTCTACTAGATTATCAGCTGGAACGCCGAATTCGTGTTAATCCTACAATTACTTGTAATGCAGTGATATGAACGGGACGTATATATAACCAAATTGCGAGAAGTACCTTTCTACTTGATCATCTAGTTGTGTGAACACTTCTGCGCTTGGCCGACACCATCTTAGCCCCTTTGGCCTTTATAAAAGGTGATCTCGTATCGATGTGAGTACGAGTGTGCGTATTCACAACGTGGTCACATGTGAGGCAACGTGCGATAACACATGATTTGATTGATATGTGGGGTTTAACGTCCCAAAACCACTATATGATTATGAGAGACGCCGTAGTGGAGGGCTCTGGAAATTTCGACCACCTGGGGTTCTTTAACGTGCACCCAAATCTGAGTACACGGGCCTACACCATTTCCGCCTCCATCGGAAATGCAGCCGCCGCAGCCGGGATTCGAACCCGTGACCTGCGGGTCAGCAGCCGAGTACCTTAGCCACTAGACCACCGCGGCGGGGTGTGCGATAACACATCCAGCGTTCGTAATTTATAACATCTGCTGTTATATATAATACCAGCTAATGGTTAGAAAAGCTCGTCTTTCGTTGTTCGCAATACGAGTGGTATTCACGCTGCCTATATTTAATGTACGTTATATGTCGATTCTACTCTTTCGCACTAAAAAAAAAAAAGAAAGGAAAGAATGAAACTATTGACGCTTCGGAACCACTCAGCTGTTCAAAAGTGACACGAGGTAACGCTATAGTAAAATACGGGAAAAGGGCCAGACAGGTGAGATCGGCACGGCGCCGGAGAATCGACACCGCAGGTAAGGCGTACTGCATGGGCACGGAGCGCCATTATTTCTCGCATCCATCCCGCCTAAAAAATGTTGCTCTCAGTCGCCGAGAAGCATGGTAGAATGGTGACTGGCGTCTGGTGTCGAGACCGGAAGAGTGAAAACTAAAGGATGCCAGTATACTTGATTGTCCGTAAGTCGGCGTCATTGTGGCATTTATGCTGAGGCACAATGCCGTACGGTGTTCTGTAACGTCCACCCAAAACAAGCACACTGGCGTCTACTGAAATGCTGTCACCACGGCCACTCTAACCGCGGCCCGTATTGGAATCCACGACCCTGAACCACTAGACCACCGTGGGTGGATTCCTGCCTAATCTGACGCCAGCGTCCCGTGAAGTGCACCTCGCTCTTCACAGCCGTTAGGCTTGTTGGTATGGTAACCAAGAGCCAACGTAAACATGCTGAACAAACACACCCAAGACGACCAGACTCGCACAACGAAACTCCCGTTTCCTATCCAGAGCCATTTGTTCGTCGTTCGCGCCGTTTATCGTATTACGCGGAAAGCTCCGGCTTTTGTGTCCAGCGCGCGCGCGGTGGGCGGTCACGCGATTGTCAGCGGACATAGCGTGCGCGCGCGTAGCTTAAGCTGTATGGCCAGGCCGAATACGACGGCTGAAAGACGCTACACTTACACTGTAGCGTTCGTCAATGCGCGACTGTTCCCTTCGCTTTGTCTCCGAGCCCGTGTCTATACTTCCGCTGGTACAAAGTATGCGGTCCTTTTCCTGGCTTAGTTCCCCCTTTCTCCCACGTTCCTTTTGACGTGACCCTCGGATGCGCTCGCTAATCCGCAGCGCGGTCCGTTCCGGCTAATCCTCTCTGTCCGCGTACGCGCGGCCGGGGAAGCGTGTTAAATCGCCCATGATGATCTCTTTGGAAAACAGTTTGTGCGCGTGCTTCGCGACCGCCCACGGCTTCGCCGTCTTTGTAAGCCTTGCTTTCCTCGAGGTCATCCCCGGATCGCGTCTGCGTCCGGCCGTCTGCTCTTCTTCCGATAGCTTCCCCACCCCCCCAAAGGCGCTGAGCCGTGCCCCCGCGAAGACAGGCCCGAATTTGCGTCCTTTCTTTGCTCTTCCTCTTTCCCTAAATCTGTCTCTCTCTCTCTAACCGCGTGCGCGTGGCGATCGTGCTCATTGATGCAGTGAGCTTGGACCTATTCTCTAGTTTCGAATGACGTCTTCCGTATGTCGCGTACTCGCGGATCTAACTCTCTATTCTTGTCGATGTTATTGTTTGTCCCCCGGAACGTATCGTTTTCGCCGATACGCTTCACTCCCCCCTCCCCCCGTTTCCGAATGTCCGGGAACTTCTTCGCGCCTGTCTTTCGTGTCTCGCGTGTGGGCGGTCTGTAGGTGAACACGGGGTCCCTCCCTCTCGGCGTACGAGACCCAACTCTGTGCAGGTGTTCTCAGTTCCGCGTATGTCGTGTGGCGCACTTTAGCGGTTCTATTGTTCGATCCTGTTTTGACGCAGACGCGCGCGTTTCAACTGTTCTCTCTCGTGTTTGCTCAAGACCCGTGCAGGTGAGCGGGTTATGAGGAGTAAGCACCTACGTCTTCCCCTTCGCAACTGTGCCACGCTGTGAACGCCTTTTCTTTTTTATGTGTGCACTTGTCTACAGTTTTTTTTTGTCAACTTGCATTTATGAATGGTAGCTGTCGGTCGGGCATCTAGCAATTAGCCTGCTGCGTTAATGGTTTTGTTTGCTCTCTCTGTGCTGGATTCTCTTCCAACCTTGCCCCTCCCATTACCTGCCGTTCAGGGGCAGGTCGCAGTACTATCGTGAGCTCTTGTTTTTCTTCCCTACTTTCTTAATTTTCTGGATTGTTTAAATAATCACATACGAAAAGCACCGAAAGATATCGTGTAGCATTTGCGTGCTGCCATGGACGCAGCTTCTGAACGTGCTAGCACGCCTCAACGCGGGATTAGCGAAACAACCTGCATGTGATGTTTTGATAACATTACTTTGGCATCTCAACACGTTGCCCTCTCCCTCGCTGCTTCAGCACTTCAGTGCCACGTAATCGTGAAATAAACATGCCTCTATTATGTTTGTAAGCGTAATAACCGCGAGCATAAATTAGAAGTGCTCCTTCTGAATTATCGCCAATGCGATTTCGAATCCACCTAACGTTTGAATCTACTTTCTCGGTTAATTCAAATCGCGCGTCCAGTTTTTAATTTCATTTCGCTCCGCGTCATCACTCGTGGATTCGGCGCGTTGCAACTTGTTCTAGGTTACGGTAACTGGCATGACGTGAGACATGCGGAAGTGCTAGTTAACGATTGCTGATTAACGATTACAGAATCTGCGTGTGCATCCATAAAGGAGGGAAAGGGGGAGAAAGAAACTGAGTGAGAGCACAGTACGGCGCCCGCGATCAAGCGTTGGGCCGCGGGCTGCGTTTGCGGGTGTCGTGTCACTACGTAGCCCGCCGTCCCGGTCCCGTGATCTCCGCATTAACCTGCCGATGATGAACTGAAATGCGTCGGGATTGTTACATATATGCTCGGCCTTAGTCCGGCGCGGCACGTCTGTGATGTAGCCCACAGGTACGTCCGCGCTTGCAGGGCTGCCCGAGCTGCGCCGAGTCGTGAGTGCGGCTCGGCGTTCGTGTTTCACGTTTCTCCTTCTTTTTTTCGCGCTAAGCGGCTTTTCCGAGAGACGCGGCTCGCACACTTGCGCGGCGCTTGAGGCACGCACGCGCGATTCGTTGTTGTAGTACGCCCGAAGGCGCACAGCTGGTTTGGCGCGTGATTTGTTACCTCGTTGGCTGCGTAGCGGGAGGGTGCCACGCTGCGCACCGTTTACGTTAGCGGCGGCACGTTGCGCCGCCCCCTTGCCCGCCTCCGCAGACCATTTTACAGGCGTGCGTGCTCTCTCTCTATCGGTAGTTTTTTTTTTTTTTTTCGGTGCTGCGCACGCAACCGCTTCTGATCACTTGCACTGCGTACGTAGTGTCGCGCGTGCGCCACGGTGCGGTGCTGGCAAAAAAAAAAAAAAAAATTGGAATGCTAGGTTATAGTTACTGTTGGGTCATCCGTTAGCGATAGTTGCGCACTTGTGCGTGTGACTTTTATTTGTTCATTTACAGAGATACCTGCGACATTTTGTCGCATTTACAGAGATACCTGCGACGAAAAAAGAAAAAAAGGTCGAACAAGTTTCTCGTTTGTAATCAAAAATGGTCAGAGTGACAGATTGATGACAGAGTTAGTACGTAGTTGGTGAGGGAACAATCTATTGGGCGCTTTGATGAATTGCGCCACGTAACAGAGTGCAGCGTACGATAAAGATTACCGTTTACTCACGAAACAGCGCGCAGCATGCGAATGGCAGAACAGCGGAATGTGTCCCATACGTGTCACTAGTCATACCAGAAGGGCTAAAATATCAGTTACACTTACTATCGCTTCTGGGTGTTGATTCCATTCTGAAAGGTTTTCGAATTCCTTAAAAAAACAAAAACAAGCAGACGTTAGTGATTCTATTGTTTCGTGTGCACGTCGGCAACTCGCTAAGCAATATTTTGGTGCTAACAGATGTCCTTGCTCGTCATGGTGTCCCCTGTTGTCGCCCCGCCGCGGTGGTCTAGTGACTCCCGCGACCTGCGGGTCAGCAGGTCGCGGGATCGAATCCCGGCTGTGGCGGCTGCATTTCCGATGGAGGCGGGAATGTTGTAGGCCCGTGTGCTCAGATTTGGGTGCACGTTAAAAAAACCCCAGGTGGTTGAAATTTCCGGAGCCCTCCACTACGGTGTCTCTCATAATCATGTGGTAATTTGGGGACGTTAAACCCCGCGTATCTATCAAATCGCATGTGTGACAATACAATTTGCCAGCTTTATAGCGGCGCAGCATGAGCATGCGAGCCTATTCATTGGTGCGTTATGCGAGTATTCGACCGCATATATACGGCGTTTTAAAACTGCACATGGCCTGATAGTTTGGTTCTCTATACAACATTAATGAATGCTTACGCATGCCGTACCTGCTTCCTCATCGGCGCGAAAGCGTGGCAGAAACATACGCGGGCGAAAACGGCAAAATGCTCGTCTAGTTTTATGAGGTGTCTAATTATACGCTTCTGATATAAAGGCATAGTGTGACGGTTCAAGAGAGAGAGAGAGCTCCTTCGCTCTGCGGAAGTTTTTGCGGGTTCCCACGCACTAACGAAACCGCAGGGCTTGATGCATTGCGGACTTTTATTCACCGTTCGTGTACATACACATATGACCCCAAAAAACACCGAACACGGAAGTCGCGTATCTCGTTTCGTCTAATGGATGTTGCTTTTCGGCGCGCGATTTAATTAGTGCAGTTTGATTAACGTAAGATGAACCTTCCTTGGAGAGCGTGGACTTGAAGTCTTGTCACTCGCGTTCCGGTCGCTACTATAATGTGGTGTTTTTCGCGAAGTTCCGCATGTTGCTTAGTCATATTCATGCCAGCCTTTTTAAGTCTTTTGTTGCTTCTTTTGTAGTTCCGGAGACCCCCCCCCCCCCCCCCGTTATAATTTTGTTGATCGACAGCTTTATTTATGTTCGGTCGTCCACACATGTACGCGTGATCCGTTATGTCCAATGGGATCCTTATTTACCGGAAGATGTGGTCGGGAAATATCTGCTTGCAGCCTATGCCTGTCATTAGAGAAAAGCTTTTTAGCCCGCATGGCCGAACTAGCTGCGCTTGCAGTCGAAACAAGCGTTCACTGGAAAATTTTTGCAGTGTTTCTGCTTGCTGTAGCATAATGCATACATAGCCTTATGAGTGATTTTGAAAGCGCTCCATGATTATGTGCACATATTAACAGCGTACTCAAAAAACACCGTACATCACTGAACGTAATTACGTAAGGATTGTAAAGCAGTCTTGTAGAAGAAAAAATAGGGTTGGGGGAGGGGGGGGGGCTACGATAGAAATGAAGAAAAAGCTACCATTCCGGAAGCATTGGACTAAATGACCATCCATGAAAGTGCCTGCTGAAAAACACGCTTCTGAAACATATAATACTGTATACCTGGAAATTTCATACAAGTAATACCTCTGTGAATACCTTCGCGGAAAGCCAGTGAACTCGCGAGAGAGAGAGAAAAACGCGGGTTATCGGTACGGACAAAGACTGTTTTGTGTATCAAACAAGGTTGTCCCCACGTTGGCCGGCTGGGGAAATGCCACCCACCGCTCTATAGTTTCGTTTAAAAGCGCTCCTGGGTAATCCAGATTTCGCGCCCTAATATACTTTAATGTAGGGCGAGTTCGGTGTTAAAATAATCAGGCACATTTGATGTTAAAGTAATCACACACGCTCTCTCTCTCTCTCTCTCTCTCTTGTTTTGTCCCCTTTCGTTGCGCCATTTGCGGTGAAGACTGTGCGTGCAAATGGCGGTGAAAACTGTGTGAACGCCAGCGAATCGTTCCCGTCCCGCCTTCCTGTGTTTTCCTGTTGCGCGAAAAAAGTAGTTTGAAGTGGTAGGTGGCCTTGCGGTTTCAAATATCCCCAGCTCCCGCACTGTCGGCGCTAGAATTTGTACAAGCGCCCTTGCTTTCGTTTTCTTCGTCTGTCGGAGATTCGAAAAAAAGCGCGACCAGAAGTGAAGTGCGGATGCCTACTGTGCTTCAAGCCTATACGTTATTTTCCCTAGTTATCTGCCGGAATCTATTGGGACACGGCCGCGGTCAGTGCAGAACCGATAACATTTCCCACGTCTCCAGCTCTACATAATTCCCTATTTACTTTCCGGCCCTCACACGCAATACCCCTTAGCGATGCCATGCATACCTGTAAACTCAAAACCCACCGACGATGGAAGTTGAAGCTGTGAGGTGTTTATTATACGAATATACGGTTCGGCCTTGCGACTACACGTAATGCGAGCCGTTTGTTTACCGACGTCTTGGTTGGGGAACACGTGGTTGCCCTTATGAGTGCCAGCGCTGGTTACGCGTGGGAACTCTCCGGCTCGCCCGCCGCGATCTGGTGTGGTAGTCGTTGGAAGAGAAAGAAGACACCGAATCTCTGCAGCCCGGTATAGGCAGCACGGCGCAGGGCCTGATCCGAAGCGCGCAGGTGCGCCTTCGCGGCTCGGGAGGAGTGTCACGTGTACCCCCTTCGCTGTTCTGTTCTTAGAATACCTCCTCTCACGTCCTGTGTGCGCATGCGTGTTCTGCGCCGCTCGGTATCCGATGTCGCTTCATAGCGTCACGAGGAAAGCTTGCAATGCGGGATACCCATGCGATGCGAACATACCTTTCCCTCCATACACGTCGGATATATCATCAGACGTTTCCGATGATACCAATAGGGGTGTGAGAATATTACATCGCAGTCTTCCTGCAATTCATTGTTTGAACTATAGGTTCATGTACTGCTTCGAAAGTTTTCACTGCGCCCGCGTTCGTTTTTATTCCACTTGCACTGCTGCACACAAGGACCACATAATGACCCACCCATTTCCCTCCTTTATATATACGGACACACGTACGCACGCGTGGTCCTACTTATAGTCGGCGTACCCTGGATAAGCCCCCGCTGTTATCTTTTGGTTATCTGCTTATCAAAAGGTCGCGGGATGGAATCCCGGACGTGGGACCTGCATTTCGATGAAGGCTAAATGCAGGGCGCCTGTGTATTAATATGTGTGGAATAGGTTGCCTTCTGAAGTAGCAGGGGTTACTTCACATGAAGCATTTTCAGGATTCCTTCAGGGTCAAGAGCCCCGCCGCAGTGGTCTAGTGGCTAAGGCACTCGGCTGCTGACCCGCATGGCGCGGGTTCGAATCCCGGCTGCGGCGGCTGCATTTCCGATGGAGGCGGAAATGTTGTAGGCCCGTGTGCTCAGATTTGGGTGCACGTTAAAGAACCCCAGGTGGTCGAAATTTCCGGAGCCCTCCACTACGGCGTCTCTCATAATCATGAAGTGGTTTTGGGACGTTAAACCCCACATATCAATCAATTCAGGGTCAAGAGTAGTGTGCTCGCGAGGATGTGTAGGGACGAGACGGTGCTGTGAAGCTGCTTTGTATTGTCTATACTTCCACCTACCGCTTCGTATAGTTGACAATGCATTGCGTTATTACTGTGTTGTAGAAGTGTGAGTATCTGTATTCTGTGTTGAAATTTTGTATTCTCCTCTTCCACCCACTATAAAGCCCTTGGGCGCCGTGGGTACTATGATAAATAAATAAAATAAATATGTGATGCACGTTAAAGAGCACCAGATAGTCGAACCTTCCCGGAGTGGCATTCCTCATAAACATATCGTGGTTCTTACAGGACGCAAAACCCCAACACTTTTATTTACTATCAGCATAATCCGGATGAAACAAGCGTTACCGCATATACCGTAATACGCGAAAGCGTTCGCGAAGTGTCGCTGTTTCACGCTATACAGCGGCCGTGATGACGTGTCGGTCTTCTGCATTTATCACAGCCCGCAATACCTCGCGCGTATAGGCGTTTTATTACGTTGACATAGCGGCGGTCGTGCTTTATGGATATATCGTGGCCACGTCTACGTATTGCCGTCGGTGGGCGTGTCTCGACCGCCACCGCGCCGTCATTCATCAAACTGGTCGTGAATACGTTCGGGGTGGGGGGGGGGGGGGTGATCGAAGCGGTAATTGGGTCGGGGTGGCTACTGGCCGGAGATGTTGCGGGGATTAAGTTCGAGCGCGCTGAACGAGGTGTTCTACCCGTGATTAACGGCCGCTTTCCGCGCTGCATTCGAGAAGGTTATCCCGGGGCGGGATCGTCTTTAATCTTGCTTAGCGCCTTTGTTCGATTTCTTTTTCAAAGGGGAAGGAGAAGGAAGGAAATTGGTTATTTCTATAGTGCGTTAATGATAGACAGTGTAATTATATCTTTTCCGCAGTCGGGTTTCTAATATTGATGTCAAGTCGGGAACCAATAACAACGTACCCCCCCCCCCACCCCCGCCCTTCAATAAAAAGAGTACTCACAGGGTCTTTTATAGATTCGTGTTAGATGACTAGGCGAAATCGTCGGTGAAAGTAGTCTTGTTTTTCTTCTCAGTCGCATTTATCATGTCCATAAGGTTGGGATAATGTACTGCCATACCAGAACCTGTCACGAATCGTTTATTTCCAGGACGTCTCAAGAATGGAAACGCCTTGCCGGCGCAATAGTTTCTATCAAGAACCACTCACTTTCGCTTGGCCATTTCCGACATGATCACTACGGGACTTAACTGACCAATTATATCTTGTGTTAGCCAAGCTTGCTGCTTTGTTGTTTTTACTTTTGTATGTACTGTTAACCACTCCCCTCTGTAATACTTCGGTCCTCAGGGTAAAATAAAATGAAATGATACTTTATTCCTGCCCCTCGAGCTTCCGAAATCTTTCCGCGACCAACGCGAATTCGCATTGCTTCCATGATCGTTACCATTGCAAGCTTTCTGCACCTCACCTGGTTTTGCATAGCCTCCGTGATTGGGCCCACCTTTGACTAAGCGATGTGATCGAAGTGTCGTGTGTGAGCGAAGTGTCGTGTGATGACGTCATCGTGTGAAGTCGTAGTGATACGTCACGATACGGGACCTGTGATGATCTGTGAAATCACGGTGTCATGTGATGATGTTATCGCGTACTGTTTTTTTTTTTTTTTTTTTTCTTGTGTTGACGCCGCGGACGTCCGCGGTCAGTTTTCGCGTTTGGGGAGGCGTCTGAGACTTTAACAAGCCGATCGGAGCCGAACTGAAGTCACGTTTCGAGCCACGTTTCAAGCCAGGTTTAATTTTAAAGCAATATAGTGGGGCTTGCTATTAGGGAGAAACCATGTTTCCTCGGAATGTGCCCGGCTGGGAAATGTAGGTTCCGGCGAACGTGCTATAAGCTCGGGCATGGTGCTTTCACTGCACAACCGTTTATAGACGTTCGGGCGGCGCAGAGCGCGCGCTGCGCGTAGCATGGCCGGCGTGTATAGCGAGTTAGCGAGTCGGGTTCTTTTGTTTGTGCTAGCGGGCCTCGTAGGCGCTCGAAGCTCTTTCGGCACAGCGTTGGGTCCCGGAGAGCGCGCGCGCGTCTGGTTCGTGTCTCTCCGCCGCGTTCTCGGGGTGCGGTTCCAGCCGGCGTTCCCTTCCGTTCCGAGAACTTTGCGGCGGCAGACGCCCTTCTTCTTCTTCTTCTTCTTCGTCCTGTGCATCCACATTCTCTGCGCACCCTCTCTGTGCAGCATTTCGTGTTCGACTATGTTTTCTTAAACGGCGTTCTGCCTTGTTTTACTGTAGATGTAGAAGCGACCGTATTTTTTTTTACGCCTAACCTAATAACAGACCACTCCATAGAGGCGAGGAGAGAGTGGCTGCTTTCGTCGCGACCTGATTTTGCGGTGACTGATGATTTTGGTTCCGCTGATAGCGGCGACGCAAGTCGAGTCGCGATGAAACCGCGCGGCCTTGCAACTCCCCGTTTCTTCCGTTGTCCCGAATATCGTCGACCCCGCTTTCTTGTGGCTTTAGCCTGTATAGCTATATACTGCCCCTCTTTGCGGGCGTGTATAAGAAAGATGTGTTGTGATACGTTCTCGAGAGGAGAGGATGATCAACGGCTCAAGTGGTGTCTGGACTCGATCAGGGCCAATGCCTCCGTTGCGTCATGGACGTTAGTGGAAGAGCGATGCGCGTGTCATGTTGAACGATTCGCGTTTGCGCGTTCTGTCAAGCTTGCTTTACGTACTAAGTGGTTTTGTTTATTATAACAGCTTAATATCGAAAGGTGCCGAGTTGAAAGCTCATCAACTTAAACGCAGCCTCCTCGGAAAACATGCAAGAACGATATGCCTGACTTCTCGATCATTCGTGTCCTCAAAAGAGCTGTCTTACGACAGCAACCGATCATGTACTTCGAAATGCTGACTGCTCGTTTCCTTATTTACAAATGTCGCAGGCTCGTTCTATATAGGCCGACCTGAAGTGGCAATATGCCGCACACTTTGAAATTCTCTCCGCTTGTTAATAGAAGTTTCAGCGCGATCGCGAAAGTGCTGGATGAAAAGCGTACACGGAAGGCGATTGATGGAAGGCAAAAAGGGGCCTTCATTAATGTGGAATTCAACCAACTAGCCCAAATAGGCGTTCTACTGTACGTTTGCTATTTTATTTACAGACACTGCAGGCCTATTTTAGTCCCTATTAAGAGCGGTGACATCTTAAAATACAGGGATGCTGCATTGCAACAGCGCATAATGAGAAATGTAGGGGATACAATCACAAGCGCCAAAAGCTGCGCAGAAACGATTCTTGCGCCGCGAAAGCATGTAGTGTTGGCATACTACGCTCCAACAACAACAACAACAGCAGCAACAACAAAAAACCTTTATGCCCACCACTCTAAAAATTGCTGGTGAATAGTTACAGAACTTCACCTTAGAATCTTTGTTTCGAAAGCTGAATGCCCATTGATGTGAGCTCGAAGGCAGTATTAGAGAAATAAAATGAAGCAAATAAAGACTTTTTTCAAAACTAAAACGCAAACAATGAAGTCGACGTTCATTAATGCAAATCCGCTGTGTGTGACGTGGTCGTCAAGCATTCTGAGAGTGTTTTTTTTTTTTTTCAGGCTTCAAGCACGTTGAGAGAATGTCGCAAGCTAAACAAAAATGTCCGTGAAAGGGGAAAAAAATCGCCCCACCTCAGATTTCGTAACAGGACGAATTATTCGTCCACTGCTAATCCTTCTTTCTGAGAAACACCGCATGAGTGTCCGTCGTACCTTCGAACAGTATATGGATGGCAATATTGCCCTCTTCTGGGCTTATATAGATTTCCACATCACAGTGATCAATCAAGTATGGTTCCACTGAACAATGCGGGAGCAGGAGCGACACGCAGCACAGCACCGGTCTCTGAAAGTATACATATTGCTTCGGCTTTAGGAAAAAAATGACTCAAACTCGCGGTGTTAACGTTGTACGTGTCACCGTCAGGGGGAATACGAGAGAAATGCAAGATGTATTGAGAGGGTGTCGGTTGGTGGAGCGTATTCTTCGCGCATGTGGTATATAAGGTACGTGGTATCAGATGTGTGGAGGAAGAAAGGGGGGGGGGGGGGGTAAGAGGACTTAAGGCATGTTTTCCATCTACAAACATCCACGTTTCTCCGCCGCGACGTGCATTCTCTCCCTTTTTTTGACAAATGAACCCCCCCTCAGCGGAGGACAGGAAATGAAAGCTGCCCCCGCCGGCTGTGCTTTTGGCGCGGTTCGTAATAATAATAGGTGAGCTCTCCGAGGGAGGGCGCGACAGGACACGCGACAGCAGCGGCGCCTGGCGGACGTTGGCGTGCGTGCGTTTGTCTTGCGGCCGGCACATTGTATGCGCGTATAATAAGCGCGCGTCGACGCGCGCCGCTCGCAGTCATTGCTGACTGCGAGCGGCGCGCCGCATGTGCAGGGAGATCACGATTCTGGCGCTCTTTTCCGCTGCAACGCGTGCGACGTATTCGTAAACGTGTGGCAGCTCGTGCTCGGCGAAACGGCCTGTATTTGCATCTGGTGGTTTCCGAACTCGTTAATCAACGTGCCCAGATGTGGCGCGGTTGCTTCCGTGCGCTCGTATTTATTTTTTTTTCGTTGGTATTGTGTATACGTGCCTTCCCCCCCCCCCCCTTTTTTTTTTGTCATGGTCGCGTGGAAGAGAACAGACCCTGCTGTGTATGTTCCTACTTCCGCGTTCCTGGACCCGATGTTGGATGGCAAGACAGCTTACACCCCCGACTTGCAAACGAAGCTTTGTTGTGCATCTTTTCCTCGCTCTTCCCCTGCTTTGGTATTGGTCACGGTTTTACAGAGGGTCTCCCGTGTAAACGCCCTTTTCCTCCCATTTGTCATGAAAATGAACTTTTTTAGCTCTATAACTACGGCCTGTGTGGTTCGTCACGAAAAAAAAAAAGCTGTGTCACATATAGTTCAGTCGTGTACTAACCAGGCCAAATGCGTGTACACGTCTTCAGTGCCGTAATTTTTTACGCGATTTCTTGTGTATGTGTTTCTGTTCTATATATAGTTCGTTTCTTTACTCCTAAGCAGTTGTCTAAACACGTAGAGGCGCTTTCAAATTACGTGACGTCATTTATGTGGTTCCGAGCTTCCTGCCATCGGCCATTCGTTTTTAACTCTTTACTGGCCAACCCAAGTCGGCTATTGTGGTAAGGGTGGTGCTGTTCATGTACTCTGTTCTTTTCGAATCTGTCCTCTCTGTCTGTCTGTCTCTGTCTGTCTGTCTCTGTCTGTCTGTCTGTCTCTGTCTGTCTGTCTCTGTCTGTCTGTCTGTCTCTGTCTGTCTGTGTCTGTCTATCTGTGTCTGTCTCTGTCTGTCTGTGTCTGTCTATCTGTGTCTGTGTCTGTCTATCTGTGTCTGTCCGTCTGTCTGTGTCTGTCTGTCTCTGTCTGTCTCTGTCTGTCTGTGTCTGTCTGTCTGTCTGTCTGTGTCTGTCTGCCTGTCTCTGTCTGTCTGTCTCTGTCTGCCTGTCTCTGTCTGTCTGTGTCTGTCTATCTGTGTCTGTCTCTGTCTGTCTGTGTCTATCTGTGTCTGTGTCTGTCTATCTGTGTCTGTCCGTCTGTCTGTGTCTGTCTGTCTGTCTGTGTCTGTCTCTGTCTGTCTGTTTGTGTCTGTCTGCCTGTCTCTGTCTGCCTGTCTCTGTCTGTCTGTCTGTCTGTCTCTGTCTGTCGGAACTAGAAGTCCCTGCAGTCTTTATTCTTCCCATAACTTCTCTTTCTCTACCTAAGTCTCCCTCGTGTTTCTGGGATAGATTTCGGTATTTTCGTTTGCGCGCTGTGGAATGCATTACGAGGTCTACCCGGCTTTACGGTATATATGCGTTACCAGTACTTAGACTGGTGCACGTCCGCGCATGCTTGCATCAGTGCGCGCACAAGTTGCGGCTCTCTGAAACGGGCGCTGCGTGTCAGCGTCGCGCAATAATTGCTTCACAAAGCGCGCGCTCGTTTGAATTGTCTCTGACGAAATAACACTGGCGTTCGTTTCGCGCGTCGCGCAGAAGATTATGCACTGCATCGCTCGATTATGCGCTGTCGCCCGCCCGCCCGCATGGGGGAAAATCGTTGAGCAATTTCTCGCCGCGTGTAATACCTCGATGGCGACTGCGACGATGGGAGAACTCCGCAGCGCGAGTAGGTCTTCCAACCTTGAACTCTTCGCGTCGATGTTAGTCGTTGTCGCTGGCCCGTATACGCTGGGAAGTGCGCGCAGTTCAGGCGTATAACGGACTTTCCGAGTGGTTGCGTTAGACAAACAGGCGCAAAGAGCGTTCTTCGCGTCAACGCCTGCACTGTGGCGCAGCTCAAAAATACCGGTGCTCGTCCTTGTGGGCGTGTGCGCGCGGTTTTGTGTGTGTGTGTGTGTGTATGTGGGGGGGGGGGTGCTAAGTTGCTGCGCGCATGTTTGTGCAGCACATGCGAATATGTGCAAAAATCTTTCATGACATTCGAGTGTGCACTACTATTTTTTGTTTGTGTGTGGGGTGCGCGCCAGAATCGCAGAGCTGACGTCCCCATAGGGTTCAATCAACTACACGGCTTCGAGCTATCTGCCAGATTCAATAGTAATTAAGTTTCTTCGGATACGGAAACGTATACTGCTAAACATAAAATATATATAGTAGATACATCTGCCCACGTACTCGGTTGAACAGATGGATGGATGGACGGAAGTTAGTTATGGCGTTTTCGAAAGATCGCCAGAACGTTCTCGCTTTTTACTTCCGGAGGGCGTATTCTGAAACCTTATATTCCCAAAACATATTATAACGATATACTGTTTTTACTGAGTGACGTATATAGCCGGTGGCGGTGTCTCTCAGCCCTGTACATTAGGAAGCGCTGCGGAAAGGAGGCAAGTGTACGTAGGGCAACAGTGAATATGAAAATAAAAAAAAAGAGAGACACAGGAAGTGAATATCACGATGGGAAAGGGGAGAGGGGTTAAATACAGAGTTCCTTTTAGCGCTTAGTTTTAGCTGCCGACAACGCTTTATATTCCGCTTGAGTTGGGAGACGAAGATATTGCTTTCGAAAGTGCGTATCGACGAAGCAGGCCGTGCATCGCGTATACGGTTTTCCCGAGCGGATGCGCTGGTATCGATGGCCAAGTGTCCCCGCAAGGTCTCGGGGAGGAAAGCCCTCACATCAAAGGCGAGTGAGAGCACCCGTGAAAAGGGATGGAAATGTACGATACCGGGTGCGTGGGAACTAGCTTGTAAAGGAGGGACATCGATCAGGATTTGTTATACCGCTCATTTGAGCGTATACTCCTATGGAGTTATGAGCACGCCATTTTCAATTTTTATTTTTTTACTTTTGTTTTGTAGGGAACTACGCTGCTCTTTAACCTTTCATTTGTTATATGCGGGGCGTTGAGTATATAGGTAAGGCAAGGGGTGTCATGTTAGCCTGTAATGGTACATTACTCATTTCAATGCGTCCCGTTGTGTTTCGCAAGCTTGCGAATCGCTGCATCGTTAGCTTTTATAAGGTATTGATTCAGGTAGTCTCTGTAAATCGAGGCGTGTTGATTCGCCTCAGCTCACACTGATGAAGAAAAAGAAAAAGAAAGGTAAGACTGCTGTTTTGAAATAGTGGTATGGATCCGTAATGCTGCTTTCTCTCTCTCTCTCTCTCACTCGGTGCGTGTGCGCGTGTTTATATTTGCGCATTGTTCGAGTTTGAAGAAGCAATACAAGTTTGTTTGGTTTGTGGAGTACGTGTAACTACGCGACATTATACCTTATAGTTAAGAAACAACAAAGTATGTCCCCTGTGCTTTGTTTGCTATGTTTAATTGCTGTCTGTTTCATTAGTTGTGTATAATAGATGTCTGATTGATTGGTTTATTGTTTGGTTTTGACGTCTCGATTCAACACTGGTGCTGCAGGTGGACACCTTGGGTTCCTCGCCACTTTCGATGTCACGAATTTCCGCCCAAACTACTACACCTAAATGCGATCCCCGTGGCCAGGAATCTACGATATTGCGTAACGTAACGTAAAACCGTCGTTTTAGCGCAACGCACAATCGCAACGTCAGTTCACATGTTGTGACGTTATGTAAATGAGGAAGGAAAGTATAAAAGTAATGCTTGGACGCATTAGTACGACATCGCCCTTTGCGCCGTTTTATTTCAGCCGTAGGACTGAAGGAATCTATAGGGAGGGTAGCTCCTGTGGGAAAGAAAATGATCAAACAAGCAAACAAAAAAATACGGCGCAAAATTGAGCCGAAGCAGTCCGGCGGACCTAACTGGCTCGAGTGCGAACTCCCTCCTGTGGGAAATCACTTCCCCCGATGCTTTCTTCTCCACCCCGTTCCTTCCCATCCTCGCTCTTGGTGGAAGGGGGGGTGCTCGACGCGTTTGGAACCGGTGTATTCAAATCCCATTAGTCAATTACCGCAGTGCTGGGTGGGTTGGCCCGGATCACCGTGCCGCTCGCTGCTCGAGCGTAATCTGAAGTGAGGTATATAAGGCGGATTCGAAAGATTTGCACTCGTGACGATGACGAGAAAAAAATACAAAAAAAAACGAGAAAACATTACACGCTCGAGCAGGCATTCCACGGTGCCCGGGCGCCCATCGTTGCGAATTAAGCGCCCGATTATTCAGCTTAATGCGCTCGGATGGAGCGGCCGCCCTGCACTCTTAAAAAAAAAGTAGTGCTACTTGCTACTTTTGGGTAGTAACAGTTTGTCACATATGTTACAACCCTGTTAGTAACGGGAGTTAGTAACGGCAAGCGTAGTCACTGTTACTACTCTTGCCGTTCCTAGCAGCAGCTAGTAAAAGCAAGGGTAGGAATCCTTACTACCGTTGCTGTTACTAACAGCAGGTAGCAACAACAAGGGTAGTAACTGTTACTGGCCTTGCCATTACTACTTCCTGTTAGTAACGGCATATGTAGCAATAGTTACTACTACTCCCATTACTATAATATGGTTGTAACATATGTGACAAGCCGTTGCTACCCAAAAGTAGCAAGTTCCACTACCTTCTTCCAAAGTTACGAAGCTAATATGTTAGTAATCGATGCTACGTTCTTACTAGCTACGGCTGGTATGGAGGTACGACAGACTCTTCGAATACACAATTGTGTGCACACCAGGTTAGTTGAATTGATTATTCTGATGGCCATATTTTACCGAGAACATTGTAGCTGTAATGAATGCGACGAAAATGCGGGTATATATACCAATAATATAGATATGCACTATACATATAAAATCAGAATAATTGCCAATGTATTGCATCATGGTATTTAGCACTTTTTCTTGGAAAACACCTGGTTCTGTTCCACACTGCGAAATATATTATCATGAAAGACACTACGAACACACCTCCAAATTCACTGCTGAGTGTCAACGGCCGTATAAAACCACAGGTTTATGCGGCTGACATTGTCAGGAACAAAACAATGCATTGTTCCAAAAGCCAGGGAGCAATGAAATATGCCACACAGTGCATTTTTATATGAAAACATTTATTGATAACACACGTCTGTAGGCATAACTTAAGTTGCCTTTTCAAGCGATGATATTTGCCGTATGACTAGCGGCATCTGCTTTGCACTTGTCGGCAAGCCACAGAAATGTTCAAGTAGAGTGAATGTTTTTTTGTTGGCGCCACTGTACTTGACATCGAATATCCAGTATATTTCCATAAGCGCCGTCATACCTGCAATTACATCAAGCACCTCTACACTAAGCCCTTCAAAGCTCGCAACTATGTTTGTAGCTTCAGAGGCATTTTTGCCCTTCAGCGAAAGGGCAGGGTAGGTGTCCTGTAAAATGAGTAATACATAAAATCAGCATCACTGATGAAAAGTATACTAGCTGATATAAAAAAAGGTAAAGCAAATAAGCTCACCGGTCCCTGCAGAAATCGCGGCTGCTCCTTTAGGAGCATGGGCAGCAACTCGACAATGCCAACGGCAAAGCGATCTGTTGACGAAATATTTTTAGGCACATCAAACTTTCACATATAAGGGCATTGACAGTAATACTCCTATGAAAATGACTTATAAAAGTTTGGAAATTTGGGAAAACTGGAAAAGCTGGCAAGCTTCTACACGTACATTTCTTTTCGTCACCATCCAGTGCCTCGACTTCTTCTTCAATTGCTTTCACAGCTTCCTTCGCGCAACGACGACACTTCGCAAGCTCAAAACACCGGTCTCCATACCGGTTTATAAATTCCAGGACCTTTTTTTCTAAGTTAACGCCAGTGAGAGCAATGAACTCCTCATGAAGCTAGAACGACAAAAAAATTGTACCGAATCACCAACAAATTTGCAACTATCGATAACATAAAAAAACTCATTGTTAAGTTCTCTCACATACATTTCTGCAGCAGGATCAAAACCACAGCTGTTTCTGCTCACCATTTCAGCCTTTGCCAAAGCAGGGTATTTCAGCACCACATCTGCTGTTGATGGCCTCATTTCCTTCATCCACTTCTGTCTAGATGGTCTTGTCTGCTCCATAGAATCACCGAGTTTTTGCATGTCAGGAATAGGCCGCTTGATTTCTTTCACCATGTAGTCAATATGGCTATTAATTGTAGCCTCATCATGCTGAGAAGCGACATGTTGGGAGAGATCTACAATCTAATCAGCAAAAAAAAGATGGTACTGCACAGTGAAAGATCACGACAAATGACATGAAATAGGCAGACATGAAAACTCAACTTTTTGCTAGCTCAGTTGAAGAATGTTGGCATTTTTTTGAACTGGACATGTGTAGAGAACTCAATTACAGGGTTGACTTACGTAAGAGAACTGAAGCAGTGTGTACTGATACCATCTTGCTCTGCGAGTGTGTCATAAATTATGTTAATATCAAAGTTCTCACAATGATTCTCTCCAATGTCGACCACCTCGGCACTTCACCACTTCCAAATTTACACCTTGTGAACCAGCATATCGCAAATGTGTGTGTAAAACCAGTGAACCACGCCTCCTACCTATATCAGAAGGAGTCTGAAGAGGTAACACTGATTTTAAATATTGCCAACTGCGGTGTCGGTGTTAGAATACAAGAGTTGTTGCCTTTATATGTATGTCATATATGTAAAACTTTGACCAGATATTAGTTAGTAGTGCTTGTTCTTTCATATAAAAAGAAAGTTTGAAAACTTGAAATTTCGAACCTAATATGTATCTTGCCTCCCCCCCAAAAAAAAATGTTCACCTCTAAAAAGCTTCTGGAAAAACATTGGTTTATGTATAGTTACATGGTGTAGTCAACAAATAAAGAGCAATAAGGAGCTTTTCTAATGTAGAGGACAGACAGATATTGAAGCCAAGCATAGCATATGGGCATTGTTTATGGTGGCCACTGAAAGGGCATTAATTATCGCTGGTTGGAGCTTTCACATCACATGCTCACTGAGCTGCAGTAGTTTGATTTCACCTGTCCACTTATTTCAGTACTCATGCGAGTTTAATAGTTGAATCAAAGGATTGTCAGTCACTTTCAGTGATAAGTATGGTGCAAAATGTAGAACACAATATTTAAAGCTGGAATGATGCATGATGTCAATAACAAGCTGATACCGAGCAATAAATCTACTACTTGCTAACCAAGGAGCATGGAATCAGCCAAGTCGGGAACCTAGCTACAAAATGAAGAAAAGAATGAGGAATCGAGCAACATGCCCGCGGCACTTGCTGAAACGCCGAGTTTTAAACATACAGGGACACATAGAAGTTTGATAGAGCGTTACCATCTTGACTCAAATAATAGAGCCTTGCATGAAAACTGTGAAAGTTGTTGTTTTGTTCTCCATAGGAGATAAGATGATTTTTTTGTTTACCAAATTTATTTTGTCTTATTTTGCATTTACTATACTTTAACTGTCAATATGGCCCTGAAAACTTGCCTGGCTTCTTAATGTGTTGATATGAAGAGGTTATATCGTTAAAAACATGAATAATGTTTTACTTCAGTAGCTCACACATAAAATAAGAGTGACTTCATAGTTGAGTTCTATGTACCAGTCCATTTGACGTTTCACTTACCACATGGCAGTGCCGCTTAGTATTGGTGCTTTCTTCTAAGTCTTTGCGTTTTCCGTAAGCTGCTCTCGCTGCTTGAACAGCTGGAACTGTGCACAGAGACTTCCTCATATATGCGAATTTGTATTTCAAGGAGACTTTCCATGAGTCCTGGAAACAACAATTTTTTTTATTATTTCAAATTTCCGCACAGTGGACACTGTCCTCTTTGAACATGGTCACTTTTGAAGCAAATGATTCTTTGGGAACCTTGATACACTGCTTTTAACCTGCTATGGGGCAGAAGCAGATTCAGGTGACAATACCTGGCAAATTTAGCTGTTCCTAGTAATATCAGCATATCTGTTGTATTTTAGCTTTATCTGCTCATTCCAAACTCCGGTTCCTGCATTTTATGTATGTGCTGGAGCCATGCGGCATGGCGAAGATCGTGGCATTTCAGTCGCAGAACTGAGCTTGTGTGAGCCTCTATTCAAGCTGTGATTAGAAACTACATATACCATTAGTGGTAATATTCAATCCCCAGAAGCGATGCATTACATCTGTATTTATCCTCTTAAACCGGTGTTAAAGCTTATAACCAGGGCCAGTTTTTAACTTTATTAATGCATGATATGAATATATTGGCCATGGGCACCTAGTTGATGATTATTATCAAACCCTCAAGTTAATGTCTGCCATTATCAGAGTTCGATGAAACGACTCTAAGAACATGCATGGCAATTATTCAAATGTAATAAATATGGGGTTGAAACTTCTTGAATGCTCTCCAAGAACAAAATAACTTGAAGGGCACCTGCAGTCTAGCTCACCAACATGTATGACATCCCAATAAAGTTATAGGAATGCCATTGCTTTAGTGCTTACCCAGCCTGTGCCAATAGTGTCCCTTAGCACTGGATATTCCAACACGAGAGATTTTGCAGCTGCTTCGTAGAGGCTTCCTGGATAGCTGTAAAAAAGAGCAACTTTAAAACCTGTACTGAATTAAACACATGCAAATACATGCCTATACTTACACTGTTATAGTCATGAGATGATTTGCAATCCACCCTACAATGCGGGATTTAGTGTGACTGGACACTTTTCCTGGTTGTGTCCTTTCAATCGCATCCTTAATATCTAAGGGCACAGGTGGTAGCCTATAATCATTTTCACAGCAGGCAAGCTGCTGACTAGGTGACTGCTCATTACTTTCAAGGGTCTTGGGCAGGCTACCTTCATGCACTGCTGTCACTTTGTCAGTTGTGCTGAAAACAGAGGCTAGTAAGTGATGCAGTTTTCCAAAAGCAATATTAAACTTGGCACCTGAAATTTAGGTACTGACCTGCAGCTCATTAAGAAGTTTTCACTGCACACAAGCCTGATTTTATCTTTCTCAGAGAAGACATGGCCAGCTGGTGGGTCCACAAATTCATCATGTCGGACGTTGTATACCTGAAAGAGATTCAGATGTGATGTTCAAATTCCCATAAAGTTACCTCAATAGGCACAGAACCTGAAGTAAGCAGACTACCAATGTTATATTCAATAGCACCCTAGAATCACTTTACTTGTCCTGTTTTTTTTTATTATTATCATGATGCCGTGTGTATTGTCGAGAAACCCTTAATGTATGTATTGTAAAGAGCATTGTAAATTACTCGTCTGGACATTCGGTATCAGTAAGTTCAGATTTGTGAAATAGTGACAATTAAACTTGTGAAATTTCACTGTTTCATAACATCAATTAGAAATAAACAAAAGCATTTAATGATTGCTGTACTAGCAGAAGATAATCACTGTGCTACAACGAAAAACCACACTCACAGTATCTGCTATCTATAAAATACTGTATACGCTAATGGCACAAGTCTTCATTCAATAGACCATGGAGCCTTATATTTTCGCACGTTGAAGGAATTATTAGGCTGCATTTCTTGCGTGCGCTAAGCTGAAGCAAATTTTTTAGCTCTGTTGTTATCTCTGTCGTCAAACTTTTCTTCTACAGTGTATCACAATTTAGAAATTAGAAATGGCTCTAGCCAAGTTCGTAGAGATCTCGACGTTTCGGAACCAATTCGGTATTTTCCTAAGGAGATGACTATATTGGTCATGGAAGCATCTCCCCGTCTTGTTTGACAATGGCCCCTGCTTTCTCTTTCTCTCGCGTATCGGAGGCTGTGAACGTATACAGAGGGAATTGTTCCTAACGACCGGTTCATGTTTACAGGTGTGTTCTGAATGTAACAGCATTTGAACAAGAGCCTCCTTCATAGATTCCTTTCTGTTTCAAGAACAGAAGCGATGTCGAAGTCGATCTTATGATCGTGCTTCTCATATTACTCTGCAAGAACGCTATGCTGCACTTCTATCTTCCAGACTGTTTCTGGGAAACACTTTCTCTGACCTATGTAGCTGGCTTTACCTGGCAGCTATCACCTTTACAAAAATGGCTAAAATTCAAACTGTGTTTCAACATCCAACACCACCGCTTGGCAACACCATAGTTTTTTGCAGAAGCGAAATCATGCGCTAATAAATACAGTGTTGATAGCCCATTAATGTTTCGAGTGCACACATTTCGGCAATGAAATAGCTAAATAGAGATAAAGGATCCGTCGCTATTCCATTGGTAATTTGAATACTCACACACCTAATAATTATTGATGATTTCACTACACAAAGCAACACAATATATCAAAGAATACAAAGCATTAAACACACCTAACGACACCTGCGAGACAGAAATGCCGACCGTGGGGCAAACGTACAGCATTGGTGAACAAGCATCCAGAACACAAGACTGCGCGCGCACGCACGCACGCACGCACGCACGCACACATACACACACGCACACGCACGCACGCGCACACACACGCACGCACGCACGCACACACACGCACGCACACACACACACACACACGCACGCACACGCACGCACACACACACACACACACACGCACACACACACACACACACACACACACACACACACACACACACACACACACACACACACACACACACACACACACACACACACACACACACACAACACTTTACGCTAGCTTTGAGAATTTTCAGTTTCTGACGAGCATACCTGGGAGCACAGCTGGCGGTCCCCCCGCCCCTCACCCTATTGTCAATTAAGACGTAGAAGGGGGTCGCCATGTTTGCCCCACTCATTGACACAATAGGGAGAGGGGTGCTGAGTTTCAGAAGGCAGCGCAAAGTCAGCCAGGGTAGTATGCAGATATCTTTTTCAGAGGGGAGGGCACGTTTCTGATCTATAGTGGGTACCGGGCAGGTAAACGTTCATTTTGTTCTGTGTAGGCAGAGCGAAAAAAAATTTCGGGGTGGGGGGAGAGAACGTGCCCGGCGTGCAACCTTCACCCAGCCCCCCTCTTCAGAGGGGAACCCTGCGCATGCCGATGCTAACAAGCAGCTTCTGCACCCACGCTATTTTCACTATGGAAGATACATGCAGTAACCACAGAAATTAGCCTATTCCATGTCCTTCGAAATTGATAATAAGTCTTTCTTGTAGTCCAATTTTATTGATTTCATGTTTTACGTGCGGTACAAAAGTCTTACTTTTTTTTGCTGATCTCCTTACATACCTAACCTCTTAACATCCTAGCTATGCCTTTATTCGTGAACAATCTCGCTCAATTTGAACACCAGGAAACGAACTCAGCGACGGCCACTCATCTTACCAACGCCGTGTCTTGGTGCATTGCCTGCTCGATAACTGGATGACCAAGCGCGCTGCCCCACTTTCCGCTAATGAAAGTTCGTGCGTGCCTCCGAGAGACAGATCGAGTGCGCATTTTTTTTTACCATTTTCACCTCTCATCCTCTACATCTGTCATTCCCACTTCCCCATCCTCGGTGCAGTGTTGTTGAGTTGACCTCCGAAGTGAGCCACAGTTACGAGGCCACACTTATTTCTTCACTTTTTTTTAAAACCACCCCGATAGCCGATTCGCACCATTACATTATCGCAACACAACCACTGCGAATGCCAGCAAAGGGTGGTTGCGCGCCGCCGAAGCGGAGATTAAACCTGGTTTACATCTCCCATCAGCAACTCCGAGACCACGTGCACGCTTCGCGGGCCGACAGCTCCAGTGAGAGAGCAGGGCAAGAAAAGCCCCACGCTTCGAAAAGCGCGAGCGCATGCTTGGTAAAACTGTTGAAGCACGTGCTAACAACGGAATATAATCAGTACTGTTTGGGCCACTGTCACAATGCAATTCGATGCACTTCAGGATAGAGACAACATACCTCAATCCGGCATGCTTGCAAAGAATGGCCAAAGTCTGTCGTCTTCAAGGCTTCCAAAATGTCCGCCTCCGTCGGTCCACGAGCAGAAATAATCTTCTTGCGGCCTTGAAATGACACCAAATATTGGAATTCCGGCGGCTCCATGAATACACAAGCACGTGGGCGCGGGAGGAAAGCTGCTGACACGTTCACACTGCGACAACCTGCTCTTTGCCTGGCTAGCCACCCTAGCCTGGCTCAGCTTCCGTCGATGTGTGCGCCCCCTGCCGCGTTTCAGTAATCAGCGCCTCCTGAAGGTAACTATCACAACGACGCTGTCTGTTGTTAAAATTTTGAATCTTGAAGACCATTTGGCTCTGTGCAGCGGAAATTTGTCCTGTCTGAAACCTGTAGCTGGCATGCGAAGGTAATAAAGAACATTTTATTCATTATGCCGGTCCAGTTGGGGACAGCGAGTGAGTAGAAGGGCATGAAAAGAGAACAAGTTCTCCCCCCCCTTTTTTTTTCCTGGTCTCTTCTCTCGCTTTCTTATTCCCATTTCATCTCTCCACTCTAGTCTATTATCCCCCTTCCCCAGTGAACCACTGCTCAGGTGTCGCAGTTGGCGGCAAATATTTGCGGGGTTCACTTTTCCTTTCTTTTCCGATTCTGAAAACCACTGCCCCCCCCCCCCCCCCCTAACGTTCGACACTGTAACGCGCCACCACCTTCCATGTTTATATAGCTTACAATTATGCGCTTAACCAGATGGACATTGGTACAAATAAGTAAGACCACCACAAAGAAGCTAACTCAATTCAATTTGTGTGCATCGAGCGCACAAATTAATTAATTTATATTAATTCTCTGCTGCATGACTCGCTCGTGTAGGCAGATGCCACGTCCGTTTTAACGTGAATTTACGACGACAGAAGTCATGTGCAGCTACCACTTCGCTCAATACTAATTAAGCAGCGGTTGTGTTATTTCAGATAGTGTGATGCAGCTCCCCACGTGTTGTTTTGAAAGGTGTGAGACACAGTTTTCAAGGCCACTCGTAAAAACAAACTGCTTCAAGCATAATGTAGGCAAAGAATTCTGTTATCTCTCGGCCATTCGATGAGAACTTGAATATGTTCTCCGAGCACGTGAATGAAGTGCTAAGATTTCATTTATCGTGGCCATTGAGTTCGTGACAAAACAATCACCGGTGTCAACATCATTTATTCTACAAGCGATATTATGTCACTTCCGCACGGTCTCACTCCGAGAGAGACTCTAATGGAGTGATTGTGTTGCATGTAGGTAATATTCACTATCAAAACCTGTGTGAGAAATTTTTTTTGTTGCTTCAAGGTCTTGTTGTTCTGTTAGGAAAGATATACATACATTGGCTGAAGGAAAGAAGTGAAAACTGAACGGCTCGTTTTTCTTTGTTCGACAGAATATTAATGAGGACTAACAGACAATGATGCCAGAGATAGTATAGGGAATGTTATTCGTAGTTATTGCAATGTAAGTTTGACGAAATAAAAGTGGACGAAAAGGTAACTTACCGCAGTCAGGGACCGAACCTTCGACACGTGCGATGCTCTAGAGCAGAAGTTGGCACAGCGACGGGCCAAATGGAAGGGGGGGGGGGGCTTTGCGAGCAAAGGGATAATGTAAAAAAACTGTAAAATCATGTTTATTTTAAGCACGCGTCATGAGGTTCCAATTAAACATTGGTTACTAAAAAAATTGCATTTTAGGCCAAAACTGCCTGGTCCTTTAAGTATACGAAGAAATAAGGTTAGAAGGAGAGGGGGGGGTGGACGTCCTGCCGGGGCCACATATATAGTAGTGCCTCGCGGGCCGCAGGTTGCGAACCCCTGCTCTGGAGCATCGCATGCGTTATTCGAAGGTCACAGGTTTGGTCCCTACCAGCGGACTGCTATCTTTCCATGCCATTTTCTTTCTTTACATGTACATTGCAATTACTTCTAATAACACCCTCTATATATTTCTTGGAGTCATTGTCTGTTAGTTCTAATTAAAATCATGTTAGTTGACAGAATAATGGGGCGGGTGGCTGCCTTTACAAAGCTCGTCGGAGATATGACCATATATAGTTTAGCTAGACCACTGCGACGCATTTAATCAGGATGGCCCCGGCATATCGTACAATTGAATGGTATCCAGAGGACCGCTGAATCACACTAAAGAGTTCAAACATATCGGGCGCGTATGTCTTCTCGATCTGCAGTTGTCCAATTAATGTTTTATTATTCTTCTTAGAAAGTATTCCCAACCTCCGCTTCTTAAGATGGCACACTGTCTGCCATATTAAACCAGTACACTGCAGCGTCGAATCGGCATGCATATTCCATCGGCATATTTCACTAGACCAAAAAAAGTGACACTTTTTGGTTGAGATCTCGGTTTGTGCTCCGAAACACGGAGCCCAGAGTGGTCTATAGCCACTCTAGACCACTCTAAGTTACTGTGACCATTGTGCCAATAGACAACTGAGGTGGGTGTACGTGGGGCAACCGGGTTGGTGTGTAAAAATGGCTGATTGTTCGAGTTGGTGTCGGTGTGTAAACATTCGGCTAAGCGAGCATCTTAATAATTCTTCTACAAACGGCTATTCACTCAAGTCTAAACACTGTGTAAAGTAGGTACCAATAACACGTGTCACCCACTTCTCGACAAAACAAACATTTGGTATCGCCGCCGGGATCGTTGCACTCGAGAGTCGTTCAAATTTTTACATCATCACCAGACGTGGACGCAAAAGCAAACCTTTGCTACCTTTTGATGATTGTGAGCTGGAATAAGCATGGTACGTGGGCGTAATCTCGGCACCACACAAGTTGGCTGGACGGTGTCCGTGGGTCAGCCACGTTGACAGAAATGCCTGGATGCCTGAAGAAGCACACCATACCTTATGTGAAATGCGTGACGGTTGCATAAATACCGCTGTCGTGTGGGAATACGTACGTAGGCCAAACAGGACGCTGTCTCAACGACCGACTCGGGAGCATCCTTTATCTCTAAAGAATAAAAGAAATGCGTATTTACCTGCGCATGGTATAGCCTGCAGATGTGATCCTCGGCTTCGCGAGGTCAAGATAATAGGCAGAAGCAACGAAACATTAGTGCGAGCTATTGGGGGCGTTTGACATTAAGAAAAGAGGCACAGCTTACATTATTGATACGACTATTTTACTTTACCAAAACGAGCTGCAGCTTTCTGACACGCGAATGTGACCAGTGTTTACCGATTTTGACGCACGCATTCGCAGAGATTTGTAATCTGGTGGCCTGTTCTTTCAAATAAACAAAGAAGTTTATCGCACGACCTTTCTGCTCCCTCCTACTTATTTACTAGAATCTGTGTTTTTTCCAAGTTTGCGGTATTATGTACCCTACTGACGTTAAATCAAATCGCCCAACAACAATTTATACTTAGTGTTGCATATTCAGAAATTTTTCAAAAATAGTTTCCTTCGCTTTACAAGTACGTTTCATAAATGTTACTTTACTGTTTCTGTCGCATACATTTCACACAAAAAATTCAACGGTAATGTTTGCTTATAACACCCTCATCACCTGTCGAGAACGACGGGTGATGAAATTGGTCCCCCGCATTGAATATGTTCCATATTTTTGATCCCATAAATTATGCAGTTTAAAAGAAAACTGGGTTCCTTTTCGGGCTGCTTGGTGCTATATACATAAAATATGAAATACTCAATCAAATGTGATACATCCTTTTCAGATTCCTGTCGATCTCACTTCAGTTCGGTTTATTACCTTATCTCCCGTGGAATCACCCGTTTAATTTCTATAACCATGGTTAGGAGACTAATTGCGGTTATGCTTGCTGTGCAGTCCTTTAATTAATGGACTTTACTTGAAACAGAGGGACGCCAATCAAAGTAAGGAGTAAACAAATGTTTTGTTTTGTTGTTCTTAGGTGCAATATCAAGACTAACAAAGAAAAACTAGCCCTTGAAATATCCACTTCTTTTCTTCTTTTTTTTTAGCTGCAAGAAAAAATTCCACGATTCGCGTACTTTTTCTTCCTGCCGTGGGGTCGTGCCTATTCTTCATGATGAGCGAAATTATATTGAGCGCACTCGATTAGCA
Source organism: Rhipicephalus microplus (assembly GCF_043290135.1). NCBI lineage: Eukaryota > Metazoa > Arthropoda > Arachnida > Ixodida > Ixodidae > Rhipicephalus > Rhipicephalus microplus. Next base: position 19,910,127 of record NC_134709.1, read on the forward strand.
GCGCACCTTAAGCCGGTTGAAGTTACTGGCTGTCTCCTTGCGAAAGGGGCATGCCCTTCCTGTACCGACGTGGGTGCCGCCCGCAGCCGACCAGCCGTCTTGAAAGACGTCAGCTCCTCAGGGGAATGTGTAAAAAGTTTGTTGACTGACTGACTGTCTTGGATAGGCCAGGATTTCGCGAAAACCTGTTTAAATAAGCTGCATCTTGTTCGACGACGCCGGCATTGTGAAAATAGATGCCGTGGTCCGCGAACGTACTCTTTGTCACTGGAACTTGGGGACATCGCTCTTATGTTGCCGTAGCTTCTCAGGAAGTTCAATACTTGCCCTACGAATGAAATGTCACAATAAGCACGTGCGTGGCATGAAGTAAACCAACCCATGCGCTTTCCCTACGGGCAGCCTGTATTTCGGGCACGATGAAGGGCAGGTCCAAGAAATCCACCTGCACAGTGTACTTCCACGAAAAGCATGTCCGTCCAGTTTAGCGTGGCTTTTTCAAATCTTGAACTTGTTTTGCAAATAAACAAACGCTCGCTAATTGCAACGTATATCGTTGCAAATTTGGCGAGTGTTTGTTTATTTGCAAGACACGTATGCCCCTCGCCAGACGGTGTTTCGTCGAATCCTTCACTAGATCTTGAACTTGATTTTGAAAGAAACCGTTTCTGCATCGACCAATATTCACGGCGCTGCTAGACACGTGTAGGAATGTGTACCCTCTCGCTACCCGCAGCTAAGACGGCACATGAATTCCCGTGTAAAGGCAACTACTCCTTATCCTTATTGTCAGTGAAAATATCTCACCCTTGCCACCCACCCCCCCCCCCCCTTCCTCCACGACGCCCGCCTTCCAGGTGCAGTCTAGCCCGGCCGTGCAAAAACCCTCAAAGAATGCGGAGCTTCCACGTGTTGCCGGTTCATGTTTTTCGCCCTCCGCCGTCTTGTCAACTTTTTGGTCCTAAATGGTAAGCCATGCTGGCCCAGTTCGGCTGGTGAAAACTACGGATAGAACTGCAGTTACGTCTGCCATGTAGCTACCTGTAATCATGGTGAGCCGTCGGCGTACTTAGTCCAGAATACCGCCCAGCGGCTGTACGCAAATACTGCCGCGAGTGAACATGTTACACTCATGCCCAAGATGTGCGTTCTCGTCCACGAAGCTCTGCAAAGTCGTCTGGCACATAAGAGACCATCGCCACGACAATAGATTTTCTATCATGTGCGGTGTGGATGGGTGTGCGAAAACCTACAGTGAGTTCGAATCTTATCGAAGGCACATTTACCGTGTGCACAGACGATATATGGACATGGATGACGCAGAGGAAGCCGGTGTTGAACCAACAGTCCTCGAAGAACCACCGGTGCGTGCCACAACAAGCTGCGCTGCGCACGACACAGTGGGTGATCACAGTGAAATGTTTTCATCTGGTTGCTCGTCGAACATGATCAACACGGAATGCGATGCGGTCTCTGTTCCCACTGCTCGAGTGACCACAATCAACGACTTCGTGCTGAAAATAAAAAAACAGCTGTGCTTACTTTTTTTTCGTGTTGCAGAAGTGCACAAGCTACCGCACTCTACGGCAGAAAGTGTTTTCAATGACTTCAAGATTACCTTTCTCGACATAATTCGGACATTCGCTTCTGTCATTGAAAATAACATCGCGATGGAGTCGGCAGGAATCGAACTGCGCAAGTTACTCGCTGGTGAATTCTTAGAGGATATTTTTCAAGCAGCAAGTAGTAAATATAAGCGAGAGCAATTCGCCAAGCGTCACCTGCCATACGTAAAGCCTGAAGTGCGTGATCTTGGTGCTGGTGAGACTTTTCAGTTTGTTCCTATAAGTGGTGTCATGCGAAATCTTATGTCCTCTGAGAACTTCCGCGACCACATAGAGCTAGATTTCTCAACAGGAGCGCCTTCACCAACGCTGCATAATTTTAGGGATGGCTGCATATACAAAGAAAAGTTGCATGCACTACTCGAGGATGGCGCGCAGTATACGCTTTTTTTTGTGTTGTACAGCGACGAAGTGGAGATAGTGAATCCGCTGGGGTCAAAGCGGGGTGTTCACAAAATCCTTGTCGTGTATTTCAGCGTGGTAAACATCCATGCCAAATACAGATCACAGCTCAGCTCTATCCATGTAGTTTTAGTTGCACCATATAGACTTGTCATCAAGCACGGAATCAATGTTATTTTGAAGCCAGTTGTAGATGACGTATCAGCTTTATGGATGACTGGTTTCACTCTGTGGAAGAACTCTGTTGCGGTAAAGGTGAGAGCGATTCTTGTTGCCTTTTCCGGTGATAACCTTTCAATGAATCGACTTGGCGGATTCACGTGTTCTTTCAGCCGTGGTCGTCCATGCAGATTTTGTACTTCACCAAACTCGGCGTTCAACACTGCCTTTCACGAGAGTGATGTTCAGGTTCGAAATCTGCCCTTGCACCAAAACCACGTTGCAAGTGCTAAAATAAATAGGCAGCTAGGCACAGCACTGTACGGCGTTAAAGATGAATCTCCACTCACAGATGTTGCCTATTTTGATGTGACAGTGCAACTGCCTCCGGACTTGATGCACGATGTGCTGGAGGGAGCCATTCCACATGTATTAAGGCACATTTTGCAAGGCCTGCTTCGTTCTGGAGTAATTAGGCACTCAGACCTTGATCGTATCCGCACATTCGTTTTTGGTGCTCACGACAAAAAGAACAAACCGGAAGAAGTCGTGAAATCCTTTCTTAATGGGCAAAGTGCATACAAGGGAACAGCTTCTCAAAAGTGGTGCCTATTCAGATTTTTTTCTCTTATGTTTGCAGATATTGTTCCTAAACAAAATGAGCACTGGGAAGTGTACCTACTTCTGAGAAGCATTGCAGATATAACATTTGCCGACAAGATTCCTCACGACCATTTGGCATATCTGCAAGATGAAATACGATTTTTTTTATCTTCATTTGCTGCTCTCTACCCTGGTGCAATAATACCCAAACTGCATTTCTTGATTCATTACCCTCGGCTCATCAGTGAACTTGGTCCACTAAAGCAATACTGGTGCATGCGATATGAAGCCAAACACCAGTACATGAAAACTATTGCACAGCGCAACCAAAACTTTCGAAATATATGCAAGTCTATCGCAGAAAGACACCAGTTGCTGCAGAGTTTCGAATTTTCCAACTTAGAAGTGGACCGTGGCATACAGACTAAAAGATCCAGGCAGCTGAAGCTAGAAGACTTGTGCTCATACATGCGCAAAGTTGTCTCTCCTGGCATTCCAGTGTGGGAAGTTGGTTCTGCCGAGGTGGAAAACTTGGTTTTCAAAAAGTTCGATGTAGTCATCCTAGAGAAGCAACAGCTGCCACTTTTTGGCCAAATAAGAAGGCTGTATATTTACTGCGGAAGCCTTTTCCTGCTTGTAGATGTGCTCATGACAGTCAGATTCGATCGTCACCGCTGGTCGTATGTTGTCGACAATACAGACGAGCAAAAACTTGTACAGCCCTTCAATCTTCCATCACCTCAAGTTCTTGACCTATATTTTGGTGCTGAGCTGATGCTACGGCCTGAAATTATGATTGTTGAATGATGTCCAAATTGTCATCTTAGACAGCTTTTTGTCACGGGCTGAATCTAAACTACTAGTAGCGTAGCCAATGTTTTTTTAGGAGAGGGGTTTCAGTCATACTTCATATATTTTTGCTCTGGAGTTTGTGTATTTGGAAATGTCCTCCCTGGCTACGCAACTGAAGATGACGTATGATTTTATGTTACATCTCTCTTTTAGTGTATGGTTTCTAGTGTGCTGTCTTTACTGTATTTATCTTTTACTGTACCTGATGCACCCTTTCATCTACTGTTTTCTAACCAAAGCTTGTTACATTCTTTTTCTTTTATCAGTGTTATTGGTCTCTTCCCACTGTATTGCTGCAGAGCGCATGGCACTTTGTGTGATAACAAATTAAATGATATCCACCACATTTATAGTGAAACGCATTGTGCATGGTTACTTTGTTACATATTGCTCTGTTTATTTAGTAGTATCCGGAGCGGATAATTGATATGATTGTTACTTTGGACTATCTGATGCGCACATCTGCTGTTAATGTGAAATTGCTACCTTCAACTGCAACCGAAATATTATCATTCAGCGAACAATTTCGGTTAATCAACATGAAACACAATGGGCAGCCACAAAGTTACGGCTTAGGGCCTGTTAGCTTAGAGTTATGCAAATGTACAGCTGTGAAAATTTACACCTATAGAATATTTTCTGTTTTTTACACATGGTGCCTATATATATATATATATATATATATATATATATATATATATATATATATATATATATATATATATATATATATATATATATATATATATATATATATATATATAAGGGAAAGAAGTGTATAATTAAGGGCTCGTGTTTGCGTGTTTTGACACAATAATAATGAGATCTAACAGACAATAATGCCAAGAGGAAAGTATAGGGAAAGGTATTAGACCAAATTGTAATGTAAACGTGAAGAAAGAAAAGTGGGTGAAAAAATAACTTTGCCGTGGGCAGGGACCGAACCTGCGACCTTCGAATAACGACCTTCGAATAATATATATATATATATATATATATATATATATATATATATATATATATATATATATATATATATATATATATATATAAGGGTCATGAACCACCCCTGGGCTTGGTGAAGAGAGAGACCGTGATCAAGTATAGAATTTGTATTTCAATACCTTCAACTACTCAACATTTCAACTCTTTACTAACAAGAATACGAAAAAGTTAGTAATACCTCAAGTGAGGTAGTAAACGTTGCAGCTACTATACTTCTTTGCATGCAGCTAGTAACTGCTTACTAATGTATGTAGTAAATAGGTAGCAAAGAGGTAGTAAAAATTCAAGAGAGGTAGTAACAGCTGCAGTTGCTACCCTATTGCAGTTAGGTTGCAACTGTTTACTAATGTAAGTAGTAAATAGGTAGGAAGAAGCTAGGAACGGTTCAGGAAAGGTAGTAACCGTTGTCGTTACTACCTGTTCGCTTGCAGTTACTACCTTTTTACTAACTTTTTTTTAAGAGTGTGTCGCTGCTTTCAGTCACCGTGCACGCGTGGCTATGTGAAGACGGGAAGGAACAAAAAGATCACCAGATCGGCTGACCCAATAACTTGCGTTAAGTTGAAGTGAATCAGGCAACGCTGTATGAATCATTTTGCCCGTACTTTTTATTTTATAAGGCGCATCTCTTGGATTGTATTGGCTGAGTTGTAGGGATCCTGATGAAAAGCACTGTAGATGAGTTTTTCCACGATGTTCACACCGTAAGTATGCTTGCGCAAGGTCCTTTTTTTACTAGGACTTTTTCAGTGTTTCAGTCCGTTGATTGGTCTACTAACCGACGAACTATACTCCGTTTCATACATCATGTGCTACGCTGTCAAAGCTAGCGCTCTTGTTTGCGCTGTGTACTGCCGCGACCAAAAAGTAGTGCGTCGCTTGGGGTGTACGAGAATCAATAAATGCTTCTCGGGAAACTTCTAAGCATACATATTTGTCATCAGGTTAAAAAACAAACGCCTGTGTTGTCGGACAAACAATCCAAATATGCGAGTTGGTAATTTATGTTTGTCGCTTTCGTATCAGGTTTTCGCTCTCCGCGCGACCCGCGCCGCCGTTTTTTTTTTACTTGTTGTGGGAGCTTCGAAAAAATGCACCTGTAGTTAACCCAGCCTCATTGGAGCTGCTGTGCTACCTAATCAATGAATTAACGTCAGCTTACACGCAGTACTCGCTCACATCAACGAGGTAAACCGACAACGCGGTATAATCGCGACAGAATCGCCATGCTGGTCAAACCTCGGCATGCCAGCTCAGCAGGTTCCGGCCCTCACAAGGGAACACGGTATGCTACAAATGAATAGATACGTGCAGTTCACTTCCGTGTGCAATTAAGTTGAAGTTACTGAAAAAAAAAAAACATTTCGAATTTGCACCACGTGGATTCGAACCCATGCACTTCAAAACTACGGTGAACTCTCCGGAGCGACGCGTCAGACCATTCGGCTACGAAACCTTTTTTTTTTCTTTATTTCCGGTAAACTTCACATGCGGGTTGCTACGCTTAATATATTACAATTCACATTGAGCAATACAAAAAACTGGAAAATAACTAAGCCCGTCAAGCATTACTATAACACATCACGTTCTAGAATTCCTTCATGGTCAGTAGGGCTTCTACCCTTTCTACCCATAAAGGTACACATTCATCTGTTCTTACTACCTCGAGAAATCTTGAGATGCTTTCTTTAAAATACTCTCTTGCTGGTCTTCTGTCTGGGTCACAATGAAATCCAGCCATTCTAGAGCGCCATATACTATGCAAGGCAGTCATCATAATAAAATCGAAAGGAAATCCATCATCATTCTCTATATCCAAATACCTGATCCCATGAGGATCTAACGGGAACTCTTTTTTTATTGTCCTTTGTAATACGTCCCAAAAATAAACTCCTTCCCAACAGTGCAGAAAAACATGGTCAATAGTTTCCGGTTTCTTACAGATGAGACAGTGAGATCCCCAAGGCATATAAAACCCACGCTCCTCTAGGAAGGTTCTTACAGGAAGTGTTCCAGTGTGTAATTTGAAAAAGAACGTTTTCGCACTTGGAGCTGCTGGCATTTTTTTAACTCGTTTAAGTACATTCTGGCCCTTGCGTGCTGTATATAGCGCTCTGTACAATGGGATGGGGAGCATCGTGTCACATAAATCTTTGTACAGTTTTTTCTTTCCAACAGACCACAGGTAGTCAGTTGAAAACCGAACACACAAAAACCGCACGCTGGCCACAACTTCCTTCATGTATCCTTGCACAGCCCCTGTGGTAACATGAGTGCTCACAACAAACTCGGGCAACAGTCTACTTAGTCTTGTTTGACACACTGTTAGTAGGAAAGGGTCTCTTGTCTCACGAAAAAAGAAAAACCTATTTACTAACTGCTTGATAAACAGATGTCCTAGCCCAAGGCCTCCACACTTCACCCGTCTAAACAAATTCGTGCGACTGCACCTTTCCCAGTTAGAACCCCACACAAATACTGCAAACACCCGATGTAATTTTTGCACATTGACCCGGGAACAGTACAGCACTTGCATCACATACCACAGCTTTGACACAAAAAACCAGTTGCATGCAGTAGCCCTTGCAAACATGGACAGATAGGTTGCATTCCACCTATTCGCTTTCTCTTTAATTTCTTTCGTTTGCTGTGTCCAATATTCATCAGTACTTTTGTATGACTCAAGCGGTACTCCGAGATATTTAACTGGCGTTCTTGTCCATTTAATTGCTGCAAAAAATTCTGGTGTTGAAGGCCAATATCCATGCCAGAAGCCGAGGCATTTACCCCAGTTTATGTGGCTTCCTGTAACTTCGGCGAAAGATTTAGAAACTCTGATTGATTCTACAATACCGCCATAGGTAGTGCTACAAATCGCAACATCATCAGCGTATGCGAGTAGTTTGACCTCTGAAGATTGTACTCTAAACCCATTAATGATGTCATTCTGCAATATCGACTGACATAAAGTTTCAATATAGATGCAAAACAAAAGTGGACTAACAGGGCAACCTTGACGCACTGAGCGCTCGATTCTTATGGGGGGGCCCAATGTCTTGTTGATAATTAGTCTCGTACTACCGTTCCGATATGCCATGGCTACTCCGTCAATAATTATCTTACCAACATTAATGTGCTTCAATACTGCAAACAAAAGAGCGTGGGAAACGCAATCAAACGCTTTCTCCAGATCCAGCTGAAGTCAGCAGAGCTTGACTGGTGTCAACACATTCGAGCACGGATCGCATTTTATGACCATTTGTAGCTATTGACCGCCCTTTGATTCCACACGTTTGGTGTGGACCAACGATATCTTTTATAACTGACTGAAGTCTAGCTGCCAAAATTTTCATTAATATTTTGTAGTCTACATTTGTCAGTGCGATTGGCCTGTACGCTGTGACGTGCCTGAGCTTTTCAACCTCGTCTGTTTTCGGAATAAGAACGGTACGCGATTCACCAAAGGATGGTGGTAATTTCTTTTCCTGATATGCCTCATTAAATACGCCCGCAAGTATTGAAGACAATTCACTTTTAAAACATTTGTACCACTTGGCACAAAGACCATCTGGTCCTGGAGATTTCCCGGGATTTAACTTATCAATCGCCCGTTCAACTTCAGATGCAGATATAGATAATTCCAAAGCTTTTTTCACTTCCTCATTCACTTGCGGCATGCGTCCTAAATATTCGTCTTTAAATCTTTCTAGGTTTACCTGTCTACACGCAAAAAGGGATTCAAAATGACTTGAAAATACGGATAAAATGCTGTCCGTATCGGTTACTTTGTGACCGTCCTTCTCTATTTTTTCGATATGATTCCGTCGAGCGTTCGTTTTCTCCACGCCTAACGCTCTTTTGGTCGGCGTCTCTCCAGCCGCTAATGCCTCAGCCCTAGCACGGACGAGAGCACCGCGGTAGCGTTCCTCGTCAAACAGAGCAAGTTTCTGCTTAATATTGCGTATGTCAATTTTATACTCTCCCGGTTGTTTGCACTCCAAGTCTATTAGTCTTTCCAAAGTCTTTCGGAGTTCTTTTTCTTTCTTTTTCCTTTCGTAACTCAATGCGCAAGAACGATCAATAGCTTTTATTTTTATTCGCAGCTTGAACTCTTCCCATTGTTCTGCAAGTTTAACTTCATCATCCATTTTTATTTCATTGATACAGTTCATTGCCTGATCTAAGAAATACTCGTCAGTGATCAAAGTGGAATTCATCTTCCACAGCTCCCATGAGAAAGTTCCACCTTTTGTTTTCTCTCCCATATCACATTTAACTAAACAATGATCACTGAAGTGTATTGGGTAGACAGCATATGTCTTGCAGTGGGCTATTAATTCAAGCGACACGTAAATGCGATCAAGACGCGCATGGCTATTCCCCTGAAAATGTGTGAAACGCACATCCCGCGTTCCCTCCATACAGCTGCCCACGTCTTCTAACTCGAATTCAGTAACTACGTCCGCTAGCGTCCTACTACTTTTATCGTAAATGGCGCGTCCGTTTGCTCGATCTCGCCCATTGAGGACGCAGTTAAAATCACCCAGTAATACATATTTCCTTTCCAAAGTGAAGTGCTGCTTTAGGCTGGAAAAAAACATTGCTCGCTCCTCGCAAATGGTTGGTGCATAAATACACACTATACGCCACTGACATTCATTGAATACTAAATCACAGGAAACCAATCTACCAGACGGGCAAGAAAAGGTATCTTGCACTACCAGACCCGGTACCTTCTTAATGAACAAAACACAGCCTGCAGAAGTGCCTATTGCTTGAGTTACAATTGCGTAGTAACGCGTCGTGAACCTCAGCACCATGCCCCGGGCCTCCTTCTCACCGTCTACTTTTGTTTCTTGTACAGCTAGCACATCCAGATCATGATCCACAAGTAGCCTGTAGACCTGGCTCTGTTTCCGCTTGGCGGCGAGACCTCGAACATTTAACGTTGCCACTCTAAGTTTCGGTGCAACAGCCATGTCTACACAGTGAAGAAGTTAGTCCGGGGCATGGTGCTTACCTTCGGCGTCTAGCATAGAGCTAGACATCTTCGGAGCCTCCAGGTGGACCCGTGCCACTGGAGGACAAAGGTGGCCAGTGATTGTCCGATATCGGGTTGGGACGCAGCCTTGTGCTTCTGCGTCTGAACGAAGTCGCCTTCGCAGGTGGCCCCTCTTCTTGCTTTTCGCTGGACGCCTCACGCCGTCCTGCAGACTGCTCGCGGGGTCTTTTGCTTGGCGCCCCACCACTGATACTCTCGCACGACACTGAGTGTTCGGTTAATTCCACCGGCTCAGGCTCCTTCGATGAGGTGCTTGTGAAGCCTTCTTCGGCTTGGCCGGCTGGCTCTTGAGTAACCACCTCCCCAGATGCTATGTCTGCTTTGGCTGTTGGTTCATCACCACCAGTCGGTGTAACTGTACCTGTTGAAGGTTCAGGGTTCACCGCGTCGCCTGCGCCTTTTGCCGCGTCTTCAGCCTCGGTCACGTCCATCATCAACTCTGCTGTGTCGTCACCTTCGGCTGATCCGATAGCCGATGCGTACGTGCGCATGCACGCATCTTCGCTGTGGCCGAACCGCCGACAACGCGAGCATCGGGGTACCTTACACTCTCTTCTGACATGGCCGGTACCTTGGCAGCGCAGACACTGCATTGGCCGACCAGGTGCAACCACAAGTGCCAGTTCACCAGCCACCCTGATTTGATGGGGGAGATCTTCAACCTTCACGCCACTCTTGAGCTTAAGAAGCACAGTCCGTGTGGTTGAACCCTTGTCGCTGACACCCTGAACACGCCAATGCTCCCTTGTGACTTGTACGACCTTCCCATAAGCCGCCAACGCCGTTCGCACGTCTTCATCGTTGACGCCGTACAGCAGCCAATGAAGACGCAGCCGCACCTGCTGATCCTGGGGGTCTACGATGATGCAGCGTCGGCCCTTGACTTTCAACTCCTTCACATCCAGCAAGCGTTTCGTAGCGTCCGCGTTGTTCATGGTGACCGCCCAGACATGATTTATCTGGTAGGCCCCCAGTGCCAACACCTCCGGCAGCAGTCCTGTAGGTCCGAGCGCGTCTCGGAAATCTTCGACTCGATACGGTCTGCCGCGCACGTCACCGTGTAAAAACACGGTGTTTTGCGCGACGCGTCCCTTGGGCAGTGGTGGCAAAATAATCTCATATCCTGCGTCTTGGTCTTCGGTCATCCAGTTACCGCGACTAGTATGTGCCGCAAACGCCGCTCCTACGGAGCACATGATTCTTGCGTCCGACGCGCGTGAGAGCCGACGAAAGAATGATTCGGCTACGAAAACCGCGTGGAGCAACACCTCGTGTTTTCTTTACGGACTACTTGCCTAGCCTTCACAGCGTTGCACCTGATGTATGAAACGGAGTATAACAAACTTCACGTCAACGAAAGCCTACGCGTGGATTCGCGTGTTCGACATTCAGGATAACGCTTTTCAGGACTGCGGCCGTCTTCTGCAGTGGTTTAGAGACAAATGTTTGCGACTGCGCTGACGCATTTCGACGGCAGACCATCCCCGGAATGAATCTTTTTAGATATATGTCGACCGCACAAGCCCTACCAGCAAACGGCTAAGGATGCGGTATTGTGGTTGGAATGAATAGCAAACCGGCTATATGGCAAGTCTGTGTTGCCATTTAACAGCAGGGATTATGTGCTCGTGCCCGATTTCTGATTTTAAAACTATTCTAATGACCTACCTCCTTCATTTCGTAGGGCAGTAGCTAACCCATTCATTGTTTGCTCGGCGTCAACTGCCTATATTTTATAGACGTATTTCTCGGACCTCTCACATTATCAAGCAAACATATAGTAGTGAAACTTCGGGGTTTTTCAAGCTAGACACATCTGGTGACCATCCGGACGAAGAAGTGTGGGAGCAATTCCGCACAGACATTAGCGGAGTACCTTGCGCAATATCTCACGTTGTATAATATTTCTTACATCGTATATGTGACGAATCTCAAAGCATACTGATGTGACGAATCTCAAAGCAAAATATGACGAATCTCAAAGTATCCTTTGCTTTCTTTTCCCCCCAAGCGCATTATTTTTTTAATCGAACGAGATATGTGAAAGTGCCTTGCATTGCTTGCTTGCTCCATTTACCGATGACGGCGTTGCGATTTTGAATGGGCGTTTTGAATATGCATACTTCATCAAACGGCCCCCATCCCGCATGACGATGCCGTTTTCTCACTGCGCTGACCCGCATATAAAACGCTCTAGTTATCCGTTCATTGTGGAGGCTCAATTTTGCTGCGCGCGCTTTGAAGTATTGATCGGCGCGTTAATCTGGGTGAGTGCGTTTGGAGAAGGAAGAACCTCGCGTACGATAGCAAGTGAGCTTTGCCTATTAAGCCCGCATGCATTTTCCTAACGAAGCGCGCGAAGTGCGCAGTAATTCGGCAATTGGATTCTCCCAATATAGTACCTTCATTTTACCCTCGATTCTTAAACAGCAGCAGCCACCGAATTGGCGGAGCTTATCTACTATACACGCAGGACGTGTGCGATTCAACGCCCCTGCCTATAACCTGCTCCACGTATTTCACTCCCGTGTTATCTTTGTTCTTTCAGTATACTGCTGTCGCCCGTACGACAGCGGTTCTGTTACTGCTTGGGCGAATGCAAATTGACTTCGTATTGGAATCTCTTCTCAAAAAGAGCGGGCCGTCGCGGCGGTCCTTTGCGATTTCTCAATGAATCCCACGGTGGGTTTTTAATAAGGCGAGCTATAGCTTCTAAACGGGGCCTGTAGCCGGGTCTCGCACTACCGTGGCTTGAACCGTGTGCTTTCCGTCTTTTGTTTTGTTGTGTTTGAACATTGCACCTTCTGTTAAGTGTCTTGAAAGCGTTTTCCTTTTTCTTTTTTTCATGTCCTTGGGAACCGATTAACAAAGCTACGCCCTAGGCACCGCTTTCTATCTTGGATACAAATGGTTTACTCTCTTGAGGCTTCTTTTATTTGTATACGAGCGCGCCCGAGAAAAATGAGCGTAAAATTTGTTGTTTCCCTAACAAGAGGGCTACGCATTTAGGGCAGGATGCGGTGGACAAAATCTAGACACTCAGCTAAAGTGGCTAGCAAAAAGGAAGAAAGAAGGGAGGGGGACGCGAACAGTAAAAGCATTTTTCTACACTTCCTGATGGCCCTGCGCCTCATCAGGCGGCTGAAGGGCGGGAGCACTTTGCAAAATGCTTTTTTGTTCGTTCCAAACCTCCTTTTGTAGGTCCAAGACGATTCTTGCAAAACCGGGGAGCTAGGTGTGGGTGGGAGCACCCGACGAAGCGGTAGTAGTGCATGCGGCAGTGCGCATCGTCGGGACAATAAAAAAGTGCATAGCAATGCAGCGCAACTACTACAGGCGAGGGAGACGAGAGGCTCCGACTAAATGTAAGAAAAAAAAAGAGCAATGGGGAAGCCGGGGCTGCACTGTTGTGCCTTGAGCAGCGGAAAAGATAAAGCGGCGTGCAAAAGTTGGCGCCCAACGTAGGAAGAGCACGCGCACCACTTCTGCCTACCAGCATGCACGACCGCAGCGCCGCCTTCGGCGGCAGCCCGATGTTGTCGCAGCGCGAGTTTTTTCTTTTCGCAGTTTGTATTTAACAATTTTTTTTCTTGCTTTCGTTTTTGGATGCTTGCTTGGAGCGCGTTCCGGTCCGCCTCAGGGTGTCGGCTCCGCCTACCTACCGCCGCGCAGGCGGCTTCGTAGGCAACGAAAACGAACCCCCCGAGTGACGCTGCGTGTGACGTCATACAAGTGGTAGGAAGACAGCGCCTTCTTTGCGCCTCGCGGCCGGAACGCGCGTTTCTTGTTCTCTCCGGCGCTTTCACCGACCATTCTGCCGGTGGCGGCTGGTTGCACAAGTGAGCTCGAACCAGTCTTGCATTCGCTGCTGTGGCTTCTTCGGCGCCCAACGAGCGGGGAAGCCGGTCACCATCGACGTCCTTGTCTCGGTGGCGGCTGTGCAGGGCCTCTCCCCGTGCTTGTGTATGTGTGCGTCGTCTGTGAGTGCTGTGTCCGCGCGCCGCACCGGCGACGACGCTTTTTTCGTGACATTCCATTCGCGTCTCTGTTGCCGCCGGCGACGCGTCGCGCTTGGCTCGTCTTGAAAACTTCGAGCTCCCGCGCCTCGCCGCAAGAGAAACCCCGCTGCGCCGAGGTTTCTTCCCTCGAATTCGCGTTGCTTCGTTCGAGGCGGCCGAACGGCGCAACCTGGCTTGCCGAAGCGAAGAAGCCGACGTCCTCGCACCGTAACCCCGTCTTTCTACCGGGCCTTGACGGTTTCCCCAGCGACGTCGTCGAACCTAGCGAGGTATGTTCCGTGAGTGAGAGTGCGTGTGTTGACCGTGTGGTACGTGCATCTTTCTGTGCGTCGAGTGTGTCTTGGTGATGTTGACCATGCCGTTTCCTTGCCTCCTTCGCACGGGCTGCATGCAAGGACGTTCTGCCTTGGCTTCATCCTTCTCCTGCGTGTTTTTCCTCGTTCGCCGTGCTTGGCAAATGTTCTTTCTTGACGCGTTTGCTTAGATCTCCGCGAAACCTTTGCTTGTTTGTTTGTTCGCGTCCTCGAGCATTTACGCGATAGCCGTTTGAAGAAATCCGCCAGTTTAGTTATCGCTCCCTGTAGTAGTAGTAGTAGTAGTAGTAGTAGTAGTAGTAGTAGTAGTAGTAGTAGTAGTAGTAAAAAAGAGGTTGCCAGGGAGACCAGCCTCTAGTGGGCCAGCCTCCCTGCAGTACTAGGTGGAGTCCCTAGTCAGGGACCCCATTGGTCGTGGCCGCTGACCTGGCACGTTGGACCATGGCTCGTTGGGCCGCGAGGTCCTGGCAACCTGTAGCACGGCCCTTCATTAAGTTCGATGGTATGTTCATGAATGACAGCACTGTTGTTTTTAGTACACTTGCTGTTTCCTTCCATTGGTCAAACATTATCTAAGATGGCGTGCCATTCACCAAACGGATGCCAGTACCACTAAAAAGGAGCCTAGTTTGCTTTATGTCTCTGATGTCACTTTGTTTAATTTCATGTAACTTAAGTGGTTGCTGGAACAATGCTACAGATTATCAACAGCCCTACATCTCTGCGTGTGAATTGTTGGCATTAATGACCGCCAAGTTACGTTCGTGTAAGCTTACGCATGTTGGAAAGCCTTCGGTGTAACGTCGGTGAAGCCGGCGTGATGTATTCACCGTGAGAGCGTCGTGAGTTGGGACAATACGAGGCAGCGATGGAACGTCAACCAACTCCCATCTTCACACCCCGCGACATAGTTGACGAGAAGTTTTGGATGAGGTAACAGTTTCGTTTCTACACCAATTTCAGTACACGCCTACTGGAAGCTGCGAACGCGTGGTGTCGCTTCGACTTCACTCTCCGTGTGCTCAGATTCGGGTGCACGTTGAAGAACCCCCAGGTGGTCGAAATTTCTGGAGCCCTTCACTACGGCATCTCTCACAATCGTACACTCTAAGCCGAAAAGGACTAAAGTGGGCTATGTTATTGGTCCTTTATGGGCATGCCACAGATTTTGAACCAGTTTTGAACTAACTGCAGGGGTTCAACTGTTACCCCCTAGCACTCGCTCCACTTGGTTTAAATGTTGGTCCAAATAAATGCTCCAGTGGGACTAACAGTTGAACCGTCTAGACGAATGGCAAAAAAAAAAAAAGATGGTGGCCCTGCACTTGGGGAGTATATTGTATGTTTATTCCAATTTAATCAGCACTGAAGAGCGCAGTATATTGGTCATGCAACAGACACACTTACATACGCACCATTATTTCAAAGTAAAACACCGCAAACACTGACCGCCTGCGCTACACTATAGAGAATGAACTACCTGATATATATTGCACAGTATTTTGACCTCCCATGTAGTGTGAAGTAGGCGACTTTTACTCTGCTTAAAAAACAATAAACATTCACACCGTAACCTGTAAATATACATGGACTCATTCCATCTAATCTTCACCATATCTCCCGTCAGAATGCGAATTATCAGCTGGCATTCGATCATGTCGGCTGAACCCCAGCGTTCCCAGTGCTGGTGCACGAGTTCTCAAACACAAACATGGCAGCGGCGCTCGTACAGGAGAGCCGGCGAAGCGGCCAGGCTCCCCACCGATGACACGTATACCGTGTCGGCTTGCCGATGGCGTCGCTAGGCTTACTAGGAGTACGGCTAAACGACCACCGGCGATCGCAACATGCGGTTCGCGTGGAATTTTCGCCGTCTTTATTTTGTAGTCACAAATGAACAATATGATGTCGACTGTTGGTGGCGTATTACAGAGTGATGTAGATATATGCATACTTACACTGCGACGATACCGCTCGTATGCAGGGTACTTTCATTCCGCTCGCTGTGCGCCGCTGGCGTCACGATTGGTCGTATCCGCGATCGCCTTCACGCTTGATGTTTGACAGCGATTGTCGCGTGGAGAAAAAGACCTACCTTTATATGAGCTTTAATGCAGAAGATATTATTTTCTGTGAAAGAAATTGTATGCAATGTTTCCTTCGTGTGTGCCGGAAATGCACTCGCATCGACAACCAGCTTGATACCGATGACGTTCGAAGCTTACTTTTTTTTTATATCGCTTATGATGTTCTGGCCAGTGACTGTGCGGGCACACGACCGCCGACGAACAGCTTGCTTGGATTAGTGTTGTCAGTGTACTTCGTAGTTCTAATTCAGCACATTCAAGCGAGTTATCCATGCATTGCCCGTGTTCGCGGAGACTTTCACTCGGTTTCGGCCCTCCCGTGCCGGCATTGTGGAAACCCGAGGGCGCTTGCTGTGTGCACTCACTGCTTGTTGAACTTGCCTCTCATAACAGCTTCTGTTAGTTTCATAGTGCTTCACTTTCACAGTGGCGTATAGACGATATAGCTCGTTTTCGTGATAGTCGACAGTGCAGCATCGACAGGCGATCGCGGCCCAGTTGCCCTCCCCGTTGGCCCCTTCATTGCCGGGCGTTTGCGCACGGCACGCACTGTCGCGCATTTAGTCCCTGCTGGACGAACAGTTCTTCCGTTGCTTTAACGGCTGCAGTTAGTCCAACTTTGCCGAACTTCGACTTAGAGTGTAATGCAGTTTTGGGACGTTAAACCCCACATATCATCGACTGCACTCTCGACATAATGTACTCGTGTGCAAGTGCGTAGCCAGAAATGTTTTCATTTTTCGAGGGGGGGGGGGGGGGGGGTCAACCTTAAGTGTATATCATAATGTTCTTCCTCGAAGCAGCAGGCGTGATTAGTCTGGCGAACTGTCGAGGTAGTGGAGTGCAGGTATCACCTCACTTGGTTGTTGCTCAGGCTTAAATGCGATAAATTCTTGTTTATCGCATTAAATCCTAGTTTGGGCTAGTTGGTATGACATGACGATAGTTATAGCGCGAGAACGGAGCGACGACAATGCGTGTCCTTCTTGTCTCTTTGTCGTCGTTCTGTTTTCGCGCTATGACGATCGTCTTGTTTTACGCCGTGCATACAAACGTAAAGGGAATGTTCTCCTCCTTTACCATCTTGTTTCAATGATGGGCAGGCGATGTCGGCCCCAAAGCAACAAAACAAGCGCATTTGAACCGCTTAACACTGCCTTGAGCATGTTAGTTTTGCGAAGATGTTTTCCAACCGAAAGCACGAGTGAAGCTTTCCTGTTAACACTACAGGGGGCGCTCACTTTTCCGCAAAAAAAAAAAATATATAGTTTTGGGTTTATTAGGTGTTACGGCTTGGTGGCGCTAGCCACCGCCCGATCTAAAGGGTACAGCCATATCCATCCATCCATCCATCCATCCATGGTACCCAGTTAGTCCCGGTACCTCACAGAGCTCGCCTGTTTATCTAATAGAGGGGTGAGGTACCCTCGTGTCGGCTCACTAATGGTGAATTCCGCTGGAAGATCCGGAGCGGCCGCCGAAATCCTGGAGCGAGCACTGGGATAGCGCCAAGCCAGATCTGGCGAGTGGGACACGTGAATGCCCGTGAATGCCTGAAGTTGTTTGCACATACGTCACTAACCAGTCCTGAAAACTGCCGATTATCTTCGGTCGAGACTTCGGCCACGGCGGGAAAGCACGTGCAACTAGTCCTCGCTGCTGCTACTAGTGCTGTCGCTCAAAGCAAACCAGCAGCAGCACGCCCAACAGCGTCAAACAATGCCATTTTAGAAATGTTAACCCGTGCAGAGGGCACCACCTCGAAAAAGAAAAAAGAAACCGCTCATGGCAGCTGCAGGCAACAGCACTGCTTTACTGTGCCGGAAATGACGGCAACGCATTCTCGGAGTTCCGGCGAAACCCGTCTCTGCAAGACGGAGCCAGAGGAACGCTCCGCCACGGAGATAGTTGCTCCTAATCTGCCAGTGGAACATGCGAACTTTCTCCCAATCTACCAGCGAAACACATATTCTGGGCCGTGGTGCAAGAAAACTTTTCCCGCTCGACGAGTGGAATTCGCCATAAGATGTAGTGGGAACAGACCAAAGTGCGGAAGCAAGTCTGTAGACAAGAGTTGTTGCTTGGAAAACAGACCTTGCAGGGAAGCATTCTGAAGCATTTTTCCTTTTAATCGATGCACTGTTCGTAGTATATGTCAATCAATCTTGCCGTCGAGGCATAACGTAATCGAAGTCTACTGGCCAATGAAAGGGAGAGTATGAACAGTAGAAAAACACTAAGGACTAGGCCTCTTGAGCTTTTCTAGGCAGCAAAGGTCCCCAGGACCGCCGGTGATCGTATTCGTGTGGTTCAGTCGTTCTGTTGGTGCACACTGATCGTTTCCGAGCGCTCTGGAGGCTGCGAAATATTTTCGCCAAGTAGCGAGTAGGAAGGGGGAACGTGGCTTGCATACCTGCTCGCTCTCGTTGCGAGGCTTCGGAGCTGTTGTTGATTTCAGCACTTTAAAACATTCGGAGCGCTCTCAAATGACCACCCGAATGTGCCCACATAAGCATGTGGAACTGAGGCGAAGGCACGTCGTTGCCGGCAAAGACCGCGGCAGCTTTTCGCGGGGGCCTCCCGTACGTACGAGTCTTGCGTTGCGAAGTCGTGACAGGCTGACCGAGATCGAAATATATATATATTTTTTTCTTTTCGCCAATCCCTGGCACCGCGGAGAGCCGCGGTGCGTTCATTTCTTGCGGACGGAGAGAATGGCACGACTGCCTCCTCTGCTCTCTCCCCTTCTCTCTTCTCCCCTTCTCTCTTCTCCCTCTTCTCTCTGAGATTGCGCCCCTCTCTCATGGGATTGCTTTCGAGATCGTTTACCTCGTGGGCGGAGGAGAGAGAGGACGTTGGCGAGGGAGAGAGGACGTTTGGCGACGCTCGCTCGCCGTTGACGATTACGGAATATTTCGGGCCCACGATCGTTGTTGCACAACTGGTGGCCAAGCTCCTCGCCTCTCTGCTCGTGTGTTTATATATGTTGCACCGGGAGGATCCGAGAGAGACGAACTCGCGTAGTCACGGCCTGGTCGTCCCGGCTTTTTTTTTTTTTTTTTTTTTTCGTTTTGCTATGGTAGGGGGTCCATTGGGTCTCGCTGGCGCCTTGACCGTCCCAAGGAAAAACTCGTGTGAAGCTGCCAGGTTTATTTCAGCGCATTTTCTTCTCTCCGCCAAGTTCTTCCGTGCCCCGCCGCACCTGCTGCGCTCCGATTGCCTGTTTTTATTTTTTTCTTTAAACTATTACAGGTGTAGTAAGTGAGCGTATGACCGCACGTGGATGCCTTTCGCACTTTTTTTTTTGTCTTCGTTTCGCTGCGTCGCCTGCAGTTGTTTGTTGGTGGTTTCGGTTCGTTGGGGGTTGTTCCTTCAGTTCCTTCCGGGATACCAGTGGTACACACGGAATAATCGCGATTAGTTATTTTTTTAATGAATTATACGAACAGTACAACAGGTAACAATTGATTGGCTTGAAAGCGAGATAAAGGAGCAGCCTGGAGAGGGAGACAAGGAGTTTTTGAAGCGTATTACTCGAGGGGAGCTAGTTAGCGGATTGGAATCCTTGAATTAACCTCCTTGGTTAGGATAAAATATTAGCACGCATCTACATCTTAGTATTCGGGTGGCGCGAGGCAGGAACAGTTATTGGAGTACAACAGTGGACAGGTACAAAATAGCCTATTGACGTTCTTCTTTTGAGACATGCCGACCGATTTAACGTCGCGCAAGATTTATTCGGCAGGGTTGAGGGCCATAGACGAACTGGGGCTCCGGACATTGGTCAGCGATATACGGCTCCAAGTTCTATTTCGGAGTGTCCACCGCGGACTGCTTCAGAAACGAAATGGTTCACTAGGGGCCGCTTTCGTTTGGAAATTGGAAAAAGAAATCTTGACCTTATAGTCATCTAGTCTTATTTATGGTACTGTGGAAAAAATAACTTCGAAGTGGTTTTTTGCGGAGTTATATCTATTCTTGATACTGTGTCTGAATAATACGTGCGGAGGATGCCGCAACAGGGGCTCGTTTTGGGCAAATGTTGCTGTGCAGGGTTCAGGATTGCTTCCGCAAACGTTCTTCTGCCGCAGTGGCTTTTATAACTTATGCCAGAGAACATGTCAAGTTTAGGCAATGCTATTACATGAAGACGCAGCAAGTGGATATTGGCGAGCCTGATGTGGAAGTTAACGTGTGTACTCTAAACTGCGCCTTATATAACTACGTCTCAATATTGAGAACGCCTGAAGTGCTTGGAAAAGAAGCATGGTTGTCAATCACTCGATCGGTGACACGCACGCGGAAACATTTAATGGATCAGAATTGTTAGATGGGCCGAATCTAACAGCACGCAAAATATCTAGCGCGAAAAATGTACACCTTATTTCTATATCTCTGACTCGAACTAAGTGCTTGCGGTTAAGAGCTGTACGTTTTTAATTTTTGTTTTCTTGTAATGAGGTCCTCTGTGTTGGCACCGGCGCTGGGCGGCATATCGCGAGATAGCGGTCGGCTAAGGAAGTCCGCGGGGGTCGTTTACGCGCCGAGCTCACGGGTGTCGCGTTTCTCGAAGCCAGGCGCTATGTGCGTGCTGTATCTTATATATGTGAACACCCCAGGAAATGTTCGCGTGAGACCTTACAGCCTTTATAAACCGTATCTTTCTAAACTCATCTCACAGCAGTCATCATCGTTTCTTTTTAAGTTTTGCAATGTTTACTACCTTCGGCATCAATATAATGAATTCATTCTTTATATTTATTGCCACTACTATACACGTGATGTTGCTACGGGAGGTGCGAGGCAGTTTTTCAGGCATGGCCAGGAATCTGCGTATTTCGTTCTCTCCGGCTGCCCTGTGCCGTTCTGGTAGGGGCCGAGACAACTGCAGTCCACCTTTTCCATCTCGCTATGCCGCCCTCTCGTGTTTTGGTAGAGTTTGGGGAAGGGGCCACCGTGATGGGGAGAACTGGCATCGCTAGAACGAAGGCCTCCGAGACTATAGGTGTCGCTTCGCGACTTTTCTGCCAGGCAAGCGTGCATGCGCCGCGGCATCGTGTGAAAAAGTGGATTGCCAGAAGCGAAGCATCCGAGATGAAGAGGCGTTTCTCGACTTTTGCGCGAGGGGAATGTTGCATGCGCTGGGCATCGCGGAACAAGGCGTATATGGCCTCGGCCCTGATATTTCCTTGTAATGCCGCTCGTGACATGCATTGGGAACTTCGTGCTTTGTTCTTTCTCACTCTTTTTGTAAAACGCGCGTGCATCGGATGGCTTACCTAGCGTTACATCTACCCTGAAGAGTTATGAATATAGAACCATCGCCAAGCCATAAACGTCACAGGAGGTTATTTCTACAATCGCATTTGGACGGATTTATCAGCGCAAAAAAAAAAGAAAAAAAGGCGGAAACTTTAGAGAAGAAACACACACACTGCGCTGTGTGTTTCTTCTCTAAAAGTTCCGTCTTTTCTTTTTTGCGCTGATAAATCTGTTTAAATAATCATGAACCAACACGCCCAAGAAGCAGTATTAGCAAAATCACATTTGACAATCAAGTAATGAAACCAGGGAAATCTTGGTGTTACTTGTAATCTTTTAATTAAAATGTTGAAATTTCGAGGTGAATAGACAGTGTGCAACAAGGGCATAAGCCTCCGGTTGGGATCGAATTCACAACCTTCCACGCCGCAGTGGCGTGCTGGGCGGCCGGGATCCGATCATTTGACGTCAGTGTACGACCAGTCCCTTTTGCGGAGCGAGCTGATCAGAGTTCGGTTCGTTTCCCGACGTCCGCGCTTCTGTGCGTATATGGGCGTCGGCACGTCCCGTCCTTCGGGTGGCGAAACGGGAGAGGAGCATAAAAGCCCGCGTGGTGGTGGAGTTCGCCGACTCTTTGTTTTTTGCCTCTCCGAAGGACGCTACTATCCCCGTCCGTCCGGATTCGCCCGAATGCTTTTCGCCGCAGTTTATGCGGCAACGCGATTACGTAGCGCTGCGCCGATGCATGCGCGGTAAATCGCAGTTGCGAGCAGCGCCGAGTGAGCGTCAGCGGCTTCCAACCAACACCACCCAGACTACTGACTAGTCTAGGTGACACCACCTAGACTTCTGACTAGTCTAGGTGGTGTTGTTCCAACTCGGGGACGAAATGAAGCGGCCGCCGTCAGTGGTGTTCTTTCGCGTCGCTTTTCCTCGCTGTTTTACTGTCTGGGACTTGCCACTGTTGCCGCTGTTCCTGCTGATATGTAGTATATTTATTAATTTATCAATTACAAGGTGTTGAAGCCGCTACCGGGGTATAGTACCGCTGTGTCACTTTTGTTTTTTTGCTAGTTATCATTTGTGAAATCACCATGACTTTGAGTACTGAAGCGCACGTCCGTGTTTTGGTTCGTTAGAGTGGTTTAAGTTACGTTGCGCTTTAAAGTGGTTTAAGTTGGGCTGCGCAGTTTTAGCACGTCCATGTGGAACCTTACTTGCTAGACCCGCGGCATATGTTACACGGTGTTTCTTTTCTTCAATAGACAGCATTCCTAGATTACGCAAAGGTTATTTCGCAACTTCCTTAATTGCGAGACTCGCCATATGCTTACGTACCAATGCTTGTGTTAACGTACTACCCACCCTTATTGGTAGGGGTCTTCCATTCAGGGTGGCGTGCTTTCCTGCCGCTCAGAGCCTTTTAACCGTGCTGCACGCAACTCGGGCACACACACGCGCACGGACTTGAGACCGGTCTCGGCAGTCCGTGACGACGATATGACGACGATGGCGCGAGGAGCCGCGAAGGTTTCTGCACTTGTGTATTTATTTACGTGCAGCGTGAAAGTGCCGGCGAGGCTCGTTTGGAGGAAGCCGAGTGGTCCGCGGGACTCTCCCGTTCTTGCAGTCTTGTTGCGCTTGGAGACTGGTTGAAAAACAATTTTTTTTTTTCTTTCTCGGTGGCAACTTCAGTCTTAAGTGCCCTGCGAAGATGACTCGGGTTGTTTGGAGGAGGTTGAAAAGCATCTGGACGCCCTGCGCGAATTTCGGAGTGGCTTTTCGAACTTTGCTGTCGCAAATGACTCCCCAAAGAAGGGAGGAAGGGCACAAATAGTCTTTCCCTTCGGGTGCGGTTGTTTCATTGTGCGTGCCACGGTTGTTCCGATCCTTCATGTTGACATGTCTTGCAGTTCCGGATTTTCCTGTCCCGTCGCTTTAGTTTTTGTGGTAGCTTACTAGTGTTTGTCAGAGGACGGACGTAACAATGCACTTGAGTTGACCCTTCGAAACTATCACATCGGAGGCGTCGATGTTTGAGCTTGTTACCCGCAGCACTGGTGTAGTGATTATGGCGCTTTACTGACCCGGAGGTCGTGGGATCGAATCCCGGCCTGCATTTCCATGCAAGCGAAATGCTGGAGGCCCGTGCGCTTTGATTCGGATGCACGTTGAAGGACTCCAGATGGTCAAGCTTTCCGGAGCCCACCACTACGGCGGCTCTCTTAATCGTGTCGTGCTTTTGGGGCGTGAAACCTGAACAAATAATACTTGGGCTTTTTTTTTGTTGTTGTCCAAAATCCTGCATTCTGTATACAGCTCAAAGACTGCAACAGCTATCACGTGACGCGGTCATTGATGCGGCACGATGAGTTCTGGTGATTTATGTTGCGCGCTAAGACTCACTCGTCCGTCGTTCACGGAGGCTGTGCATTCGCTGCCTTCGCGAACAGCGGTTAATCCAGCGCATGTTTGAGACATTATTTTGTAGAATCAGTTGGTCTCCCCCCCCCCCCCCCCAAAAAAAAAAGAGGAAGGATGTATTTTGCTTATTATGATCAAGTTTTACTGTTCAATATATCCGTATTGTGCGCACGCAAAGGCTGCATTTACAGCGAACCGGCTTCTGCCGTCACCCGGGCCGCCCCGCCGCGGTGGTCTAGTGGCTAAGGTACTCGGCTGCTGACCCGGAGGTCGCGGGTTCGAATCCCGGCTGCGGTGGCTGCATTTCCGATGGAGGTGGTAATGTTGTAGGCCCGTGTGCTCAGATTTGGGTGCACGTTGAAGAACCCCAGGTGGTCGAAATTTCCGGAGCCCTCCACTACGGCGTCTCTCATAATCATATGGTGGTTTTTGGGACGTTAAACCCTCATATCAATCAATCAATCCATCACCCGGGCCACCTTCGCAGCTTGCCGCCAGGCTGATGCCACGGTGTTTTTGCACGTTTGCTGTTTGGGGTGTAGTTTGTTGATGCCTCAGCAGGGTCTAACGTATTGGGTGAAGCAGGCTATGTACCATGTGATACTGTTAAAATTTGATGTATACATGTTAACGACGTCGTGGTTTAAAAACAGTTTATGCAGCTCATATTGACAGGTGAACGAGGTGTCTCTGACGGGGAACACGCTGTTCAATCGCGTCATTGCCGTTCCATTCGCACACTCTCGGACCGTGCCTACACGCGCGGGATAAAAACGACCCCAAACTCCCGACTTTCGCATCGGTGACACTTTTTTTCCCTCCCTTTTCTACCTTTTCATTACAACCTCTTTTACTATTCGTGTTACGGAGTGCGTATGTGCAAGCTGTTGCTCGCGTCGTAAACACTCCGCAGCAGTCTTCCTTCGGCCATCCCATTTTGGACGCCTGCGGTTCTTTCCCCACTTCGAGGATATTTTATGGCCGCCCTCCGCTTTCTGTTTTGTTGCCTTCCCCTACATCTCCCCAGCTTTCGCGTAGCGACCCGACCGTTCGCCGCGGTGAACGCGAGGAAGGAGCTTTGCGTATTTCTTTTCCCGCTTTGCCACCTTCGTTGTGCCTACCGCGCCACGCGCTGTTTGTATGGGATCGGATCGCCTTGCCGTGGCTTTTCCTTTGCTTTGCGCGAAGAAATGGGAACGCCGCCGTGTGGCCCGCTGCTCTCGGGATGGGGGAGGGGGAGGGATGTTACTGAAAAGCCACGGGAAATGACACTGCGTTGGCGAGAGAGAAAGCGAAATGTCATCTATTACCGAGGAAAGAAGCACGGCGACATGAGCGGAACCGGATGTGGCGGGGTTTTCTTTCGTTCCGACACCAGCCCACTGAAACCACCAGCATCGCTACTTGTCACTTCGGGAAAGAAATACTGAGACCTTTTTTTTTTATTTCGTTTGTATTACCCGGGAAAAAAATCCATTTCCAAGTGAATTTGGAGGGGATATGTGGGAAAACGTCGAGTAGCGTTTTAAGTGACGGTGACTGCATCTTGAAGACTTCCAGAAGGGCCGCGCGAAAGTCGCCGTCTTTTCGTGTTCTCCGCGCTTCGGCAAGCGATCGTTCATGGCCACTTGAGCCCATTGAGATTTTTTGCCGCCATTCTTGGCGAGTGTCAGTTTTGTGGCTAACTGCTTCCCGCCTTCCCTCTTTTTTTTTCTTTCTTGTGGATTAAAGAGCCTCACCGGAGCTGCGGTGTCCTCCTTTGTGAAACGAACCGCGGATTCGTTGAGTAGAGCCGAGTTCTTACGTGTACGATGCGTTCTTAGTGCTTACTCGACCGTCGCCCCGACAGTTCCCGTTCTTGCCATTTAAACGTCGATCCCACTTGCACCCCTGGTAGCTTTGAAGAGCTCTAAGAAGGGGGGCTTTTTAAAAAAAGATGGTTTCGCCGGGTGTCTTTGGGCTTCGACGTCCTTCAGAAAGGAGACCGACGACCCGTTGTCTGGCGTGACGCGACTGCATTGCGCGATCCGGATATCGCTTGGTCGAGCTACTTGTCGAGGCGTATAATGGACCCCAATCGAAGGTCTCTAAAACGTATCGGTTGTTTCTCCTTCGCGTGTGATACTGGTTCTGTTCCGCGTTCGAAACGTGTCCGATTGAACGGCTTCACGACGAAATGACCTCGACGTCGATGGTTCTTGGCGTCCCACCGGGGGTTATTGTATCGCGAACGTTATGGTGCGCGGCTTTTGCGACCAATTGGACTGCATCTCATCGAAGCTGTTTGAGGGTGTGGCACACTTAGTGGGGCTGATAGGCTGTATTTCGTTTCGCTGTCCGCCGCCATCGCCTGGACGTTGTGCGACCGACCACGGAGCAGCAGCCGAGCACCGGGCTCAATAGAGTGCCGCTGGTCTATGTAGACTGCTTCACGGACGGGCTTGAGTGTCGCCATGTTGAAATGTTAACCTTCTTGTTTTGTATTTTCAACCACTAAATAAACGGTGTTATGGTAGACGCATATGCATGAAAACGGTCGGGCTGGTGCGTACTACGTTTCGTGGCCATATTATAATTCACGTAGCGATGTACAAAAACAAAGAAAATGTTGGCTTAGCAGCCCAAAATGGCGGCGCCCACATGTCTTACGCAGCGTAGTCTATGGGCGCCTGTCTTGTCCAATTAGTCCTGTCCAATTAGCGCCCGCTGAAATGGTCTGTCGACTTACGGTGGAGCGTTACACAGACTTGCATTCGTGGTCACGACGTGTAGTCGCACTTCCATGGGTACGGCCTAATGGGCGCACATCAAAGCACGCGCGGATGCTTCTGTCACAGTGCTCCTCCCTCATAAACAATTGAGACAGTTTCTGAACGTTATAAACCCCATGGATTCATATCCTGTTGCTTTAGCGTTGTCACCTATACACCGAACAATATTGCACGTTAATTGACTGCAGCGCAGTGGTGTAGTACTGTACCGTCCATTGTTAAAGGCAGCACTCTAATTCACACTATCAATATTGCTGGCCCTCTAACTGAATTACTGACGAAAACAATATGCATGCGCATAACCAATGTGTTGAGAAGATTCAGAACTTTTCACCACCAAAAAGTTTTACGAATATCCAAGCTACTGTTCCTCCGTAAGAGAGCGAAATCTAAACATGTTCTTCACTCAGGCATTCCTTTGAACAATGGACGCGTCTTTACATAGACACGCCTCTGGCGACATTCTAGTCGTTATACGCCGTTCGCGCCTCCGGGTGTAACCTCGGCGGTTATTGGATTCGCCTGTCAGAGCTTGCCTCGCTCTTTTTCCAGCTGCGCGCGTCGATGTCGCGCAGCTCTCGTTTCGCTGGAAGTGTCTAGTTTGCTTGCGATCGACACAGCCGCATGTCGCAGTCTTGCGCGCATAATGCAGACCGAAGAAGCGTGGCAGCTGTTCTCTTGTTTGTGAAGTCCGTATGGGCAAACTCTCATCAATGCTAACGGATTCTCGACACCGTTGCGTCACGCCCCACCTCTCCTTCCACCCCTCCTCCTGTCTTTTGTGGAAACTCGATGGATGGTGTAATCGCCGCTGTGCTCGGTTACAACTAAAGTCCCTAGATTTTTCTTTCTTCTGAAAATCTAGGGACGTTAGGTGCAGCCTAAGGGAAGAAATATTTCAGCTCCTGCGTGCTTAGAAAAAGTTGCTAACGTGGTTGCTTGGGCGAGTTGGTACGACATGATTCACTTAAAAAAACAGCGCCGGTAACGAGGGACAAGAGAAAGAAGGAGACAGACAGCGGCACTGACCTACAACAAGATTTATTTTCCAGAATCGCACAATATATACTTGGGCAGTATCTAACAAAAAAGAGAAAAAAAAACAAACAAAACAGAATCCACCTAACAACCACGTAGTCATCTCCACAACGCACCATGAACAACACGTGTGCTAACGTGCCGAAGGAAATCTATTTCTTTTAGTGATAGTGCTTCGATTGCGCTATCACTAAAAGAAATAGATTTCCTTCGGCACGTTAGCACACGTGTTGTTCATGGTGCGTTGTGGAGATGACTACGTGGTTGTTAGGTGGATTCTGTTTTGTTTGTTTTTTTTTCTCTTTTTTGTTAGATACTGCCCAAGTATATATTGTGCGATTCTGGCAAATAAATCTTGTTGTAAGTCAGTGCCGCTGTCTGTCTCCTTCTTTCTCTTGTCCATCGTTATTGGCGCTGTTTTTTTAAGTAGAAAAAGTTGTTAACGATTTAGAGTACTAGGTACTTTACTATGGGAGAGCATAAAGCCGTCCGTCCCCTGGTACGCACGAAGAACATAGACACAGCTGGCTTCTTGTCGTGCTCCTGCCGTGAGAGTTTTGCCTGCTCGTTTTTCGTGACGTCAAACGGCTCTTGAGCGTTTCAGGTAGCCAACTTTGTCTTACATGCGCACTCTTTTATCGCTGGTTCGAGTTCCGAAACATTAACGTCCTGGAAAATTTCTTTGGGGATTCTGAGATCGCTGGCTTAGCCAATCGTTATTGTGTTAGGTTGTAACGACGATCTTTAAAATTTATTTTATGTACTATCCTAGCCATTCCTATAGTGCTGCCATTTATAACTTCGCCCTCGAACTAAATAACAACTGGGCTCACCTATACGTGGTGCTTCTAAACTTGTATCTGCAGAATAAACAGTTCCAATTCTTCTTTCGACTAGGCTACATTCCGAACTAACATCCCGAACTAACAACACGCGTAACGACAAACTTTTTTTCAATGCTTGAGCATGTGGAATGTACGACGAATTCAGCTTCTGCAATAGCACCTGTGGGGACCTCTATATGCAAAAAAAAAAAATAGTGGTATATTGCAGTAATAGAAAAAGCTGTAACGACGTACGTTCGCGCCGGTGATTGGCCAAGCTTGTATTTCCAGTCGCGCCCGTCTTATAGAAAGATTCGACGTTCAGCACGCAATCGCTGCGCCCCACGATGTTAACTATATGCCGTTGTTGTAGTTTAATGCGAACGCGTGTTTTCGTGGCCCATCTGGACGTCGTCCCCATGTGCGGTCGACTGATAAACTCTGGTGCGATTCGTGGCCGCCAGACGTCGCGAGGTGCGCGTACGTACCGTGTAAGGTTATTCCTATGTGCTCCTCCTTCCGCGCCCTTCTCTTGAGCGACATGGGAGGAGAGAATCGAGGCACCCTATTTTCATGCGTTCAGGCTGCGTTGACCATAGTTTCCTAAAAATAACTAGAGGGGACTCTGGCGCTGCGATCGTTAAGCGACCATGGAAATGATGGGTAGTACACACATTTGCCTCCGGTCTTCGTACTTGCGGGCGGCGAATTGTACTTGCGGCTTCGTTTATTGCTGTGTTTCGGTTTTGTTTTGAAATAAGGATCCAACCCTTGTGAACTTCGTGACCCGATTTGGAAAAGGTAAGTCCAAAGGAATAAGATAGTGAAACGCAACCGCTGAACATTTGCTAATACTTGTTTCTTGAGAAAACAGCGCCAAGCCACGCGACATACACGCAGCCGAAAGCAGGCCAGAAGTACGAAGATTAGACAAATGTGTGCACTACCCGTCATTCCCATGCTCGCTGAAGCGCCGTGCGTTGTAGCTCCCATAGACACTAGCGCCAGAGTTCCCTCTAGTGTATATTAGGAAACTCTATGGCGTTGACGTCCTTCTTGAGGCCGCGCTCCGGGGCATCTCCTCTGTCATCTGCGCAGACACCGCGGGAAAAAAAGCGGATTTCGCGTTGCCTAACCTGTCATTCGGCTGCTGGAGTGGATCCTCCTCCTGTGCCACTCGCCGCTCCGAGCGCATCCTGGTGGTGAGGCGGGCATAGGGACGTCGGTGGTGTCCGCCACCGCGTTTGTCTCCCGTCTCAGCTGCTCGTACACCTATAGCGTTGCTGCTCGAAAACGTCGTACCATTAAGGGACTGTGGTCGTACGCATGGTCTCGCTCAGTTTATTACCCGATATCTGTAGCTCTAGAAGAACTCTTGGCTATTTATCGCTTACCACCAATATGACTGTTGTTCTACCTCCGTCCGTGCATGACGTTGCCGCCGCATAATTTTCATCACTTTATCTTCCTATAAGCAGCCTATCTTACGGAACATCGTACTTTTCCAAGCTTAGCCATGTCGTGAGTCAGTTTGGTGGTCGAATGGCAGTATGACATAGTTTACACAGGTGAATCTTTTATCACTAGTTTTGGTTATTGCGGCATCGTGAAGCAATCGGTGACGCTTGCATCTAGCAACCCTGTCGGTGAATTATACCCTACAATGGGGCGAATTCGACAGTACGGTTACATATGCAACAATCGGAACCAGACCCTAGTTTCCAACAATTTGCCCCGATGTGCTTTAGGCGAAACGCCGATGCAAGCAGCCCGAGAGTGCCTTCCCGAAGCCACCGTCACTGTGCAGAATTAGCCACCTTGTACGTAACACCCGTAACGTGCACGCCATGCTCACACACTTCTCACAGGCACAAGCGCACTGCTGCAATGACTGTCGCAGTAAACCGTGCCGGAAATAGCGAGGACTTCGGGATTCTTGTGTGGACGGAATCTCGGTGGCCGCAGCTTAGCCCTCTGTCGCCGCCGCCGCCGCCGCATTGGTCGCGGCGGCGTCTCAAAGGAATCCTCGACGGGTGTTGCTCAAAGCGTCTCGCGCCTCGTTTAACAGCCTGCCGCCGCTCCTTGTCGTGCGCTTGTGTAACAAGCCGCCCGTTGACGGCCTTGGTCGTGGCAGCGGGCAGGGTCGAGGGGCTTTGGCTATCCAGTTTTCGCGTGCGCAACTCCAATCTTCCTCCCTTCTTTCTTTCTGTCTTTCTTTCTTTCTTTCCTACATATCTGCTGTTGGTTCGTTTGTTTTCGTTTTTTTTTTTTCGAATGACGTTGGTCGCAACGCCTTGGTTCTGCTATATTTCTGCTGTCGTCAGCGGGGCGAGTGCCCTCGTATGTCTCGCTCTGGGCACTGGGTGACTTTCTTGCTTATTACGTAACGGATCTTTGATGCCATTCGTGTGTTGACCTTGTTACCAAGTTCCATGTGCGTACTTTATTTCGATGTGTTGCGCATGCTGAGGGACTTTTCTGCGCAAATGCGGCCTTTTTTTCCTTCTCTTTCCACAAAAGACTAAATTGAAAGGTATTTTGCCTCCTGGGCGTACGTGTATGGCGTAATCGATGTCTTGGTATGTCGAAAAAGGTGCTTTGTACAGATACGTACACTCGAAGCCGAAATTCGGCAAAGTTGGACTAACTGCGAAAAGCATATGGAGAGGATAGCCGTTTCTTTCTACTTGCTTTCACTCTCTCTCTCTCTCTCTCTCTCTCTCCTTGTTCAACCCAGTGTACCTCTACTTGACTGTCTTTTAAGTTGGCTCAGTGTTTGTGGAGTTTCAAGCTAGCGAGCGTTGTGCCCTGAGAAACTTGATTGATTGATATGTGGGGTTTAACGTCCCAAAACCACCTCATGATCCTGAGAAACTTCCGGCCACTTCATTTACCAGCTCCTAACTCCGAAACTGAACGCACGTTTTCAAGTTTTTTAAGCGTAAGGTAAGCCTGTCTAGTTTTTCAGATAAAAGGAGCGTGCGTAATCTTCAAACCAGCGTCGTATCATTCTTATGTAGCTCAAAACAGCATTTATTTGAATATACTTTGTTAAACAACGGAAAGAACGTGTAGAAATTTAGCGGGTTATATTCTAAAGGTATTTTTGCCCACCGCTGCTATTAGGCACATCGATGTAGGAAATCCGATATTACGGTGTCAAGGTGTTGTGTTCGTAGTAGAGTACCGTATACTCTAAATCGTCATCCACTTTTACTAAACACACAGAGAGTTTGAGAAGTGGGGACCCGAGACACTGGGTCCCCAAGCTGCGTTGCGTAGGTTGCTCTTGCGTTCGGAGGATCGGCAGAGTTTGCGAACTGGGTCGAATGCACGGGGCGCCGCCCGTGGGCAAATGAAAAATTATGCGACACGCGGGCCATGTGGCACTGTGGCTCGCGCTGCGTCTGCTTCGTCTCGCTGGTGACCAAAGACGCCTCGGAGGCTCACGTTAATTCTTCTTATTCGTCTTCCTCGTCGTCGTCTTCTTCATCGTCTTCTTCTTCGTCGTCTTCTTCTACTTCGTCGTCGTCTTCTTCTACTTCGTCGTCGTCTTCTTCTTCGTCGTCGTCGTCTTCTTCTTCTACTTCGTTGTCGTCTTCTTCTACTTCGTCGTCGTCTTCTTCTACTTCGTCGTCGTCTTCTTCGTCTTCTTCTTTTCATCTTCGTCTTCTTCTACTTCGTCGTCTTCTTCTTCTACTTCGTTGTCTTCTTCTTCTACTTCGTCGTCGTCTTCTTCGTCTTCTTCTTTTCATATTCGTCGTCGTCTTCTTCTTTTCTTCTTCTTCGTCGTCGTATTCTTCTTTTCTTCTTCTTCGTCGTCGTCTTTTCATTAATTATTATTGGGCCTTCGGTCAACACGAACGTAAGAGCCCAAGATTGGCTTGGGTTCTGCGCATGCGCCCTGGCGCGTCGCAAGCTTTTCGGGGGCCCAATTCTCACAGTCTAATGAAAGGGTCTATACAACATCTCGTGTTCTGTTCAGATTTCCCTTGTGCGCATGCTTCAAGCGAATAAGCCTCTTAGTAATTGACATGCGTGGTCGTTCAGCCAGGACCACTGCGCGTCGTTTTTAGACACGAGGCGGATCCACCTGCTTCGTCTTCGTGACCGATTGAACGCCTTCTTCTCCATATGACGTGCGTTGGCGACGGAAATTGAGACGCATTGCGCTCGTATAGCGACACCGGGCGAGCTTTTTTTTTTTTCTTCCTTTCAAGGACGCCGAATTCGATTCACATCGCGGTCGCATGGCAAACGACGCGTGCTTGATCGATGGCCGTTGTCATACCAAACAAGATTATTCGCGGTCACTGTCACAAGCACTATACACGCCAAGTTGGCTTTGTGCGTTGGCACTCTGGAAGAGCTGGCGTGGCCTGTAACGGGAATCTGCAAGCGTGGGTGGAGAGAGTGATATCGCTTCATTTTTTTTAGACACTACAATACGTCATCATTTACCGCCGCCCCCGCACCTCCCCTTCAGCAACAGTGTGCAAACTTAGGCCAGCTTCGTAGATGATTGAAGATGGAAACTCGGCGGTAAGCACAATGAACAACAACAAAAAAGAATGCGACAGGCCGAAGACTGTACAGAATTTTATCGCAGGAAAAGTCAGTGTACGATTCTCCCGACAGTAGTTCTGTTTTTCGGGGCCCGTTGCACTTGTAGCTATATTTCTCGCCTTCAGCGATTTTTGAAGGAGCGGCGACTTGTGTCGTAAGCTACCGTATTTACCCGGACAGTCGCCCCGCCGCGGCGGTCTAGTGGCTAAGGTACTCGGCTGCTGACCCGCAGGTCGCGGGTTCGATTCCCGACGGCGGCGGCTGCATTTCCGATGGAGGCGGAAATGTTGTAGGCCCGTGTACTCAGATTTGGGGGCACGTTAAAGAACCCCAGGTTGTCAAAATTTCCGGAGCCCTCCACTACGGCGTCTCTCATAATCAAATGGTGGTTTTGGGACGTTAAACCCCACAAATCAAATCATTACCCGGACAGTACAATTGGGCAATTTTAACCGTTGTAGGTCACGTGATGCTCGCTAAAGATAGCTGAAGTATCATCATGTAACTTTTACTACCCACGTTTATAAATAAGACAACGTTTTGTCATGTGCATCAGGGTTCGTCGCCCTATTCTTTCCGTTGGCACAGGGAAGGGGGGGGGGGGGCGGAAATCAAGTACCATGCTTTTGCAAAGACATCAATCTAAAAAAAAAAAAAGATTCTGCATGTCGCAGTCGGTAGGCGCGTTCGCATATGCATAAACAAATTGCCGAGTTGGCTGTGCGCCAACATTCTTTAACTCTTGGTTTACAAAGTCGCACATACGTTCGAAGATGGGCAGATGGCAAATGCGGAGTCACCGTGTGTCGTTCGCGTGTAGTATGATCTTGACAGCGTTGGTATCTCGTTTTGCGCCGTGGGCGGCTTTTATCCTCCGTCTTCACATCAGCAGCGAAAAAAGCAACCCACCGACGTGGCTGCTACATCGTCGCCTTTTTACAAGGGCCGCTGTACCATCTTTTTTCAATTTAGACGGCATCGGAGACCCGAACCGTCGGCGTTCGTTCCACGTCAGCGTGCTTCTCGAGACGACCGAAGCCTGCTGTCGTTTCGTATCGGTCGGTAGCTTGTAAGACACTGATATCTTTGTTTGTCCATTTCGTTTATACGCCGACGTCGAAGTCTTGTCTCTTTTTTTACTTTTTCGCCTACTAAATAGGAAGGCAGATTCCACAGCCGTCTCCGCTGCCAGGTTACACAGCGCCATCTGCTGACGTATTCGATGAACGAATGGAGGAGGCTTGTCCACGCTAGTCACGTCTCCGAATCTTCCATGCCTGTTTTTTTTTTTTAAGTATTCCAGGAATCTCACTTTTATTTTTCCTGGCGTACGTATTTCGCTGCTCTTTCGCCCACGTTTGCCTTGCAGTGGCATCGAAAGATATCGGTCGCCCGTCCTGAAGGCCGAGGTGTTTACGTATTCGATTGAGTCAATCGAAAGCTTTTCTTATCGGCTGACCGACCCACTGCTCCTCCGCCTTTAAATCCTGGCCCGTCCATCCGTACTGAGATTGTATAAGAAGTCACGGGGAGCATCCCGAGTCTGCGACTGACGTTCGAGATGGTCTCCTCGGCACCCGCCGTCCGGGCCTTTTTCCTCCTCCTCGTCTTATTTTATCGCCCTCTTATTTTATCGCCCGTCCCCTCGTAAAGTGCGACCGCGCTGATCCCTTTGATGATGCAGTTGCGGTCGTGATTAACGACGCGGTGACTTTTATTTATTCGCCTCAGTTTCTCTTATCTACAGATCGCTGGGCCTCTTATACTGACGTTTATACTATCGCTGCTGGGGATTTTTTCAGAGACGGAGCGAGCGAAAGTGAGATTCTTATCTCTGGTGACCTGGCGTGTAGCCTGTAGCTTCGACTCGTGCTTGCCGGATTACCTTTACGGGCACCGCGTTTTTGTGATGAAAGTCCCCTCTTGTGTTCTTCTGAAGGTTGCAGGGCTGCTGCTGCTGCTGCTGCTGCTGCTGCTGTGGTGGCATTGCACGGCAGTCTGCAGTCGACTGCGTTGGTAGCAGCTCGCCGAGTGTTTTATTGAAGGAACCTGTTTCTTTCGCCGCAGATGTCTCTTTTTCAATGACTGCCATTTTACGCGACGCGGTTCGGAAAGAGGCGTCGTGGCGATCGGGATTGCGATTTTACAGCGAAACTGAGTCTGCCCTGTGTCGTCGGCGTCGTCCTCGCAGCAGCAGCAGCAGCAGCAGCAGCAGCAGCAGTAGTAGTAGTAGTAGTAGTAGTAGTAGTAGTAGTAGTAGTAGTAGTAGTAAAGCAAGTGTCGTGACCAGATGCAGGGGATCATGTCAAATTATGACGCTAATTGGTAGTGATGATGATATGCGTGGACTTGTAAGCCAGTCATTACACTGACACTCTTACTGCTTGTCGAAATCGCGTTCGTGGGCCAGCTTTAGTGCTAGCAACAGCGTTATTTCCTTTCTTTATTATTATGACGGAAGGGGCGACGATAGGGAAAGGGACACGGCGCGTCGCACAATGTGACGCGTATGTAAATCGAGTTTAACGGGACGTTAGGCCGCCGAATGTACCACAAGTCCGTGCTCGCGGGATGCGCGCACGTGCGATATTACGACGCACCATACGCGCTCGTATGAAAAGCGATCTCGCTTCTAATAAAGCGCGGGTACCCAGCTCGCGCACGCGCTGGGTAGGGAGAGAGCTGCTTAGTTTCCTTTTGTAGCTCGAGGGTTGGCTCTGCCGCGCAGCTCCCGACTTCGACGGCGAAGAGACACACCCCAGTTTTTATCGCTGTCGCGTCGACTCTTGTAATGATATTCCTCCGCGGCGGTTCCCGCAGGCTTTCATTTCCGTACCACTCTTCTTTATTTGCTCTTATTATTAAGCTTTTCTTTTTTCTTTTGGGAGAGAGCAGGGGGTGGGTTGGGATGACCTCAATATGAAGCGCTGCGAGAGGTGAAGAGGACCGCCGTAATATAGGGTTCCGAGCTTGCCGCACTCGCATTTTTTTGCACTTCCCCCTGCCTTGGCATTTTGTAGGGCGCCACTCTTGGTGCGCCGTGTCTTTTCTATCTGTGTCCGTGTGTCGTGAATGTGGCGGTTTCGCGGGAATGAAAGAAGGAAAGGAGCGCAGACACGAGAGTTTGAGGATGAGAACGAGTCGGGACTCGTCGACGTGCGTCCCACTGCGGTCTCGTCCTTCTCCGGCGAGGCCGTCTTTTTTTTTTTTTTTTGTTCCTCGGCGCTCCGTGACCCTATTTATAATGCAGTACGTGACCGCGAACGACTCGCCTCTCGCTGTACGCAGTCCGCCGTGTAACTCCCCACCTGCTGTTTTTTAGGCCTTGCCTGGTTCCCTACATC
This sequence comes from Rhipicephalus microplus, assembly GCF_043290135.1. Lineage (NCBI taxonomy): Eukaryota > Metazoa > Arthropoda > Arachnida > Ixodida > Ixodidae > Rhipicephalus > Rhipicephalus microplus. Next base: position 19,946,484 of record NC_134709.1, read on the forward strand.
CCACCCCCCCTCGAAGGCGGGGACATTTTTCATCCCGGCAGCGCCGAGACCTTGCCGCTTTTGCTACTGATTCTCTCTCTATACGTTCGTTTCCGACTCGGAATCGCCTTATGCTTGCACCTTGTGGGATCTGAGGTGGTTTGGCGTTTAGCAGACGGTAGGAGCTCTACCCGAGTGAAAGAGAGAGGTGTTTCACTGGAAAATACGAGCGAGGAAGTATAATGGGTACGCCTTGTTTCGTAGTTCGGAGGAACTCGCTCCTTAATGAGTTCTTGCCACCGCCGCCTTCTCGGGGACCAGGATCTCGTGTGTGTGTGTGTGTGGGGGGGGGGGGGGGGGATTGCGGAGGTGGAGGGTGCGAGAAGTGTGCGACTCGTTGCTGTAATTCCGAGGCAGCGACGCTTGATTGAGCAATATTTGGCCGTTTCTCGCACGTATTCTGTTATTTCCAAACGCCGAAAAAAAACTCGCCCGTTACCCTCAAGTTAATGGGATTTTGCCGTTGCAACGTTTATCACTGTGTCCGCGTCGTCGGAGTTGTTGGCCGCTTATCTCGCTTTATATACCACTTGTCGCTCTGGGGCGCAGTTTCGGTCGAGAACGGAGCCGTGATTGATCGAGTCTCGTGGAGCGAATCGGGTGTGTTCGATAGGGCACGGCGGGTTCGACAGGGTTAGCAGAGGAAACTGAACGTCTGTGCTGCTTTGGTTCCGTACTCTCGCCTCTTCGCTGTGACGTATAGTATGCATACGCGACCAGGTTTCGGGTTTCTTGAGATGTCACCCTCCTGCCGTCATCTGCCGTATATTTTTAATTGCTTTTTTTTTAAATACGAACGCCTCAGATGCCTGATCACACGCGAAAAAGTGGTCATCGTCATCAACACGGAGAGGTGTATAAAATAATGAAAGGTGGGTGATGTGGTGACGTCATTATGACGTAACCACATTACGCCTTCGCTTAGTTTAATCTGCGCGGATCTTGAAGTCGCTGCAAAACTGCGTTAAGTGCAGAAATAGTTCAAAAAGGGGGAGAACGATTGACACAATCAGCTGAAAAAAAAAGCAAGACTATTGCTGTCGACATCTAGTCGTGTTTAGATGGATGCATAAGCGACCGTGCGACTTTAAATGGACAAAAAAACAACACTACACGGCCGATGATTAGCAACATGTGTTATATTGCGCGAACGTGAAATGCATAGCCAGATATGTCAAAGAATATGCGTCATCGCTTGGATGCATATTTTCGCGTTCGGGTAATCGAAAAAACATCTGTTCCAAATCTGCTCCCGTGTTGCGGGTTGCTCTTCAGGGGCCCGTTTTCTTCCGTGGTTCTGTGACCACAAATTTCTTTTTTTTTTTTTTTGCAGTGATAAATAGGTTAGTTGTTGGGTCATAAATTGACTTTGGGCAATACCGTCTTTTGATCGTTGTGCCAAACCAATAAATCCTCACCACCCCTCCTACCCCCGGAGAAATGTTTTGTGCAGGTGTCGGGTTTCTTGAGATGTCACCCTCCTGCCGTCATCTGGCGTTAATTTTTTCGAAAGCGCTACTCTGCAAACTTAAGATAAAAAAACAAAGATTGAAAAGTAATTTGTTGTTTTTCACAAGTGATATTTGTTATCGTTTTGCAAGCATTCAGCTCTCTCGTTTAGTAGTGCCATTATGTATAGGTTGTGCGTGCAAATTGCAAGATTAGCCCTGGTACGAATGATTGTATGGTGTTGCAACAATATGCTGAATAATATTGTAAAATAAATTTCCTCTCCTGCTCTTTGTCGCTTGATTTCCTTTTGCCTTTCGCAACGCCTTCAATTTCACGTTTTTTTAAAAATTTAGATTTGTTTCTTTCTCGCCCTCTTTGCCGCTTGATTTCCTTTAGCCTTTCGCAATGCCTTCAATTTCACGTTTTTTTTTAAATTTAGATTTGTTTCTTTCTCGCCCTCTTTGCCGCTTGATTTCCTTTAGCCTTTCGCAACGCCTTCAATTTCACGTTTTTTTTTAAATTAGATTTGTTTCTTTTTCGCCTTTGACGCACTGTGATCGCGTAATCGCATTCCTGTGCTTTCTTGAACTGTGCGTGCTGCCAGCATTCCGCTGTCTATTCCAAGTATTTTTTTTTTCCTGTTTTGGTTTGTTTTGCGCGTTTCTTCTCGCTTCGTACGCACTTTCAATACTTGATCGCATCTGTGTGTTTCTGTGGCCGAAAGTGTATGCTACCTGCGTTGCACAGTCAATTTTAAGTGTTCTTGTTTTAGTTCGTTTTACGTATTTGTCCTCGCGGCAATTTTCTCACGAACTTCGCTTTTTTTCCCCTCTTCGGCTGTCTCGCAGGTGCTGATAAGAGAGCGACCACCGGCGCACTGAATTTTTTTTTTTTTTACCTCGTCGTCGTCGTCACAGCAGCCACTGCAACTTTTTGTGCATCCAAATGGACGCCGCCAGTACTCTCGCTCTCCACGTAAGTGCTGTTTATCGTATCCTCGAGCCGGCCTAGTGTCCGTCTCGTTCTTTATTTATTTTTTATCTTTACCATTACCATCTTGTTGTTCGGGCCATCCCTAGAGTCCTGACATTCCTCCCTTTAAATATATTCAAAGTTTGGACACGAGCGAAATGCTTCGCGGAATGGTATTTTTCACGCGGTTTCGTTCGGTCCAACAAACTCTACGTAAACCGACGTGCAGAACGTCGGCCTCGGAGACGTTACGCTGCACGCAAAGAACACGCTTTCCAATCTCGGAGGTCATGCCCCGAAAGCCGTTTGTAGAAAGGTAAAGCAAAAAAAAAAAAAAAAAAACACGCTTCTTTATGCTTGTTTTCACACTTGGTTTTTCTTGCACTGGAGTGAGGTCGGCGCTGGGGCTGACGAGGCAGGCGCGCGCGTAATACAAACTCGCGCGGGAACGGCGCTGACGTCACGTTGCCTCTTGAGCCACCGTGATGCAGCGCTAACTGACGGCTGTCATCGACTCCCCTGACGGGAGAGGAGACAGAGAGGAAGAGGAGCTCGTCCTCGTTTTCTTTGCTCTTCTCCGCCGCGGCAGGCTTGTATCAAGGGCGCGGTTTGAAGGGAGAAAGCGGCACGACTGTGAGTGTGTATTATACGTCTCGCTCAAAAAAAAAAAAAAAAAAAAATGTTTGCCAATCGGGTTGGGCGTCTTTGCGCGCTCCAGGGTCTTCTCCCGTCACAGAACGGGCGGTTATGCGCATCGCTGGCGTGCGTGTACGCAAGTCTCCGCAAAAGCGACGACGAAAACGCCATTTTGTGTTCTCTCGGTGCCGTTCTGCGGCTCCTTTGCCCGTTAGTTCGGTGCAGCGTGGACGAAGCAGCGCGCTCTTGGGTCGCCTTGCACGTTAGTTTAGGTGGAACATTTACCCGAAGATGTGTAAATTGGTTGCCGAGACCGCTGCCTAGAAAAAAAAATGCCCGTTAACGGAGCTTGTCGGGAATGTATGGCTTTTCGTTCGTTTTCCTTTTAACGGGTATTTACGGGGGTTTTTTTCCCCCTTTTACGGATTCTTATGCGGTAAGCGCCAGCTACAATCACTGCTCTGTCGGATGTTTCATTTGCTTACGTGGAATGAGATCGAGGGTTTTATGACCCGTCCCGGTGGTGTTTTTTTGGCTAAGGCACTCGGTTGTTCACACCCGCAGGTGAGCAACCGAGTCCCAGGTGAATCCCGGCCGTGGCGATGACATTTGGATAGTGGTTAATATGCTTGAGACCCGTGTGCATGAATTTAGGTGCATGTGAAAGAACCCCAGGTCTTTGAAACTTCCGGATCCCTCCACTAAAGCGGCTCTCATAATCATATATGTAGTGTCGGAACGTTAAACCACAATTCTTATTATTAGTAATAATATAATGTTCATGTAAATAAATGAAAATCTGGTTGCCGTGCGGCTGGCCTGCTTTCTCCCACACGATCTGCACGGAACTTCTGAGGGGCGCGCGAGTTTATGCTTTTCAACCCGTTTATGAGCGTCTCTGCCATCCCTCGCGGTAGCCTTCGATTTGCCTCGTCCCATTCCTTAGCTGCTGCTGTTGCTGCGGCGGCGGCTGCCGTCTTCGTCGCGCATTCGAAGCCGGCGCTGACGGCTCCAGCCCCGAGCGTTTGCACGACGCTGTCGCAATCGTGTTTGCGCAGCGTCTTGGACGCCTTCGAGGACGTCGTCTTGAAACGTTCTTGAGCGTCTCACATTCGGTTCTTCGAAGGCGCAACTCCATGCTTTCGAAGCTTTGAAGGTACTCGGGGGAAAACAGCGCGAAAATGGTACAAAGTAAGAATTACCACGGGACACAAGCGCTGACGAACAACCGTAAGTCTTATTACTCCGGTAAACGTATCGCTGAAAAAAAGAAAGACTTTAAAACCATCACGTGCGCATAATAACATGCAAGAAGAATCTGCCACTAGTCGAAACGTCCCACGTTAACAGCTCGAAAAATTGGCAGATCCCACGTACTGTGGGAATCGATGATATGCGAAGCAAGAATGAGGGGAGCTCGATATGCCACTTGCCCCGCCGCGGTGGTCTAGTGGCTAAGGTACTCGGCTGCTGACCCGCAGGTCGCGGGTTCGATTCCCAACTGCGGCGGCTGCATTTCCGATGGAGGCGGAAATGTTGTAGGCCCGGTGTGCTCAGATTTGGGCGCACGTTAAAGAACCCCCGGTGGTCAAAATTTCCGGAGCCCTCCACTACGGCGTCTCTCATAATCATATGGTGGTTTTGGGACGTTAAACCCCACAAATCAATCAATCGATATGCCACTTCAAAATGAGCACAACGTTACGAGGTGGACGTAAATCATGCCGCACGTGACTTCCACGTCGAGATTATCATGTTTAGAAACGTGTCGTGTACCTTCGTCGTCGGTTCACGTCACGTGGTACCAGATTTTCGCATGCGTGGAACTAGCGAAACGGCCACGAGCACGCTATGAGCGCTGCACCTATAGTCATGTTTCGCATAACACGCATTTCACGATCACCATGTTTCGTCGTGTCGTTTACCTTCGTCGTCTATTCGCGTCGCGAGACGCCAAGTTTGGTCGCGCAACGGTGTTGCACAATTATGCAGCTCCGGGTGGAATGGCCACCGTACAGAAAAGAGAGCGCTGAGCGGCACCGTTGCGTCGTGGCGGAGTGAAACCGGTGCGGCCCTTCAGATGAGAGGGCAATTATCGATCGTGCACGACGCGGTAGGGTCTCTCGCTAATGACGCCGTTGGTAATGTGCGCGAATGTTGTATATACGTTTGCGGGGCCTGCCGACGCTGTCCTGAAGGTTGCCTAGCTCGGCTAATATCGGGTCGCACGACGTTTATGTGCCTGGGTGTTTTTGTGTCTTCGCACTAGACCACGCTTCGCACCGCGCAGTGTCTTACTTTCGTGTGCTCGAGCTATATAAACTATTCTGCTTTTGTTCGTTGCCGAGTGATGGCGTCATCGAATGGTTTCCGTCGCGTTGGCTGCCTCGGAAGCCGATCAATCCCCCGCAGCTCATTCGCCTTGGTCAGATTTACGCTGCCGACGCGGAATTATGGGAGTCGTTGGAGCGGTAGTATCGCTGATGTGAAGCGGAATTATGGGAGTCGTTGGAGCGGTATTATCGCTTACGTGTAGCGCGTTCTTTTGAGCCCTGTCGTTCGGCGTTCCTCGTGAGGCATACTAGCGCAGTATCGGTAGTTGGTGATAGTATCAATGGTTTAACGTCTCAAAGCCGTTTTAATTAGTCATGACTGCACGTACAACTTGAACGGCTGGGTACACTTGATCGCCAAGGCATGACTTCGTAATTGAGACGTGAACACGCGTGGACAATATGTGAAGGGTTTTCTAAAGGAGATGATTTTCGTTACGCATTGTTCGAAGAGTTTGTCTCCCTTCGTGCAATATATTCTTGGCTTACCAAAGCGTGGTTTTGCGATATCTCCTATTCTGCAGAACACGTTTGTAGGGGTATTGTGATGTATATCGCTAATCAACGAGGCAGTTGTTTCCACCGATTTAATGCAGTTTTCAAAAGCTTGCATGTTCAAAGAAATGCGCCGGCGAGCACCCGCCACCTTCAAAGTGTTTCGGAACTCATTTAACTCTGGAATGCTCTCTGAAAAATATGCCTAACATATTTTGCCTAAATAACATATATGCCTAAATAAACAAGTCACCGTACCTTCTTCATGACGTATCACACCTGCAATAGCTGCTTATCATGACGTCTGTAGTATTTTTCAGAAGCATTATATTCAATTGCTACAAGCGCATTGTAGGGCATTGCTACAAGTAGTCTCGCAGTCCTTTCGAGTCTTCTTGGGTGAATACAAATTCGCATACACAATACCAATCTGTTGCCTCTCTGCTCTTGGACAAATGTCAAATCCGTCAAACCTCTGTGTAAAATCTGCGTGGCATCTGTGTTCTTTATACTTGGGGTTGGAAGTCCTGCTCCAATCGCTCCAAACTTGCTCTGAAATGACACCGAGATAATGTGAATGACGACGAACTTTTACTGTTTGACCGACTGATAAGTTCTAAAGAAACTGAAAAAGAATCTGTGTACTGTCATCCCACTGGGCTACTAGTGTGCAGAATTATCGGCTCTTATCTCATTTGTGTCCCGAAAACTGGCATATTAAGCATTATAGGTCATTTGGCTGTTTTTTTTTTTTCAGCTAGGCATGCAGGCTAGTTTGGTGAACTGCCAAAATGAACGGGATTGCTTGTATCTCATACCAATTATCTACTGCTTGTTTGGCAACAGTGATATGGTACTGAGCTTACTTCTATAATAAGGTGCTCAGATTTCCTGCTTTGATTTTATTTCTGCCACAAATGCTAGTGTTTTGAATTGTAGCTCATTTCACTGCACATTTTGTACAACCTGCCATTGTTTGCTACATGAAATTCGCATTGATTGTTGTCTGGTAACTATATTTCATAAGAAATAAGAATATTTACAAGATTTACGACACTGCTCTGAACTCCAAATAATATATGGCAAATTTATTAGCTGCCCTAAACTCGCGTTTTCCATAGGATCCGAAAACACTTATGGCTGCTCCAAAGCAGTACTTTTTCTGCTCCAAAGTATGTTCCGAAAAGTAAAAAGTCACTTCCATCACTAATAATACTCAGCGTAAGCCTTACTCCTTGTTTTTTTTTTTTCCCCATACGTAAAAGTGGACAGGGATGGTTCTCTTGAAAAAAAAAAAAACGCCTTATTCACACGAGTGATTTTCGATTTGATCACTTAATTTGTGGGTCTCGCCAGCCAGGCTAAATCGATATTTAAATGGCGGTGGGGATGCATTTGCCGGCTTTTTTCCGAGGCCTCTTTGCTGTCGACGTATGCGCATACCTATAGACCTATAATTTATCTCTTCCGCGCGATTTCCTTCGTCGTGAAATATGATGCGTAATTGGTGGGTCCTTCTTGCGCCGAGTTTGTTGTCACTGGATCTTGTTATAACCTGAGGTGGTGTTATATACATGCTCATACTGCCGCCGTACGGCGCGTGGACATTCGCGAAGGGCGGCAATCGACGGCGGCAACCGAAACGCGACTGAGCCTCGTGTGCTATCTGATGCCGCCACGCCTGTTTTCAGTGGGCGAAAAATGGAGCGAACTGGTGTGTTGAAGTCCCTTGTACACGTGATCGTGTGACTTTTGGAATGCGAGTGGTGTCCGTGTCGTAGCCTTTAGTACGTAGCCTTGGCCAGTGGTATAGGTGACTGTAGGGTGACCGAGCTACTCGGGGGCATTCTAAATGTTTGTGCTTGTGGGTTGATGCGGTGATAAAACAAATCCGACACTGGACGACGCCGTGACACGAAAACGACTTGCTGTATACTAGCGGCCGGTGTAGCACGCCCGTCGGAAATGTTCCGTAGAAGAAACAATTCATACAGCAGCGTTCTGTTGAAGTTCGCGAGCGAAGCATAATGTCAGCTCACGATTTTTGTCCAATCGGGGGTTGGCGGCTTGGCTGGCTGATTATGGGTTAAAAGTGAAAAGTGAACGATTAGATGAGTGGTGCGCTGTGGTTGAACGTTGCTCCGTTTGACAGGTCATATTCAATGCCGTGTTTTTCTGCTTGACTATTGCGTAAGATTCAGTAGCGTTTAATGTGAGTAGCGCCTCTGTTTCGAGTGCGGGCGCCATGCCTCATTATAACATTACGCTCTTTGCGTCATGACTTCTGACTTGTAGTATCCTCTGAACTGACCAGAGTGCGCTGCTCCATTGTGATGACATAGTGTACTGGCATCACTTCTTTATTGACATCGATACGAGGGGAGCAGTCTCCGCCCGTATGTCCGTTTCATGCTTGCTGCTACCTGTTATACACGACACAACCCGTATTGGCCGTCTACAGGACGGTTCAGCTATCGGACATTGAAAGAGAATCGACCGGAGTCGGCAAGCGATGTGGTTTCGCAAACGGGCTGTAACGCAGTTTCAGTGACAGCTCGTACGTGGGGGGTTACGCTGTTAACTGCAGCTGTCCGCAGCTCACAAGCGATGATAGCCGACTGTACTACGTTGCGACATTCAGCGGCAACATCAGCGGTTTCCTGTGCTTTGGCGCCATGTGAGGTGTTTCGTAAGGTATCTTTGAAGGAACCGCTTAGGTGTCAATCTGTGAGTAAGGTCATTGCGGCGCCCCCCCCCCCCCCCCCTCTCTCTCTCTCTCTCTCTCTCTCTGTGTGTGTGTGCGTGCGTGCGTGCGTGCGTGCGTGTGTGTGTGTGTGTGTGTGTGTGTGTGTGTGTGTGTGTGTGTGTGTGTGTGTGTGTGTGTCAGAGAGGGTAGGTGTACACATCTTATTCCCTCAATTGAAGCAGCTGTTACATTAGTGCGTTTGTCGGTTCGTAATCTTCCTATCGGCTGGTATCATAGTTTCGCTGCCACGCGCATGCGTCAGTTAAAGGCGATGGGCTCGAGAAACGCGACGTGATGCGGGCGTAGTCGAAATGGTGGTTCTCTCTCCGACTTCGAGCCGTCCCTCGTCTGTGCCATGACCCTGATGGTAAAGCGATGTTATAAGGCGTTTCCCTATTCACCGAATGCATCGTTATTTCTTCTTGTGCATGCCGCACAAACACCAGAGAATGAATAGATCATCCTCATCTAAATGGCACGCAAAGGCGGAAATGTCGAGGCCCGTGTGCTCAGATTTGGGTGCACGTTAAAGAACCCCAGGTGGTCAAAATTTCCGGAGCCCTCCACTACGGCGTCTCTCATAATCATATGGTGGCTTTGGGACGTTAAACCCCACAAATCATAAATGGCACGCATGTGGTTCCAGATTTATTGCTTCCATCTATACATAAAAAGAAACAAACAAAACATCGATGACTCATTTCGAAGCCTTGATTAGCTCCGCCAAGTGCGACGACGTATTCCTGTAATACTGTGTTCAGCGAGTTTCTACGAATTAATCCACATCGAGGGGGGGGGGGGGGTCTGACTGTATACGCCTGCTCGGTGGGTCATGATACGGAAACTGTACACGCGCACCTGTGATCTGCGTTTAAAGCTCAATCGGTGCCGTTATTTATTGATTCGTGCCTCGACAGAACCGGGATGGGGCCATTTAGATGTCGCAAAACTAGAGTATAGGCTACAAAAAAAAAGGGGGGGGGGGGGCATGGTTTGCCGGCTGGTCGGGTTGCCAACTGTCGCGCTATTTACAGAGTGATGCACTTCCAGAACCTTGATCCTTACGGCGAATGCCACTTGAGCCGCAGGAACGACGATACCACACAACTGGCCGCTTCGCTCACTCACTTTAATGTCTCCCCGCGAAAGTCGAGCGACAGACAATGCAACGACCAGGACGTAGAGTTAGGCAGAAACGTCGGTCGAATCGCGTTAGCGCTTCCCGCGGTGCTGTTTTGCGCGACGACGAACGACCTTCGCGTAAGCGTTCCTACTCGGCTTCACCGGCCGTGCGTGCATCGCTTGTCAGGCGGTGCCTCCACTACCCCGCGCCGCGCAAGGATGTCTTGGATGCTTGCCTGCGTTTCGAGACGACGCAACGACCTCCCGATAGGCGCTGTGCCCGCGTTTGGAGACGACGCCTCCCGGTAGATGCGCGTGTGCGCGCGTGTGCGTTCGTGCGTTGCTTTGCGCGGCGGTGCCCGCACCGTCTATTTTGCATGCGTAGCGTTGCGCGAGCCGGGCCGAAGCGCATGCGTAGTGTATATGCTCCCGCAGGCGCCGGGCATGACGGGAAAAAAAAAAAAAGAAAAAGCGACGCGTCCGTCCGTCACACGTGTGTCGCGGCTCTATGCAGTGTGTGCCTGCGTGTAGACCTTGATGACGCTGTGCGCCTCGTCTTCCGTTTGGCTGCCGTCTCCGTGTTGCGGTGGCGTCGCTAGTGTGTAAGCAGGCTCGCCGCTTTGTTTAGCTACACCACGGAAACGAACGTCACGGATGTTATGCGCGTGGAAAATGCACGCTTTCTGTTATATGTTATGCGCGTGGAAATGCATGCACGAAAGAAAGCTTTCACCCCGTTAGTTTTGTGCAGCCGCCCGCCCATCCTTGTCAGTTATATACGCTACTATGTCGTAAGTTGTCCTACTCCATTGTTGAGAGTAAGAAGTTGTCACGCGCCCCGCCGCGGCGGTCTAGCGGCTAAGGTACTCGGCTGCTGACCCGCACTATCTTGGGATGAAATCCCGGCTGCGGCGGCTGCATTTCCGATGGAGACGGAAATGTTGTAGACCCGTGTGCTCAGATTTGGGTGGACGTTAAAGAACCCCAAGTGGTCGAAATTTCCGGAGCCCTCTACTACGACGTCTCTCATAATCATATGGTGCTTCTGGGACGTTAAGCCCCACATATCGATCAAGAAGCTGTCACTCTTGTTACAAAGAACTTGAAATGTAACGGACCAAGCGGTATCGATCACTACGTGACGACGCGCTGTTGCACTTATTTTGTTGTATCATTTCATGTTTATTATAACTGACTCAAAACTTCCTCTAGTTCACTCTTTGCACAGCTATGGGTCCACCCACTGCGCTTTAGTCGTTCCTTCTACAAATTGTTTTTTTTTAATCCTCGTGGTGATACGCGCTTCATTTCGAAAAAAAAAACATCAAATAAACGAAATACATGTCCCTCTCGACAGAAGGAAAGACAAGCTTATGCGACTGCGCTTTTCGATATGAAGTTTCGATTCGGCATAACTCCGCTGGCGCTCTTTGGCCATACCCGGACCTCGCGCGGTTAAAACGCCACATGTATATACGATCATCGTCACCACCTATCTATTATTAGCTTCTCGCGAGTCCTCTACGCTAAGGCCTTGGAACAGTCGTGTCATTGGCCGCGTATTTCGCGCCGACGAATGACACTTGTTTCACTATATACGTTTTTTTTTTTCGTTCTCGTCGCACCGCTGCGCGCATCTCTAATGGGCGGACGCAGGTGATATATTGCTTTTGGCTTGCCACCTGTGCCACGTATGAATACGACTCGGATAAGGCCATCGATATTTCTTCGCCCCCTTCACGTATATACCGAGCCTCCCGCAGTGTCGAATCGTGCCACATGGAGAACACGAAAAAAAACACGTCTTCGAAATTATTCGAGGGGGCGCGCTCTGCGATCCATCGCTCCACGCCTCCGCTTGCGTGGGATGATGAGGCATGGGTGCACGTAAAAATGTACACCGTATTTATATGCGTTTTCTTTTTTGCTTTTGTTTTGAACGTTAGAACGCCAGTTGCAGATTCCGGCAGAGTGACTTTCTTACGCTGCTCGTGCGTGGATGTCGTCGAAACAGCGCCGCCGGACTGGCTGTAAGCGTCATTGCTTTCGGTTGATTGACCTCTCCCTTTCTGCGGCGGCGCGCGGCGCCCGCGTCGTACAGAGTCGTTCGTTGCTCCCTGTCGGAAGTTCGTCACCGCTCTGAAAAAAAAAAAAAAAAAAAAGCTGCCGCGGTTGCCGTATTGCAGGGATGTCGTCCTCTCTCTATATATACTTCGGCGCCTTCTTTCTTGAGTGCTTGCGTCGGAATAAAGTGGCACAGTCGTTTGTCGTTCGGTGTGCCGGCCTCCCTTCGTAAGCTCCGCGTAAACGCCAGTGTGGTCTATTTATTTTATTTATTTTATTTATTTATCACATACTGCGGACCAAGTGTGGTCCATGCAGGAGAGGGCAATACAGTTCAAATTTCTTCTACATACATACACTTCCGCTACAGTATACATTCACTGCAGAACAAAATTCATGTACATTAAAAATTCGTGAAAAACAAGGGACAAATACAGGCAAAGAAGCAGACTTAAGCGACAAGAAAAGGGAATAGTTTCATCTCGGCGTGTCGAGCATAGGGGAATCATGGGGCAGAGCATTCCAATCAGAGACAGTTCTCGGGAAAAATGAATACTTGTAAATGTTAGTGCGTGCAAATATAGGTGCAATGCTACGACTATGTTTATGACGTCGTTCGGTCGGTGGGTGGTCATTGAAAAGGCGTTCGTTGTTCGAGCGGTCCTGCTGATTCTCGGGGATGGCCCGCGTAGCGGGGACAGATTTGCGTGGACTTGGTCAATTTTTATTCAGTTTCTTTGCATTCAATGTAACATCGGACGGAGGGACCTCCTAATGCTACAGCATAAGTATGCTAAATGTCTTGTGCAGCATGACAGAAAAAAAACGCATTTATATAAAAAAGGGAATGGTGGAGAGCACACCTATAAAATTAACAGGAAAGCTAGGGACAGTGCAAGATTACAGAATGAAAGGTACAAAAACAAAACTGGCTTAGTGTATAAATCTATGAATATGCGATAGTTAGTATAAGTGGAAAAAAATAAAGTTCCAGTGAAAATTTTCAGTATGCAGAGGTCATGGACTCATCAAAACAAAGTAAATAAATACGATAAGATTGAACACAAGGCTGTATAAAAAACAACAAATACCTAGTTATAGATAAATTGCAGCTACAAAAACGCTGAAATACGGTTGTCGCTGAGCCTCTGCTGTGTTCACAACGGTGTGCACCGAGAAGGTCTAAAGTTGAGAAAGCAAACGAGGAATAAGTGTTGCCTATCCGTAGATGCACGGGTTGTGGGTGAGTGCTACCTTGGTTTATGGAAGCTCCGCAATTGCGTTATTTCGCATAAGCAAAAGCACCTTTGCTTATGCGAAATAACGGTCTTGCGCTTGAAGTGCTCAATTCAACGTAAGTGACCCCGACACCTTCAGAGCTGCGGCTGGTTTTTGTGTAAAAAAATGAGCAGTCGTGCGATTAAATTGATAATTGCTGCTAGAGCCGCCTAAACACTCATTGCGACTGGACCATTTGTAAAACAATCCACCAACCTTTCAGTCGAGTTAACGCTTATAAACATTCACTTTTCCCATCAGCTATCCACCACTGAAACAGGCTAGACAATAATATTGTGTGCTGTAACGTCAGTCATTTATGAACTTATTACAGTGTGTCCGATTTGAATCATGAACTGTTGACAATGTGTCTTCTTTCTTGTTATTTCGTGTATGTCATGTCCCCACTCGTGCATGGGCCGGGAAGAGCCTGCAGTATGTTCAAATAAAAACAATAACAATTGCCCCGACAACAACAACAACAAAAAAGGGCCAATCGACGTGTGCGCAGCATCCCGCGCGCTTTGCGCATTCAGTAATAAACGCAGCCCCATTGCTGCGTCGCGAAATTCACCGAGAAGAGTTAATGAGACAAAGCGACTCAATCCACCGTCACGCACGTCTCATTTCACCGAATGTTCTTAAAAAAAAGAACGCTTAAGCGAAACTGTTTTCCTGACTGCGTTTTACTAACTCTTACGAGACACTCTGTCGCGGGAAGGGATTTGCGCGTGCTATTCCTAAAGTCTGCGCGCTAATGACTCGAGTTTACCTGTTTTCTTTTTTTTTTTCTGTGACGGCTCTCTGGTCAAAACAAGTTCCGCAACGCAGACGTCCTAGCAGTGCTCCCTAATACCTAAAGGAACTGCACCCTTCTCCCATCTTTCTTTAGGGAGTGGGGGTAGAGGGGGCACGAACCAATGAGTTGTTTTTCGCTCAATAAGAGCATTCTTTTTACTATCTGTCGCAGCGAAGCGGCGTTTGTAGACCCCCCCCCCCCCCCATTTAGTTGTACAGTCGTCAACCCTTCTTCTATTAGTATTTTAATAAGTAAAAGCAATGGAATCAGCGCGCCCGTGGTAGTACACGAAAACAACCTCAATTGCGCTGGAACCGGAGCTCCTCTTTGTCTCCCTTTTTTTCCCCCCAAGCTTCTTTCCTGCTTGTAGAAACTGCGCGGTACGACGATTCCCGCGCTGTAGACAACTAATTTAGTGAAAACGCCGTACATCCAGCGGTAAAGTCGCTTTCATTTCGGCTCCCGACTTTGTTGGGGAGCCTACCTTTTTTTCCTTGTTACCCTCTTCGAAAGTGTTTTATCTTTCTATGACACGCGCGGGGGATTGTCGTCTGCTGCCATTTTTACCCCTCATTTCCCGCCCTATTTCCCTCGGTGGTGATGGTGGTAGTGGGAGGGGGGGGGTCTTGCGTTACTTGCTTCCCCATTTCCCGATTTCACCCCACCCCGCCCGCAATCCCTATCTCCCAGCCAACGATGCGCACAGGCTTCCCAATTTCCTTCTTTCTTTTTACGTCCTTGTTTCGTATCTCTGCAGCAGGCCTTAAACGTAATTCCCGCGTCGCGATTTAAAGCGCCACCGTTTTCCGCCATTCTTACTTCCCGTCTCCATGGCGACGAAATTTTTTTCGAGCGCCCACTTTGATCCTCCGGTGTACAAAACCTGCGTTGCACTGCCGTAAAAAAAAAAAAAAAACCTATCCCCGAGCGCAGTCGTCTAATTACACAGAGCGCACGTGTATTTACCTACCTTTCTTGTTCCAATTGGGCTCATCAGCAGCAGACGCGTGGCGCAATGCTTGACCTTTGAGAAGTCGTATTGCGTTGAGCAAGCGGAAGACGAGATGTGTATAGCTGGCCCATTTCAACAGGTATGTGGATCCCCGCCCTATCCGACTGCTATATGTCTATCTGAATTCAACATATTCATTGTAAAGTCGTGTCAAAACCCGAGTCGTCTCATTATACAGCGGGGGCTTTTCGTAACTTCATACGGGAGCCGTGCGGCGGCGGTTTTGTGAATTGGACGAGACTGTGTACATTTTCCGTGTTTCGCGCCCTCATTCGCTTCCCGCGTGTTTTTTTATCACGTGAATGGAATCAATGTTGGTTCGGGGATGAGAGTTGACGTTTCCGGTATCCTGGAGGATTTGGCAATTTGAGATGTCAGGTTCGAAAGGAGACGTGCGCATGCCGTCGTCCCGACACTGGATCGATGTTCCCGCCTTCTTCCCTCTGCTGTGCTTTCCTAAACGGTTGTGAAGAACGGTGGCAGTGGCACGTGTTAACGCAATCTTTGCATTTTTCGTTCAAGAAAAGAATTCAACAAGAAACTTGATAAAGCGGCATTAACTGCAGTGTCCCTTTTCTCGGCACCAATTGCTTCCCGACCTTTCAGTTTGCTTCCTTGTTCAACCCTTTCTTTCTTTCTTTCTTTCTTTCTTTCTTTCTTTCTTTCTTTCTTTCTTTCTTTCTTTCTTTCTTTCTTTCTTTCTTTCTTTCTTTCTTTCTTTTTTTTTCTTTCTTTCTTTCTTTCTTTCTTTCTTTCTTTCTTCTTCTTCTTCTTCTTCTTCTTCTTCTTCTTCTTCTTCTTCTTCTTCTTCTTCTTCTTCTGTCTTTCTTTTGTCTTTCAAACGTGTCGTCTGCTTGCGTCGTCTGTTCGCATTTGCCCCATCTCTGCCGCGAAAGCGTCTGCGCAGCGGGCCGTGTGCCGGCCGCCGATGTTGCGATGGCGCTCTCTTTAATCGCGTCTACGAAAGGTCAGACCGAAAGGGTCGATCGATCGCAGCGTGCCCTACTTCCGCCCCTGCCTTTGTAACCCTCTTTTATCACTCAAATTTCCGCATTTCGGAAAGCCTCCGGTCTTCCCCCTTTTTCTCGCTATCCAATCTTCTTAAAGAAGCCTTCCTGCACTGTGTCCTTTCGTTTATGAGAGGTGAAGGCGGGGGCCCTTCGCCTTCACCTCTCGTGTTCTGTTTACCCCCACCGCCCTGTCCCCCCCCCCTTTTTTTTGTTTCGTTTCCTGAGTGATGAGGGGCTGTAGCACGCAGGGACGGATCTAGCCGCTCCCTTCAGGGGGGTGGGGGGTGGTAGTGCTCAAAGTAACACCAAGCAGCGGACGAGGTCATGAGTCTTTTTTTTTTTTTGCTAACAGAAAAACACCATCATGGCATAAGTACTGTTAATGAGTGCTCACAGTGGTCGCTCTTATTTGTAGAGTATACACGACTACACTAGTTACGCTAGTGTTACGTCACTAATGTCGTGGCAGTTCAGCGTACGCGAAGATGTGTGCTCACATAGCTTGACTGTCCAGACTTTGTTTGCGTTTAGCCTCGCGTCATTCGAATAAAATAGATCTGTTTGACCCAAGCTTTCCTTCATTTCAATTGCCTGTTGGTTTTATGTGATATAGCATTTCTTAAATGGTCATTTTTGTGCAGGAAGACAATATTAGCAGGCCTTTTTTTACTTGATTTACTTCTGAACCAAGACCCATCGACAAACTGTAGCTTTGAACTAACCACGCCCGAATGCCAGATAGCGCTGAAACATACCCGTCCCAAGTTACCTCTTAGCGGCAGCTATCTGTTACAGCAAGATGGCAAGTTGGGCCAGTCGGATTACGTTCATAATTGGAAATTTTTGTTGAAGCGCCCTAAAAAACGGACGGACAGAAGAGGCTGACAAGGACAGCGCTTGCTCTCACAACTGAAGGTTTTAGCTGTTATTGTTAAAGCTATCTGTTAATTGTTAAAAAAGCTATATTGTCATAGCTATCTGTTAATTGTTAAAAATAAATAGGCGAGGTGAATGCGAGGCTCTTGACTGAAAATTTGCCAATGAACAACTGGCTGAAATTAAAAGCACTTGACTTAACTCAGCTTAAGGATTGACTGACGTGAACGTTTCAATATTCCGCTTACATTTACAAAAAAAAAAGAGATGTCTAAGTTCGCGTTTGTTTACTGTGTATTATAGATTATAATCTGAACCTTGCCTTATAGCATGGCCTCCGAGATCAGCCGGCGCCGCGCCGTTGCGAACGGTGTGCCGCCGGCTCATCTCGGAGGCCACGCTTATTAAGACCCACATGCCAGCGAAGGCTGAGTAAAGAACGCGAGTAAGCCATTTGTTTCTTATTTTTCGCAGCTATGTTATTGTTAAGTATTAAATGATCTGCTACCGTTAGATACATGTCTTTGCGCATCACTTACGGTGAAATTTTAGACCCGTGACTTACGTCGTTGCTTTAAGCTATATAGAATTAAAACTAAGTATTTGTCTGACGTTTCAAAACAAGCCAGTTTGTTTTATTTTTTGTATATGACTATTAAACAGAGGCTTGTTGGTTGAAGCCGGAAGTTCTTTCTTTACCTTACTTCATTTGAAACTCTCCGCCTTTTATTATTATCATCTTGACACACTATACTTCCTTGCTTGCCGCTCCTTACCTTTCACGCTTTAGTAATTGGGCCGCGAAAAACGGCCTCCCGATACAAGAACCGAGTTAAACGAAAAAAAAAAAGTGCTTTTCCTGTTTCTTCTTGGTAACATCACTTAGAGATGTGTCGTTGTTCGAAGAATTTGCATCGCGCCCTCACCCTCCACCCCCCTCACTCTCCCGCTACAAAGTGACGAACTATATACTGAGTGCTTCATATGCTATACTGACCCAATGGCACCGCTGCAGCGTATCTGCATATTCTGCCAATTTTCGTTATCGCTTATTTATTCGTTTCGACGTGCTGTTACTACCGGGGGCCTTTGGCCTGGCGATTGGAAATTTCGCGGGAACTTCGCTGAGGGGCTATAGCTGGGGTTTGGTGGAAAAATAATAAAATGCAAAGCACGCCGCGTTGGTCATTGTCTATCTTGTCGCTGGTTCTTAAAATCGTTTCAAAATTCGCGTTAATGGTTGTGACAGCGATCGAAGCCCATGCGTTCAGTATTTCCGCGTTATATGCTGGAAGCTGGTTATGATGACGTACTAGCATAAAGTTAACGCCTGCGCGTAGAAATATTGAAGGTTTCAGGTTCGTTACTGCGTCACCGAGTGTCGAAATTACTGGTGACAACGCGCCTCAACCTTCGACAAGTTGTGCAACGCCTCGCGTGTGTGCGAGGGTCTCGTTCGGTGCGGCTTTGACGGAATTCCGGAAGTATACGTTAGACAAGTCGTAATGTGGGTGGACAATTCGGGAGACGGGTCAAGTTATGTCACATAATGATATTTTGCATCTTAGATTCGTCTGTGTAGGTAGTGTAGTAGTGTGGTGCAGTTTTTTTTTTTTTACACAACTGGCAGCGTGTCCAGGTCACGTGGTTGTCGCGTAACCTTCTAATACCCTACGTTTTTTTTTTTTTTTTGGGCGTTGCTGTGAAGGCGGTTGTGAAACTCGGCTTTGAAGGCTACGTTATGACAACATCCTAATGGATGTGCCATGATACTGCTCCCTTGATCATCAGCATAGAGGCCGCTTTTGTTGGTAGTAACAGCAGAAAAATCTTCAACACCTGTCGCATCTGACAGGTGGTAATCTTAAATGATCGAGCCTCACCAACTTTGCTGTCCTTATTACTTGGCTGTTTTATTTCTTTTTTTTTTTTTTTGATCGCCTGTTTCTTTCCTGCGTGCGAATTCACAGCACTACTGTAGGGCGTTCAAAGCGACCGTTCGAATATGCAATCGTAAAGGTCATCTTGTAGGCACTTAAATCAAATGTCACCACTGTGTGTGTTTTTAATTATGGCGAGCATTGGAGACACCCTCGGCAGCGTGAAGATAGCTTCGAGTCCCGTTATTAAGTGTCCACGTGTGTGCACGAAGAGTGACGCCATACAGCTGTTGTTGATGAGTGAAGGCTTAAGACCGGGAGAAGCACATAGCGGCTTTTCCTTTTTTTTTTTGTCTTGTTACAACCTTTGTAGAAATGACTACATCGAGCATGGATAAAAAGCGTGGTCATGTTTAATTTTAGGGAGATGGCATTCCTGCCGAGCCCGCTAAGCCTTGTTTGGACAGTAGCGTGTATGGTCTTCGCGAAGCTTTCTCTTTTGCTGGTTTCGCCAGAATTGAAATCAAACTGAAGAGCTCCGCTGTCCGTCTATGCCAGATAAATATGCCCACTCCTACGTATCTAAAATTTTGAAGTGTAGTCATGCTCTCGCCTTTTTTTTTTTTTTTGCACTGGACCGTTATATGGCTAAACATCGCATGATTATCAGTGTATGGTACTAGAGCATGCGAGAACATTTTAAAAATAAATATGGAATTTTAATTTTGCCTTCGATCCGTACAACTGTGGAGTCGCTGGCGTGTTAACGCAGTATCATAACCATCACACATACCTGAAAGCGTGCATGTCGGTGCACGATTTTCTCTCTTGGGCGTAGTCCTTCTTTATATCGTCTTACAAAATCAACGGAACGTAAATTCGAGCGAGATTTCTTTATTTATGTAATGCCGAAGCAGCGCCGAGATGGCGCATCTGTAAATAATTCATGATCAGGCACCGCAGCACGCGTTTTTATTTTTTTATTTTTTCCCCTCGGCAACTCCCTCGCTCTAATCTTCCACATGTTGCAGCAAAGTAAAACACGAGACGCTCTGTGTGGAAGAAGTGGGGCTGCTGTACGTCTTTCTTTTCTTTTTTTATTTAAGGTTATTTTCAACACGTACGAATGATGAAGTGGGAGAACGCAAAGGTCCTGCCAGGTTTCACCGACGTCAAGGCCGGGCAAAGAAATACAGGAGGGAGAGTTGAGGCGGTTCCAGCTTCCTGTCTTCGGGGCTCGAATTCTTATTTTTAAACTTCCTTCGTTTGCGACGTTAGTCTATGTTCTTGTTCTCACCTCCTTAACCTGCCTTCGCTCCAGCGTGCGACTTTCAGAAGGCAAGAGGTGACGAAGTGGGGCGGCGCTATTTTATTGCTGCGAGCGGAGGACCACGCGGCTGCTGCCGACTTCGCGAGCGGGCTTGGCTTGGCCGGAAAATAAATGCGACTCGGCGTCAGCGCCTCGGAGTGGGTGGGAAAAAAAAAAGAGTGCAGAATTTACAACCGCGAGGCGTGTTAAAAACGAATGTCCTCCCGGTGCGCTGCTGGAGCGACAACGCCTTAGGAGTGCTCCCGTTCATGTCTCGAAATGCGACAGCGAAACCATCGCTGCATGCCGTGCCCCTGGTGGCCGCTGTGAACTGGCTTCGCTCGTGTTGTCGAGCTAAGTTGGGCAACTCGCTCGCTCGTTTGTTCACATCGCGCGTTGCCGCCAGGGGGTGCGTCTGTCGGCAGCTGTGGCCAAATCGTGGCATATGCGAGTGTCTGCAGCGCTGTCGCCACTGTCGCTGACATCTTGACCGCCGCCATTATCACTACTCAAGAAGGAGCAGTAGCTACTGGCAATGCTGCTACTACTGTAGGAGGATAACTACTACTTCTATTAATACATTATACCAGAACCATTTAGTGCCAGTGCTACTGGGAGCGGTGCATAATTGAACATTACTCCGCTCTTCCTCCTATACCCTACCTATACTACGACTACCCACTTATGGGACGTCCGTATTAACTTTCCCCCACCTCCTACTAGTGACTTGTGGGGCTATGGCCTTGCGGTGCCCTTGCAACGACGCCCGCATTTCGATGGCAGAGAAATTCAGAGAATCGCCCGAGTACTTGTGTAATTGTGTACACGTGAAATAGCCCTAAATAGCGATATGAACTCTCTCCCCTCTCACCCACTCACATGTGCACTAGGCGTTCCTCATTTGGAAGGAAAGCCCCGGTTCCTTAATTTTTGATCATGCAGAGTGTATACATTACACAGTGTATACTTTATGCGACATACTTCAAGATTTACCAGTACCACGAGCACCGTTTCACAAGCGTTGCAGCAGTTCGCAATACTGCTTCTCGGAAGCTTCTCTACATTCATTATGCACTGGGCAGGCACGAGTGCGTTTTTTCTCCCTGGTGATCTGAGTTACCCACGTCTCGCGTCGGCTCGCTTCGCAAATTCTATTCTTCCCGTCTCGTCACGCAATCCGTATTTACCACCAACAATCCGTCCAGGTTTTCTAAGCGGTGCGGATTTGCGACTTCCAGCTTTAATATCGCGGTATAGCGCACGGCAGTGGCGCAACATTTTGTTTTGACCCTGTTGTACATGCTTTTTTTTTTCTTGCGCGGTCCATCTATTTTTTTTTTTTTTCATCACGAGGAGAAGAAATACGCGGACGTAAAGTAACGTGCGTTGCTGCCCTCTCGTGTCATTGCTTATACATACAGGCCGATCCCCGAGACCACCACCGCCTATGTGTGTGTGTGGTTCTCGGCGTAAAGCCTTCTTTTTTCCATTTCGAAGCAGCAACAAGCGTGTATATAAGCGAGACCACGGGTATATACGCGCAGCGTCGGGGAGCGGTTTCCAGTTTATGCCGGATTCGCTCGCTCTAAAAAACATCCGCCGCTCTCCTTCTCACTCGCTCTTCAACAAAACTAAAAATTGATA
Organism: Rhipicephalus microplus; assembly: GCF_043290135.1. Classification (NCBI taxonomy): domain Eukaryota; kingdom Metazoa; phylum Arthropoda; class Arachnida; order Ixodida; family Ixodidae; genus Rhipicephalus; species Rhipicephalus microplus. The sequence continues at coordinate 19,968,151 of NC_134709.1, forward strand.
AAAATTCGGGGCGTGATTTGAACTTCCAATGAGACAGCGTGTTTCGCTTTTCTTTCTTTCGCCTCTTCTGTCTGTTTTCGGGCATTGCTATGCGTGTACGTGTACAGCGCGAAGTCCATCCACCTCGGCGTTTCTTCAGTTTTGGTTTTTTTTTTATTCTCCCTACGCATCCTTCGTCCTTTTATCTTTACGTCGTCGTCCTTTGCGAACTCTCTCAACCGCGCCTGAAATCGTTTTTTTGTTTGCTTTTTTTTCCCAGGGACTGAAAATGCATTCGAAACTCTCTCAATCGCGCCTGAAATCGTGTTTTTTTTGCTTTTTTTCTCCCAGGGACTCAAAATGCATTCGAAACTCTCCAGCTATCATCATCACTTTGGGACGTTATGTATTTTCGCTGTCCGTCCCCTACTCGTGTGTTCGGCTTTGCCCCAGCGTTCGTTTTCTAGCTCTGGCTTCAAGCGCAGATCAGATTCCTCGATTCCCCCCCCCCCCCCACCTTTCGATTTTAAGTCGGATTCGTCCTGCCTGCTTTTATTCCATTCCGCCTTTCGGCCGCCATCTTAGTAGAGATAAGACCCCCTCCGCTTTCTTTCTGAACCACGGCGTTTCCTAAGTCGCCGGCTTCCGAAGCTGAAAAAGCCGCCGGTGTCGGCTTTTATGCCGCGGATAGCAGTGGCAGGGCAACGGCGACCGTTCAGTCGTGTTTATTATTATTGTGCTGGCCCGAATCCCCCCGTCCGTCGGTCGTAATCCGCTGCCGGAAAGAGATCATCGCGACGACGGTCCGCCATGCTGGCAGGCATACACGGGCGCGTCCGTAAACCTGCCGGACTCGGCGCCGCTGGGTTGGCACCGCCTCCGGCTGGAGACGCAGAGAAGCGTTGTCTGGGAGCTCGTCCCGAGAAGAATGTTGTGCCGTCCCATTGCGTTAAGTCGTCCGTTTGCCTCGGCCAAAGGTGCGTACTGATCCGGGTCGTAATTTAAAAAAAAAAAAAACTCCTTTGTCGTTATACGAAATTTCCTGCATGAGCCGCCAGGGTGGAATACTGTCGCTGCGATCGCTTATTTAGCTGTAGTGATAGCGCCTGCAGGAGTCGCCTAGGTCGAATACTGGCGCTGCAATCGCTTATTTAGCCGTAGTGATAGCGCTGGTAACTACGCGTTTTAAAATAGCGATCTACTGGGGCTAGTTGAACTGTTGAGGTTCTCTGTCTTCGCTTTTGTGACATTCAATCGAGTGGCCGAGGCTCGTACATCCCATTATTCCAATCGAAATGGTTCGCCGACATTGGCAGCATTTGAAGCCGAACCGGCCGTCTATATACCCGGGTACACGAAATCGCCCTGTGAACTTGTAATGGCGCGATCACACGCAAAGTAAAGGACCGGCGCCCGCTGTCCAGCATTTACGCGATGTTCTGGCAAGGAAGGATGCTGTGGCCCGTCGCAACTGTACACCTCAACGCCACCGCCTAGGTTCTAGCATCTTGCTGCATCCTGCTGCACCAAAGAAGACATCGACCATCTGATATACCATTGCCCTCGATTTGCCGCTGAAAGACAGAAGCTTTCGGACGCATTACGACAATTGGACGATCGGCCACTCTCTGTGCAGATGCTACTGGAACACCGTCATCGCCTTTCGTCGGCTCAAAAAGCAGTCAAAGCTGTCTTGTGCTTTTTGAGGACTACAGGCCTACTACGTGACCACCTTTAACTTTTGTGTAGTGCCACCGCTGTATACGCGCCAGCCGATTGACTGACAGTCCTCTTTTTTTTCCTCTCTCTCTTTCTCTTCGCTTTCCTCTCTCACTCATCTTTATGCCCCCTTCCTATTCCCCCATTGTAGGGTAGCAAACCGGGCATGTGCCTGGTTAACCTCTTTGCCTTCCCTCTTGTTGTTTATCCCCCCCCCCCCCTGCACCCCCGGGCTCTTTCTGCCAGGACAGCGTCTCGTGGTGGGTGGAGGCGGGAGGAGGTCCGACAACCTTGGCGAATGCGATTATCGAGGCGGTGACGACTACTATACTTCCGTGCGGACCCCGGCGTGCGGCCGCGGAAGAAGGCTGTTGCTGCTTGCGAGGCGAGATGACGGCATGCAAGAGAACGCGCGGGTCGTTGAACTCCGCAACGCGCTTTCTTGTCACACGCGCTGCCCCTTGTTTTTTGCTCGTCGCCGTCGTCGGAAAGGAACGCGAGAACAGCAGTGTGGTCTCTGCCGAGAGTTTCGCTGAAGGAGTGCATAACATCTTAAAGGTCGGTTTACAAAGCGGCGTCATGTATACCCGTAACTGTATCTTCCTTCGGCTTTGCTTACGTTTTTTTTTTTTTTTTTTGCCTCTTGCTTGTAAGCCGGGGGTTGCAGTTCACCCCCTTCCGCATGTCGCCGCCGACGTCGTCGTCGTGTGATAGCGACGCGCGAACTTGTCTCTGGAAGGAGTTCACTTACACCGCGCCTGGCCTGGCAGCATTCAGCGGCACGCCGCTGCTGTCTCGGCTGCTCGTCTCTGGTAATTGTCGCCTCCTTGTTTTCGTCGGCGCCTCTCTCTCTCTCTCTCTCTCTCTCTCTCTCTCTCTCTCTAGGCCGGGATGAGGAATGTGGTAGGAATTGACGGAGGCAGCCCGGTGGTTGAAACCGCCCGCTGAAGCGTGAGGGGTCATTAAGACCAGTTGCTGCCGCATAACTAACGCTGCGGTTGCGACGTAGTTGAGAAGTGTTGATATACAGGGGGTGGCTGTAAGTGAAGCACTTTAGGGAGATGTCGCTGTAATTCTCGTAATATTAACGCAGATAACCTTAATAACCTCCAGCGTAACTGAACAAAAAAAAAAAGCTGGGTGATATTTATGCGTACATGCTGTACGCCTGATTAGCAAGAAGCGACATTCAAAAAAAGCAACGCTGCAAGGCTTTCTAGTGATGCTGCGAGCAATAATGTTTGCCAGCTCGCATCGCGCGCAAAGGACACCTCCTTGTTCTTGCATCCTGCAGAACTATGTTGTTGGGCTTGATACCCTGAACCCGTGAGCCTTTACTTCACGAAGGTTTTGATCCGGTTCAATGTCGTGCTAGTCCAAATGTTACCGACGTGAGCTTGTACCGATTGTTCTGACAGAATGCGCACCCGCCCTCTAAACCCACCGCAAAGTTCGGAAAAAGTTGGCCGCGTATTTGCGGGCTTCGCTGCAAATGTCGTCGACGGACTCTTTTGTCGGGAGGCGCTGCGGGAGATGTAGACGTCATCTGGCTGTAATGTCGGGAAGCGGGAGCTTGTGCAGAACCCAGGGCCGCTGACAGATGGCAGCACCGCATCATCGGAAGTGCGCTTTCTCCTGCATAACGTCGCAGTTTTAAGCGCATTGCGATGAACGCTACAGGGTCTCTAGAATTACGTATCGATGCATTTTCTAATAAAGGAGCACACCATCTAATATTTACGTATTGATGTTGCGCCTTAGATGTGCGCGTAACATTTGCTTTTTGACCGACAATGTTCACAAGTACGACCGCAGCCACCAGATTAGGATGGCTGGGCGTTCAGTAAGTGCTTAAACGTTGGCCGGATGACTGAATCGTGTGACAGACAGACGGGCATACAAGCGAAAACTTCTGCGTCAGTTTACCCGCAGAAAGACTATCGACTTAAGAAAGATATAGGATATTAAAAAAAAAAAACGTTGAAGTCTGGCGAAGGTCTGGCGATGTCGGTCTTATACCGTAACCAAACAATAATCTTTCAAGCACTTCAGCTCGCCGACTTACTGGCGTTGTTACTTCCCGTCGTCTGCTTGCGCTTTTTCCCAGAGAGCGCTGCAGCTGTGTCGGCCACTTGACACGCTTGCTTTACAACCCCGTGACCCTCATCTCCTGGTAAACTCGGTCTATCGGCGCTGTCGCCTGGCGGCCAGCCTTTCCGGCGAAGAGCCCCGATTGGTGTGTCCATTCTTGTCGCGTCGGTCCATTCGTGGCCACTTGACGCCGGCCCCAGAGGCTCGCTTGAGCGCGATACGGGAGGACTTCGTACGGAGCGCCGTCTTTTATCGGTCCCAGAGGCAGGCGAAGTCTTGGGTAGCGGAAGGGGGGGGGGGGGGTGTCGAAATGAGAGTCAAGAGACTTGTTGCGCTACCGAGAATTCCGCCCCAGAAGACGCGGAGACAGAAGGGGCGCGTTCAGGGTCGGTTCTTGGGTTTCCTTCCGTCTTGCCCATAGTCGACGGCTTGGAGACAGACGAGAGAGAAGCCGATCAGCTCGTTGTCTGAGAAGTCGTTTCTCGTCATTCCGAGACTCAATAGCACTCGGCGAAACTTTTCATGGCGTGAAAGTTGCTGCGCCAGCACACATGGCACACCGGGAAGAAAAGACACAACACCCGCAATCGCTTTTGTGTGCCGTGCCTCTTTTTCAGGGGGTGTCTTGTGTGTTTTCGCTTTAAGTCTACCTCAGAAATGTCTTCAAACTAGGCCCATGTGTAGTTTTATTGCGACTTTCCGTGTGGGCAGCTAGATGAAAGCTTGTTGGCGCGAGGACCAGAATTCCTAACAAGCTTTCGTTTAGCAGCCCCACACGGAAAGTCGCAATAAAACTACAATTAATCAGCGGGAAAGTAGTTCGAAAGAGGCGAAGCTTTGAGGCTGCTACGCTTTCAAACTCTCATACACGTTAAAAAGGTATTCCAAAAATGTTGCTCAGTGTTTTCGAGAAACAGTTCAACAGTTTTTCGAGGCAGCAGAAACACTTCGATCAGCGTTGTCTTCAGTTGTGGTATACCACTCGTAAGATTTAAACGCGAGGCTTTCTTCGCGCCGTCTCCGGATCAATTTTGTGAGAGGGGATGGATTGAACCGAGCCCTTCAGGTCCTTGTTTACTCGGTGAACGAAACAGGTAACCAGGTGGCAGAGCATTCAAAATGTGTCTCGGCATATATGGGCGTCCATTAATATATGCTGACGCTTGGTCGTAGTATGATGTGATGACAGGTGTGAATGGTACTCGGACCAAGCCTCTAGAAAGATCCCCATCCACCCGTGATCTGTGGCAGTTGGCTGACGCAGCTTACCCGCGTATTCTGGAACATCCCTTCGCTCTAAGCTTCGCCTTCACTTGAGAAAGCCGATGGGAGCGCCATCTTTGTTCTTGCACACCAAGCAGAGTGGTCTGTGCGAATCTTTCCCAAGCACCGCACCCAGAAAAGCCGGACGCCTGGCCGGGGGGCTGCTTGTACCCTTCTTATAGACCGGTGGGTGTCCGGCGGTGGGGTTCGAACCACGCACCTCCCGCAGGCGAGCCGGACGTCCAACCCGTTAAGCCACGCCTGCGGTTTAGTCACTAGATCTCTAGGCACGGTAACTCACTACATACCAGCGATAGTCTCCTGCGATTCTTGAGTAGCGCAGCGTCATTTTCAGCCGAGTGGTGGCGCAGTGCTCAACTCTGTCAAGTGATGAGTGTTGAAAGGCGAGTCCAGGAGCGTTTGTGAATACGGGGGGGTTAGCTTCGTACAGGAGCTCCGGAGGTTTGTATTCGGGGGTAGCTCTCGGAACTGTTGAAATGGACCAGCTCTGCGAGTTCGGTCGCATCCGATGACGCGTTGGCGCTGTACGTTCGATGTTCGTGCCTTCGAGCTTTCCCGACACGGCGGCGCCTCGGTCACTCACTGGAACCGATACCCGAGCTGGCTGCAGACTCTCTCGCAACTGGAATGCAAGGCGATTCTGTCGTGTTCGCTAAGCGCCACTATAACCGAACAGCGCTGCTCGCATTCCTACTAGCAGCGCGCGGACGCGTTTATTTTCCCGCTCAGGGTCACCTGCTATCTTTCGTTGCGTGTGCTCGTTGACGAAAACCAGACCGCCGCGCCTTACTGGGAACCAGAAAAGCGTTGCCGATTTCGAGAAGGTCCTCAAAACCAATAACACTGGCTGGAAGTAAATAAACAGATTATGCTAGGGTTTCCCAGATCTTCAACTTGGCTGAAATTCTGCGAGTCCGCGCACCCCGATTGGAAGTGAGACGTGTGATACGCGTTACACCCGCAGTGTCCGTCGTGCCCATTGGTTATAAGATAAGTCTGACTGACAGGGTCGGGTCCGTCTGCCAGCAAGCTTTGCGCCGGCGGATAAAGCCTAGCGGACGCGAGTTTGGTGATAAATTAATCCGCACGTTCGCCTTCTGAGGAACTAGGGGGGCTGCTATTTTTCTTCTTATCCTTGAACTGCTAAGTCGGAGGGTGTGTTCTGTTACACGTTTGTTTTCCGAGAGCTGGACCCCTTAGGAAAGGCTTCCCAGAAGGAGTAGCTGATATCTTTCCGTTGACCGGAGTTGTTCACGCATTGCGCGCTTCCCAAAAGAAAGTGTAACATGACTGGGGCGATGTGGTTCAACTTTAGGAAAGCAGAGCAGAAGGATTTCTCCAAGGTTTCAATGTAGAGGGTATTTCGTAAAAGGTCGAGTGCGGCCCAGTCGAGTTGTACGCGGTTCACCGTTATGATATAGGCGTATGCGGTCACCTCGCCTTCTGTGCATACACTCTAAAAGCTGCGAGAGTGCTGGGCACTCTCTTCGGCGGAGTTCTATTCTGGCCCTTAAGTTCACCCTCTTTTCCAGAGTAAATCACCTCTCTTCGAGGCAGAGTATATCGATTCCCCCAGAAAGGGTCGAGGTACTTCCCCTCAACAGAGTAACATAACCCTACCAGAAGCAGAGTAGCATGACCACACCGAAGAGACTCGCCTCGCGAAAACATACGACACGTATGCACACCTCAAGAAAAAAACAAAAATAGTACTCGGGCGGGCAAAATACAGCTTTTTAATTATTTTTGATAGTTCATCGCGCGCAGACCTTAAGAATGACTAAATACGAGCACGACAAGAGAGAGAGAGAGAGAGAGAGAGAGAGAGAGAGAGAGAGAGATGACTGAGTGAGACTCGAACTTTTGACCTCTAGAGGTCGTACATCAGATTGCGAACCCGGCACGCTACCAGTACACCACGCTGGAACACGATACTTGAGCGTTCATTTCTTCATGTCATAAGTAATGTGTCTGATCTGTCTGCATTTGCTTTTTTTAGAAGCGCGGATTTGAGTGTCTCCGCGATTGTGACAACCAACCGGACTGTAGTTCATGCGTTAAATGTGTTTTCTGTACAGACGCTCCTAGGCCTCCCAATTCCATTGTAGCTCCAGGCTGTCCAGAACAGACTATGTATCTTGCCAAGTGCTGTAAGTGCTCATGGTTCCTAGACTTCAGCTACAGGGTCGTGGAAGAACTAAAACGACGGTGTGGATAGACGTGCAAGATGAGCAAAGAAACACAAGGTCGCTGGCAGAAGTGCTGCCGTAGCTCTCTGGTATATTCACGTCGAAGAGTTCTCAAAGCGTATCGGCACGCGAGGACAGGTTGTAACAGTAGCCAATTACGTGCGTGCATATTGATTTGAAGTCGGTTGAACATAAACGAACATCTCCGACACACCATCTTGGTGTACAGTTCATAAAATGAGGTCGTACATCAGCGTGTCGCCTGTTCACTACCAATACTACTTTATCCGTTGAACAATAGAAGCAAGGGTGATTCGGTCTACGTTTATGGTGAAGGTAATGTGCGCAGCAATCGTCTCAAAAGCCTGGATTTTATGTCGTGTTAGTACAGGATATTTGTGCTGAACCGCGGTCCCTGACCTGGTCTCTCCCCCAGTTTGCCCCATCCACTTTTATTTCCTCGGTATTTTCCACTTGGGATATCCAGCTGAGGTCTCGGCGTTCTTTATGGCGACGCCGGCGCCAGGGAGCGGTGGCAGCAGCTGTCTACACGCAGTCTTAGCAAACACTGCTCTATATGTTCTCGACCTCCGGGGGCGATGGCAGCGTCGTATGCTGAACGTTCGAACTGCCTTTGCTGATCGCAAGCCTGTAGGCTTGCGTGCTGGAGGGGGGGGGGGGTACAGGGAGAGCTCCAAGTCTGCCTTATACATTGACATAATAAGGGGGGGGGGAGGTGCTATGACTCGGGAGGGGGCGGGGGGCTAAGTCAGCCCCATGCATTGACACAATACGCAGTGGGGAAAGAAGGGGGTGCTGCCATGAACGCTGACTTGACTGAATGTATCGATCAAAGTAGCCCAAAAGATGCCGTTTTCGCATGCATCTGAAATTGCGTCGCCGTGGCTTGGATTGCAGTGTCTAAGCCAGCTGCTTTTTTAGGGACGAAGCTCCTTATGGCGTGGGTCTGTCGCTTCTCCTCCGTATGTATGTATGTATGTATGTATGTATGTATGTATGTATGTATGTATGTATGTATGTATGTATGTATGTATGCTGTGTTCGTGAGTTTCGGCTTCAGTGTTGTGCTCGAGTTTCGGTTTAGACATTACGAGATTCCACCGCCAGACGGCCGCACAGCAGCGCACGTGCCGAGGACGCGCTGCCCTCTCCCCCCAAAACAGAACCACTGTCTTCATGTACCAGCAGTGTGCTTCTAATAAACGAACCGAACAGACGCATGTATGTATGTATGTATGTATGTATGTATGTATGTATGTATGTATGTATGTATGTATGTATGTATGTATGTATGTATGTATGTATGTATGTATGTATATGTATGTATGTGTATGTATGTGTAGCCACCGGTGGCACATACCCGCTCTAGAGTAGGTATGTGCCGCAGGGGTTGCGAGAAGGGGGATTGCGGTACTTGGGAGTGTTCACTAGACGAACGAACGAACGAATAAACGAACGAACGCGCGGACAGGCTGACGGACGCTTCGCCCCTCTCATCATCATTCACTCCGTGGATATGCTGCGATTTTTTTTCTTCCTTCCAAGTGCTGTTCTCCTACGGGTTGCATGGCGAGAACAGCTAAGAAACATGCACGGTCCTGCTTAAAACGCGTACAGTAAGCTAGTTCCTCAGTAAAGGTAAACTCTTCCTTTCCACCGAACGTAATGTATTGTTTTCAAGGAATTTCCTGTGTATCCTCCGGTCCTTTTTCTCTGTATTTTTTTTCCAACCGTATACGTAGTTCCACCACGCGCTAATTTTCCTGGAAAGACCTGCACAGCCGGCTGGTTGCGCGCTGACGATCATGGGAACGCTCTTGGCTCCTGTACAGTTCTCCAAAAGCCGTGCTATAGAAGACAGAAGGCGATGCTGTTCGATTTGTTTAACCAAGTCCTCTTTCCCGTTCGCTGCTTCAAAAGCAACGCGCCGGACGTTTACGTTAGCGCAGCCCGCGGATCACGCGAGAAAACCGTCGTCCAAACCAGCCTTTGTTATTCCGCTTCCATCCCTTATACAAAGAGCAGAGGGGTTCTCTCGTGTTGTCTTTCCGTCGTCTTCCACGCAACCGCACCATGTCTTGGCGGCGGAGGCGTATAAGGCCACACTGTATGTTGTTTTAGCTTCCCCCTTCGTCTTCGAGCTCTTGTCTCTCCCTCCTACGCTGGCGTTCAAGACCTTTGGGATTTGAACCCCGACAGCGAGGCGGGTAAACGTCCGTCGAACCGATCACCATCCACCCCTCCGCCCTCTCTCTTACCCGCCGTTGTTTTAGCGCGGAGTCCGTTGCCTTCTTTCCACGGACCCTGGGCCGTAACCCGCCGGGAGCTGTGGGAGGCAGGGGGTTGTAAACCACGAGGGCATCTCCCTGTCATTCTCAGTCTTTCGCTCCCACGCGAATTCGCTGCGCACGTTCCACCAGCCTGCAAACGCTGCGCCGCTCGAGGCTTCCCATTCCAGGACGTCCCGTCTAGTGCTGCTCTTCTGGGATATGCGCCCGCCGTTCATCGCGATGCAACGAGGTGGTGCTTGCGTGGCCCTGAATAAAACAAGAAGAAAGTGAGAGAAAGAGAGTTGGGAAGGATGAGCGCCCTCCTAACCATAATAAACTGCCAGCCTCGCGTTCTGCGTTGTTTATCGCGTCACAGAAGAAGCGTCCGCCGCTTTCACGTCATCTTTGCTTCCTCAGCCTGTCTTTGTTATGGTTTCGCAGCGGCCAGCGGATGAACAGAGAGCATTCCTTCTTTCGGCGCTTGCGCCTCCAGCGTGTCGTCTTGCACTCGGGTGGATATTGCTCCGTGACGCGCGGAGCTTCTCCGAAGACGCCGATGGTGCAGAGTTAGCGCGTTGGAGAAAGATGCGCCGTGTTTGTTGTTTGGCGAAAAAAAAAAATGAAGTGTGGAGAGGAAATTGTTAACGTCGATCTGGCCCTTTGCTAGTCGCGGTTGTTTAGTTCGAGCGGTGCCCGCCTCCTCCTTGCGCGAGCAACGATCCCCGAGCTTCGCTCGATCGGTCTCGGGTTTCTTGGTTGGCCGGTTACCGTGGCTAGAACGTGTGCGTTCTTCACTCTCTCGCCAAGCGTTCTACGAAGAACGTGCCAACCGGCGTGCCATAAATGATCTTCGGTGGTTCCCACTGTTTCGTGAGCGTCCCCCTCTCTCTTTTGAGTCCTCTCATCGTGCATCCATAACCGAGCGACTGCCGATTGGTCTGAGCCTGAGCGTAGCTCTCGCCGTTCGCCCCCGCCGTGACTGTTACGTCCATCTCGGCGTCATCGGCGATTTCCTTTGCCGGTCCAATGCATCCTTCGTCGTGTACACACGCGCGTCAAACAACAGATGGACGCTAAGAACTGCGGTCTTGCATCGCCGGTCACGTCGACCGAACGCTGGCCCCCGCTGAGATTCGTGTGTTTACCACCATGGTTGGGAAGACCAGGCCTAGTTCGGCCCCGGGGTGCAAGTGGCTGTGGTCACGTGGCTTCTCGTTTTTCCTCTTAGCGAGAATCCCTTCGCTGGTTTCCCTTTCCTCAGCCCGTTTCCCCTAGGGTCTCCTTATTTCCACCCTCCTCATTTCGTCCTCCTCCCTACGCTGACCTTCTCGTCCGTGGTGTGGCTTGCCGGAAGAGTCGACAGCGCAATCTCCATCCTATAAAGAGGTTCGCCCTCAGGAGCAGCAGGCTACGATCCCTCCGGGCTGGTTCGTCGTCTCGCGCTGTTGTTCCGTTGGTGCGATACGTGTGGCGTCCGGTGGTGTTTCCTTGGAGTGCTGGTCACGAAGCCGGCGAGAGGTGCGCGTGGGGACAACCTACGCTGCTGTCCGGCTGTGCTTTCGTCGAGAGCTTCTGCTCCCTGCCCGTTCTTGGCTATCGCAGCGGGCCGGGGATTGTCGCTGCGCCGAGCACCGTAAGATTGTGGCGTGAGTTAAAGACCCCTGACTCTTTCACGCATGCTGCTATGGCATGGCCGTGGCGTTCTGCTGCATAGTAGAAGGCTGCACGGTAGACTTCCGAAGCGGCGGCAGTTTTCTCTCAATTGGGTTGTGCATGCTGCGTTGGAATGCATGTTAAAGAATCTCGGATTGCAAAAACTAATGCGTATCCCCCTGCTCTACCGCCTTCGTCTCTCATGACCCCAGTATCGATTTGGTACGATCGATCAGTTTAACAATAAGTCTGTTCATCGCTAGTTTCAATGACACATGCTGCTGTGTGGCTTTCGGATGAACGGGAAAATGGTAAAAGAAAGACCTCGAATAGGTCATGCAAAGCTTGCAGGGAAAAATCGTACTCACAAGGGCAGTGGACAGCGTAGAAAAGATATTTACACATCTACTAGATTACTCCATGTAAAACTTTTAGGCTAGTTGGTTCGATACATTCAATGAAGTCAGAGCGTTTAAAAGATGGAGCAAGGAAGAGTACAGAGTGTGCGCTTCTCCGTGTCTACGAAGTTCGACTTTGGGCGATATCCTCAGGAGTGTTTATCACCGGGTCCATTCCACTGTCACTATAATGCTTCTAATAATCACTTATTGAATTCCTTCTGATATTCTTACATTACCATCCCGATTCCAGCTATTCTAGCTCCCGGCACAAAGGGCGAACTCTCTTGCCGATTTGCCCCGCCGCGGTGGTCTAGTGGCTAAGGTACTCGGCTGCTGACCCGCAGGTCGCGGGTTCGAATCCCGGCTGCGGCGGCTGCATTTCCGATGGAGGCGGAAATGGTGTAGGCCCGTGTGCTCAGATTTGGGTGCACGTTAAAGAACCCCAGGTGGTCGAAATTTCCGGAGCCCTCTACTACGGCGTCTCTCATAATCATATGGTGGTTTTGGGACGTTAAACCCCACATATCAATCAATGAATCAATCTCTTGCCGATTTCAGAACCGTAGTTACGGCTCGCAGGAATGTGGTCAGTACGTTGCTGTGGCTTAGTAAACCGCGCCGAGATTAGCTATCTGCAGCTGCAGCGGAAAAAAAAAAGCTTTTACACACGCGATCGATGATTGGAAGAGTGAAATCGCGAGTGGCATTCAAAGTGTTGGCTTTGGTGGGGCCCATTTCCTTTTGGTGGGCATTTCCGCTTCGAAGGACGTGGATCGTGCCTGCCACACGTTATTTTCGCGCTCGAGACAACGCCTTCCATGAATGCTCAAGAACGGAAGCTCCGTGTGCCGTCATTTAGCCTTTCCGCTCATGGGTCAGTCGCGCTAACCCTTTCCCGCTGCAGCTGTGCAGTTACGGCGGCTATTCTCGTAGACTAGATACAGGCACTGCGCTGTGCTCCCGACTGGGTTGCAGAAATTAGGTGCCTTTTCTCATCTTCTAACCACTACCACCACCACTAGATAGCGCACATGTTTGTTTGTTCTACGTTTCCCTCGTCTTCAAAGGCGTCGCAGGCCACAACCGGCCGTCACACGCTCATCCGGGATACTCGTTTTCAACGCTGGGCACTCCGCGTCAAGGAGTGCGTGTCATGGCGCGCTCGCCCCTGAATCGTGTCCAGCGTGGCCTCCGAGACAGAGTGGCGCGCCTTATCTCGGAGGCAATGCGTCCACAGCCGGCATCCACCCTTTCTCGTCGTCATCCCCCTAGGGGCGCCTCTAAACGCCTCGCCGCCTGCCTGCCGAGTAGGTAGGTGTTCTGTGGGGGTGTAGAACGACGCCGTGGCAGGGATTGCCCGGGGTGGCTGCGCTTGAGGCGACGGGAAATGAACCGCCTAGCGCCCGCTGCGGATCCCCCGTGGTGCGTGTTGCCTCTCGGTGTAGTTGCGTGCAGTGATTGCGTGGCAGTGCGTTCCGCTTCCCCATGCTGTCGAGATGTACGGCTGGATGCTAATAAAACGGCCTCTTAGAAGTGTGTTGGTGGCCGTGTCCACCAAGCTGTTTTTGTCTTAATGTAACGGATGGATGGATGTATTAACTTTATTTGGTCCTTCGGAACGTGCTTTAACATGTTGCGGGCCGCTCCCACGTCGGAACAGAAAGACCAATTCTCTCTCTGCTGCGTCGCGGGCCCGGTGTTGTTCCAAGTCCGGAGCTTTGCAATAGCACCCTCCCATTCGGACGGTGTGATGACTTCCCCACAGCGTAATGTGGGGCACCGCCAAAGCAAATGTTGCAAAGTAGCTATATCGTAGCAGTAGGAACATGTATTAGTTGGCTGCATTTCGGGATAAGGTTTGTTCAATAGCGCGGGATTAGGGTACGCCCCGACCTGAAGAGGCGCGAGTGTCAGAGCCTGAGGTCGGCGTAGTTTTCTGTGCGGTGGAGAGTATTGCATCCGCGCCATGTTAAAATGTTTTGTCAATTCGTTATACGGGATAGGAGGGTCACGGTTCTCCCAAGACATCAGCGCCCCCCCCCCCCCCCCCCCGATAGCTACGCGGTTTACTAGTCCTCGCGCAGCTATGTGGGCTGACTCGTTGAGATTGGGTGGGGCTCCCTCAATGCGTCCCATATGAGCTGGGAGCCAAACGAGTGTGTGCGGCTCGATGTCTTTGTCCCGGAGAATTCGCGAAGCTAGTCCCGATATTGTTCCCTTGGCAAATGCTCGGACCGCTGATCTCGAGTCGCTGTAAATTGTGGACCTTCTGTTACCCGGCAAGGCCAACGCAATCGCCACTTGCTATTCTATTTCAAGCACCGTCGTCCGGACTGTTGTAGAGTTGGTGATACCCACCCTCGTGGTTGAGGCTCACTGCCGCGTACGCCTTTTCCCCTCGGGATATCGGGCCGCATCGACGAAGGAGCAGTCCCCGGCATGTTCTTGGGCCCTTTGTAGTAGAGCCTTTGCCCTGGTCCGACTTCTACCCTCGTTATGCTCGCGGTGGAAGACGTCATGGTGTCATGGAAGACGTTATGCTCGGGGTGCAGCGTCATGGCATCTCGCGGAATGGGGACAACGGTGATTTGTTCCTGTTGTTGACGAGGAATGCTGCAGAAGTGAGCCTTGATTCCCGCCGGTGGAATGCCTAGCTCCCGCAGGATGTTACTGTCTAATATCTTCTGGCACCTATACGATTTTGGCATTTTCTGTGGTGAATTGTCGCACGCGAAAAAATGGACTCGCCCTGTTTTATTTGCACCTCATAGTGTAAACGAAGACAGACGAGCATACCTATTAGCCTGCAGCTTTTGATACGTTGGGCCAAGAATAGCTTTCTGGGACCTTAGATTAAGTTCAGCTTGCGTAAGAAGCGGGAAAAATTGTACCCACAATTAGACGGTTCTAGTCGCAATCGATCATGAGTGGGTCGGTCGCCTCCTTCGCTAAATCTTGGAAGTCGAGAAAACACGGCTTGAATGTGATATTCCGAGATAGGGCTACAACACCGTCTTTTGTTATGGTCAACAAGGCCTACCTTGTAAGCACTGCCGCGTTCGGCACCCAAGTTGCCGATAACGCCTAGGGTGGCAGAAAAAGTAATGCCCATCTGTTCTCGTTTTCGATGGTGGCACCCGATATAAACTGGAACAAATTGGTCTGCACGGAACTGGCAAGGCGAAGATGAAGAAAGGGGGCGCCTTCTATGTCATTCTCTCTCGCCTTTGCAACCAGCTAGCGTCGGGCGAGGTGCCGGGAAGAGTGAGAGATGGGTAGGGGGAGATCAGGGGGGGGGGGGGGGGGGTAGCGTCATGGCTTCTTCGTTTCCGGACCCCTGGCCGAACCCCCCCGCCGTGATGGATGGTGACGCTGATAAGCAGACGGCGGCACACTTCACAGGCCGTCCTCTCTTCTAACCTTCTCGCCAGTTTGGCGCATGCCTCTTCTCGATCTAGCGAGGCTTTCGCTTTAGAGGCTTGGGCAAGTATTGGCTGTGGGAGAGAGGGGTCGTAGTGCTTTTTTGGCGGACGGGATTTTTACGCCCCCGCCCTCTGGTGGCCCTTCCGTCCTTCGTCGCGCACGCCCCTCGTCGTCTACTTTGCACCCCCCTTCCTCCCCACCTATCTCGCCTGCCTCTTCCACTCGCGCGTGTGTAGTATGCAGTATCAAGCGCCTAACTTTGCCCTTTTCTTTTTGAGTTGTAGCCTCTTTCCTGCTCAAGGTTCTGCATTTATCAGCCCTTCTGGAGCAAACGCAGATGCCTGAGGATGGCAGCTTCGAGAGGAGAGGGGAGACGTTGCTATCGGCTTCTCTCCGAGGGTGGGTTACTCGCGAGAAGTCGAGTGACGAGGGGCAAATTCGCACCCTTCATATATTGTTTTTCCTTGCTATTCATCTGGCCTGCTTTAGTGAAGACATTACAAGGGAATCACTATCCTGGGATTGCATATCAGGCAGTTTCTCATAACGATGCAAAATATTATATCAAATAGCGCGTGCTTATCAATTATACATTCTATAAATTACTTCAAAAAATGATTCAAGAATGCACTCCACGTGAAATTAGGGATGCGCTTTTCTTGTGAAAGTCTAGAAATGGCGGTTCAAACATTAATGAAACTGCGTAAATGCGTATTTATGTATGTATATAAATATATGTATGCATGCATTTGTATACAATTATTTATTTACGATCTTTATGCATAACGTTGTTATTACATATGTAGTATGTTGTAGTTCTGTCACATTTTGCATTGAACCTCCCAATTGGTGCGGTAAGAAACTACCTGCCTATATTAGTTTCTGTGCATATTATTACTGTAACTGCATCTTCTTTTTCTTTTGGACTGCATCAAACATTTGATAATATATGTTAATTTTCTGTGTTCATGGCCTATGTTCCATGCTCTGTTTACGCGTGTCCTCGTTGCTTGCCGTGTATTGGGGAGGCTCAGGCTCTCTCCTCAAGTGGCACACGCAACTTTTCTCCTGAGCCTGCCCTCCTCCTTGAGATGAAAATGAATTGAATATCAGAACAGCATTAACGCTTAGGCTGGGTAGGTAATCGCACTGCTACATTTCTGTCAAGCTCGGCAAAGGTCTCGAGAACTCAGGCAGTCTACTTACCCATGTATGTGCAAATGATTGGGCTGCATTCTGTGAAGATTGGCTTTCCAGTGGTCTTGCTTGCCAGCACACGATTGACCGATGCCATCGCCCAAACGCTTGGCATTGACTTCGCCAAATTGTTCGCTTACAAAATGAGCTCCATGGAAACCTAATTGTTAGAAAATATGGCCCTTGGATGTCAAATCAAGAAAGCATTTCGGGCACCCATTTGGCTCAAAACCACATCAAGAAATGAAGTGGCCACTTCTCGCCTGACAATTGGTTCGTAGTGACGCCCAGGGTTTAGACACACTTCTGTGTAAACGTGTAAATGCTTCATCTGTCGCACAATGTGCGGCTTTACGGCTCTCTTAAACAATCTATTAATTTGTTCCGTGGCTTTTGGTACTTCCTAAATATGTGCTGTCTTGTGCAACAAATCGTTCTTGTTTGTCATCATCGCTGCTGTAGCGTCGCGCCGGGATCAAATTATGCAAATAGGCATCCTGCATAACCAAAGGCTTTCAGCAGGCATCAGAGTGGTGTCCACTCGGCAACTCGAAACAGCGCCTGCTTCCTCTTGCTCAGATATGTGATGCTGGAGACTTCATGCTTCGCACAATGCTTTAAAGTTGGCAAGGGTGCACTTTTCTGTGATTGTTCATTTTTTTTTTCTTCTCATTTGCATTTTCGTTCTTACTCTGATAAATTGGTTAATGGTTTCATGTTGGCAGGACCAGCCTGCCTGCAGAGATGCAACATTTAGAACTCGGGGGCAGTGGAGTGAACAGAAATACCCCTGGGGAGATGTTTTCCTTGGCAATAACCAAAAGCACAGGCATCCACTCGCACGACAGAGATTTAGTACAGATGCACAACCTCTATGCAGCCAGTTCATGCAACGAGGCTGGGTCAAGTTATTCCAGGAAGATGGGCAGGTCATTGCATGGCGCACTATGCAAGGCGTGTTTGTTTGGTGCATCAGCTTGCCTGCTTCCATTGTGTGGCAAGCGAGGCCCGCTGTTTATTATTTAGGCTATCAGCCCAGGGTCCTCTCGCGGTGGCCCGTATTTACTTCGTAAGCATTCCTAAGGGCCCTGTCGCAGAAGCTCCTCCCCCGGGTAAGCATGCGAGTGAACCATCGCCGCCTCTTTGGGTCGGAGAGGGCTGAACTTATTTTGAGCTCATCAAGGCAGGCAGCAGGGCTGGCCCCTCATTCTCGCTCACACCCTCGCCTTTTGAACGCGGTGTTTGGCACCGGTTTTCGAAAGCCCCGTGGGTGTCAACAGGGTTGAATGTCCCCGTCCATGATGCTACTCACCACAAGGGAATTTCAAGTTGAAGGACTTTTCATTGTTCCAAATGCATCTATGGCTCGTAGTGAGGCTATGTGTGTACTTTGTATCACCGTGAGGAGAATCTGCAGTAGCTTGTTAATATGCGTACGTGAATCTTAAGGTGAGTACAAAACTGAGAAACAGCGTGGAGTGCAGCAAGAACTGTTGCCGCTGAACTATAAAATGCCATGAGGTGTGTAGGTGCCAAACGTAATCTCCTTCGCTTGCCTTCGAGATTCTCAGCTCCTGCATTGAGACCACCACCGCACATATGCTCTGGTTATTCGTTACTCAGTTACGCTAGTTGTGGTGTAAGTATGCTCCATCTTAGAAATGAATGCCTCTTCACACAAATTGAGACTATTAACTGTAGCCTCAGTGCTAAGTCTTTACCGTTAAGACTGCACAGTAATTAGAGTTGGGTGGTGTGTTATCGAGCCAACATTTTTTTGCTTTGTAGTCACTATATTGTGGTTAAATAGAGCGAATGTTAGTGTTGTTACAATGTGCTGACCACGCTACTGCAGGAAGCAGGACCAACTCTGTCTGGTCTTGTGCCCATGACCTGCACCTTCCCAAGGCTGTCATTTGCGTGCGCTGCATCTGCGAGGAAAAAATGGTTGGTTACAGAGTTGGTCAGGGCTACATTTTCCGGGTTGGTTACGCAATAGAAGGGGATCCGGCGGCGGGCCAGCTATCATTGCATAAATGCACTTCGGAGTCTGATTGCATGCAGTCACGGTTATGGAGAGAGGGAGGAAGAAAATGGTGGGAAAGGGAAATGCCATATGACGACCAGGAGCTACTACCTGTTCATCCTGGAGTTGCGTTGTGTTGCAGCGTCGGAAAGGGTGTAGAGCAAATGACCCTGCTACAGGAGAGGAAGGCTTGCTGCTGTTTGCATTTGTAGCCTAGCCAGGAGCGTTCGGTGGGCCATGGGCAGGTGGAACTGGTTTAGAGAGGAGGGTGTCATCATCAACGGAGGGGAGGGTGAGATGCGGAGAGCGGGGATGGGGCGTTTCTCCTTGGATTCGCAAGGCCACGGCCTTCCCCTTGGCAGGGCCCGGAGGGTGACGTTCGGGCGCGCGAAAGATGTCTCGGCTCTCTCTCTGCATTCCCTGCCATGTGGTTCACCCCCTGCTAGAGCAAATTGGCAGGTCCTGTTAGTCGACCTTGGCTTCGATGGAGTGCGGGCCACATGTGTTGGTGGATGTGTTGGGCACTGTACTCTCTTGGCAGCTGTTGTTTGTAAACAGGAAGCCACGGACTACACTTTTAAATTTTGGTCAATTATTTACTATTCCGAAATTGGTAAGTGTGAGTGTCTTATTTCCTGGACCTTTTTTTTTTTTTCAATGCCGCAATGGTTATGGGCTTTCTTTCTTGGAAGGTAACATTAGAACCACAGACTGATATTGAAAATACCTTTCACTTAGCTATTTGTTTTGGAATTCTGATTTGTATAGGTGACTTCTTGGCATGCGCCTTTTCCTTTTCTAAAGATTTTCCGTAACAACTTTTGTCAGCACTTGGTGCTTTATACACGGCAAAGTGTGAAATATTCTTTGAAATCTTGAATTATAGGCCTGGCTTAGCATTGCGTGTTAGTTTCATTTAGTCATAATTTTGCAGTGCTTTTAATAGGTTTGGTTGTGACCTACCGCACATGCAGACCTGGGATACCAAAAACAACAGAAATCAATACAAATTCTCTTTTTCTTGCAAAGCACTGAATGTGGGTTGCTGTTTTTTAACTCCTGGCTCTTTGAATTTTCTCGCAGAGCCCTGCGGAACAACCAAGTCTGCTGACTGAAAAGGGTAGTGCACAAGTTATTACGCCGGGTGCATGATTCGGCGGACTCCTCGATAGCACCACTTGTAACCAACGAAGGGGCAGCGTGTGCACCGCTTCTGTCATGGACGGGAGGCACTGGCGGCACCTGGCAAGTGGCGTCGGGCTTCTGCTCCTGCTGTACGTGTTTCCAGGCGCCCAGGCGTCCCTCTGCAAGTCTGTGTTCTCGCCCATTTCCGGAGGTAGGTTCTGCCCGTGTTTTCTCGCATTGTGCGTGTGGAGCCCGTTTCACGCTCGGACTACTGTGGGACGGCAAAGCTGTTAAGTGCATGCGTGTACGTAGTTGAATATCATTTTTTTTTATTAGCATACACAGATACTGCGACCACGCTGTGTCGCAAATCCGCTATTAGATTCGAAATATGCACGCTTACACATTTCAAGCATTATTATGAAACATGCTTATTTATTTTTCTGTGCACTCTCCCTTTTTGTCATATGACATGTGTGACTACCACCATCACTACTACTACTACTACTACTACTACTACTACTACTACTACTACTACTAATATTGTTAATAGGGCAGTGGCACTCAGTAGACCAAGATAGCTCTGCTATAAAAGCTTCTTGACATGACTGCCCACGTGTGTGTCAAGTGGCAAAGTAAAGCTTTCATTGGCAACAATCCTCAATGGCTGTCCTCCTTTGGCTGCTTATTAAACAGCTTTGGCTAAATCAATTACAAAACTGCGGAAGTTTTAGTGAACAAGGGCCATATGCTAAAAGATGGCATCTTCATCACCTGTGTTGATTTTGCACATGAAAGCTTTCTCTCCAGCTCCTAGTACTGTTGTAAACTTCAATAATCTCTTCGCAGGCATCCTGTAAACAGAGATGGGCAATGTAGAATCCTAAAGGAAAAAGCCCATTGCTGAACTTGACAGTCTGCTGCTCAAAGAGGCACACTAGTCCAAATGAGAAAAGTATAAAACTGTTGTGTCGCACTGACCTACCAGTGTTATGTTCTTGGTATGAATTTCAGAAAAGCAGAATTCTCCCCCCAATTTTCTCCTATGATAACTTACTAACATAAAATCTACAAACCCAGAGCTTTGTGATGGTACTAATCAGCTTAAGTGAGTGCAGTGAAGAATACATAACTAAAATCAGGGTGGCAGCAAAATATATTCAAAATAAAGGTTCTCATTGCTGTAGTTTTAATGCATATTTCTATTTTTCAGTGAAAATGGAACTTAAAAGTAAGTATAGGCACCACTATAAGGCTTGGATAAGTACTGGCTGTTAGCCAGTATTCTCGAGGACGAGTACCCAAAGTATGTCAATCAGCACTCAGGAGCAAGCCTAGATAATATTACAGATTGTAAAAGTGCAGATGTCCGCCCTGCAGCGAAAGTAATGGTGAACATAATTTTGAAAAGCATTGCATATTGCTCTGTCTGGGAACGTCATCCAGTCAAACATTCTTGCAGGCTATACAGTACCTCACTAAATTAGAAGCAACGAACAGAGCAGAAATTTCTTTACCGTGCAGCTCGCGACTGGTAAAGCTTTTCCGATGGCTGTCAGTGATAGTGGGCGTCTCAGTGTTAAACCTGACACACACCTTGTGTGCCAGTGTTAAACCTGACACACACACACACACATCTGTGTGTGTGTATTTAGAGATGTACTAATTGGGCACAAAAAAGTGGTTTCTCCTTGTAATGCGATGTTCATCAAGCTCCCAGCCTGTTGTCATGATGTAGTGATATGACAGACACATTCGCTATGCAATCGTTACTTGCAATCAAACGTACTACCTTCTGAGCTGCGCCCGCATTCCGATGGGGCAATAGTCAAGAACGTACACGGGCACACCTATCCATTTAGATTTGCATGCAGGTCCAAGATACCTCGGCGGTTTAAATTCATTAGGTGTCCGCCAGTACGGTGTCTGTCATAATCACACCTTGGTAGCTTTGTTAATCCTCTTATCAACAAAACGTCATTCAACTGTCTAAAGACTCTTAAACTGTTTTCTCTTTTGCATGCAGACATGCCCAAGGACTTCAGCTTGAAGGTGGGCGACCCGCTGGTGCTCAACTGCACGCTCGAGACTCCCGAGTTCACGATCTCGAGCAAGCGGTACTCGGTCAACGCCAGCCACCTGGAGATTAAGTTCAACGACACCAAGGTTCCCAGTGAGCTGCTGACAGCGGGCGACCTGTGGGTGGCGTTCCGCAAGGAGCGCTCGGAATATTCGGACACGGGCAACTACAACTGCAACATTCGCGCCCCCAGGGTGTTCCACGTCTGCGCCACGCAGGTCACCGTCGGAGGTGGGTGCTCCGTCCCCCCAGTGCATTTTTGTCTCTGTACTTTTGCTACAAGCAGACAATATCTCGACTTGGCAGCTCAGAACACCTAGAAGTCTTAATTTGAGCTACTCTTTTTCTTCAGTCTATAGGATGGGCACAGGCAGGATTTTGCCCACTTGCCTCTTTTGTGAGCCCCCACCCCTCCCGCTGATACCCATGGTCACTGGGTTATGGTGCCTAATCCGCTGTCATGAGAAGGATATGTAGACGAGTTGATAGCTTTGGTTTTGGCAGTGGTGGCTGCATTTCAATGGGTGAGATGTGCAAAGGCTGTTCTTGTGCCTAAATTTTGGGTGAACATTGTGAAGAAGATTTGGTGATATTGAGGAGTCCCCTAATGCAGTGCGCTTTGCGATCACATCTCCATTTTACAAGGTAAACGAGTGCGACTTGATTGATTCATTTAAGCACTATAGACATTAGCTGCATCTATATGGAATGGAGCCTTAGGATTTTGTTTTATTAGCGGACTATGAGAAGAAAAAAAAAAAACAAGGTTTGGGAAAATCTAGTGTTCACTAAATGTTGCTACAAATGAGTGTTATAACTGCCTTTTCAAATCGTAAATGTTGGGAAAACGCAAGGAACAGGAGGAGTACTAAGTCTACGAGATTTCACAGTGTGTTTCATGTGCTGGATAAGTGCGTTTCATGCTTTAAGGGGAGACGCTCCTCGAAAGCACTTTTTTTTTGTTATTCAACTTAGAGCTTCAGAAATTGGACCACTGATGCAGTTTTTCCTCCTGATTCCAAATCTGTAATCAGTTTTTACATAAGTGCAATAGTTTGGGAGTTGTGTTTCAAGTAATGGTGAAACTTGATAAGTTTTCCGGGAACTTTCGCGCATACTAAATGTTCATGCAGAGAGTTGTTCAATGGCTCCTTTTGCTCCCTATTAGCCATAGAGTGCCGATATCTAGCTAGAAATTGTGCTCCAACTTTGAAACTATGAAAAAAACATCTGTGTAGCAAACTACCCTTTTTTTTCCACTCGACCACCATTAAATTTATTAATAGATATTTACAGCTGATAGGTTGTGCTGATTCAAGTAGATATCGGCACCCTACGCACTCTCCTCAATGTGTGTGCCAAATTTCGTCGTCGTATGACCATTCTAAGTGCCCGAAACACTTCCCGCAAAAAATGCAAATTGGCCAAAATTGCGAAATGAGAAAAACGCGTTTGAAAGTTTGAAAGTCTGTATTTACAAAAATGAAAAACGCAGTAGCACGAAACTTGTGCTGAACACATACACACATGTCCAGAGGGAATATCAGTTGTCTAAAACTCTCCAGCACCGTAGGTTTTCCCTTCCCGGCTGGTGCGGCAGGACTCTTCCACCCGGGCCCTCTTGGCTGCACTGCGACGGTGTGCCCTCGCCTCAGCGGTCTGACGCACATTCATCTTGTGCATGCGCATGCTGTCTCGGCGGTCGCTGAGGGTAACCAGGGCCTCCGAAGGAAGCACCCCAAGCTCTTCCAGCACCTTTTCAAAGCTCGCGTGGCCCCGGTTGAACCACAGGACTGCAATGGCTGTGGCTGTTTCCACAGCAGTCCGGGAAGCAAACCGGGTCTTTGGACACAGCAGCCATATTTTGCTGTTCAGGGACTCGGCCGCGTTCTGTGTCTTGCCGTGGAGGCACCGGGCAAGCAGCTTCGCATCTGTGAGACGCTTGTAGATTGGGAGGACTGCCAAACCCTGGGCCTTGGTCAGGAGGGGGGTGTGGCACGGTGCAGGCTGGCCCTGCGCCTCAGCACGTCGGTGCTTGCACCACGAGTCTGGGCCTGCAGGACAGAACTTGTGACTTCCAGCACCGTCTGTTGAGCACGAGTGCAAACATGAGGCCCATATGGCAGTGTACATCTTGTGGACATTTCCCCGATTGTTCACAATGGCCACCTGAAAGTAAGTTTGAAGCTTCTGGATGGTGGTCTCCTTCAGCTTCTCCCCTCGTGGAAGTGGCGTTGGCAGCTTCCGCAGGCCGGTGCCCAGACGTTTCGCCACGTGGTTGGTGCACTCCTCTTTTTCAATTGGAGTGTCAGGGTACACGTTGGCATCACAGACCCCGTTGTAGGCCTTGCTGTCTCCATCGCTTAGGAAGATGGTGAACCGCAGGGGTGTCTCATAGTCCACAGTCCTCTGCCAAATGCGCACTGCAGCTTCGGCCTCCATGGCATGCGAAGAACAGTCGCAATTCTTCTCACAAACGGGATGATGAAACGCCTGCCATGTTTCTTCATCGCCTCCCATGTCGTTATGCAAACTGCACGCCAGGCAGATGTTGGAAAGCACTTCATAGTCCAGGCACAAACCAGTGTCCAAGGACACTACAGTTCCCACACCATTGTGGCTTTTGTGGCCTCTTTTTTGCCATGTGCCGTCAAACATGACTGGCACGTCACTGTTACCAGCCACCTCTTTGGTGACGCTGCGTGCCCTTTGCATGTTTTCACAGACAGCCTTCACTGCCGCACTGTGAATCTTTTTGCCGATAGCATGGAAGGTCTTATGGTGCATAGGGTTTGGCAATCCAACTACTGCACAAAATCGTGAAAGTTGCTCATGCCCGATACCGACGGCACGCGCTGCAAGCACCACTTTCAGGTTCACGGCAAAGGCGTCACGCGAACTCCCGCTGTCGTAGCTTCTGCTTGCACCGCGGCCGCCATCTGACGCGACCCGCTTCGACGAGTACGCGGACGAAAGGATGCTCTCCGAGCACTCCGCATTCTCGCAGTGTAGCTCCAGAAACGCCGAAAGGCCTTTCCGCTTTTTATTCGGTGCCCGAACTGCGAGTTTACTCTCGTGACAAACGGGGCATGCCGCGCCTGCGACGACGGCCGTCAATGCACCCAACTCGCACAGCACTACGCTTTCGGCACGATCGGCATTCGGCCTGACGTCGTTTTCGAATAACGCGATCTTTTTCTGCGATGCACTCACAAAATTCACTGCAGCGTTGATCTCGTCGTCGCAGTTGCCATGGTCGACGTTGCCGTGGTCGATGTTAGGCCTACCGGCCGCTGGCCCGTCGCGGACATTTTCGTTGGCGGTGGCTTTCTTGTACGTCCTCCGCCGCTTCCCTCTGAACTTGTTCTTACTTCTGTATTTCCGATGGTCGGCAACGGCCTTTTTCGGGCTTGCCATCGCACGAAAACAGCGAAAAATAACTCCGGAAAACAGTGAAGCGAACTACGGCAAGAAAACACGGGTGCTGTCAGCCAATGGCGGCCCTGCGTTAGTGGCGCGCGGTTTGAAACGGCGGGAAAAGACTGTTTTTGTTGCTTTTTTTTTAGATTTTTCGTGAACGTACGAGACTTCAAGAACCGGGATCGTGGAGAGTAAGGACAACTCTACACGAGCCAGCGGCCGCAATATGGCGGACAGCTCTCTTCGCGGCCCCGCGAGCACGCGAACAGCAGCCCGTTTTGTGTAAATTTCGTGATGCCGCGCGTCACTGCCGCTCACTCAGACGCGTTTTTCACTGACTTCTGATGCTTATTTCGCTGTGATATTTTCAGATGTCAAAATATAATGTATAAAGATGATAAAGCAACAAAAAACAGAAAAGGTGAAATTTGGAAAAAAAACGCGACTTTTCGACCCGCGTCTCCCCTTAAGTACTGGAAAAGCACCCGAAGCGTGTTGTTTACAGGGAATGAGAGGTTCGAGTTGTTACCCTATGCAGGTCGACACATGTTCAGTGCTTCATCAACGTTTTTATAGTTCATGGCTGTGGTTGCCTTGTGGTTATGGTGCCACACACAGGTCTTTGAATTGAATCCCACTGCATGTGATTAGGGCTCATAGTTTTGAAATATGATTCAAGTTGAAGCTGACTTTTTCTTCTTTTTGTTTGCAGATCCACCTCTTCCCGTTAAAAACTTCCAGTGCATCAGTTACTACTACAAGAACCTGACCTGCTATTGGGAACCACCGCCAAACAGTGTCAAGACCGAATACGCGCTCGGAGAGTGGTTTGCGATTTTACCGTGAGTATTGGCCATTACACGCATTTTTTTTTTTCTGTGCAGATACTAGGGAGTAGAGCACACGCAACGCTTTGCATTTGCCGTCGCTGCCACTACACATGCGTCGCAACGCTAACCGCAGTGTTTCGTTCCGCCCACGAAAAATCCAAAATAGCATGCAGCCCAAAAAGCTCCTTTGCGTCGCATTAGCATCTCAGGAGGACAAAAGCTGTTCTAAAACTCTCGGTGTCAGCTCTGCCAACTCCGCATGCATGCCAGACCTAGGCACCAAGTCGGCAATTGTCCTGGTAGTGAGATTCTTGGAAGCCTTTGTCCTGTTAATATCTGCATGCTTCTGAAGCTTTAGCTTTAACTGTTCATTGAAGCTTTAGCTTTAACTGTTGTTGGCATGAAATTCCCTGCTCGTCACAAAAAGAAACCTGCATCATATTCGTATTTGAGCCCAGAGGTTAGCATGCACACAGCACCATTCTTCAATGTGGTTGAACAGTGTTGCAGTCGCTTCCTCTAAAGATCCCTAAGCCACCCTATGTTCAAAGAAGACAGACGTTTCTTTCTCTGCTTCGCTAACCTTATTGCTAGCGCCATCTCCTCCTTGCCACTTATTTCTTCATAAAACGCATGGATTGTCGTCGCTAAGGGTTGAGCTAGTAAAGGTTCTGTGCTTTTAGACTACGTGCTGCTATGTCATCTTGCGCAGGCACGAATACGGAAAACAAGATAGAATAAGTTTATCATGCACAATATTATTGCGAGGCAAGGCCGAATGGGCATACGACTTCATGGTAAAGCAGTGTATGGGACAATTCACAAGAGAAATCTCTTCCACACCAACCAGTCGACGGCTTATTTCATCCCGTTGCCACTTGAACATACTACTCGCGTCCTTAACTGTGTCGCAGAGATGGGAAACCCAGACAGAATAATGCGCGTGTACTTCGTATTTGCAGAGGTTGTTCAAGGGCCCTTTAAGTGTTAAACTTAGTTTGTTGAGTCAGGCAGCTGCACTGCGGCAGAGGGATCATATGCCTGTCTACTTTTGACGCGGCATTCACCTGTGGGCATTTACGGTAGTATTTCTCTAAACTCCGCGATATTTGCTGGCCGGCACTCTCGTCATGAGAGCGGAAAAGTGAGAGATGGCTGTTCGGCTATTGTGGCTAAATCGGGCCAGTGTGAATGCCAAGATGAGTGACGTGCTTTCAAATTCCCCAAACAGGGCACACAAAGGCTGGTATCGGAGGTGCCCCATCGCAACCCACACAGGAAGTGAGTCGTCTTGTTCGTGGACTGTGGCATCCAAGCCGGCGCTTCGCAAGGAAACAAAGAAATTTCACCTAGTCATGAATGCAACGAATGCCCTGGGCTTCAAGAACTTTTCTTACTTTATAGAGCACATTAAAATAGGTGAGAATTGCCGAGAGCATTTCTGACTGTTTTACTATAGTTGACACAAATCTTAGTGTAAATCTTTGTATGCTATGCTTATCACTTGATGTGGTACTTTCTGGAACTCTTATAGGATTACTCACGTACGTTAAATGTATAATTTGTTGTTTTGCATAATCGTGCTGTAAATGTCATATGTGGCCAACGTAAGGGTCTATGGGGACCCAGTCAAGCTGCCTAGAGCAGCTTTTAGTCCTACAGTCCACCCAGATCTTGCTGAATAAATAAATATTTGTTTGTTTGATTGATTAATTGATCTAACTAGTAAAGTATTGTGGTGAAAGCTCGGTATAATGAATGTAGGGGCATAACAAGTTGCTGCACGTAGTTATATGCACTCAAAGCTTACTATAACAGTTGGTTGTTATGCAAAAGTGACTTCGTTATATCCGAAAATTTATTTTAAATGTTTATTCCTAGTATTATCTCTATTACAAGGCTATTCTTCATTCACTGTCTTCTAACCTATAGTTCGTTATTACCATGCTCGTTATATCGAGGTGTGATTGTATTCTATTTGCTCATTATGATTTTGCTGATGTGACTATGTATATATTTAAGGACCACCAAATATCACATAAACATTTTATTTGCTGGGTGACTTCACGAGAATATTTTAGTTTTAGAAATCTGGTGCTTGCAGCACTAATGCTATGGTTTGATTTTTCTTCTAGACAACAAGTAAGATGTGCTTTACATGAGCACCTTGTAAGCCTCAATCAGTCTAATGGGCATACATGTAATCATGTTCATCTGAAATACGTTGTCGATTTCAGTTGGCAATAAATGCATGAATATCGGAAAAATGTCTTTTTTGTTGAACCTGACATATAATCTCTTATAATCCTAATCTCATCTCAGTTTTCTATAAAAGTCACTACCACATGTATTAAGGAGAACCTGCTGGAATATTTTTGAAGTGAGATTCTTGTAAGACATACTGTATTAGAGAATAATATTTGGAACATTCTGTCTTGAGCATTATTTCCTGATTCTGCCTTGTATTGCTTGCAGTGAAAATTTCCGAGCCAACAGAGTTCAAGTGCAGTGCGGTATCGAAGAGGAGCATCACGCTTAGCTGGAACGCTAGCGTTGAGCAGACCGAGAACCCAAAACTGCTTATCGTCTATCAGATCCACTACCAGTCTCAGTATGAGGCCTCCTGGAAGGTACGTAAACTTTTTTTTTTCTCGTTATGCCGGGGTGCTACCATTGTGTCTGGATGCACTCGCCATAATTCATTGTTAATTTGAGCATTATTTTTTTTCGGTAAACTATCTTTAGCTTGCTACTTAAGACTCGACGAAAAGAGAAGTATTGAGGAGTCTGCCAGAGGACTTGCGTAGTAGAGGCTCCGTACCGCAAGTGTAGTAGCTTCCCTCGGCTTCCTCTCTTTTGACACTACTTATGAGCGTATCAACTGAAATCTTTTGAGAAGGTAGCAGCAAAAAAGAATTTTCCCAGTGTGAGACAAAAAACTCGCACGTATCGAAAAACAGCCGACTAGCAGAAAGTTCCTGAGACATGTATTTCTCGCAAACTAAAAATCGTTGCCGAACCAAACGAGCCAGCTGTAATGAAAAGTTGTTTGTGGCGCCCACACCCTATGAATTATTGTTTCCAACCCTAAGTCCTAACCCTAAGTGGAACCACATTGAAATGTCCCTGCACGTGTTGGAATTTCCGTTCGCAATACGGAGTTATGAATCGGAAATGATCATTTTCCAACAAAATGGTTGAGTGGTCTCTCAGGCCAAAAGGTGCACAATGCAACTTGACTCTGCCTGAAGACCCTCACATAGCAGCAGTAACGCTAAAACCATCATGCATACACATGCTCAACATGTATCCAAATATAATAGTACACAATTTCAGTGCAACTGAAAAAAAAATGAAACATGTTGAATAACACCTGCAAACACGTGGTATTTATAAAAAAAATTGTAATCTAACCTAAACCACGACAGATTGTCGTCCGATTTAGCACAGAGCAGTCTCTGGCGTGGTACAGGTGAATTCCTCCAGCACATCTCTCTATGCTGCGCTTAAGCGATGCAACACTGCCCCCTATGTTTCCCTCTGCAATTAACAAAAAAGTGCCTCTACCCATCTATGATATGCACTTCACTGTGTTTTGGGTCCCATGTTGCAGAGAACACAATTACAGTAAAACCTCGTTAATTCGAAGTCACTGGAGCCATGAGAGATCTTCGAAATTACGCGGGTTATCGAATTAACAGAACATATAAAAAAGTGGGATGCAAGGAGCTTGTAATTATTGGAAGTAACCAGGTCTGGTCATTTGTTGTGCCGGCGAGCTTGCAGCTCTAAGAGTTATGTTTGTCAACAATACATGGTTTGCCGCAAAGACACTGGAACAGCAGACCTCACTGCTAGGCGGGAGGGGGGGGGGCACTAGTGATCAGCTGAAATGTGCAGCTGTTTCACTGCAACACAGCAGTGTCACGCGGGCTGCACATGACCTGCTCCTGGCTGCGACAGCACGTTATGACAAGACCATTCGCCCCTTCTTGCTGGTAAAATAAAGAATTTTATAATGGCCAGTGAGACCAGATTCGCAATGTGTTATGGCTGGGAAACAGCATCATAGAAGCTTTCGAACTTAGTTTTCGAAGTAGGCGTTTCTGGCAAGGACCCGCCAATAGTACAAGTCCGCAAATTGCTAGGGGAACCGGCAATCGTAGGTTTGCATACATCGCGAATTCCACCAAACTGGTCTTTATTAATTTCTTCATAATGCCAGAAAGAAAGGGTAAATCATGACGCGCTGACATAGCGAGAAGCATGCATCATGTTGCCCCTCACATCAGTGCTGTGTTGCAGTGAAGCATATCTTTTGTGGGAGCAAATTTCAGTTGACCACAAGACTGTTTTTTTTTTTCTTCACTTTAAATAGCGAGGCTGGGATGCTTCAGCTGCCATTTATAAGCACTGTTACAGCACATTGCCCAGTGGCTCTTAAGGGTCGTCGTTTCCGCAGATTTGTGGCTAAATTGGGATTGGGAATTGCAGGCACATGGCACCCAATGTTTTCGAATTAACCAGACTGGTGCTGACCGCTGCGTGAACTTATCCGCTCAGACTTGCACTGCGAAATACGGGACTGCAGAAATATTTCGAATCAAGTGGGATTTCGAGATAAGAGTTCAAATTAATGATGTTCTACTGTATGTAAAATATATAAAGTAAACTCTGTAAAAAAACACAGCTGGAATCGCTTACAAGAAGGTAAGCTAAATGGTAAGCTAAATGCTCGATACATTGTGCACTCAAAAGGCAGATAAAAACCTGGAAGTTCTCTTTCGCCGTACTTGACGCTATCTTTCAAAGGTCAGCCTCCAAAGCAATACAGATTGCACTGCTAGCCTCACTTTTGCGCACAAGTACTACCTACCTTTCTATTCTCCGTCTAGAAAAAGCGCCAGAGATGCTCATGCCTTCTTGCGAGCCCATGCTGTGTAATTCAGCATATCATCGAATAGGAGTTAAACCTGGCCTTCCCAGTACTGCGTGTAATTAGTGGGAGAAAGCTCGCACCTTCTGCCTTAGAAGAGGCACATGGTGTTTTTCTTGTTTTCTACCGTTGCGGCTTTTTTTTTTTCCTTTTCAGCTACCTAGTCTTTATTGCCCTTTGTCCAGGCGCCCAGGGCAGAACAATGGTTGTTTGTCTCCATCAAAGTGGCGTCGGGAAGAGCTGTTTGAAGCAGCTAAATGTTTATCATTCTCAAACAGCCCTTGCTAACCTCCATACTTCCACAGCTGCTGGAAATGGTCTGGCTACGTCGAAGACTAGCCCGGTCCTCGAAGAAATGCAGCCTTCCTCACAGTGCCAATTTATTTGTTTAATGCACCATTTACGTATTAAGTGACCTCGACCTTTTCCTTCTTCGCTAGTCGGCAAGGTACTCTCATTCATAAGTGCATCTTAGGAATATAGAGTTATATATGTTTATGTAGGCTTGCGTAAGTACTGGCATTGAAACTTGATGTCGGAAAAAGTTTGTCCATGGTTTTTTATTCTAGTGTGCAGTTCTGATTTCTCGGACCCTCAAGGGGCTACGAAAATGTCCGGAAAACCAAATGCATGGGAAAATGTACCCTTTTTACAGGTATTTTTCGCGTAGGAAGAAGGTCGAGGCAGGAGTACAAGAGCCTTGTTGCAATCCTGCATTGTTTAGAAGGCTCAAAAAGAGCCGTTGATGTAAAAAAAAAAAATAAGACTAAAGAAAAAAACTCTGTGGCCGGTGCTACCTAATTGGTCATCAACTTGGCCCAAAAGTCCCTTATTTTCTTTTGCACGGCGTACCACTTGCCTGCGGTGATCTCTGCCTCAATTTCAGCTGAGGTCATGCTGCCGCTGTACAATGTTATCAGTGCTCGCGTCCACTCTGAGCTTGTTGGCGGTGCCAGCTCTACTTCTTCGATCCCGGTGTCGGAGTTGTCGGAATCTCCTGTAACTTAAATGATTTTGTCATCGGTCCATTCCCCACACAGCTTGAGGTCTTAGCCAGCATCGGCGAAGCCCTGAAAGGTTATTCTGGCTGGAATCAAAAGGCCGGCAGCTTGCAGATCGTTGAAGGCAACGTCCGCAGACAACTTTGTCACGCACTCAGTTCACTCCGGCTGAAACGACTGTCTCGGGGTGCATGCAGTGCCAAACAGCTAGAAACCCAGTGGTGTCTAATCGGGAAAGGCCAACGCTGAAGATAGCACGCAGCAGCACACCATTTACCGCAGTGCTTACAGAACGACACGTGAACGAACAAAGTGAGGATTGACCACAGTTTTGACTAAGCTACAGCTGGCAGTGAATAGTGTGCGCTAGATTGTGTCAATTGCAGTTTCCAGAGCATGGCAGCCGCGATGCACGCGTGGATGCAAGTATGGTAGGTTGCAGCGTACCAAAATAATGAAATGGCGTTGTTGATGGGGACTTAATCTGCAGTAAGCGGTAAAAGAATCCGGGAAATTGGGTGTCGAAGGCTATAAGTGTCTCGAATTTCGGATTTTTTAATACACTGACTGTTTGGGGAACTTGACGGTGCCGGAGATATGCCCAGAAAATTGGCATAACCAGAATTTTGGGCATCCTGGAAATTGGGTGTTGACTGTATGTATAAGCCTTTTAGAGACCAGCTGAATGCAGTTTTCTTTAACAGTATGTACCTCATGTTGTTAATCTAATTTAATATAACCTTTTTTGTGTCCTGTTGAAAAAAAATTCGCCTTGGAAACACGCTTTTCTTGATCATCCATGAATCGGAAATGATATTCTACGTTACTTACATGCTGTACCAGTTATGCTTGCGTTACATTTTTTCAGTTAACCTCCACAGCAATCAAGAGAAGAAAGAAATATCAGGATGTTTCAGTTTTTTGCATCTCTAGCTAATGAGGACCTTTTTATGCGCAGCTCTAAATAGGCGGCAGTCTTCTGTAAACTGGTCGCAAAATCTAAAGCGTCTAACTTTAAAATCTAGAACAAGGACGCAAAATCTAAAGCATAAAACTACCTTGTGGGTTACTAGCCAGCCCGAGTTGATGCATTGTTCAGTGTTCTGTGTTTTGTTCTGCTGGGTGTTAGCAATGCTGTGCACTATCTTAGTTATACCCTGTAAACTGTATTTTTCCCCTTGGTCAGTCATGAAAAATGTCAGCGAATTCACGCCCCGCCGCAGTGGTCTAGTGGCTAAGGTACTCGGCTGCTGACTCGCAGGTCGTGGGTTCAAATCCCGGCTGCGGCGGCTGCATTTCCGATGGAGGCGGAAATGTCGTAGGCCCGTGTGCTCAGATTTGCGTGCACGTTAAAGAACACCAGGTGGTCAAAATTTCCGGAGCCCTCCACTACGGCGTCTCTCATAATCATATGGTGGTTTTGGGACGTTAAACCCCACAAATCAAAATCAATCATCGTCAGCGAATTCACTACTCTGAAACGTCATTATAAAAAGTTGCTATTATTAATTTACTTCTTTGTAACAGATATTTCATTATTTCTAGGTTCGTTATGTTGAGGTCAGAGTGTGTTTTGTTGCACTTGCCTTGATTCTCAAATTGTCTTAGTTGTCTGACAGAGTGTTCTCTTGCCCTTTGGTTCCTTCTTTCGCCAGACTGTGGAGGTGTTCAACAAGACCTCGCACATGATACAGAACCTGAACCCGTACACTGCGTACACCTTTCGACTTCGTGGGAAGGCGTCCGAGACGGTGCAGGAATACTTCTGGACCGACGACGTGGTGCTTTCACAGACAACGCTGAAGGACGTGCCTGAAGGGCCGCCTCGAATATCGAGGAGCGGCTTCAAGGTGCAGAATTACCAGAGCCGGCGTACCGTCGTGCTCAACTTTGCGGTGAGTGCGACTCTCTTGTGCGTTGACACATTTGGCACTGGGTGCTTTCGTGTCACGTTCTCTTGAGTCTTGCGGTGATAGAAAATTGCGCAATGGTATTTGCGTGCGATACATGGTCTCCTTTACATGGAAACGTAATTCCAGCTGCAGTTGTTCCTATCAGGAGTTTTCATGTGACGTCACAGATGGCTTCTCTGCGCCTCAAGATGGTGGCAGATCTGACCTCTCTCTCTTTTTGTCTCATTGGAGAGTGTCGGTCAGGGGAGTACGCAGTCCTTCGGCTGCCGCATTTTTTTGTGCTCTCCCCGGGTTCTTCTACTTGCCTGTGTCGCCAAGGGGGGAGCACAAAGAAACTTAAGGGGGCACTGGCACTAATCTGATGGCACATTCTCATTCTCCGCGCTGCGTTGTAGCTGGTACCCTAAGATGATGGCCACAATGACGTCAATGCAAACTATACCAATGCATCTTGGGATAGCTAAATTCAAATAACAACAAAGGACACCTTTTGAAAACAAGAAACCAATCAAATGGTGCTGTGCTCGGACCTGATAATATGGATAGTATTACATATTATCGTTCATGACAAAGTTAATTAACCATTGTGTTGTCATAGATCCGGTAATACAAATATAAGCTTATAACTCTCTTTGGGATATAAATAATGGGAAGTTATTTTCTTGTCATTCGCAACTTTGCTGGAATGGCACTTAAATCTATTCATTTTCTCTGCAAACGAGACATAACGGTCACACTAAGCATAAAAGCTTAAGTTTTGTTATTGAAAGCATCGGCCAAAGCTGACATTGGGAATGCATCGTAGCTTTATGGTTTCAAATGTCTCCATTCGGGCCCGCATAACTCGGCCTTCAGTGGCACATTTCATTCGAAAGTATCTTGCGGATTAACGGCGAGCCGGAACCTGTGATGCTGTGTTCCGTTTGCCGGTTTTTATAAACCCTGTCTGCCAGCTCGCTTCTCGAGTGTGGATGAGTATTTCCTCATTACTGTATGGTTCACGATACGAACGCAGGCTCTCCCCGAAAAGAGGTGGGGCGGGGCCACGCTCCAGTACCTCATCACCTGCTGTGAGGAGGACGCACCCGAGGACAGCTGTGAGAACAAGACTGTCGAGATGCCCACCGCCGCGTTTGAAGACCTGCACCGTAACGCGCGTTACAACTTCCAGCTGTGGTCGGTGAACGAGATAGGGCCCTCTCGCGTTCACTCCAGCCTTCAAGTGGACAAGTACGATGAAAGTAAGTATATCTTACTTGTACTTGTGTTATGCGTGATGCTTAACACCTGCCCAAAGATAAAGATGTTGGAGGAATACTAAAGAGGGGAATAGATTTTTTTTTGTTTTTTTTTTTTTTCCCGCAGTCATCCCCTTAGTTGAGACACTGATGTAAGAGACAAATTGGCATAAGAGACACCGGTGTCCCTACATTAAAATACGGGTTAAGATGAGTGTGGTGCTCAGCTTATAAGAAACACCTCGTGTGAGAAACAAAAACTACTCCCATGTGCGTGTCTCTTATGAAGAGATTCAGCTGTATCAGCAACTTACTTTTTCATAATACCAAAAACACTTCGCTTACCAGAAAACACTTCGTGGCGGAAAAATTCGAATAAAAAAAAAAATGCGGGTGGCAGTGCCACTTCGAAGTTTCCGCACCAATTGCAATGTCATAGATTTCGACAGCACCTACGGAGGCCGACGTCGTTTCGTATCAGTACAAATTGTTCTTTGAGAGGGCCACGGAGAGAATACATCAAGTTTAAGAAAATATTTTGTTGGTCCAGTGTCGTCAAAATACGAAAAGTGCACTGTGAACTTCATTGCATTACGTGGGGAGATTTTGACGTGAAATCTGAAATTAACTTTGGCCTTGACTTTCGCTTCTATAATTTAACCCATTAATGTTAAAATAGTGCATTCAAGTTTTCAGGTTGAAATTTATCAATCTTAACCAATTCATTATTTTGCATCACTGTCCCTTTAAAGGGGCCCCGAAACACTTTTTTAAGTAACCATGAAATGGATTCACTAAATGAGATATAGCCTCACAAATTCAATGCCGCAAAAGTTTCAAGAAACCGTCCAGTGCAAACGAACTTCCGAAGATTTGTCGCCCGCTGCAACTGCATTCTCTCTTCTCTCGTCCCAACAAAAGTGCTGGAAGCTAAGCAGGGAAGGATGGCATGGGCAAAGAAAATATGTCACGTGCGCCTCGTGACCTTGAGAACTTCCTTCGACTCCCCCCCCCCCCCCTTTTTTTTCAAATGCTTTGCTCTCGCATGTCCTCAAGAGCCCTGACTACATTTTGTAGTCAGGGAAGCATTTTATGCCCATGGTCAGTGTTGCAGGACCCTTTCACGGGCCTGATGTTTGAAAAGAAGCCAGACTGGATTACGGTTTCCATAACTTGTACGGTAGAATCTCCAGCATGCATTTCTTTCTTGATACAGTGTGAGGTATCATTCTTTGTGTTTATTTTGTTGTAACATTCTACCATCTGTCAGCAATAAGACGAGTTGAATGTTCATCTTCGAGAGTGGCAATCGCTGCTCGAGAATCGCTCGTTTGCTTGCCACTTTTTTTTTCCACTGTGCCTGCATAAGTCTACGTTGATGTTGCATCCTCTTCATCCTTGAAAGTATCTTTCATCATTACGCATTGACCAACTGAAAAACTATAAACAAGCAGTGCATACTGTACATGATAGTGCAAGCATAGAATATCTGTTTGATATGGAATACTGGCTTGCTCCAAGAAAAAAACACAAAGAAATGGATAAACATTTCTTGTTTTCTTGCGTCATTACCGTTCAATCACGCTGGTGCGCCCAGGCGCTGCGATGAATGGTCGAAACTACGCACCAGGGCACTCC
The DNA here is from genome assembly GCF_043290135.1 of Rhipicephalus microplus. NCBI lineage: Eukaryota > Metazoa > Arthropoda > Arachnida > Ixodida > Ixodidae > Rhipicephalus > Rhipicephalus microplus. Next base: position 20,004,585 of record NC_134709.1, read on the forward strand.
GGTTCGATGTAGACGCCATTAGTTTTTTTATATGGAGAGGGACTGGCTTGCTTTCGTGTTATTGATAAGCAAGTGATGATTTCGGGCTGTGCCACCCTTGCATTGTTTCTACCGGTATTCGCCGGTGCTCAGCGGCACTATTACGTTTAGTGCACTAGTTTTTGAACCCTGGCAGCGTAGCCTTCCAGTGATTCGGCAACTGCTAGGCTGTTCTCCTGGTGAAAACGGGTTGCACCGCATCTCGCAACATTACATTGCCTTGTCTTTTCCAGTGATAAACGCACCTCGGGACATAGAGGTCGTCGCCCACGGCTCCGGTAGTTACGTGGTTTCGTGGCACGCACCGTCCGCTCGCGTGCCCTACCAGGCCTCCTCATCTTCAATGTCAACTGAAGAGCAGGCGGCCAGCTTGGAACCGCTGGGACCCATGAGCTACACAGTGTTCTGGTGCCCACGGATGCTGCCGCGCTCTTACAGTTGCAACGAATCCGTCGAGTGGCGCAAGACGGAGATCAATGCATCTTCCATAGTGCTGAGCCTCGACCCAGACAACGTGTACCAGTTTGCAGTTGCGGCGCAGACTGTTGACAAGGCCTCGGAGAGTCACTGGACGACGTGCGTCCTTCCAGTGTCGAAAGGTGAGTGAAGCACCATAGATATTGTCGGTTGACATGAGTAAAGCACCAGCAAATTTTGTACTGGTTTTCCATTATCATTACTATTGTTGTTATGACTGTTTTATGAGCTTGGTAAAACTTCCGGGCTTTTGTGTCAGGTTGTATTCATGTGGATGTATGATCAAAGTTGTTTGGTTGAGTTCAAACATATTGAAAGAGATGCGGGTGCCTACACAAATAATTTTAATGTCATTTTGGTCATTGTATGGATAGATATAGAATGGATAGATAAGGTTACATGTGGGTTACCTGTGGGTGGGTGATATCTGATTAGAGGTAAAGATGAAGATAGAATTTGGCCAGTCACATAATGCTTTGAAAGGTGTATAAATAGTATAACAGGCCAGTGGGATTATTTTGAAAATGAGAGTTGTGGGGTACCATTTAAAGCATAGAGTTGAAACAATAGGGAGAGTAAGAAACTTGCAATCAGAGGAAAGTTGAATAGAGCATTAGTAATTGACATTCTCGCTAATTGTGCGTCTCTGCGACTGTAATAGTCATCATCACCAGCTGATATGCTGCATCAGGAAAGACAAGATGTTACATACTTATTGATGTCGTAATGCTCTTTCACGCTGGCGTCTCTTATTCCCGACAAGGGCTTGACGTTTTCCACTCCACAATTTTGCTACAGAATTGGAGAAGATCACGCAAGTGACGCTGGAGAAGAACGGTGGCCATTCCCTATTGATGCACTGGCAACTTGAGTGCAGCTCGCTGAAGTCTTATGTGAGCGGCTACCAGATCGAAGTTTGTGAGGTGTTGCCAAAGTACCAAAAGATGGCACTACACGACGCGACAGGTGAGACCCCTTTTCAGGCACTTGCCAGCACGAGCCGAAGGCAAGAAAGCTCGATATTTTCATAGTATTCTCAGGTAACATAGAAATGTGTTAAAATAGCTGCTCAAGTTGAACAACTGTCTATTATGTGATTGGCTTGCTCCTGAAATTTGGCGCCCTTGTTCATCTCTTGATAAATGGAACTTTCGTTAATGGATAGTGCTTAAAGCTTTCATGTACTGTACTTTTCTTTTTTTAATGACGATTGTGTTTCTTGGGGTACCTAGCATGGAAATTTTGGTCCGTCTTTGTGTCTGACACACGATTCAGCCGCCTGGCCAAATTTTAAGCACTTGCTGAACGCCCAGCCATCTTGAAGTGGTGGCTGCATTTATACTTGCGAACATTGTCAATGAAAAAGCAAATGTTATGCATATATCGGACAAAATCAATACGTGAGTACCGTATTTACTCGCGTAATCCTCACACTCGCATAATTCTCGCGCCCCCTACACCGCCCAACAAAAATACGATTTTTCTTTTTCCTCGAGTAATTATCGCACCAATGAAAACTGCCGTAATAGTGTCGTCTGCTAGTTTCAGCCACTGATGATAGCGCACACTATCTGGCGCCATCTCTTAAGCATCAAGCGTACTATTATTTCACGGAGATTCAATCCAATCTAAGCCAAAGTGGCAAGTGCGCGTTGCGGGGTGTTTTGTATGTTGTGTCGGTAATTTTGTCACGATATGGGGCGATACTGAAGCTACACGGCTGCTTTAAAGTTGAAAGTGATAGATCATGCACTAAACAATAGGGCTGCCAGTAGGCCCTTCAGAGTCTATGAGTTTTGCTTTGCTACTGGTGACAGCAGCTGAAAGCCACTAAAACGCGTTGCTCTGCCGTGGGCCTAAAACGGATTGATGGTAAAGTTTATTTGTTCAGAAGGAAACTGCAGACGATTCTGTTAAATAGCCATCAGCACAGTACTGACGTCCTAGGCTTACCTTATGAGGGCTCCTGTTGAGTGACAAACGCTACCACTAAGCCCGCAACGGCCACAAACTTTGCGTATGGTATTCAAATTCTCAACTATTTGCTTGCACTTTTTGTGTTTCAAATAAATTTTGCCTTGTGTTGAACCTGTGCTTTTATTGTTGAGGTATATTTTAAATAGTACTTCTCAAAGCTTGCTCGGCCACTCTCGTTTATTTTTCGCTTTTCGTGGAAAGTTTTCCCCGTGTGATTCTCGCACCCACCAACCTTGCATCAGTTTTCCGCCAAATGAAGTGCGAGGATTATGCGAGTAAATCGGCAGTACTCGTTTAGCACAGCCGACAGAAGATTGTGATCTTTCGACATTTGCAACGAAGCATGCAGATGTGTGGCCAGTTTGTTTTTTTTGCCTTTGTTTTAGACTGACGTAGGTTTCAATAATTTGCATATTTGCTTTTCTTTCATTGTCTCAGCATGTATGTACAGCAAGTATGATCCGAAGACTTGCAAGGTGTACAACGTTTCGGACCGGGATGCTGAGGAGGCCGAGCTGCGAGGGCTGTCGACCAAGGCAGTGTACCGGGCCGTAATAAGGGCCTCTTCCAATGGAAAGCTGACTGAAGACAGTCCGGCGCAGTGTGCCAGGACAGAACTGGGTACGTACGAGTCCTTCAAAAGTTTTTGAAATGGACGAAATATGTCTTCAATGCTCTTTGAAAGTCCTGGAACAGTTAGTTTGCCTTGAAATTTTCTTTAATATCTTGAACAACGCCTCATGAAAGCAGCGACAAGATTACGTAAAACCGCCTTCTGTAGTGAAACAGCGTGGGGCTCATCGGGCCGAAGTTGGGAAAGTTCGGGAACAATAACTCGATTGAGCCTGCACATGCATTCGCATGTGGGGATGATCACAATATAGTTTCATAGTCATTAGAGCTCTGCGAATATCAAAATTTTGGGTGTGAAACGAATTTGATTAATGAAGTTTGTGAATCGAGTAATCGTTGACAATTATTTGATTGGCAGACTGTAATTTTGAGAATGATTGCTGCTCAAGAGTTGCTTGTTTGCTTGCTTGCCACTTCCATTCCACTGTGCATATATCTCTCAAGATGTGTCGGGTACTTTAAAGCGAAATCACAGAAGAAAGGCTGGAGAGAATGGAAATTGGAAGTTCTGAAAATATCTGCCCTTGGGGAACGCATCGACTTTTCCAGACTGCTGTGGATGGAACCTGTAACTTTTTCTTGGAACACGAAAACGATCTAAAGTGTTTGTGTGAGAGAGAGGCATTACAACACGTCGCGCGCACGCACGCACGCACACATATCTCCATTTTACACCTTCGCCACGTCTGACATCTTGGTTCAGACAAGGTTTATTAGACAGCAGGTCTCGGCAACGAACCGGTAGTCCAAAGCAGAGTGCGCGCACACCTAAATTTAGTGATGAGAACCAGTGACAATGAGGACAGTGACAAACTGATCATGATAATGTACAGATGAGGTGGAAAAGCATTACAAATGTCCACAGTACCAACTCTGCCCGCATTGGCCTGTTCTCTTTTCTTTAAGGTGGGGCATGGTACCTGGAGCTATCTTTAACAAAATGCAATATAAGTGTGCGGGTGTATGTATTATTCTGCCAATCTCAACAATATAATTGTTTTTCTGTTACACATTTGGTTATCATATTAATTAGATGTTCATTATTAATTGGTGTGACAATAGGTAAAAATAAATCCATACATTGCTCCAACAGCAAGGCAGCACGGAACACAAGGGCATATATAAAGACCATACATTTACTTATTTATCTCTCCAGCATTGAAAAGGGTACGAGCAAGAAAAAAGGAACTTACAAATATCATAAATAGCCCTTTGTAGAAAAGGGGTAAGTCACGAGAAAAAAAAAAAAAAAAAGAATCGTACAATAAAAGAAGTACTTGGAGAAAGCTACACAGAATCTAAGGTGACACTGTGCGTTGAGATTTCAGCGATGAGTTCAAAAATGGAACCTTGAGTTTGGTTTTTTCCGCTGCTAGTAGACCTATGACTCTGAAGTCAACGACATCGCAGTGTGCAGGTTACAGTGTTCTTTAAAACGGCGCAACTTGCCTAAACAAGTCACCGCGGTATGCACATATACAGGCACAAAGAAGCTACAAAAGGACCTGACAAGTTTGTAATACTGCCTTGTAGAGATGTACAAGCACTTGAAGCCAAGGTAATTTAGTAGAAAGGAATGCGAAGATTTTGCAGTGTATCTTGCTCAAATCAGAACTTTTTAAATGTGATAAGGCTTTCATTATGTGAGAAATGCTGGTGGACTCTGGAGTGATATGAACGGTCAAGTAAAGGCAGGTCGAGGCTAGCTTTTATGAGTTATGCACTGCGTGAAGCTTGGCAAGTGGTTCTGCACGGCTTCGGGCTTTTTGGTGGTACATTTTTGCACTCTATGTTCGTTCGTATTATTGTAGCAAGAATGCTTTTTTCTGTCGCATTCTGTCGCTCGCGGCCACATTTGACCGGTCTCATCCGTCACTGCAGGGGTGGACGTCGGTCTCATCGTCGGATGTGCCGTGGGTGGAACCATCGTCATGTGTATCGTCGTCTGCGGAATCTACATGTTGGCACGATGGTGAGATATGCAGCCTGGTTCACTTTATTGAGTTCAGTCAGTAGAAAATCGCATGGTTGAAAAGAGCAATGCGAATTTATAAAAATGGCATTCCTGGGTAGCTTTGCACACCCGCAGACTGTAATTTCTTGATACGTATTTCCCCCTTTTTTTTTTTTTTTTTTTTCCTGTACGCTTACTTTTATGGGCACTGGACTCCATTACTCAAGCTCGAGGGGACCTCAGGACTTAAAATTTTTATTCTCAGTAGTTCTCATAATGTGCTGTTTATCATTTCTCAGTTCAGCAGCAGCGTCATGGACAGTTCTGCATGATTGGCAGTAATGTTTCTGTCAGCGATCTTACTGGTGCTAGCCATTGTTCTGTACATGCGTGCTTGTGTAATAAATATACAAAATCTGTTGTCCCATGACAGCTCGTAGCCCCTTCCTATTCTCGGGATGATTTTCCACATGGCAGCAGTGCGCTGCGGCGAAAGTGACATTGAAAAGCCTCGGGAAGTGTCAACTACTTCCAGTCTTTACTTCGTGTAAATCCTTTGCCGCGTTTAGTTCAGTTGGCCCCTCGATGTTCATGAATTCAAAAGGGGTATTCAGCAATATGAGTCGCCAGAAGAGTCACTATGATCGAAAAGAAACCAATCCTGTATGTTTGCTGCATCCAAAAGTGTTACTAGAGGATGTATGAATAGTTTCACACGCTATAGTCATAATGTAAATTGATATATGTGCTTTAGTCTTGCAACACTCTTATATCGCTAATTATCTGTTGTTTAGTGCCTTGCTATCTTTTTGTTTCTATTATTGTTTTGATTATAAGGTTCCTGTTAAGTGAAAATTGTATATTATTGCCACCGTCTTATGGTTTTTTCAGTACCTTAATTGCTTTTTGCTTGTAAACCACTTTCCTCCATAAATCTACCGAGAGTGTTCAGAATAAAACAATAATTAGTTAAGTAAGTAAGTAAACAAGATCACCATGAACTAATCAAGGTGGACGATTGGGCGAGTTGGTGATTCATGATCAACGTATGTAACTGCGCGGTAGTAAACACGGACGACAAGAAGATACAAGGACAAGCGCAGCAGTCCTTGTATCTCTGCGCTTGTCCTTGTATCTTCTTGTCGTCCGTGTTTACTACCGCGCAGTTACATACGTTGATCACCATGAAGTCACAGCTAGAGGTCACCGTTTTGATGAAGGCGACAAGAAGTAAAATTGCGGAAGAAATGTCATGTTATCGAATGCCAGCCTGTGCTCTCATGAGTGGTGCACACAGTTTTTGGTGAATGTGACGTAAAAAAGAAAAAACTAATAGGAGACAGAAAAAAAAAAGTTGCTTACAGAAAGATCGAAAAATGGTACTCTAGGTTCTGAAGTTCGGCCTTGCGTAGCTAAAGGCAGAGCGTTGGCACTAATTATCTTCCCTTATATCGTCTCTAGGGTCAAGAATAACGTGGACGACCTGAAAGAATTCAAGATTCAACTTCCCGATGGCTTGGATTCTTCAGATGCAGTGAGTTTGTAGTATTTCCGTCTGCTGATGTGTTGGTCGCATGAATTTTTTTCACCGAGACTCTCACAAAACATTGTTGTCTAGGATTCCCGTGATGAATGCGGGTTGAAACTGCGATACCAACGTGAATTTGTCGGTGATCAACTTCCGCTAGTGAATGGCTCTGCAGCTGTTGACCAAGTTAGATGGACAACAAAAATGACCATCTTGGGAGTAAAATAAGCTTCATCCCTGGCATGACATTCATGTTACAGCACAGAATATACTTGTGCTTTAATTATTGCGTAAATCTATTTTGGAGTAGTCTTTTTCCACATCACTCCCAGGTCTTCATGACTACTTTGTGTGTAAAGTCATTTTGTTTTGATGAGGCCAGTTATTTAGAGGTACAGAATGCAAGGGGTACAGAGTGAAAGTAGAGAACCAGTCACATTAAGGGGGGCGGTGGCTTTGAAAAAAAAACTTTTTTATTTGTTGACCTACAGCAATTAAATTTGGCATGCATACTCATAAGTGTCTAGAATAGGGAAATATGCAGTTTCATCATGATAGCTTCAGTAGTTCTCAAGTTACATAATGCTACACGATCCAATTACATGGTCTGCTCGTGGAAAGCCTAGCGCTGCAACAAAACATGCCAGGAAGCTGCGAATGATGTTGATCTTTACTCAAAAGAAAGCTACAGGGTATGACACTCTCGGAATTTTTTAATAAGTTCTCGTTTTTTTTTTAGAGATCATCATGGCTGCCGACACACATTGTCAGAAACAATGGCACGGACAAATCATCGTCTAGAAAAATAACAGGGCCACAAAACAGAAATTGAAGATTGCTGTACCCACAAGCAGTGTTCAGGGATTCAGGGAAAAAAAACAGAATCAAAATCGGTCCAGTCATTCTCGTGCTACTCTTTCCACGAGCAATGCACGATGTCCAAAACACACTTGTGAGAAAAAGCCTGTCGAAGTTTTCGACAGGCTATTTTTCAATGAACTTTTTTGTTTCTTGTTGGATATTGATGAAAATTGGCACAGACACTAAGAATAATTTCACAGTGCTTTCATAAAAATTTTGAAGCAATACCACAAATACTTTACGAGAAACAAATGATTTCTTCACTGAACCATGTGGAGGGGCTGAGCATAATGTCAAAAAAAAAAAAAACAGTATTGAGAAAGCTGCGTTTAAAGTTTCAACTTTTCTTTACGTCTCTAAGACACCTAAAAATTGTGATCTCAGGTTTGTCTTGTGATATTTGACTTCTTTTCATGATTTACTCCTTTTCATGAGTTACAAAGAACAAGTATCAATTTTAAACCAAGTTCTTTGTATGAAGGAGTGGTGTGATAAGTTATGACATAAAAGATTGTAATTGAATAAAACCATATACTGAAATTATTAAACATACTTTTTTGTGCTGAAGTTGTAATTAGTGTAATGAAGTACTTGATTACAAATATTCACTGAACTTTTTTTTATTTGGAGAGAAGTTTATTGCATCAGAAAAATGGATCACACCATGACGGCCTATGCCTTCTTTCCAAATAACAAAGTTATGGGCAGAAGACTGGTGGCACGGGAATTTCTAGCAGCATAATTAATGACATGAAACGGGCATATAAAAATTCGTGCCCCTGATTCACACAAGCTCTTTCGCCGCTCTAGCCGTGAAACGCATCATCATACAGCCGGTCGCGGAAATTCTAATCTACAGCAATTCATTAACCTCGGAACATTCATAGACGTTCGTGGAGATATCAAGCACGGCTCCAAGCACGTCTGAATCGCATCACAAAAGCTTACTGACGGCACTCCATATGACCGTGGGGTGCGCGGCCGCGTGGACAGTGCAGCCGGCGCGTAATGCACTTGCCGGCGGCGTTCGATGACGATCCGCGAAATGAGTAACTACGAAGACAAAAAATCGGCACGCACTGCACTTGGCATCGCTTTTTCGAATGACGACGCGCGAAACTGCTAGCCGCTGTTCCGAGCGATCCTTGGCAGTGAAGGGGGGGGGGGGGGGGTGACGAGCTTGACTGTGTTGTCCGCTGCCGATGCGTAAAATGCCCGTAGAATATTCGGAGGAGCTAGCGAGTGATGTGGTACATTCCTTGCGAAGAAGCACGTCACCAAGAGTGCGCTTGCGCGTCGTTCCTGCCTGCAGTCTCGCTGTCAGCGGAGTTAGGCCTAAAGCCGACTCCGATGACGCGCCGCACTCGTAGACCGCCATGCGCCCGCTCGTAGTAATCTGATCGTGCATCCGGTGCAGCCACTCGTAGTAATCAGATTGTGCCGCCGCTTACAGCTTCGTTGCTTGCGAAGAAACACGTCGCCACGAATGCGCTAGCGGGTCGTTCCTGCCCGCAGTCGGCGGAGTTAGGGCTAAAGACGACTTCAATGACGCGCAGCGCTCGTAGACCGCGCTGACGCTCGTAGTAACCTGATCGCGCATCCGCTTACTGCTCGTAACTAAAGCGTAGTTATATCTTAAGTGATTATCAAGCCGTGAACACGTCACGAAGTGGCGATTTTCGAGAGCCATGTCCTCGCGACGCACAAGCAGCAGACGATGATCTCCCGGAGCGAGCATCGGGCCATTGGTGAGGCGAGCTGAGGCAACATGGCGGCCACGGCCAATCAAGGGCCTCAAAACGACCTTCAAACATTTGCTTTTTGCTCGCTTGTTGTTGAAGGGAGGAGCCAGCTGAGGCGGGAAAGTTAAACACGGAAAAATGCTCTTTCCGATGAGCCCAAGAAGCCGGCTTCCGGCCCAAGCATAGCGAAGCTATTATTTTTTGAAAATCGCCGTTTTCTCGCCATTTCCAGAAATATTTTTGCTACCTAGGTGGGTGAAACGAATTTTCCGAAGCACTTCTGCGCGGTTTTCAGTGTAGATATTTTGGAACCAGATAGAAAAAGGGTTCCAGAAACTGAAAACTTGAGTTTCAAAAAATCGATTTTTTTGCCATTTTTCGCGATCCCAAAGCCGCGTCCCCCCTTAAGAGGCATTTGTCTCATTAAAGATGCAGTTTCGTTGATATTTTTGTTTACTGCGTGTTTTTTGGTGTGCATAGATTTGTTTACAATAAACCTATTCCTTCCTTCCATATTTTTACTTCGGAGATGAGAGTTCTAATCAACGAACGCCTCGCACAAGCACGCTTCTGTCTGTATATAGAAGCTTTGCGCTGCGTAACTACGCAATGTGTAGAGTGGCATCGATAGGTGCGAGACTATTCGTTGATTCAGAATTCAACCATACGTTCATTTTGCGTTTGCTTGCGTTGCAGAATCAGATGCACAGCTTCAAAAACGCCAAGAATGGTTCTGCTGGGAAGACGAGTGAAAGCAACCGGAGCCCGCACATCTCCTACGGCCGGATGGGCTGCTTCTCTGCCGCTGACAACGCTGGTCCTAAGAAACGCCACGACTCTGGGCGTTCTCAGGGCAGCAGCTCTTCGACAGAAGAGGTAAGCAATAGGTGTGCCTGAATAATGGAGTGCTTCAGATACTCGCACGTTTTAATGCATTTCAATGCAAATAAATGAAATCAAAGGAAAATTTATTGTGCTAAAACAGAAAAAATGCGGAAACAAATATTTATTCCCATTGCCTAAGCAGCTAGTGATGGGTCCAATAAGAAAAAAAAATGAAAGTTCTAGTGAAAATATCATAATAAGTGACAAATATTTACTGAGAGAACTATACTGAAAAAAAAAAAAACGAACACACTAAATATGACAGAGTTTAAGCAAAAATACAATAGTGAAGATATTATACATAAACAAATATCACACAGAACTTTAATTTGTTTCAGAACAAATGTGATAATTTCCAAAAAAATTTTGAAGTATTTGAAACAACAAATTGATGGATGTATTTTTTGCATACAACTTGCCTGAAAACTCAATATAATATTGTGGTGTGGGGCCACTGTGTTGTGAAAATGTCTGTCAGGGAAATCTACTCTCCTGTCAAGCCACACTTCAAGGTTGAGTGTGCAAATTACCTGCACCCTGATTGATATTTGTTTAAAGTTTCAAAACATATTATAGTGTTATCGAGCCCTACATAATGTAGAGGGTTAAATGGGCCCTATATGGCAATTTCTAAATTTTGCTTATTTTATCACTGATAATTTTCAGCCTAGTTTGTCTTCCCTGCTTATAATGTGTCCCCATTTTTTTGCATTCCTAATTGTTATTTAACATTGAATTTTCCAGCTTAGTGGTTTGCAGTTGTCATGAAAAGACTATGGGTTTACTGTAACAAGTTTTTCTCAAATTCCGGCGTGCCATGCTAAAATTTGCAAAAAATCAGAAAAACGATAGTTGGGGAAAATTTCATGGTTACTCAGTCAGTGAGAGCATTCCTTTTTTGACCATGCCTATTTGGAGCTACCAAGTTCAGGAGTGGGAGAAGCTCTGGAATTATTTCCGATATCTTTGTGCTAGGCATTGTGACAAATCACAGGGGGTTATGGCATCAGTTTATACCTGCGCTTTTTACAAGTTCCCTGCCAACCATTTCAGTTGCTGTACAAGAAGACACGGCGTGCAGACACCTTCGGCCGCAACCCCAGTGGTGACAGCAGCGGTGGCAGCACTAATGGCCAGGACAGTGTTGTGTCCACCAGCACGGCGCGCACGGGCGCCAATTCATCGTGCGACTCCGGTGCCGAGAGTGACCCCGCAGCACCCCCTTCCCCCGACTGTCTACTCCTCGCCGGAAACCACACCCCGCTCGCTCGTTGCCGGCCCAATCTTCCCAAGCTCGACGAAGACAGGGTCCGGGAGAGTCAAGACTCTGGGCTCGACACCGAAGTGACGCCCCCTATCGTGGTTCCCTCGTCAGACTCATCGCAACCGTCCTACAGCAAACTCGTGGTGACCCCAGACGTGCAGGCACCACTGCTTCACAGTCAGGCCCTGGCTACGAGCGAGCCATCGCTATTTGATGGAACAGAGAACGTTCCAGAACCCATCGAGCCCCTCGCACCGTACAGCAAGTTTGGTTTGGCAAGAAGCAGTGAGGACGTGTCCACGGCACCTTACACCATGTGCAGACTGTCTCCGGCCACGAGGAGGCTGGATGGGCCCCCGGCACTTCCCTACTCCCAGCTTGCACTTCGGCAACAGCCAGGCGTAAATGGCTTGCCGGCAAATGTGTTTCCAAACGCAGACGTCACTGTCGGGCTTGCGCTGGAACAGCCCAGGCTAATGCCGAACCTCAAGAACGAGCCCATGCCGTTGTTTTCAAAGCCGCAACCAAGCGCATATGTCACTGTGGGGCAAGCCATGAAGACCCAGCCGCCCATGACCGAGCCACAGTCGGGCCCAGCCTACTCCAAGTTTGGCATCCAGCCTTCGAAGCCACTTACCAGGCCGAACGTGGCGGCCTACGTGCCGCTTCAGGCCGTAGTCAATGTACGCCAAGCTGCCCTCCCAGCTACCAAAACCGTGCCTGCCGAAGAACCCGATCCCCGCGACAACCACATCCGCGACGCGGACTCCTCTTCAGATGACATGGCCATAGTTGGCGACGACAATAGTAACAATGCTTCGCTCGAGGACTTTTCATTTTCAAGTGCCTCTGGGCCTGGTGCGGACGAACTTGTGGAAACCTGTCAGTCGCCACAGAACATGTCGGAACAGACACCTGTGTCTGTTGACCCTGCAACAAAGCCACCCCCTCTAGATCTGACCAGGGAGCCACAGATTGCATCCAATGGCTACATGCGCCTGCCGTGCGAGTCTCCAAGTGAAACACAAAGTGTGACTCCCTACGTGACGCACGGGGCTGCCGTTCACTGGGGGCGTTCCGCACCCAGAGACAACGAGACAAATGTGGACAATAGTGCACTACCTCCGGCAACATCGGCACCGTATGTTGTGCTGCCCAATACAGCCGACCCCATCAATTCGAGGACTTCTGCGGTCAGCTTTGTGCCCGGCGTCAAGCCAGAGCGCGTGGACTGCTCGGTGTGACTCACGTGAGGGCCTATAGGAAGGTATGCTGTTTCTAACGCAGATACAGTGCCGCTGCTGGCAGCTTGCATATTTCGCGGCTGCTCTGTGCGAAGGGGTTTCTTGTTATGTGGCCGCAGCCGTCGAGATGTCTTGGGCGGGTCTGTAACTTGCCGTGTTGGATTATCACTTCTCTCTCTCTTGTTTTTACACCTGTCATATATTGTCCCCCCTTTGCGACAGTCTGGTAACCCTCTCAGGGGAAAACAAAAATAGTGGGGTGGTTTCTTTATATCTGACACTCTAGTCATGAGCGGGAGTGCTTTTTACCGTTGCAGGCTTGTCTCTCAGGACAGCAAAGACTTTCGGAAGGAACAGCCGCGAGCTGTAGTGTGGGAATAGATGCGAAGCATTTTTCGTTACTATTGTAGCTTATTCAGGGACAAGGACGTTTCCGTGAGGTGAGCGGAAGGACGAATCGCATCGAGGGCTCGTGCCTGCTCATTGTCATAGTCATTCACCCTCATAAACCAGCCTGGTGAGCTCATCTCAAGCACGTGTGAGTAGGTGTAAAAGGAGGCTTTTGTTCGCCTGTTTTGTTCAGGAGTCTGCGCCTGCCAATGTGTTGTGATGCAGCATTTTGCATTTCTGGAGGCAAACCCGGTAGTTGCTGAATCGTCTTCAAGCCTCTGCACTGCGGCTGACAGTTTCAAGCCTGTGCACTGCGGCTGACAGTTTGTTCAAAGTGTGCACCATGTGGCGTAGGCTTTAACGTTCTGGCAAAGAACAAGCATAACTTGGCAGTCATTCTTGTGGCTTGCCCAGTACAAGAGCATCTCTTTAGTTGTGCCAAATAAAAGCACGGCATATGTCCTTTCTTGTTTTTCGTTTTGCAGAGTTCGTTTTTATTTTATTCCATGCTGTCTGTGTAATGTCACAAGCTGTTGCAAATTGTAAAAAAGTTCTCTTCCCTGTTCTCTCTATTTTTTTTTTTTAATTTCACAAGAATTATGTACAGGCACGAAGCTTCTGAATCGTCTGTAGCATGTTTTCCGTTTTTGGCATAGTTTGAATTTTGTGCGATGTTCATTGTGATTGTGCAATATGTTTTGCTTCAGTGCATTTTCCAGCGATCCTTTCGGATTGTACAGTGTAGACCTCTTCAGATTTCAAAGGGGAAGCTTTCTGCACTCTTGCAGGGCAAATGCCTGTCTCTTTGCGTGAACTTGGAAAATTTTCACTGCGGCTAGATTTTGTCATCGTTCAGCAGGTGCAAGATTTCTTTTTTCTTTTTTGAAAGGTACGGCTTTTGTAGAATGAAGGCTTCTGCGATCGTGAAGGGTCATTTCAAACGATAGCTTTAGTGCACGAGCTGTCCTGGGACAAGCAAGAGCGACCGACCTCAAATTTGTTGGACTTATTCTTGACACAATAGCTATTTTCCAGTAAATGTGGAATGTTTGAACACTTGGTGTACTTAGGTGCAAGTGTTTATGAACAGGTCCATCTCCAATCGTTATGCTTTACCTTAACCTTTGAGGCCTTTGGGTGTACCTTCACTTCTTCCGTCAATCGTAAGTGATAACTGCGCTGTTCTAAATCGCGTATTCATGACCAGCGCCTTGGCCTACTGCATTGTTGTCATCACATCATTGCATTTCATCAAACAGGTCTCGGAGATGAGCATACCTTTTGATCAGACATTGAAGCACCCCTCTTCCATGATGTCTTGTTTCTGTCGTAACATTATTTGACAGTTTGTGCAATTCGCCATGGGAGCTCAACAAAATTGCCGTTTCAGTAATTAGGTGGCAAAATGATTGCATAATTGCTTGATATAAAAATTGAGGCAATCAATCAAATATATTCAAGATGGCATAGAAAGGCTGTCTAGAATGCGAACTACTAACGAGCTGTTTTGAAAACATTTTGGCTTAGTATGCATGCCCAAGCTAGTCGGGACAGTTGTGGTCACAGTAGATAAAATATCCTGGTAACCGGTCCTGTGGCCCAAGCAGCACATTATTCCCCACTCAATATTTCCATTGGTTTTTCAATTCATTGTGAAGCTGGTTAGACCTGTGCTTTATTCCCTTAAATATTTGCAGGTGATCCAAAATAATAGTACTGCACAGAAAATCGTTGCCAAGTAGAACTTGTTATCCAGTATACACAAAAATGCATTGGTTCAAGCGTTGTTCTTTCTACATTCTTTGTATTTATTGCACCCGTTACTATAATGCCTCAGTTCATGAATAGGCATTACAATGTAGACATGAAAGTGAATGTAATTAAGTGAATTTCACTGATGAGCAGTCCTATTGCTGATGACATGCAGAGTAATGTACAGTCCTGCTCAGCTTCACTTCTTTGTTGTATTTAACTCCTGTTTCTCGTACTATTGCGCAAGTGCTCCTCTATCGCCGTTCTCGTCTCATCAGTTCCATCTCGTACACATCTGTGAATAAACCCATTTGCATATCTGGTGCTCGGCTCATCAGCTGCGCTGCTGATCGCTGTAAAGAGGCATGCAGCGCCCACCTGCGTGTTTGGCCATTGGTGCTAAGTGTCACTGACGCCGGTGGCAGAATGGGGCACTCTTTGCAGAGTCCTTCGTGTGTTTGTGTGCTCTAGGCATTTGTGGTGAGGCATTGCGTCTTGCTGTACGCACAATCGTGGCCTTTTCACAGGCTAGAATAGTGGAAATGCTGTAGCATGGTGTCGCGCGTTGCATCCTCACTATTTTATTACATCACTTGCGGCAACCAGCTTTGAGGCCACGCGTCATGTTTGGCACTGCATGCAGGGGTGTCTCGTAATAGAGAAACAAAGAAATGAGAAAATTGACTCTAAATTTCTTTAACAGGAACTGTCTTGGCATGCAAAGCATGTCACGGAATGAGGCAGGAATGTATTATCTCATTACAGCCAGCTCTAACATCGGTCAGCGCTGTTGCTTTAGGTACTCGGGCCTCTCACTTTTCGCTTGAAAGTTTGTGACGGATTCTTGGTGGTTGCAAAGAGTTGACGCTTAGGCAAATTGGTAAGGATACATTTCTAAATGTTAACAGCTCATAGATGGTCGGGAAAGCCACAAGAGAAACGGAGGCAGAGAACGCTCCTTGCCTCCGTTTGTGGCATCACTTAAAGCACCTTCTACATGCTGCTAACATTTAGAAATAGTTTGCCTTGACATTTTTCTAAAACAAATTTTATAGTATTGTTTTTATTCTGACTAGTCTTTACATGGTTCATTACTGGAAACATTTCAGTGCGAACACAATAGAAGGCAAAACTCAAGGCGAGAAGACAAGCGAGCGCGAACTGGCAACTCTGTTTTCTCTGTTTATTAAAGGAAGTAAACGAAATATACACCGGGGTTGCTCAAGAGCGCATGTGCGCAAGAGCAAAAGAAACGAGCAAGAAATTGAAATGAAACAAGAACACAACATGAGTTATTTTTTACTCAAGCGGTATCTACAACGTACAACAGGTGGTAAAGGTCAAGTATGGCCTAATAGGGTGAACTTCTTGTCAGTGGAAACAATCTAAGGGCTGTTTACCAATTTATCTGCACACCTGATATTTTCGAAAGGCTTCTACTGTTTCCAGAGTTAGCTTGTGTTTGTGATAAAACAAAATGTTTGTGTCACGGCAAACAGGATAACATTGAAAACTGCTGCAATGCTCAGCCAGGTGGGAGTGACTGCTTTGGTTTAAAGATTTTATATGTCCATTTAGGCGAGTGTTAATGCACTAGCCAGTTAAGTGCAGTAAACCAACCACCTCTATCCTGCATCTCTCAAACTCTCCACTTTTTTTTTTTTTTTTTTTTGGTAGGCAAACATATTTTCGCCTAAATTCGTCAATTTTTTTTTTTTCGTCCACTGCACGTCCTTTGTTTTTTGTTTTTTCTTGCTTGTTTCTTTATTATACACATGCGCTCTTGAGCTACCCTGGGATACATATTTCGTGTACTTCCTTCAACGAACTGAGTTGCGTGTTTGCATACGTTTGTTTTCTTGCATTACGTTTTCACTACTATTATGTGCGCGCCGAAATGTTCCCAAGAATGTCCTCGAAACTGACTCGCCCAACTTCATACTGTTAGATTATTCATTAGTATCTACCTACTTCTGAGCCATGAAATTTTTTTTCTTTCATGGTTGAACCAAGAAACTGCTTCTGCTGCTCTAGTTTACTATCTGCTTAAGGATTTGAAAAGACAAATATCAATTGGTCAACCGCCACTGGAGAAGCACATATGCTACCAGCTCTAGTTGTAAATCCAACTCTTGGCCACGATGACTGCGTTGGGATGTAGGCGAAATGCTGTAACTGTTGCATGCTTAGATTTAGGTGCCAGTTAAAGAGAATCCCAGTTAGTCTGGTTTTATTCAGAGCCCCCTCCCAATCACTAAGCAGCACTTGACATGAGACGTGCGCTTCTAAAAAAAAATTGTGGCATCTGTTGTCGATCAACCATTTGGCATTTGCCAGCAAGCCAAGAGTTTCCATGTGGGCAACATTATATGTGTAAAAAATGGAATAACTGTTGACACATTTGTTTCTTTTTCCACTTTGGGAATGCCGTGGCTTTCATGCAGAGTGTGAGATATTTGCTATTGTGGCAGTGCAGTGTTAGGGCTTGTCCTCGCAGAGAGTCAGTTTCGTAGCCAGTACCTCTTACTGAAGCGAAAAAAAAAAAAAGTCTCGTGCAGTCACTTGTAACCTGGACCAAGCTTGCTTGTACTTGAGGCTGCCTTGAGAGAGATCCTTGAGACACAGGATCTGATTAACACTGCTACCACATTCATGGCACATTTTCCTGTTTTTTTTTTTTTATTTAGTCCGAGCATAGTTATCCTGCTTGGGCTGCGAAAATGGTATTACCACTTGCAGGCTAGTTTTGCTGCCTTTGTACTCGCAGCAAAGGTGCCATGCTCTGCAACGCGCTCGTTTTACTGCCCCACTTAGCGGTGGCGCGTGTTGAAACATCGTCAACGAAAGTACAAAACTACACGAGTCGAGGATGGCGGGGGTCTTCCCTTAGAGCTGTTATTGTTTTTTTTTTTCACCCTCAACCCCACACCCACCCCCTGTTCATTTTCTTCTATTATTCCCCAGAATCCTGTCTCACCATGCCAGATGATTTAACATATAACACTGGGCTTTTGTCGACGAGGGCCCACAAACATTTGAGGCGTCTTGTGTGTTTTGTTGTGTGTATGTAATATCATGTTGTGTATGCCATAATATAATGCTTGTGTGCCGATTGAGGCGGTTCACGGGAGCGCAAAAAAACGAGACAGGTGCCTGGTACATTTGCCTAGTGTTTGAGAAAAATTATAATAAAAGTCTGTTACATGCGTCCACATACCTGTTTTCTCTTGGGTTGGCCCATGGCTAGTTTTACCGAACACGTATCAGTCGACTTGCACATTGTGGTCTATTTTCAGCTGACTTCAATGTTCAAAGTGTGTTTCCGTGCTCATGCAGTTGGGCCCTCGGGCAGCCAGGCTGCTTTGCCGGACACTAAATATCTGCAATTTCTCTAATTTTGCATTCGCAGGGTTTTTAATCAACATACTTTGTGTCGAGGGTCACACTGGGCCTTGTTATGCACTAACCTTCAATGTACACTGAAACCTCTATATAATGAAATATACGAAAAATGGTCTTGCAATAGTGTTAGGAATAAACATAACAAATTGTTTGATATTACGAACTTATTTCGTGTAAGATGCACCTTTGTTATAATGAGGTTTGAGTGTACATGATGTTTTGCACGTGCCGTCATTGGTCTATCAATCACTCCTAGTGGGTATTAGTCACCGCCAAAGGAAATCGTCATCAAGAGTACAAGAAAATAACCAGGTAAGATTCGAGAACACTTCCTTCACATATAGGAGGCTGCTCACCACTTCTGCTGAACGGAGGGCCCTGGTACTACCTTGTGTGTACAGACAGGTCCACTGTTAAAGGGAACACAAATGTTTGGATTTCACTTTTTCGCAAATGCATCGGGGAATAGATTTGCATAGGACTGCAGGTGATTGAGAGTTCAGCCTCCTTTTGACAGACTGGTGTCATGGATAAACATCGTTTCCTTATCCACTTGCTGTTAGAATGCCGGTAATATGAACACTGATCATTATTGTGTTGCCTACAACAGTGGATCGTACTGTACATGGCATTATTACAAGTCATAATGAGGGCACAAGCCTCGTTCCTATGCTTAGACGTCTTATCTACTAAACACCCACATGTCTAAGCCTAGGTACTCCGCAGAACTTTGATGGCGTCTAACAGGCTGCACATCATATAAGAGACAGATGGAGAGTAGGGGTTCTTTCGCTTTAAAGGGCCCGTAAACCGCCCAGAGGTGTAAATTCAGTTGTGGAGGTGGAATGGTGCCCGAGTGTACGACAAACACTGAGCCGTGACAATTTTTCGAAACGGTGCAGTAATAGCGGAGTTAATTAGACGTGTTTGAGTTAAGAAACCGTGACGACCACACCTTTCGCTCTCTCCTGCGCTTTTTGCTGGTGTCCTCTACCACGCCGTCTTGCCCTCTCACCGAGCGCCCCTCCCAATCTCCTGTTCTCGGGTGCCATACGTCATCGCTGACGTGCTACTTGAAACACCGTCTATTTCCGGTTGCAGCGACCCCAACCGTCGACTCCGTCAGTTGCGTGCTTGTTGGCAAACCGTGGCTGCCGTAATCGTGCCGGTATGGAACCTGCGTGTCGCACATGCCTTCAAAGGATTCACAACGTGATGGACCCGTACGGGGAGACACCGTGCCCCGCACGTGTTACACGCACGCAGGCAACATGACGAACAACAAGCAGCGCGGACAGCTGCTTGCAGACTGGCCGCGAGTCGAGTCGTAGGCTCTTGCTCGACAGCATATATCGCATATTTGAGGCGGCGCGCCAGAGAGGTGGCACGGCGCGTCACGTGGAGGCCCGAAAGGCTCTAAAAGAAGGAGGGATTATTTCTTGGAATCGAAGGAGCGCCGGCTGGTTGTAGCACTGCCACGTGCAGAATCGTTAATCGCGACGGTATTCTGCACACAGTGCGCGCGGTTACTTGAAATGCTTGAAAAAATATCTGAGGTGGTTTACGGGTCCTTTAAGTCGATGTTGGTCTAGCCAAAGGAGCGCTTTGAAATACTTCTGTCGATTGCTTGTGTAGTGGTCTTGCAGCGGCATATATATATATATATATATATATATATATATATATATATATATATATATATATACACATGGAAGATGACAGGATAGGCATAAAATAATGAGCAGGATCAAATGAAACATCAAAACACTAGAAGAGATAGATCAGATAGCAAATGAAATACAAAAAATAACTTAGTGTCAGTCAACGTAGCCATGTACTTTAGAAGGCACAAGTACCGGTATTAGCGACGCATCATAAATACGTCTTGAAGCGCGTACCGAGTCCAACTTCGCGAGTGCGTAAACTACTTTTTATAAACACATGCATGGTTATTGGTTGTATTGCAGCAACACTCGGTATCTGTCTGTGCCGGGATGGCTACAGCTCTCTTATTAGTAGAGTACAATATACCCAAGGTAGTCAAACATTTTTAGGGGCGAAGCTCCTTATAGCGGCACCCGTTCGTCCCTTGAAGTTGCGTAAGTTTCACTTTATGCTCTAAAAGTGGCAAAAACGCTATCACCCAATTACGTGATCTTTGCCACAACCACGACCTACTGTAGTGCTGACCTGCCTAGATGGTGGGGCTCCTATGGGAGCGAGTGTCTCCATGTAGTTCTAGCACTCACCGTAGGTGGCGCTGGGTAGGGCCGCCAACTAGGTTGGTTGGATCGATGGATGTACCGGCAGCGACCTTAAGATCGGGTAGCGGCTGACGCCACCTAGCCACAATATTAAGTACTATCACTATGATATCAATGGCCGTTGTTGGCTGTAGGTGACGCCACCAACGTTGAGTGGTTCAACGAAGGCGGGGACACTCGCTCTTATCACAACCCTGCCTTATGGCTAGGTCAGCAGTACAGTAGGTCGTACTTATGGCAACGATTACGCACTTTGATGGACTCACTTTGCTAGAAAGAGAAGGAAAAATAGAACATAGATGTTTGTTTGCTTTAAGGTACTACGCTCGCTATGGCATTGATTAGCTACGCCAAGGCCGTTGAGGTACACCTTGTGTCTTTACTGGGTGAAACGTGAGTCCGCGAATGACCCCACCCGCACCGCTTGAAGGTCGCTTAGGCAGGGGTATATATAGGCGAGAGCTAGTATATTCTTTTTACTCATTTGTCCTGTGACGCTAAGCCTAACGCGTTTTTGCCACTTTCAGAGCATAAAGTGAAAAATGCTAAAAGGTGTATACATGTGATCGGCTATATATAACCCTCACAAAGCGACCTCCGAGTGGTGCTGGTTTAGGGACGTTGTAAGGGAAGATTGTGCAAAGAATATACAAGGTGTATGCTAATGTCCTCGCCGTAATTATTCTATATGGTTATGAGCACAGTACTTTTATGAAAGAAATCTCTACTTGCCTCTTATAATGATAAAGTTTTCTTTGTAAATCTCCGCAGAGCGGACATCGAAGCGGGACATTCAAACTTCACAACGCTCTCTTGTTCGTTTTTCGTCCAAAGGTGTGCCAAATGGGCCAAAAAAATTTCCCCACGGTCTGTATTGAGGGGAAGCCAACCACTTGCAGTGTGTTGCATTGTGGGTGCGGTGGCGGGAAATTTTTAAATACCTTACTATATATCCGCTATATATCGCACAAAGAAGCCGAACCAAGTGCGCAGTTAACTCCATCAATCCATGGTGTGCCGTCATACAAAACGCTGGTCTCGGCGGGACTCATAAAAGCATAAACTTTTTCGAGTTGTTTTCAACGTGCATTGCGGGGAAGCCAACCAACAAGTGGAATTTACACCTCAGTAACAGGGTGTTCATTGCCAAGACTTACTCCACTATTCACCTGGCCAGATGGCGATGTTTTTAATAGAGCGAGTAATTCCAGCTTTCGTTCAACTGCTCACTGTTCGTGGCGCTACCTATACCATGATTATGTGCTACTCTACGGCGGTTTGGACGGCGCCAGAGTAAGAACCACTGCATTTTGTGATGAACGGCCGGCTTACATGGGACAATTTCTTCCCTTTGGTGCCTGGTCAAGATGGCTGTTCAAAGCGGTTAAGTTTTTATTCCACACTTGTTGAAAAACGTGGTAACCCGTAGAATTACATAGTGTAGGTCCGCCTATGTGATGTCGCGTGTATTTCTCCGCAAAGAATTTTAAAATGACGTCAATGTACTTATATTCAACTTATTTTTTTATTCGTGCATATTAATTGCGCGATATAAGAGCTCCGTTGGCCGAAATATGCCCACGATCGCTGAATGAGACGTCAGCGAACAAGTGGTGTATATCCCCACGCTGCTGGTAGGTTGCGGCCCTAGCGGCAGAAGTTACAAACCAGATGTGGGCGCTTGGGAAGGGCTGGTTGGGCAGGTCAACAGTTGACTATAGGTCGTAGCCATGAACACCTGGCTTCCGCGCTGAAACATCTCCTGGTTTGTTACCTTCATCCCAATGGACGTTGAAAACAAGCCGAAAAAGTTTATGCTCTTATCAGCGCGATAAGCCGAAACTTTTGTCTTAGGGTACACCATGTGTAAATGGAGTTACCTGCGTACTTGTTTGGGCTTCTTGGTACGGTACGTACCTTAGAAGTGTAGGGTATTTTTCAAAATTCGCGCCCCGCACCATTAATTCATTGGAGTGCAAGTGGTTGGCTTCTCCTCAATACAGACCGTGGGAAAATTTTTTTGACCCTATTCGCACACCTTTGGACGAAAAACGAACAAGATAGGATCAGGCAGTTTAAATTTCGAGCTTACATGTCCGCTGTGAAAAGATTTACGCAGTTAAATTTAACAAATTAAGATACATGTAGAGGTTTGTGTGATTAAAGATACGGTGCTCATAATCAGATATAATAATTGCGGCTGGGTCATTAACATACACAATGTATATTTTTTGCGTAAGCTTCGTTTACAAGGGCTTAAAACCGGCACGACTCGGAGGTTGTTTTGTCCAGGCTATATATAGCCGAACGCAAGCATATGCCTTTTATCACTTTTCACTTTATGCTTAAAAAAGTGCCAAAAAAAACGCGTTATGCTTAACGTCGCAGGACAAACGAGTAAAAAGATAATTCTTGCTTTGCGGTATATATACTGCCGCCTGAGCAACCTCCAAGCGGCCCCGGCTGAGTCATTCGCTGACGGACACTTTACAAAGGAACGACACAAAGTATACGTCAACGGCTTCGGCGTAGCTACTCTATGCGACAACGAGCGTGGTACCTTAAATCAAACAAACCCCCATGTGTCCCGTTTTCTGTGTTTATATCAAATTGAGACTACCGAATTGCGTGATCTTTGCCGTAAAGACGACCTACTCTACTCCTGACCTGCCCAGATCGTGGGGCTCCCATGGGAGCGAGTGTCTCCGTTTAGTTCTATCTCTCACCGTTGGCGGCGCTAGGTAGGGCCGCCAACGTGGTGGGATGGATCGAAGGATGTATCGGCAGTGAGCTTAAGATCGGGCAGCGGCTAACGCCACCTAGCTCCAATATTAAGTACTATCACTAATAAATCAATGGCCGTTGGTGGCTGTAGGTGGCGCCTCCAACGGTGAGCGGTTGAACGAAGGCGGGGACACTCGCTCTTATCATAACCCTGCCTTATGGCTAGGTCAGCAGTACAGTAGGTCGTACTTATGGCACTGATTACGCACTTTGATGGACTCACTTTGCTAGAAAGACAAGGAAAAGTAGAACATAGAGGTTTGTTTGATTTAAGGTACTACGCTCGCTATGGCATTGATTAACTACGCCGAGGCCGTTGAGGTACACCTTGTGTCTTTACTGGGTGAAACGTGAGTCCGCGAATGACCCCACCCGCACCGCTTGAAGGTCGCTTAGGCAGGGGTATATATAGGCGAGAGCTAGTATATTCCTTTTACTCATTTGTCCTGTGACGCTAAGCCTAACGCGTTTTTGCCACTTTTAGAGCATAAATTGAAAAATGCTAAAAGGTGTATACATGCGATCGGCTATATATAACCCTCACAAAGCGACCTCCGAGTGGTGCTGGTTTAGGGACGTTGTAAGGGAAGATTTCACAAAGAATATACAAGGTGTATGCTAATGACCCCGCCGTAATTATTCTATATGGTTATGAGCACAGTACTTTTATGAAAGAAATCTCTACTTGCCTCTTATAATGATAAAGTTTTCTCTGTAAATCTCCGCAGAGCGGCCATCGAAGCGGGACAGTCAAACTTCACAACGCTCTCTTGTTCGTTTTTCGTCCAAAGGTGTGCAAAATGGGCCAAAAAAATTTTCCCACGGTCTGTATTGAGGGGAAGCCAACCACTTGCAGTGTTGTGATTATGGGTGCGGTGGCGGGAAATTTGAAATACTTTACAATTATCGGGTATACATCGCACAAAGAAGCCGAACCAAGTGCGCAGGTAACTCCATCAATCCATGGTGTGCCGTCATACAAAACGCTGGTCTCGGCGGGACTCATAAAAGCATAAAATTTTCGAGTTCTTTTCAACGTGAATTGTGGGGAAGCCAACCAACAAGTGGAATTTACACCTCAGTAACGGGGTGTTCATTGCCAAGACTTACTCCACTATTCACCTGGCCAGATGGCGAGGTTTTTAATAGAGCGAGTATTCCAGCTTTCGTTCAACTGCTCACTGTTCGTAGCGCTACCTATAACATGATTATGTGCTACTCTACGGCGGTTTGGACGGCGCCAGAGTAAGAACCGCTGCATTTTGTGATGAACGGCCGGCTTACATGGGACAATTACTTCCCTTAGATGCCTGGTCAAGTAGGCTGTTCAAAGCGGTTAATTTTTTATTCCACACTTGTTGAAAAACCTGGGAACAAGTAGAATTACATAGTGTAGGTCCGCCTAGGTGATGTCTCGTCTTTTTCTCCGCAAATAATTTTAAAATGACTTCAATATACTTATATTCAGCTTATTTTTCATTTGTGCATAATAATTACGCGAAATAAGAGCTCCATTGGCCGAAATATGCCCACGATCGCTGAATGAGACGTCAGCGAACAGGTGGTGTATATCCCCACGCTGCTGGTAGGTTGCGGCCCTAGCGGCAGAAGATACAAACTAGATGTGGGCGCTTGGGAAGGGCTGGTTGGGCAGGTCAACAGTTGACTATAGGTCGTAGCCATGAACACCTGGCTTCCGAGCTGAAACCTCTCCTGGTTTGTTTTGTTACTTTCATCCCAATGGACGTTGAAAACAAGCCGAAAAAGTTGATGCTCTTATCAGCGCGATAAGCCGAAACTTTTGTCTTAGGGTACACCATGTGTAAATAGAAATAACTGCGCACTTGTTTGGCTTCTTGGTACGGTACGTACCTTATAGGTGTAGGGTATTTTTCAAAATTCGCACCCCGCACCATTAATTCACTGGGGAGCAAGTGGTTGGCTTCTCCTCAATACCGACCGTGGGAAAATTTTTTTGACCCAATTCGCACACCTTTAGATGAAAAACGAACAAGATAGGATCAGGCAGTTTAAATTTCCCGCTTACATGTCCGCTGTGCGAAGATTTACGCAGTTAAATTTAACAAATTATGATCCCCGTAGAGGTTTGTGTGATTAAAGATACGGTGCTCTTAATCAGATATAATAATTACGGCTGGGTCATTAACATACACAATGTATATTTTTTGCGTAAGCTTCCTTTACAAGGGCTTAAAACCGGCACGACTCGGAGGTTGTTTTGTCCGGGCTATATATAGCCGAACGCAAGCATATGCATTTTATCAGTTTTCACTTTCTGCTTAAAAAAGTGCCAAAAAAACGCGTTATGCTTAACGTCGCAGGACAAACGAGTAAAAAGATAATTCTTGCTTTCCGGTATATATACTGCCGCCTGAGCGACCTCCAAGCGGCCCCGGCTGGGTTATTCGCTGACGGACACTTTACACAGGAACGACACAAAGTTAACGTCAACGGCTTCGGCGTAGCTATTCTATGCGACAACGAGCGTAGTACCTTGAATCAAACAAACCCCTATGTGTCCCGCTTTCTGTGTTTATATCAAATTGAGACTACCAAATTGCGTGATCTTTGCCATAAACACGACCTACTGTAGTCCTGACCTGCCCAGATGGTGGGGCTCCTATGGGAGCGAGTGTCTCCGTTTAGTTTTATCGCTCACCGTCGGTGGCGCTAGGTAGCGCCGCCAACGTGATTGGATGGATCGAAGGATGCACCGGCAGTGAGCTTAAGATCGGGCAGCGGCTAACGCCACCTAGCTCCAATATTAAGTACTATCATTATTAAATCAATGGCCGTTGGTGGCTGTAGGTGGCGCCTCCAACGGTGAGCGGTTGAACGAAGGCGGGGACACTCGCTCTTATCATAACCCTGCCTTATGGCTAGGTCAGCAGTACAGTAGGTCGATTGATTGATTGATTGATTGATTGATTGATTGATTGATTGATATGTGGGGTTTAACGTCCCAAAACCACTATGATTATGAGAGACGCCGTAGTGGAGGGCTCCAAAAATTTAGACCACTTGGGGTTCTTTAACGTGCACCCAAATCTGAGCACACGGGCCTACAACATTTCCGCCTCCATCGGAAATGCAGCCGCCGCAGCCGGGATTTGAACCCGCCCTGCGGGTCAGCAGCCGAGTACCTCAGCCACTAGACCACCGCGGCGGGGCAGCAGTACAGTAGGTCGTACTTATGGCACCGATTACGCACTTTGATGGACTCACTTTGCAAGAAAGACAAGGAAAAGTAGAACATAGAGGGTTGTTTGATTTAAGGTACTACGCTCGCTATGGCATTTATTAGCTACGCCGAAGCCGTTGAGGTACACCTTGTGTCTTTACTGGGTGAAACGTGAGTCCGCGAATGACCCCACCCGCACCGCTTGAAGGTCGCTTACGCAGGGGTATATATAGGCGAGATGATGATGATGATGAACAAACTTTATTTAATTAGCAGAAAGGTCCTCTTCCCCGTTCAGGTGCAAGAGGAGAAGGGAGGACCAAACCTAGACGACGGCCATGATCCCATGGGCCCTGGCGGCGTCTTCGGCCTGCCGTATTAAGTGGGCTTGTAATTGAGAGTTAGAGCTGAGGAGCGCGGCATCCCATCCACTCCGGTCTGGAAATTCGCCTCTCATGGGGGCCTGCGGGCATGCCCATAAAATGTGGCTCAAGTCCGCCCTGTTGTGGCAAAATTTACATTTGTCCGAATGAAGTTCCGGCACGCAGCGGTTCATTGTTACCGGACTAGGAAACGTGTGGGTCTGGAGTAGGCGCCACGCCACCGCCTGTCCTTTGTTCAATGACGAGTGTGCGGGAGGATAAATTTTCCTGCTTAGCCTGTAATACTGCGTAATATCTCTGTAAGTGGTCATCCGCTCAAATCTCTCATCGTCCTCTTCGTTCGACCAGGGCAATCCAGAGGCTCGGTCTGTAAGTCCTCGAGCTGTCTGGTGTGCAGCCTCATTGCCGGGCAAGGAGGAGTGAGCGGGTGCCCAGACTATTTCTATTGTTCGTTGGTCTTTGCATCCAACCAATATTCTTAAAGCTATTTGGGATATTCGCCCTCGTGCAAAGTTTCTTACAGCCGTCTGCGAGTCGCTAACAATGAGTGAAGTCGAGGTGGATGCTATGGCCATTGCAATAGCTGCTTCCTCCGCCTCTTCTGCAAAGCTCGTTCTCACCGAGCCGCTGACCTTATGATTTCCTTTGTAGTCCACTACTGCTATAGTCATGTTGTCATTTCCTTTGTATTTGGCCGCGTCTACATATGTTGTTTCCGGTAAATCTTTTACGTTGTTATGTATATTTTTCGCTCTTTCAGCTCTCCTTGCTTTGTGATGTTCGGGGTGCATGTTTTTTGGATTCGGTAAGATTACTAAACATTTCCTGATTTCATACGGGATATCTTTTTTGGCGCCAAATTGATTTGCGTAGTTTATACCCAGTTCCTCTAGTATGGCTCTACCTGTTTTACTCTGCGTTAGTCTTTCATATTGTGCGATTCTTTGAGCTTCTATAAGCTCTTCTGATGTGTTGTGAAGGCCTAATTGAAGTAATTTATCATTAGAGGTAGTAATTGGAAGTCCGATCGCCTGTTTGAAAACTCGTCTAATGATTCTGTCAATCTTTTCTCTCGGCCACTTGCAGTCTGAGGTACGGAATCACATATACAATACGACTGATGACAAAAGCCTGTACCAGTCTTATCATATTATTTTCCTTCATACCATAGTGCCGGTTTGCAATTCGTTTAAGTAGACGCATAGTTTGCTGCGCACTGGTTTCAAGTATTCTAATCGCCTCTCCGTAGTGCCCGTTTGAGCTGATTCGGAGTGCCAGAATTCTTATGCTTTCGACCGTAGGTATTTGCGTTTTTCCAACAAAGACTTTAATGTTAGGTTTTTCCTGGATGCTTTTCCGTCCCCTACATGTCGGGTTATAGAAGAGAAGTTCCGATTTTTCCGGTGAACATTGTAATCCTGTATGGATGGCATATTCTTCTACAACATTCACTGCTGTCTGTAAAGTTTCCTCTATGTATCCGTCACTACCCTCTGCTACCCATTAGGTAATGTCATCTGCATAGAGGCTATGGTGGACTCCTGGAATTTCTTTCAGTCTGGCAGGGAGACCTATCATGGACACGTTAAAAAGAAAGGGGGATAGGACTGAGCCTTGCGGCGTACCTCTGCTGCCCAGACTGAACTCTTGGGATTCTGCTTCGCCTAGTATTATTCTTGCAGTCCGGTCAGTTAAAAAGTCTTTTATATAATCGTATACTCTTTTTCCTACCCCTAACGCTTGAAGATTGGCAAATATAGCTTTATGGGATGTATTATCGAATGCCCTTTTAAGATCTAGGCCAACTATTGCCTTTGTGTCGTGTGTATTGAGACCCGAATAAATTATTTGGTGTTTAATCTTAAGCATAATGTCCTGTGTAGACAGTTTCGCTCTGAAGCCTACCATCGTATGAGGAAAGAGCTCATTGTCTTCCATATAATTTGACAGGCGAGTTAAGATGACATGCTCTAATAACTTTCCTATGCAGGACGTCTGGGAAATAGGCCTAAGATTATCAAGATCTAGTTTCTTGCCTGGCTAGGGAATCATTATGATTGTTGCCGTTTTCCATTGCTTGGGTATCTTACCCTTTTCCCAACACTTGTTCATATATTCGGTGAGGGCTGTGATAGATTTGTCGTCTAAGTTTCTGAGCGTTTTATTCGTGATCCCAACGGGGCCCGGGGCTGATGTTGTGCTCAGTTTCATTAGTTCCGATCGTACCTCGGCCTCTAATATGGGTCGGTCTAGGGAATCATTTTCTTTACCTTTGTACGAGCTTAATTGCTCTTTGGTTGTATCCCCAATGTATCTCTGTCTGATTTCTTCAATCAGTTCTTCCTCCGTGCCTTTGTATTTACGGACAAGTCTAATAAAGTTTTGTTGTTGTGCTGTCTTGCTCGCTTCCGAGTCTATCAGACATCTTAACAGGTTCCATGTTTTAGAGAGACTTATTTGTTTTTCCATCGCATCACACTTTTCCTCCCATTGTTGTCCGCCTAGTTGCTCCGCGTACTTCTCAATATCTTTACTGAGGGTGGCTATCCCTTTTCTAAGGCGTTTGTTGTGTTTTTTTGTTTTCCACCATTTTTCTAGGCTCTTTTTTGCCTCTCACATATGTAGGACCTTACTGTCTGTGCTTTCTAGTCCTTCTGTTTTTGGTATGGTCTTAGTTGCGATTTGAATATTTTGCTTAAGGTTCCCTAGCCATTCATCTAAGTCTTCGATGACATCGCATGCTTCCTTCTCTCTGATTTTTCTAAAGCTATCCCATTCAACCATCCTTAATTCTTTGCCTCCTCTTTTACGTGGACCTGCTTTAAATGTGGTCTCAATTATATAGTGGTCACTGCCCATATTTTCTTGTGTATTAAGCCAATAAGGTTCGATGATATTCTTAGTAAACGTGAGGTCAGGAGACGTGTCTTTGGATACGCTGTTTCCAATCCTAGTTGAGAAAAGGGGGTCGGTTATTAATGTAAGGCCCTCCTGATGGGCGTCGATCCAGAGATTTCTACCTTTGATGTTTTCTTTGTCATAACCCCATGCCGGATGCAACGCGTTGAAATCTCCTACTATAACCAATGCTTGATTTTTAGTAATGCTGATCGTTTTTCTCAAAAGTGATCTAAATTTGGTTTTTTGTCTAGGGTGGCTATAGACAATTAATATGAATAGACTTTCACCACTCTTCTGCGATGGAACTAACTCAACAAGAACATGATAGACATCGCAGATTTCTGTATCATGTTTTATCACCGTGAGATTTCTTCGCACGAGGGTTGTTACGGACGTTTTTTCATCAGTGGTACCATAAGATTTGTAATTCGACAATTTAGCCATTCCTCCAGTTTCCTGTAAGGCGATGATGTCTGGTGCTTCCTTTTCGTTTAGGAACTGTTGTAAGTTACCCCGTTTCCGGCGATACCCACGACAGTTCCACTGCCAAATTTTATACTGATTACGTCGTGCCATGTCTAGTCGTCCCCTGCGATTTAGATTACTTCGGTCGTAGTCGGCTGGTTGTAGGGTTTAGTAGTAGTTTTAACCGGGCCTGCTCCTATAGACCTCAAATCTGTTTGCGTGTTCTCCACCAGCGTTAGTCGATTTTTCCTATCTATTTTTTGTTTTATTTCTACGAGTTGCAGCTGCAATCCTGCGAATTGTTGTTGCATTACCTTAGTTAGTTCTCCGAGCATATTCTCGACTTTCTTTTCCAGGGGTTTTGAGAGGTATTCATTTTCTACAGGAGATATTTCCTCTGCTCTTCGTTTCGCTGCGTGCACTCCTGACACCCGTGCAGGCGCTGGAGATAAATTCGACTACACGATGCTATGGAGCTACTTGACTCGCGCAGCTGATTTTGCCTGAGTTTAGCGTTCTCTTCCTTTAGTTGTTTTATTTCGTCCCTCTGTTTTGCGTTTTCACGGGTGAGTTGCTCTAGCATTTTCTTAATATGGTTTAGCTCTTGACCTAGGGTGGACCCTTCTGCCACAACCTCAGACAAACTCCCAGACCGTAGAGACTCCCTTGATACCTCGCCCACCCAGCTCACCATTTGTTGACTGCCCCGACCGCCGCCAGGACCCTCGTGGGACTGTCCTTGAGGTGATGTCGTTGCCCTTGTCTTGGATTTGGCCCGTGACCTGGATCTGTGTTGACGAGTGGACCTTGATCTGGATGTGGATCTGAGTTCGTGTTGCGTCCCTTCTCTTCCCCCTTCGGCGAGTCGCGGGAAGGAGCTGGAACGATCTCTGCGTCGTCCCCCTCTGTCCTTGGTGGCGTTGCCATTCTCCTCCGTTGGATTTTCTGGTGAATACCCTTCCCTCCATACCTGTGTTGCTCTAGTGTT